>NC_141142.1:21129006-21840283 GCF_053477565.2 Lygodium microphyllum | reverse complement strand
ACAGGTGCACCGAATGGGGAACTGCTAGGTCGAATTAAACCTCTATTTAGTAATTCTTCTGCTTGAGTCTGGATTTCTTTTTGCTCTATTTGATTGTGCCTATATGGGGCTTTGCAAGGTGGTTGTGTGCCAGGTATTAGGTCAATCTTATGGTCTTCTGGACGTGATGGAGGTAAACCTGGTGGTAGGTCTTCTGCAAAACAATCCTTAAAATATGCAAGAAATTCCTTATGCCTAGGGTGCATATGAGTTTCTTTTGCGTGCAATTCATTCACCCAAATGAGATATGATTTAGTATTCTTGCGTAGTGCACGTTTTGCTTGAGTATGCGAAAGCAGTGGAAACATATGAGATGCATGCATACCAAATAAAGTAATAGATTTTCCTTGAAAATTTATATTCATTGTGTGTGTGGAATAATCTATATTGGGATTATGTTGGTGTCTCCATGGCATTCCTAGAATAATGTCGCTAGACTGTAATGGGACAACTAAGAAATTTCTTCTTTCAAAATATGGACCAATTTGAATTTCTAAATCTTGAACTTCTTGTGTGCCATTGTACCTAGTGCCTAAAAATGCAGCTTTTATGCGATAGTGCGGAACTTGAAACTTCGTTTACTTATCTTGGATTCCTTGCGAATGGTTTGTGCTTCAAGAGTGGCGTCGATGGTACGGCGAATCAGATCTTCAGCTTGCGGTTCTTCTTTATCAGTGGACGCTCCTTGTAGCTTTGTCAATTGCGCTTGCAAGGCTTGCCTAGCTCTTCGCTCTTCTTCCAATTGTAGCATGATAAGATCCAGCTTTTGTTCCATGGTAGGCTCGGGTAGATCGTCTTCAGCCATAGGATCATCCATATGTGGGGTAGTCATCCTGTAAAACTCAACAAACCTTTCTCACTCAAAATCAGTTAGCGGGATGAGCGTAGCTCAAATTTGGGGTTACAAGGCTGTGTATTTTTGGGTATTTTCTTCTTCAATTTTCAGAAATTCTGAAATATTTCTGTCTCCGTTTGCTGAAAGTACTTCAACGAACTTGTAGGTAGGTAAAACAGCTTGCTGCGAACAACTTTCCAGTTCTGAGTTTTTGCAAACGAACAAGTCTTCTAGGAGTTTCGAGCGTTAGTCAGTTCTGATTTAGTCTGACTTGCAGAGTTGCAGACTTAACAGACTTGCAGGGTTGTAGACTTGCTGGACTTAGCCGACTTGCAGAACTTGCAGTACTTGATTAGAGTCGACTTGCGAAACTTGACTTCTGATGCGCAGGACCCGGAGTTTACAGACTTGTTTGCCTTCACTGACTTGCAGAGTTTGAAGTAACTTAAGCTTAATGTATTAAGCTTAAGCTTAATAAGCTTAAACAGGCCGCTGTTTTTTCGTGGGGGGGGGGGGGGGGGGCCGTTTTGACTGCGCGTGATTTTCGGGGGCTTCCCTTGCTGATCGATTTGTAGATTGGAAGCTTAATAAGCTTCTTAAGCTTTGTTTTAAGCTTTTAAACTAAGCTTTTTTGAAGAAAGAGATATGGCTTCTTACTGTTTATCGCGACTTATTCATGGAGATGAGGGAGTGGTCCTCCGCCGACAGAAAGTGGTCCTTCGCGATCTGACAGTGGAAATAGGGGTTCTTGATCGCCAGAAGTCTGCCTGTATCGACGGTTCGCGACGAGATTGACTGTAGAGGCCGTTTGTTCCTGGAGCTCCGCCTTCGCCCGAGATTGGTAGCGATTGGAAGCCCTTGATCTCTGCTCCGCTCTGATACCACTGGTGCGCAGATCGGACGCAGGTAGCTCACGTAGTGAATTCCCAAAGGTCCCCAAGAACAAAGTACTCTACTTTTTAGCACAAAAACCAATGTAAAAGCAAGCACGACATGAGACAAGAGACAAATTGGGTTCAATCTCCCCCATGCCTTGTGTGAGCGCTTCACAAAGCATGTATTTAATGTATATTTCCAATCTTTATGCTAAAAAATAGCCCAATTACAAAAATATGACAAGCTTTTAGCTTTTGAGTTTGCTTTCTACCAAAAATAAGAAAATAAAGCTAATGGACGGTGCCCATAGAGTCTGGCACGCCCAATCTCAATGTCCAAATAGAAATAACATATCCAGGCGCATAAGCGCATACAAAATAATAATAAATAATCGATGTCTCTATAGACATAACAAAATATAGGCGTGGCGCCTATCAAAATATAGTCCAAAGATGGAAAACCCGCTAGACTCCAATGCTTTCCTCCGCCACTGCTGCTATCTCTACACATCAACTGAAGCATTCACAATCGTTAGTAAAATAACACAATTAAACCGACAAAAGTGAATACCTAGCAGTCTTCAGCTACATAAATAAATCAACTGGTTAGAAATAAATCCTAACCTTAATTTATTACGAGTGCGCACTCTAAACTCATAAACGTTTATTAATTTAATATGCATTTTGCGGAATCACCCGCTATGGAATCACCCATGTACACACTGAATTAATGAAACGCCCGAAAAGGACAGGCGTCCCCATCAACTTCTCGCACAAAGAATCCTCTTTGCGTATGAGCCCCGGTCATCTAAGTTTACGGAATCCACCGTAAAACCTCACGGAATCCACCGTGGAATATGCCTCCTGGCATCATATCATTCTACTGAAAGTGGCAGGTGCATTAGTTAATCCAAATGGCATAACTAAAAATTCGTAATGGCCAAACTGTGTTCTGAATGCAGTCTTAAATATGTCGGATCTATCTAGCCTCACCTGATGATATCCAGACTTAAGGTCAATTTTACTAAATATAGAAGATCCTTGCAGTTTGTCCGTAAGGTCATCAACTCTAGGTATAGGATACCTATTCTTTACAGTGATCTTGTTTAATGCTCGGTAGTCAATACACATCCGATAAGTATTATTCTTTTTCTTGACTAAGAGCACAGGTGCACCGAATGGGGAACTGCTAGGTCGAATTAAACCTCTATTTAGTAATTCTTCTGCTTGAGTCTGGATTTCTTTTTGCTCTATTTGATTGTGCCTATATGGGGCTTTGCAAGGTGGTTGTGTGCCAGGTATTAGGTCAATCTTATGGTCTTCTGGACGTGATGGAGGTAAACCTGGTGGTAGGTCTTCTGCAAAACAATCCTTAAAATATGCAAGAAATTCCTTATGCCTAGGGTGCATATGAGTTTCTTTTGCGTGCAATTCATTCACCCAAATGAGATATGATTTAGTATTCTTGCGTAGTGCACGTTTTGCTTGAGTATGCGAAAGCAGTGGAAACATATGAGATGCATGCATACCAAATAAAGTAATAGATTTTCCTTGAAAATTTATATTCATTGTGTGTGTGGAATAATCTATATTGGGATTATGTTGGTGTCTCCATGGCATTCCTAGAATAATGTCGCTAGACTGTAATGGGACAACTAAGAAATTTCTTCTTTCAAAATATGGACCAATTTGAATTTCTAAATCTTGAACTTCTTGTGTGCCATTGTACCTAGTGCCTAAAAATGCAGCTTTTATGCGATAGTGCGGAACTTGAAACTTCGTTTACTTATCTTGGATTCCTTGCGAATGGTTTGTGCTTCAAGAGTGGCGTCGATGGTACGGCGAATCAGATCTTCAGCTTGCGGTTCTTCTTTATCAGTGGACGCTCCTTGTAGCTTTGTCAATTGCGCTTGCAAGGCTTGCCTAGCTCTTCGCTCTTCTTCCAATTGTAGCATGATAAGATCCAGCTTTTGTTCCATGGTAGGCTCGGGTAGATCGTCTTCAGCCATAGGATCATCCATATGTGGGGTAGTCATCCTGTAAAACTCAACAAACCTTTCTCACTCAAAATCAGTTAGCGGGATGAGCGTAGCTCAAATTTGGGGTTACAAGGCTGTGTATTTTTGGGTATTTTCTTCTTCAATTTTCAGAAATTCTGAAATATTTCTGTCTCCGTTTGCTGAAAGTACTTCAACGAACTTGTAGATAGGTAAAACAGCTTGCTGCGAACAACTTTCCAGTTCTGAGTTTTTGCAAACGAACAAGTCTTCTAGGAGTTTCGAGCGTTAGTCAGTTCTGATTTAGTCTGACTTGCAGAGTTGCAGACTTAACAGACTTGCAGGGTTGTAGACTTGCTGGACTTAGCCGACTTGCAGAACTTGCAGTACTTGATTAGAGTCGACTTGCGAAACTTGACTTCTGATGCGCAGGACCCGGAGTTTACAGACTTGTTTGCCTTCACTGACTTGCAGAGTTTGAAGTAACTTAAGCTTAATGTATTAAGCTTAAGCTTAATAAGCTTAAACAGGCCGCTGTTTTTTCGTGGGGGGGGGGGGGGGGGGCCGTTTTGACTGCGCGTGATTTTCGGGGGCTTCCCTTGCTGATCGATTTGTAGATTGGAAGCTTAATAAGCTTCTTAAGCTTTGTTTTAAGCTTTTAAACTAAGCTTTTTTGAAGAAAGAGATATGGCTTCTTACTGTTTATCGCGACTTATTCATGGAGATGAGGGAGTGGTCCTCCGCCGACAGAAAGTGGTCCTTCGCGATCTGACAGTGGAAATAGGGGTTCTTGATCGCCAGAAGTCTGCCTGTATCGACGGTTCGCGACGAGATTGACTGTAGAGGCCGTTTGTTCCTGGAGCTCCGCCTTCGCCCGAGATTGGTAGCGATTGGAAGCCCTTGATCTCTGCTCCGCTCTGATACCACTGGTGCGCAGATCGGACGCAGGTAGCTCACGTAGTGAATTCCCAAAGGTCCCCAAGAACAAAGTACTCTACTTTTTAGCACAAAAACCAATGTAAAAGCAAGCACGACATGAGACAAGAGACAAATTGGGTTCAATCTCCCCCATGCCTTGTGTGAGCGCTTCACAAAGCATGTATTTAATGTATATTTCCAATCTTTATGCTCAAAAATAGCCCAATTACAAAAATATGACAAGCTTTTAGCTTTTGAGTTTGCTTTCTACCAAAAATAAGAAAATAAAGCTAATGGACGGTGCCCATAGAGTCTGGCACGCCCAATCTCAATGTCCAAATAGAAATAACATATCCAGGCGCATAAGCGCATACAAAATAATAATAAATAATCGATGTCTCTATAGACATAACAAAATATAGGCGTGGCGCCTATCAAAATATAGTCCAAAGATCGAAAACCCGCTAGACTCCAATGCTTTCCTCCGCCACTGCTGCTATCTCTACACATCAACTGAAGCATTCACAATCGTTAGTAAAATAACACAATTAAACCGACAAAAGTGAATACCTAGCAGTCTTCAGCTACATAAATAAATCAACTGGTTAGAAATAAATCCTAACCTTAATTTATTACGAGTGCGCACTCTAAACTCATAAACGTTTATTAATTTAATATGCATTTTGCGGAATCACCCGCTATGGAATCACCCATGTACACACTGAATTAATGAAACGCCCGAAAAGGACAGGCGTCCCCATCAACTTCTCGCACAAAGAATCCTCTTTGCGTATGAGCCCCGGTCATCTAAGTTTACGGAATCCACCGTAAAACCTCACGGAATCCACCGTGGAATATGCCTCCTGGCATCATATCATTCTACTGAAAGTGGCAGGTGCATTAGTTAATCCAAATGGCATAACTAAAAATTCGTAATGGCCAAACTGTGTTCTGAATGCAGTCTTAAATATGTCGGATCTATCTAGCCTCACCTGATGATATCCAGACTTAAGGTCAATTTTACTAAATATAGAAGATCCTTGCAGTTTGTCCGTAAGGTCATCAACTCTAGGTATAGGATACCTATTCTTTACAGTGATCTTGTTTAATGCTCGGTAGTCAATACACATCCGATAAGTATTATTCTTTTTCTTGACTAAGAGCACAGGTGCACCGAATGGGGAACTGCTAGGTCGAATTAAACCTCTATTTAGTAATTCTTCTGCTTGAGTCTGGATTTCTTTTTGCTCTATTTGATTGTGCCTATATGGGGCTTTGCAAGGTGGTTGTGTGCCAGGTATTAGGTCAATCTTATGGTCTTCTGGACGTGATGGAGGTAAACCTGGTGGTAGGTCTTCTGCAAAACAATCCTTAAAATATGCAAGAAATTCCTTATGCCTAGGGTGCATATGAGTTTCTTTTGCGTGCAATTCATTCACCCAAATGAGATATGATTTAGTATTCTTGCGTAGTGCACGTTTTGCTTGAGTATGCGAAAGCAGTGGAAACATATGAGATGCATGCATACCAAATAAAGTAATAGATTTTCCTTGAAAATTTATATTCATTGTGTGTGTGGAATAATCTATATTGGGATTATGTTGGTGTCTCCATGGCATTCCTAGAATAATGTCGCTAGACTGTAATGGGACAACTAAGAAATTTCTTCTTTCAAAATATGGACCAATTTGAATTTCTAAATCTTGAACTTCTTGTGTGCCATTGTACCTAGTGCCTAAAAATGCAGCTTTTATGCGATAGTGCGGAACTTGAAACTTCGTTTACTTATCTTGGATTCCTTGCGAATGGTTTGTGCTTCAAGAGTGGCGTCGATGGTACGGCGAATCAGATCTTCAGCTTGCGGTTCTTCTTTATCAGTGGACGCTCCTTGTAGCTTTGTCAATTGCGCTTGCAAGGCTTGCCTAGCTCTTCGCTCTTCTTCCAATTGTAGCATGATAAGATCCAGCTTTTGTTCCATGGTAGGCTCGGGTAGATCGTCTTCAGCCATAGGATCATCCATATGTGGGGTAGTCATCCTGTAAAACTCAACAAACCTTTCTCACTCAAAATCAGTTAGCGGGATGAGCGTAGCTCAAATTTGGGGTTACAAGGCTGTGTATTTTTGGGTATTTTCTTCTTCAATTTTCAGAAATTCTGAAATATTTCTGTCTCCGTTTGCTGAAAGTACTTCAACGAACTTGTAGGTAGGTAAAACAGCTTGCTGCGAACAACTTTCCAGTTCTGAGTTTTTGCAAACGAACAAGTCTTCTAGGAGTTTCGAGCGTTAGTCAGTTCTGATTTAGTCTGACTTGCAGAGTTGCAGACTTAACAGACTTGCAGGGTTGTAGACTTGCTGGACTTAGCCGACTTGCAGAACTTGCAGTACTTGATTAGAGTCGACTTGCGAAACTTGACTTCTGATGCGCAGGACCCGGAGTTTACAGACTTGTTTGCCTTCACTGACTTGCAGAGTTTGAAGTAACTTAAGCTTAATGTATTAAGCTTAAGCTTAATAAGCTTAAACAGGCCGCTGTTTTTTCGTGGGGGGGGGGGGGGGGGGGCCGTTTTGACTGCGCGTGATTTTCGGGGGCTTCCCTTGCTGATCGATTTGTAGATTGGAAGCTTAATAAGCTTCTTAAGCTTTGTTTTAAGCTTTTAAACTAAGCTTTTTTGAAGAAAGAGATATGGCTTCTTACTGTTTATCGCGACTTATTCATGGAGATGAGGGAGTGGTCCTCCGCCGACAGAAAGTGGTCCTTCGCGATCTGACAGTGGAAATAGGGGTTCTTGATCGCCAGAAGTCTGCCTGTATCGACGGTTCGCGACGAGATTGACTGTAGAGGCCGTTTGTTCCTGGAGCTCCGCCTTCGCCCGAGATTGGTAGCGATTGGAAGCCCTTGATCTCTGCTCCGCTCTGATACCACTGGTGCGCAGATCGGACGCAGGTAGCTCACGTAGTGAATTCCCAAAGGTCCCCAAGAACAAAGTACTCTACTTTTTAGCACAAAAACCAATGTAAAAGCAAGCACGACATGAGACAAGAGACAAATTGGGTTCAATCTCCCCCATGCCTTGTGTGAGCGCTTCACAAAGCATGTATTTAATGTATATTTCCAATCTTTATGCTAAAAAATAGCCCAATTACAAAAATATGACAAGCTTTTAGCTTTTGAGTTTGCTTTCTACCAAAAATAAGAAAATAAAGCTAATGGACGGTGCCCATAGAGTCTGGCACGCCCAATCTCAATGTCCAAATAGAAATAACATATCCAGGCGCATAAGCGCATACAAAATAATAATAAATAATCGATGTCTCTATAGACATAACAAAATATAGGCGTGGCGCCTATCAAAATATAGTCCAAAGATGGAAAACCCGCTAGACTCCAATGCTTTCCTCCGCCACTGCTGCTATCTCTACACATCAACTGAAGCATTCACAATCGTTAGTAAAATAACACAATTAAACCGACAAAAGTGAATACCTAGCAGTCTTCAGCTACATAAATAAATCAACTGGTTAGAAATAAATCCTAACCTTAATTTATTACGAGTGCGCACTCTAAACTCATAAACGTTTATTAATTTAATATGCATTTTGCGGAATCACCCGCTATGGAATCACCCATGTACACACTGAATTAATGAAACGCCCGAAAAGGACAGGCGTCCCCATCAACTTCTCGCACAAAGAATCCTCTTTGCGTATGAGCCCCGGTCATCTAAGTTTACGGAATCCACCGTAAAACCTCACGGAATCCACTGTGGAATATGCCTCCTGGCATCATATCATTCTACTGAAAGTGGCAGGTGCATTAGTTAATCCAAATGGCATAACTAAAAATTCGTAATGGCCAAACTGTGTTCTGAATGCAGTCTTAAATATGTCGGATCTATCTAGCCTCACCTGATGATATCCAGACTTAAGGTCAATTTTACTAAATATAGAAGATCCTTGCAGTTTGTCCGTAAGGTCATCAACTCTAGGTATAGGATACCTATTCTTTACAGTGATCTTGTTTAATGCTCGGTAGTCAATACACATCCGATAAGTATTATTCTTTTTCTTGACTAAGAGCACAGGTGCACCGAATGGGGAACTGCTAGGTCGAATTAAACCTCTATTTAGTAATTCTTCTGCTTGAGTCTGGATTTCTTTTTGCTCTATTTGATTGTGCCTATATGGGGCTTTGCAAGGTGGTTGTGTGCCAGGTATTAGGTCAATCTTATGGTCTTCTGGACGTGATGGAGGTAAACCTGGTGGTAGGTCTTCTGCAAAACAATCCTTAAAATATGCAAGAAATTCCTTATGCCTAGGGTGCATATGAGTTTCTTTTGCGTGCAATTCATTCACCCAAATGAGATATGATTTAGTATTCTTGCGTAGTGCACGTTTTGCTTGAGTATGCGAAAGCAGTGGAAACATATGAGATGCATGCATACCAAATAAAGTAATAGATTTTCCTTGAAAATTTATATTCATTGTGTGTGTGGAATAATCTATATTGGGATTATGTTGGTGTCTCCATGGCATTCCTAGAATAATGTCGCTAGACTGTAATGGGACAACTAAGAAATTTCTTCTTTCAAAATATGGACCAATTTGAATTTCTAAATCTTGAACTTCTTGTGTGCCATTGTACCTAGTGCCTAAAAATGCAGCTTTTATGCGATAGTGCGGAACTTGAAACTTCGTTTACTTATCTTGGATTCCTTGCGAATGGTTTGTGCTTCAAGAGTGGCGTCGATGGTACGGCGAATCAGATCTTCAGCTTGCGGTTCTTCTTTATCAGTGGACGCTCCTTGTAGCTTTGTCAATTGCGCTTGCAAGGCTTGCCTAGCTCTTCGCTCTTCTTCCAATTGTAGCATGATAAGATCCAGCTTTTGTTCCATGGTAGGCTCGGGTAGATCGTCTTCAGCCATAGGATCATCCATATGTGGGGTAGTCATCCTGTAAAACTCAACAAACCTTTCTCACTCAAAATCAGTTAGCGGGATGAGCGTAGCTCAAATTTGGGGTTACAAGGCTGTGTATTTTTGGGTATTTTCTTCTTCAATTTTCAGAAATTCTGAAATATTTTTGTCTCCGTTTGCTGAAAGTACTTCAACGAACTTGTAGATAGGTAAAACAGCTTGCTGCGAACAACTTTCCAGTTCTGAGTTTTTGCAAACGAACAAGTCTTCTAGGAGTTTCGAGCGTTAGTCAGTTCTGATTTAGTCTGACTTGCAGAGTTGCAGACTTAACAGACTTGCAGGGTTGTAGACTTGCTGGACTTAGCCGACTTGCAGAACTTGCAGTACTTGATTAGAGTCGACTTGCGAAACTTGACTTCTGATGCGCAGGACCCGGAGTTTACAGACTTGTTTGCCTTCACTGACTTGCAGAGTTTGAAGTAACTTAAGCTTAATGTATTAAGCTTAAGCTTAATAAGCTTAAACAGGCCGCTGTTTTTTCGTGGGGGGGGGGGGGGGGGCCGTTTTGACTGCGCGTGATTTTCGGGGGCTTCCCTTGCTGATCGATTTGTAGATTGGAAGCTTAATAAGCTTCTTAAGCTTTGTTTTAAGCTTTTAAACTAAGCTTTTTTGAAGAAAGAGATATGGCTTCTTACTGTTTATCGCGACTTATTCATGGAGATGAGGGAGTGGTCCTCCGCCGACAGAAAGTGGTCCTTCGCGATCTGACAGTGGAAATAGGGGTTCTTGATCGCCAGAAGTCTGCCTGTATCGACGGTTCGCGACGAGATTGACTGTAGAGGCCGTTTGTTCCTGGAGCTCCGCCTTCGCCCGAGATTGGTAGCGATTGGAAGCCCTTGATCTCTGCTCCGCTCTGATACCACTGGTGCGCAGATCGGACGCAGGTAGCTCACGTAGTGAATTCCCAAAGGTCCCCAAGAACAAAGTACTCTACTTTTTAGCACAAAAACCAATGTAAAAGCAAGCACGACATGAGACAAGAGACAAATTGGGTTCAATCTCCCCCATGCCTTGTGTGAGCGCTTCACAAAGCATGTATTTAATGTATATTTCCAATCTTTATGCTCAAAAATAGCCCAATTACAAAAATATGACAAGCTTTTAGCTTTTGAGTTTGCTTTCTACCAAAAATAAGAAAATAAAGCTAATGGACGGTGCCCATAGAGTCTGGCACGCCCAATCTCAATGTCCAAATAGAAATAACATATCCAGGCGCATAAGCGCATACAAAATAATAATAAATAATCGATGTCTCTATAGACATAACAAAATATAGGCGTGGCGCCTATCAAAATATAGTCCAAAGATCGAAAACCCGCTAGACTCCAATGCTTTCCTCCGCCACTGCTGCTATCTCTACACATCAACTGAAGCATTCACAATCGTTAGTAAAATAACACAATTAAACCGACAAAAGTGAATACCTAGCAGTCTTCAGCTACATAAATAAATCAACTGGTTAGAAATAAATCCTAACCTTAATTTATTACGAGTGCGCACTCTAAACTCATAAACGTTTATTAATTTAATATGCATTTTGCGGAATCACCCGCTATGGAATCACCCATGTACACACTGAATTAATGAAACGCCCGAAAAGGACAGGCGTCCCCATCAACTTCTCGCACAAAGAATCCTCTTTGCGTATGAGCCCCGGTCATCTAAGTTTACGGAATCCACCGTAAAACCTCACGGAATCCACCGTGGAATATGCCTCCTGGCATCATATCATTCTACTGAAAGTGGCAGGTGCATTAGTTAATCCAAATGGCATAACTAAAAATTCGTAATGGCCAAACTGTGTTCTGAATGCAGTCTTAAATATGTCGGATCTATCTAGCCTCACCTGATGATATCCAGACTTAAGGTCAATTTTACTAAATATAGAAGATCCTTGCAGTTTGTCCGTAAGGTCATCAACTCTAGGTATAGGATACCTATTCTTTACAGTGATCTTGTTTAATGCTCGGTAGTCAATACACATCCGATAAGTATTATTCTTTTTCTTGACTAAGAGCACAGGTGCACCGAATGGGGAACTGCTAGGTCGAATTAAACCTCTATTTAGTAATTCTTCTGCTTGAGTCTGGATTTCTTTTTGCTCTATTTGATTGTGCCTATATGGGGCTTTGCAAGGTGGTTGTGTGCCAGGTATTAGGTCAATCTTATGGTCTTCTGGACGTGATGGAGGTAAACCTGGTGGTAGGTCTTCTGCAAAACAATCCTTAAAATATGCAAGAAATTCCTTATGCCTAGGGTGCATATGAGTTTCTTTTGCGTGCAATTCATTCACCCAAATGAGATATGATTTAGTATTCTTGCGTAGTGCACGTTTTGCTTGAGTATGCGAAAGCAGTGGAAACATATGAGATGCATGCATACCAAATAAAGTAATAGATTTTCCTTGAAAATTTATATTCATTGTGTGTGTGGAATAATCTATATTGGGATTATGTTGGTGTCTCCATGGCATTCCTAGAATAATGTCGCTAGACTGTAATGGGACAACTAAGAAATTTCTTCTTTCAAAATATGGACCAATTTGAATTTCTAAATCTTGAACTTCTTGTGTGCCATTGTACCTAGTGCCTAAAAATGCAGCTTTTATGCGATAGTGCGGAACTTGAAACTTCGTTTACTTATCTTGGATTCCTTGCGAATGGTTTGTGCTTCAAGAGTGGCGTCGATGGTACGGCGAATCAGATCTTCAGCTTGCGGTTCTTCTTTATCAGTGGACGCTCCTTGTAGCTTTGTCAATTGCGCTTGCAAGGCTTGCCTAGCTCTTCGCTCTTCTTCCAATTGTAGCATGATAAGATCCAGCTTTTGTTCCATGGTAGGCTCGGGTAGATCGTCTTCAGCCATAGGATCATCCATATGTGGGGTAGTCATCCTGTAAAACTCAACAAACCTTTCTCACTCAAAATCAGTTAGCGGGATGAGCGTAGCTCAAATTTGGGGTTACAAGGCTGTGTATTTTTGGGTATTTTCTTCTTCAATTTTCAGAAATTCTGAAATATTTCTGTCTCCGTTTGCTGAAAGTACTTCAACGAACTTGTAGGTAGGTAAAACAGCTTGCTGCGAACAACTTTCCAGTTCTGAGTTTTTGCAAACGAACAAGTCTTCTAGGAGTTTCGAGCGTTAGTCAGTTCTGATTTAGTCTGACTTGCAGAGTTGCAGACTTAACAGACTTGCAGGGTTGTAGACTTGCTGGACTTAGCCGACTTGCAGAACTTGCAGTACTTGATTAGAGTCGACTTGCGAAACTTGACTTCTGATGCGCAGGACCCGGAGTTTACAGACTTGTTTGCCTTCACTGACTTGCAGAGTTTGAAGTAACTTAAGCTTAATGTATTAAGCTTAAGCTTAATAAGCTTAAACAGGCCGCTGTTTTTTCGTGGGGGGGGGGGGGGGGGCCGTTTTGACTGCGCGTGATTTTCGGGGGCTTCCCTTGCTGATCGATTTGTAGATTGGAAGCTTAATAAGCTTCTTAAGCTTTGTTTTAAGCTTTTAAACTAAGCTTTTTTGAAGAAAGAGATATGGCTTCTTACTGTTTATCGCGACTTATTCATGGAGATGAGGGAGTGGTCCTCCGCCGACAGAAAGTGGTCCTTCGCGATCTGACAGTGGAAATAGGGGTTCTTGATCGCCAGAAGTCTGCCTGTATCGACGGTTCGCGACGAGATTGACTGTAGAGGCCGTTTGTTCCTGGAGCTCCGCCTTCGCCCGAGATTGGTAGCGATTGGAAGCCCTTGATCTCTGCTCCGCTCTGATACCACTGGTGCGCAGATCGGACGCAGGTAGCTCACGTAGTGAATTCCCAAAGGTCCCCAAGAACAAAGTACTCTACTTTTTAGCACAAAAACCAATGTAAAAGCAAGCACGACATGAGACAAGAGACAAATTGGGTTCAATCTCCCCCATGCCTTGTGTGAGCGCTTCACAAAGCATGTATTTAATGTATATTTCCAATCTTTATGCTAAAAAATAGCCCAATTACAAAAATATGACAAGCTTTTAGCTTTTGAGTTTGCTTTCTACCAAAAATAAGAAAATAAAGCTAATGGACGGTGCCCATAGAGTCTGGCACGCCCAATCTCAATGTCCAAATAGAAATAACATATCCAGGCGCATAAGCGCATACAAAATAATAATAAATAATCGATGTCTCTATAGACATAACAAAATATAGGCGTGGCGCCTATCAAAATATAGTCCAAAGATGGAAAACCCGCTAGACTCCAATGCTTTCCTCCGCCACTGCTGCTATCTCTACACATCAACTGAAGCATTCACAATCGTTAGTAAAATAACACAATTAAACCGACAAAAGTGAATACCTAGCAGTCTTCAGCTACATAAATAAATCAACTGGTTAGAAATAAATCCTAACCTTAATTTATTACGAGTGCGCACTCTAAACTCATAAACGTTTATTAATTTAATATGCATTTTGCGGAATCACCCGCTATGGAATCACCCATGTACACACTGAATTAATGAAACGCCCGAAAAGGACAGGCGTCCCCATCAACTTCTCGCACAAAGAATCCTCTTTGCGTATGAGCCCCGGTCATCTAAGTTTACGGAATCCACCGTAAAACCTCACGGAATCCACTGTGGAATATGCCTCCTGGCATCATATCATTCTACTGAAAGTGGCAGGTGCATTAGTTAATCCAAATGGCATAACTAAAAATTCGTAATGGCCAAACTGTGTTCTGAATGCAGTCTTAAATATGTCGGATCTATCTAGCCTCACCTGATGATATCCAGACTTAAGGTCAATTTTACTAAATATAGAAGATCCTTGCAGTTTGTCCGTAAGGTCATCAACTCTAGGTATAGGATACCTATTCTTTACAGTGATCTTGTTTAATGCTCGGTAGTCAATACACATCCGATAAGTATTATTCTTTTTCTTGACTAAGAGCACAGGTGCACCGAATGGGGAACTGCTAGGTCGAATTAAACCTCTATTTAGTAATTCTTCTGCTTGAGTCTGGATTTCTTTTTGCTCTATTTGATTGTGCCTATATGGGGCTTTGCAAGGTGGTTGTGTGCCAGGTATTAGGTCAATCTTATGGTCTTCTGGACGTGATGGAGGTAAACCTGGTGGTAGGTCTTCTGCAAAACAATCCTTAAAATATGCAAGAAATTCCTTATGCCTAGGGTGCATATGAGTTTCTTTTGCGTGCAATTCATTCACCCAAATGAGATATGATTTAGTATTCTTGCGTAGTGCACGTTTTGCTTGAGTATGCGAAAGCAGTGGAAACATATGAGATGCATGCATACCAAATAAAGTAATAGATTTTCCTTGAAAATTTATATTCATTGTGTGTGTGGAATAATCTATATTGGGATTATGTTGGTGTCTCCATGGCATTCCTAGAATAATGTCGCTAGACTGTAATGGGACAACTAAGAAATTTCTTCTTTCAAAATATGGACCAATTTGAATTTCTAAATCTTGAACTTCTTGTGTGCCATTGTACCTAGTGCCTAAAAATGCAGCTTTTATGCGATAGTGCGGAACTTGAAACTTCGTTTACTTATCTTGGATTCCTTGCGAATGGTTTGTGCTTCAAGAGTGGCGTCGATGGTACGGCGAATCAGATCTTCAGCTTGCGGTTCTTCTTTATCAGTGGACGCTCCTTGTAGCTTTGTCAATTGCGCTTGCAAGGCTTGCCTAGCTCTTCGCTCTTCTTCCAATTGTAGCATGATAAGATCCAGCTTTTGTTCCATGGTAGGCTCGGGTAGATCGTCTTCAGCCATAGGATCATCCATATGTGGGGTAGTCATCCTGTAAAACTCAACAAACCTTTCTCACTCAAAATCAGTTAGCGGGATGAGCGTAGCTCAAATTTGGGGTTACAAGGCTGTGTATTTTTGGGTATTTTCTTCTTCAATTTTCAGAAATTCTGAAATATTTTTGTCTCCGTTTGCTGAAAGTACTTCAACGAACTTGTAGATAGGTAAAACAGCTTGCTGCGAACAACTTTCCAGTTCTGAGTTTTTGCAAACGAACAAGTCTTCTAGGAGTTTCGAGCGTTAGTCAGTTCTGATTTAGTCTGACTTGCAGAGTTGCAGACTTAACAGACTTGCAGGGTTGTAGACTTGCTGGACTTAGCCGACTTGCAGAACTTGCAGTACTTGATTAGAGTCGACTTGCGAAACTTGACTTCTGATGCGCAGGACCCGGAGTTTACAGACTTGTTTGCCTTCACTGACTTGCAGAGTTTGAAGTAACTTAAGCTTAATGTATTAAGCTTAAGCTTAATAAGCTTAAACAGGCCGCTGTTTTTTCGTGGGGGGGGGGGGGGGGCCGTTTTGACTGCGCGTGATTTTCGGGGGCTTCCCTTGCTGATCGATTTGTAGATTGGAAGCTTAATAAGCTTCTTAAGCTTTGTTTTAAGCTTTTAAACTAAGCTTTTTTGAAGAAAGAGATATGGCTTCTTACTGTTTATCGCGACTTATTCATGGAGATGAGGGAGTGGTCCTCCGCCGACAGAAAGTGGTCCTTCGCGATCTGACAGTGGAAATAGGGGTTCTTGATCGCCAGAAGTCTGCCTGTATCGACGGTTCGCGACGAGATTGACTGTAGAGGCCGTTTGTTCCTGGAGCTCCGCCTTCGCCCGAGATTGGTAGCGATTGGAAGCCCTTGATCTCTGCTCCGCTCTGATACCACTGGTGCGCAGATCGGACGCAGGTAGCTCACGTAGTGAATTCCCAAAGGTCCCCAAGAACAAAGTACTCTACTTTTTAGCACAAAAACCAATGTAAAAGCAAGCACGACATGAGACAAGAGACAAATTGGGTTCAATCTCCCCCATGCCTTGTGTGAGCGCTTCACAAAGCATGTATTTAATGTATATTTCCAATCTTTATGCTCAAAAATAGCCCAATTACAAAAATATGACAAGCTTTTAGCTTTTGAGTTTGCTTTCTACCAAAAATAAGAAAATAAAGCTAATGGACGGTGCCCATAGAGTCTGGCACGCCCAATCTCAATGTCCAAATAGAAATAACATATCCAGGCGCATAAGCGCATACAAAATAATAATAAATAATCGATGTCTCTATAGACATAACAAAATATAGGCGTGGCGCCTATCAAAATATAGTCCAAAGATGGAAAACCCGCTAGACTCCAATGCTTTCCTCCGCCACTGCTGCTATCTCTACACATCAACTGAAGCATTCACAATCGTTAGTAAAATAACACAATTAAACCGACAAAAGTGAATACCTAGCAGTCTTCAGCTACATAAATAAATCAACTGGTTAGAAATAAATCCTAACCTTAATTTATTACGAGTGCGCACTCTAAACTCATAAACGTTTATTAATTTAATATGCATTTTGCGGAATCACCCGCTATGGAATCACCCATGTACACACTAAATTAATGAAACGCCCGAAAAGGACAGGCGTCCCCATCAACTTCTCGCACAAAGAATCCTCTTTGCGTATGAGCCCCGGTCATCTAAGTTTACGGAATCCACCGTAAAACCTCACGGAATCCACCGTGGAATATGCCTCCTGGCATCATATCATTCTACTGAAAGTGGCAGGTGCATTAGTTAATCCAAATGGCATAACTAAAAATTCGTAATGGCCAAACTGTGTTCTGAATGCAGTCTTAAATATGTCGGATCTATCTAGCCTCACCTGATGATATCCAGACTTAAGGTCAATTTTACTAAATATAGAAGATCCTTGCAGTTTGTCCGTAAGGTCATCAACTCTAGGTATAGGATACCTATTCTTTACAGTGATCTTGTTTAATGCTCGGTAGTCAATACACATCCGATAAGTATTATTCTTTTTCTTGACTAAGAGCACAGGTGCACCGAATGGGGAACTGCTAGGTCGAATTAAACCTCTATTTAGTAATTCTTCTGCTTGAGTCTGGATTTCTTTTTGCTCTATTTGATTGTGCCTATATGGGGCTTTGCAAGGTGGTTGTGTGCCAGGTATTAGGTCAATCTTATGGTCTTCTGGACGTGATGGAGGTAAACCTGGTGGTAGGTCTTCTGCAAAACAATCCTTAAAATATGCAAGAAATTCCTTATGCCTAGGGTGCATATGAGTTTCTTTTGCGTGCAATTCATTCACCCAAATGAGATATGATTTAGTATTCTTGCGTAGTGCACGTTTTGCTTGAGTATGCGAAAGCAGTGGAAACATATGAGATGCATGCATACCAAATAAAGTAATAGATTTTCCTTGAAAATTTATATTCATTGTGTGTGTGGAATAATCTATATTGGGATTATGTTGGTGTCTCCATGGCATTCCTAGAATAATGTCGCTAGACTGTAATGGGACAACTAAGAAATTTCTTCTTTCAAAATATGGACCAATTTGAATTTCTAAATCTTGAACTTCTTGTGTGCCATTGTACCTAGTGCCTAAAAATGCAGCTTTTATGCGATAGTGCGGAACTTGAAACTTCGTTTACTTATCTTGGATTCCTTGCGAATGGTTTGTGCTTCAAGAGTGGCGTCGATGGTACGGCGAATCAGATCTTCAGCTTGCGGTTCTTCTTTATCAGTGGACGCTCCTTGTAGCTTTGTCAATTGCGCTTGCAAGGCTTGCCTAGCTCTTTGCTCTTCTTCCAATTGTAGCATGATAAGATCCAGCTTTTGTTCCATGGTAGGCTCGGGTAGATCGTCTTCAGCCATAGGATCATCCATATGTGGGGTAGTCATCCTGTAAAACTCAACAAACCTTTCTCACTCAAAATCAGTTAGCGGGATGAGCGTAGCTCAAATTTGGGGTTACAAGGCTATGTATTTTTGGGTATTTTCTTCTTCAATTTTCAGAAATTCTGAAATATTTCTGTCTCCGTTTGCTGAAAGTACTTCAACGAACTTGTAGATAGGTAAAACAGCTTGCTGCGAACAACTTTCCAATTCTGAGTTTTTGCAAACGAACAAGTCTTCTAGGAGTTTCGAGCGTTAGTCAGTTCTGATTTAGTCTGACTTGCAGAGTTGCAGACTTAACAGACTTGCAGGGTTGTAGACTTGCTGGACTTAGCCGACTTGCAGAACTTGCAGTACTTGATTAGAGTCGACTTGCGAAACTTGACTTCTGATGCGCAGGACCCGGAGTTTACAGACTTGTTTGCCTTCACTGACTTGCAGAGTTTGAAGTAACTTAAGCTTAATGTATTAAGCTTAAGCTTAATAAGCTTAAACAGGCCGCTGTTTTTTCGTGGGGGGGGGGGGCCGTTTTGACTGCGCGTGATTTTCGGGGGCTTCCCTTGCTGATCGATTTGTAGATTGGAAGCTTAATAAGCTTCTTAAGCTTTGTTTTAAGCTTTTAAACTAAGCTTTTTTGAAGAAAGAGATATGGCTTCTTACTGTTTATCACGACTTATTCATGGAGATGAGGGAGTGGTCCTCCGCCGACAGAAAGTGGTCCTTCGCGATCTGACAGTGGAAATAGGGGTTCTTGATCGCCAGAAGTCTGCCTGTATCGACGGTTCGCGATGAGATTGACTGTAGAGGCCGTTTGTTCCTGGAGCTCCGCCTTCGCCCGAGATTGGTAGCGATTGGAAGCCCTTGATCTCTGCTCCGCTCTGATACCACTGGTGCGCAGATCGAACGCAGGTAGCTCACGTAGTGAATTCCCAAAGGTCCCCAAGAACAAAGTACTCTACTTTTTAGCACAAAAACCAATGTAAAAGCAAGCACGACATGAGACAAGAGACAAATTGGGTTCAATCTCCCCCATGCCTTGTGTGAGCGCTTCACAAAGCATGTATTTAATGTATATTTCCAATCTTTATGCTCAAAAATAGCCCAATTACAAAAATATGACAAGCTTTTAGCTTTTGAGTTTGCTTTCTACCAAAAATAAGAAAATAAAGCTAATGGACGGTGCCCATAGAGTCTGGCACGCCCAATCTCAATGTCCAAATAGAAATAACATATCCAAGCGCATAAGCGCATACAAAATAATAATAAATAATCGATGTCTCTATAGACATAACAAAATATAGGCGTGGCGCCTATCAAAATATAGTCCAAAGATCGAAAAACCGCTAGACTCCAATGCTTTCCTCCGCCACTGCTGCTATCTCTACACATCAACTGAAGCATTCACAATCGTTAGTAAAATAACACAATTAAACCGACAAAAGTGAATACCTAGCAGTCTTCAGCTACATAAATAAATCAACTGGTTAGAAATAAATCCTAACCTTAATTTATTACGAGTGCGCACTCTAAACTCATAAACGTTTATTAATTTAATATGCATTTTGCGGAATCACCCGCTATGGAATCACCCATGTACACACTAAATTAATGAAACGCCCGAAAAGGACAGGCGTCCCCATCAACTTCTCGCACAAAGAATCCTCTTTGCGTATGAGCCCCGGTCATCTAAGTTTACGGAATCCACCGTAAAACCTCACGGAATCCACCGTGGAATATGCCTCCTGCCATCAGTATGCCACACTCCAGTACAATCCGGAGTTCTACAATTGGCTTTTATCCTCGTGAAGTGACATGGATTTGTAAATATGTACATAAATAAACAATGAATTTTGTGACCTTGTATAGACAATATCAACACACACAAGCAACAATAGTCAAGTGCAGGGAGAAGAGTTGGGTTTGACAGGCTAAGCTCCTCAGGTCCTCCTCTCACCACACATTTAGAAGTTGTGTGACCATTCCGCCTCCAAGGGGAGGGCCTGAAACCCTCATTACCGACATGGGAAGCCTTGACCAACATCTCTTATGGTGTAGACAGGGTACCGTCCCTTTCTATACACATCATGGGGGCCATCCCTCTACAACAAACGCTGCATGCCTCACCTCTCCCATTCTCGTCATGTGCACTTGATAACCCACTGTATAATCCCTTTCACGCGAACAGTTTTATCCTACCTCAAGGCCTAATCCTCGGTTCGCATATTGCGGGTTTCCCTACAGTAGCCGACATGGAGCACCCAATGCAGCTGGCTTGCAAGGACGCTATTCGCCATCGAAGGGAGCATGCAGCATAAGCACCCCCACCAAAATGCTATGTGCCTACTCTAAAGAGGTACGCACCGAAAAGCGGCCCTAAACGACACCGCCCCCAGGACGCAGGCCAAAAACCCCCAAGCCAAGAGGACGAGGGCTCAAGGGAGCACACGGGGTGTGGCAACACCAGTCATGCAGGCCCCCACTAGAGGCTCGGGCACCAGGTGCTCGAAAGAGGAGAGGGCAGCTCGAGACAAGCAAGAATTTGATGCAGTGTTCAAAAGCATTCTGGAAACAGTTACGGCCAGGGACTACACCATCCGGGTCCCAGCCGACATTTTCCCTGCCCAACCTCACAAGAGCCCCTCACCAGCATAGCCTCAGTCGCCCGACCACTCAGACTTGCCCCGCCTCGTACAAATAGAGTAGCCCCATGTTGTATAAAAATTTATCAAATGCTACCTGGTCATGACTTTTTGTCTTTAAATGGTTAAGTGTTGATATGTTTCCCCATTGTACAAACTTTTCATATCTGCGTTTAATATATTTAACATCTTTAGCAAAAGAAAAAGCTAATCAAGCGCAGGTGATAAGTATCTAAGTCAACACCATGGAATTCAGATAACTGATGTCTCCTTGCATTGCACTGGTTTATTATAGTTGCGGTATATACCGTACATGTACTCTCATGAAGTGACAAGTGGATGCAAGATGATACAGGTCTTTGTGTGAAAGTGTTCAATGTCCAAGTCGCCGCAAGACCACCGACCCCACAAAGAGCCGCGATAAAGCCACGCTACCGAAAGCGAAAATCACCCTTGCCGACCACCCACATTGCATGGCCCAAAGCATAGTCATGGGCTACACTCTTTATCTAGGTCAAGCTCTACAGCTGGCTCACGGCAGTTGTCACCTCAATTGTACTGACGTCATGTGTCGCAAAGAGGTTTGCAATATCTCAAGTGTATCTCCCCATCTCAGCAACTGCTTCTCTGACAACGAGACTAGGGCACAATCATCACTGTAATATCCATTTCCTGAGCCTTCGAAGCTTGACATTTCCCAACCCATTGAAAGGCTGATAGCCTCAACATATTGCAATGGTTGTACTTAGGCAAGTCCCAAAAAAAGAAAAAAGAAAAAAGAAAGAAAGAAAGAAAAAAGCACAAGAAAAAGAAACAAAAAAAAGAGAAAACAGAAAAGGAACAAAGAAAAAAAACAAAAAAACAAAAAAGAAAGAAAGAAAAGATAAGAAGCACCCACGATCACAGCACAAGCACCTAGGGGTCCTCAAATTAGTTACGTCCAGTGACCTTGGTCAGCTGGCTCCGTCCCTAGCCCCCTAGCCCTTTAGCATCACCCACAATTATTCAGGGCACATCAAGGGCAGGACATACCTAGGGAGCTTGTCTCGCCTATGGTTAGACTTGTCACCCTGACCCATTCGCACGATTCCCTCTTGCACTTTAATTGCCTTAATACCATTGCATTTAATTGTGGTAAGCACCGCACGAATCGCCATGAAAAGTACATCATCCTCATCAAGCAAGTCCACTACCTCCCAGCTACTGAAAGTGCGGTGTCCCTGTGTTCAATTATGCTACATCATGTAGTCACAATGCAAATGATGTCTCATACACCTTCACGTGTACTTCTTCTCAACATGGACAACTTTGCTTCATCCACACATTGTTACAAGAAACCAGCATGTGGTCTTCTAATTGCGTAATATCTAAGTATGCATGAGCACTCACATAATCTCTACACCGAAATATATACACAGTTTGGGTCCTCAAGAGCAGGACAATACTCTCAACTCGCTTAGAGTTCGACATGTCTCCCAAACTAATTGAACTATGTCTTGTGCATGATAGAGAAGACTAGCACTAACCCTAGGGAGAGACCACCTCTGAGAGGTTTTCAATTGCAGGTATTGAAGACTCCAACGAAAGCGTCTTTCGCTCTTCATTGACACCCAACTCTGAATTCTTATCATTTATCATCCTGCAAGCCCGCCATAAATCGGCATGTGCAGAATCCCCAACAAACCAACACTTGTGCTGGCCATCAGTGCAATCCCCAACAAAGAACAGCCCTACCACCAACTCCAACAACCCTACCACTAGCCAGCTAGGCCACCAACGTGCCCCCAACGACCTTCCTCCAAACCACCACCAACACTCCTCCACAGCAACCATTGATGTCCCTTTCACCCACGTCTTCAGTGCATGCCAAAGCCTATTGCCTACGACGGTGAGTGCCATGGGACTAGCGCTCGTCTAGGAGGGGGGTAACGTTAACCCTCAAATGAACAAAGGTGAAAAATCCGAAAAAGCTGAAGCAAAAGACAAGGCCAAGGCAAAAGTGAAACGGAAGACGAAGGTGCGCCAAGAAAAATCTAGAAACACAAGAAGCGCAGAAAAGTCCTAAATAAGGGAAAAAGGCGCACAAGGAAAAGCGCAAGTTAATACTTTTGTAAAAGAGTGCAAGTGCATCGTGATTTAATTTAAGGAGCGTCGGGCTCTCACCCGTGCAATTTATAAAGGTAGATGGGCGGTAGAAAGGAAGCTAGGAAGATAGGAGGACAATGGGAAAAAGGACCTAGGCCACGGCCGGCCATGTAAAAAAGGGGATAACTGCCCAAAAGGGATTTAGGGTTTTGTATATAAAGTCGAAAAGTGAATGAGAAGCTCATTCTTGTATGTGGCCAAAAGTGGCTCTCCTCTTCTTCTTCTTCTTCTTCTTGTTCTTGCTTGCTTGAGCTTGTGCTTGAGAGAGGGAGTGTGAGTGTGTAAGGGAGGGAGTGTGTGAGGGTGGGAGACCGGGGAGGAGAAGCTCTCCATCTTCTCCTCTCTTCTTCTCTTCTCTTCTCTTCTCTTGTCTTGCTCGCGGTGATGGAGCTTGGAGCGTGGAGCTTGAGGATGGAGCTTGCTTGAAGCTTGCACTTAAATCATGGAGCTACCGAAGTACGCGGGAGAGAAGGTAACTCAATCGGCATGGAGGTAAGCACACTACACCTGTAGATATGGATGGCACGTCGGCTATGTGAGAGGTAGCCATTAGTGCTCGGCTTGGAACGCTTGGAACAATAAGCAATCCATGGGTCTTGGCAGTTGAGCAAAAGCTCCCACATTTTGGTTCCGTGCCGGGACCAACGGATTCAAGCCTTGAGCGCTTGTGTGCTTCGAATCGAGCATTGAAGTAGGGTTTTCCCCGAACCGGTGCTTGAAGTAGATAGGTAGGAAGCGAGAGAGTTTGAAGAGGTATTCGATCTCCTTAGCAAGTAGATTTTTGTTATTTTGAACTTGGGAAAGCATGATGGAGTAGTGTAGGTATTTTCCTTATAATTTTTTCTTGCATTTAGGAAGGATAGGAGCAAAACATTGGAGTAAACAGTAGGGTTTTCTGTTGCTGTATAACAGGCTGAAACAGGGAAATAGGGGCACAGATTCAAATTTCTGGCTGGAAGAGTATGAGGGATTAATTTCTGAGGTTACAGCAGGCTAGGATGGGGCAATAAGAGGCCCAGGGAACCAGGAAAGACCACAGTGAGCTTGAGAGCCAGGGAGAGAGCGAGAGAGAGAGAGAGAGAGAGAGAGAGAGAGAGAGAGAGAGAGAGAGCTGCGAGGAGATTGCAAAGTGCTAATCGATTCGAGCACCACATCACTTCAAGGTATGCCTAGCAGTTCCTTCTATTGTTTTGCACCTATTTGGAAGGCATGGCACGATTCCGTGGAGTAGGCGTTGACCTTGAGGCATCGTGCGCAACCCGCGGGCTGTCGTCCGCGCCGTTGAACCAGTCCGTCCGATTCCTAGAATCGGACCATTCAATTTTGGGGTCAGACCGTCCGACTACTAGAATCGGTCCACCCTGTCCGATCCGATTCCAAGAATCAGACCACTGCGAGAATCAGACCCAGTCTCAAAATTGGACACTCGGACTCTGAAAATCGGACACACTTGGTTCTAAACTCATAGTTAGAGAGTTGTGTCCATTTCTGTTCGATTGGCCACATCACTATATCATACTCATCCTACACTTGGTAATTAAGGATAATGTTATTGCATTGAAGAAAAATGTGTCAAGTTGAAATGAATAGTTCAGTTAGCTTGAAGAACTACCTACCTTCCACATATTGTGGGCGAGTGCAATCAATGATACCGTGTACCATGCAAGAATGGGCATTGGCTTTCTATGCACTTGTACCCATGCCTTTGCATTATTAGCTAACTTGTCAAAGATAGTTGTGTCGTTAGCCACCCCTAGCATCCTTGCTGTGCAAACAAGGTCTGGATACAAGGTATGGACAACCCCCTTTTGTGCAAGCCTATGTAGATTGCACATCAAGGTTTCATGCATATTTCTTTATCCACATGACCTACCTATTTGTATGAGATATAGTTGATAAAGTCTCCCCCTATCTCACTCATCACTTTTACAAGGCGACAACCAGTTGGGAGTAAAGGCACATGTGCCTAGCCACCCGTGTATTAGTTACATTAGTAGTACCCACATATCCGCACACCTGTACATTGTAGGTGGCGAGCACCCATCATTGTCACTTCATTCTTTATTCTTTCAATGACATTTGAATAAAGAGAAGGTCGGTCACACATTGTGACTGTCGGAGTTCCCACATCTTGTGTGTGTGTGTGTGTGTGTGTGTGTCTCTCTCTCTCTCTCTCTCTCTCTCTCTCTCTCTCTCTCTCTCTCTCTCTCTCTCTCTCTCTCTCTCTCTCTCTCTCTCTCTCTCTCTCTCTCTCTCTCTCTCTCTCTCTCTCTCTCTCTCTCTCTCTCTCTCTCTCTCTCTCTCTGTGCTCCTTCCATCATTGCTCTTTCTTCCACTCTATGCTTTAACTTTAGGGCTCACTCTCCCTTCAATTGGTATCAGAGCCATTTTCCCTAAGAGCTCGAGCTTGACCTTGCACTGCTTCAGCTTGTGGAGAAAAGCTTCAGTTCACAGTTTCAATAGTAACCATGGATTCTTCACCCTGAGGTATGGATCGAGCTCTATTTGCTACCCGGCTTCTTCCCCCTCTTGAGCCCAAATCTAGGACCTTGCTAGTCATGATGTTATAGGATCTGAGATACACGCTCGACTTTCTTATATACTTAAAATATATATGGCGAATATTATGTTTGGTACAGAGGGAGAATAGATGAGATAAAAGAAAGATGTAGAGAGAGAGAGAGAGAGAGAGAGAGAGGTAGAGAAATTGGCAACACACTAGGGACTGGAAGATGGGCCAGTCCCCCCCCTTGTGGAGTTATATTATTGACAAGGAGCAAGCTCCTCCGTTACATATAAGCCAGTTCTTACTTATAGATCATGGAAACAAGATCACGGTTCCTCACACGGTATACAACTGGCTAACACTTGCACAACTTGGAAGTTGGCACCTTTTGATCCTTCTTTAGTCTCCTTCTCTCCTACACAATATGTGTAGGGCTCTCCTCTTGGCGCTTGATTTCAGTAGAGCTTCCGCATCACTTGCACCTTCTCTTCTCCTCTTGGAACTTGATTTCAGCAGAGCTTCCGCAGCACTTGATTTTTAGCAAAGCTTCCGCAGCACTTGCACCTTCTCTTCTCCTCTTGGAACTTGCAAAGTGATGCTTCCTTCTATCTCTTTCCTTACACCCAAAGAGAGCCTTCTCTTTTATAGGCCTTCAAGAGCTTCTCTTCTTGGAGAGAGAGTTGAGTTGGTCTTCATGCAAGATGTGGTTGTTCCACTCTGCAATACTAATTTCAAGATATCTCTTTGTGCGTTGTTTGGATGAAAAAACATCCAACACAAAAGTTGTAGATCTCGTTGTTTCCGATAACCTTCGCGGCCCGTTTTTAGAGATCATTTTTCTATTGCGAGATATTTCAAAAATGGATTTTCCAAAAAACAACTTTTTAAACTATACTCTTAACTTGTGATCCATGCAACCACCTTGAGTCATAGATAAGGAGAGTTCATTAGATTGCCTTGGGCCTCAACCTTAAGATTGAATTCCACACGAAAGCTTGTGTTATTTTAGACCTTAGAAAGAGAAAATCACTTCTCTCCTCACACTTCCAAAGGATCACATCTCTCATCTTTCTTAGTGAGAGAATTCCCTCTCTCGTCTTTCTTAATGAAAGAAAAGACCTTAAATGTTGACTTGTAGGGGAGAGGATGACCCCAAATGAATGCAATGATTATTACACACAAGTAAACATTCCCAGGCATCCCTGGATGCACACATAAATACATATACACAATGCTGATGCACTTCCTCTTCTTAGAACTCAATCCATCTTCATTTATGTGTAACTCCTTGGTTCTTGTGTGCACTCTTACACTTGGCAGACACTTCTTTTCCCCTTCATAACTTGTACTGCATGTACTAGATATCCCCATTACAGTGCTCTAATCACCCCATTCAGTGATGCACTAGGAATACTGGTCTCTAAATGGTCTCATGGCCATGCTAGATCATCATCAACACTTAAAGAAAAGTGAGTCATGAATTTATTGACATTAATTTATTAAATAGAGAATGCATAATAAGCAATCAATTTAGTGACATAAGACCACTATTGTTCTGAGCCCTACTATGGGCAATAAAGGCAGCAACAACAGTAGCAACATTAGCGTGTTTTACACCTATTTGGGCAGCCTCGTTCCATGCTTCTCCTCTAGCCTCTAACTGGCTCCTAGAACTCTTAGCATCCTTGGTCATCATGACAACACCTCCTTGCACTTGTATTTGGCATTAAGCATCAGTTGGAGCCCTTGGGATTAGCCATTTATTCATAGTTTGTGATGGTTTGCTATCATACTATTGAAGATAGCACTTCACTCATTGCCTGGAGGTCACTTATGCTTCTCGGGATGTTTATTTGATGTTGGATCGTCTGGGGATGTTATGCCAATGTATTGGAATGCTATGGGACTGTTTTCAGCACTATTTTGCTCAATTTTATGGAGGTTTTTTTAGTAATGTAATAAGCAGGGTTGAATGCTATTTTATCAGTGTGAAGGCATATGCCTATTGATCTCGAGTGCTTATGGTTCATGTTATATGCTTGGTTATGCTTTTGTATTGCTTTTGAGAGCTGAGATTAGAGCTTTGAATCTTGACATTGACTGTCATTTAGTGTTATGTATGGTTATTTTATGCTCCAGTAAAAGCACTTTGTAAGTTACTTGGATTGGATGCTCTTGGATGTATGCTACTTGAATCTTGAATGTATGGATGCCTTCCATGTGATGTTTTGAGCTTTATTTGCTCGACTTTCATTCTAGTGGAAGCCACTTCTTGACATTTGGATATTACATTGAGTATTTGGTTAGGTAGTTGAGCTTGAGAGTCTTACAGTGACATCATGGGACTTGGTGACATGTACATGCTCTTGTCATGCTTTATGTACACATAGTTGATGCTTAATGGGATGATCTAACATTACTTTTGGGCTGGCACCTATCTTTGTCATGATGTTGTTAGTGATGTATGCATCTTGGTTGGTTATTTACTAAGCTTCTGTTACATTGCTCAATCCGGTTGTACCTCTAATTGGTCTCTACTATTACCTGTGGGACCCACTCTATGCATGATGGTTATGCCTATGGGATGTATCTCAGTCATCTGACACACTGATTCTATGACAATTCTCGATGCCAATCCCCTCTTCACACACTGCTAGTTGGAGCTATTCCCTGGCAATTGTAGTTTGTCTTATATTAGTGATTGCCCATCTTTCACATTGATTTCTAATTGATTGTAGAGGCGACACCACGACCCATTGACCACTTATTCTTTCAAGTGTTTCAAGCCAAGCACTAATGGCTACCTCTCACATAGCTGACACGCTATCTCTTTCTACAAGTGTAGTGAGCTTATCTCCATGCCTGATCGAGCTACCTCCTCTCCCAAGCACTCCAATAGCTGTACGATCCAAGTGCAAGCTTCAAGTGAACTTGATCCTCAAGCTCCACGATCCAAGCTCCATTGCCGCGAGCAAGAGAAGAGAAGAGAATAAGAGAGGAGAAGATGGAGAGCTTCTCCACCACGGTCCCTCACCCTCACACACTCACTCCCTTACACTCTCACACTCCCTTTCTCAAGCACAAGCTCAAGCAAGAAAGAACAAGAACAAGAAGAGAAAGAAGAAGAGAGCTACTTTTGGCCACACACAAGAATGGGCTTCTTCATTCACTTTTGTCCTTTTATACAAAACCCTAACCCTACTTCCTATTGGGCGGTCATTCCCTTTTTGGTCCCATTCCTCCAACCCTTCTCCTCCTCTTCCCTATTGGCATGGCCTCAACCCACATGCCTCTAACCATTTACAATTTGCATGAGTTGTTGAGAATTAGAGTTGAAGGCATGAGAGAGTGTGCACAAGAGGGAGAGAGAGAGAGCTCAAGTACAAGAACAAGATCTTGTTTAGTCAGTTGCTCAAAGTACAACTAGTCTTGAGTGTGTACTTTAGGCTGTTTATATAGCCATTAGAGGAGTTAGGGTTAGGGTTACCCCTGTCCTCCAGCCCTTTTACACCTATCTACCCTTATCCTCTCTAGTGTAAGGAGAGTTCCTATGCTTCCCTTTCAACACCCCCCCTCAATACCAGGTAGCATGAAATAAAACATAATAGGATGCCTCCCCTTAGTTCTCAATGAGATGCCTTTATAAATCAGGCTACAAGAAAATATTATAGGTAGAGAGTGTTACAAGATTCAAAAGAGTCGGTCACCTGTGGATTGGGAGGCAAAGTTGACCTCTGATTCCTTAGGTACTTTTGGAACACCGGGACACTTACTGGTGATATGCTTGGTCTTTTTGCATTTATTGCACTTCATTTTGTCAAGATATTTCTTCCAACAGTTGCTCATAATATACCCCTTTTTGTGACAGAAGGAGCACTTAGTAGAAGCTTAATGGATTAACACTTGCTCACGGGAAGTAAATGTTGAAGATCCTTCAATCTGGTTTCTATTCTCTTCATCTAGTCATGATTGAATGGCACTTGCTAGAGTTGGGTTCGAGATATTAGTTAGGGTAGTCACAAGGGTTGGAAAGACCTTCTTCACAGATTTTAGCAGGATGGCAATGGCACCTTCATCATGGATAGGTGCCTGAATGGAGGCAAGCTGTGCCATAAGCCCCTTCATATGTGAAATGAACTTGCTTAGATATTCTCCTTGTTTTTATTCCAAGCTAAAAAACTCAAACTTGAGAAATATCTTGGAGTTCTTCCGTGTAGCACCGTAGAGCCTTTCGAGCTCATCCCACTTTTCTTTTGTAGTTGAGAGTTGGTCAATGTGATAAATTAAGGATTCATCTAAATGAAGCATGATGATGGCCTGAGCCCATTCATCATCTTCTATATCAAAGGGATTGGATGGGTCAATTACTTTGGTCCCTTTTATGAAGGGCCAATATCCTCTTTCCATCATTTTGTATTTGATCAAAACTTGCCAAGGATGGAAATCTTTTCCATTAAATTTTCAAATTTGAGGACGGACATCAGCATATGCTGTGGCCATTGGGAAGGTCTTACCACTTGTTAGAACAAGGGCAATGTCTAGTCCCTTACAACCTTGCCACTAAATGTGAAAGCAAATCAAACAATTGATATCAAAGTTATAATGAGGAGAAAGGCTGAAAATCATACATATGTAATATTTCAAAATATGACTTTGGTGGTCCTTTCTTATGTGCAATCTTCTTTCGAGGTTTAATGGTCTTTTTAGGCTTCAATGATGTGAACCTAGACTGGACTTTGGGCTCCTCCTTGTGGTATGGCTTAGTGGATGAACCTTGTGTTGGACAAGGACAATCTATAATTTCAATGCTTGATTGCCGATGACTCTGAGGAGAGTACAATGACACTCATCCCTCTGATTTTATTGACTAGTGTACTTGAAAAAAGTCACACAAGATATGTAATACAAGTTTAGGGTAGAATGGTCTATGTGTTTATAATTGTACACATAGCCTTACAACATGAAGTAAAGCACTCAATTGTTTTAATTTTCTAATGAAAACATTCAGATTGCATAAGTACCAATAGCAATAATGATTAAGCAATGTGCCTTAGTGCTTACAAGCACTTATCTGTAGTTTGTGTTGCTAGAGATGGTAGATGTCGGTCTTGATGAGCTTGATGATGACATTCTGAGTAAAAGAACCTCTGAAATGAAGTTTTCAGATTAATAATTGACTTTGGAAGAGTTGAATCAGTGGTTAAAATTACTATTAATGACCAAACATTGAAAATTTTTGAAGATGGAAGAAGCTTGAAGCTTCCTAGCTATGGTTGCCAAGAGACCCACAGCTAGGGTTTTGATCACATTAGGTTGTAGGAAATGAATTAGGACAAACCCTCTTTGGTGAGGATGGTCCACTATAGGGGCTACAATAGCCCTAAGATAGCTACCATGATTACACCCTATACCGGCCGCGACAAGGAGCTGAGTTGGAGGCAGCAAAATCTATGCCAAATTCTGTGTTTTTGACAATGCTGCCCATCACATCGCCTAATCCCAGCTTTGATGTGCCAGGAGTCATCCTGAGCTAAGGAGGAGATCTCTAGAAGAAATTAGAAGGTGAAACTGCTTCTATTGCACACACCAACTCCTCCAAGGTCAAGGGGTTTGGCTGGCTATGGTGGAGAGGAAGGTAACTGAGATGGCAAGAGTACTTCTTGTGCACTTAGATATGTAAAGAGGCTGAGGGAAGTTGAATGATTAGAGATGGCTCTAATACCATGTTGAGAACCAGAGTTGAAGGCATGAGAGAGTGTGCACATGAGGGAGAGAGAGAGTTCAAGTACAATAACAATATCTTGTTTAGTCAATTGCTCAAAGTACAACTAGTACACTCTCCTAGACTACTTGAGTGTGTACTTTAGGTTGTTTATATAGCCACTGGAGGAGTTAGGGTTAGGGTTACCCCTGTCCTCCAGCCCTTTTATACCTAGCTACCCTTATCCTCTCTAGTGTAAGGAGAGTTCCTATGCTTATCTTTCAACACGGGTGAGCACTCTTTTACAAAATAAATCATGGTGCTCCTTACGCTCTTTTACAAAAGTATTGACTTGCACTTTTTCTTGTGCACCTCTCTCCTTGATTTAGGATTTTTTTGCACTTCTTGTGTTTGTAGATTTTTCTTTGCACACCTTCAACTTTCGTTTCACTTTTGCCTTGGCCTTGTCTTCTACTTTAGATTTTTCGGATTTTCCACCTTGTTTGTTTGAGGGTTAACATTGATGTAATTCATCTTTAGCATGTTGTAATTGCACTTTACTGCATTATTTATGTGAGCAATCACCTTCATTTGACAGTTTTTTGCATTGATCTTGTGGATAGTTCATTACTTGGTCAGTATCCCTTTGTTTTTAGGCTGATTTAGTAGTGGTTTTAGGGCTGTTTATAGTAATTATAATAGTCTACTTTAATAATAATTTGTACACTTTTTTACCTTCATTATGGCTGGTAGCTTGATTGATAGTGCCATCTTTAATATTGACAAGTTGGATGGCACTAACTACATCTACTCAAACGCCAAAGTTTGGCAAGTTTTAGGGCAAAAAATGCATATTAAGCCCCTAAAACATAAGGGTATCAAGCTCGAGCTGATTGATGCAAACAATTGGGTTGAATTAGATGAGCTATGTAAGTCCACCACCATATTATCCCTCTCTAAGCAGGTGTTCTATAATGTTGTCTCTGGGAAATCCGCATAGGAATTATGAAAAAAGATTCGCAACATCTATGACAAGTGTAGCCCTGCTTTTCAGATGTATTGGCCGAAGCAGCTCATGGAGCTTCACATAAAGAAGGGCAATTCTATGTCAGTTCACTTAAATGAGTTTCATTCCATTATCAATCGTTTGTCTTCACAAGGGGTTGAATTCAAGGGCACTCTTCTTCCCTTGTTCCTCTTAGTTACATTATCCAAATCATGAGATACCTTTTGCATTGCTATGTGTGCCAACATACCTATTGATCAATTATAGTTTTGTAGGATGTAGAGGGTACATTCTTGATTGAAGATGTTAACAAAAAGAATGTTGATGCTTCCTGCACTTCTCATGCTTTAACAGTTAGTGTCAATAATGGTAGGCAGTAATGACCGTTGTGGAAGAGGCTCTCAACAATCTCACTCTTAGTCACGTGGATAGTCTTGCAGTAGTCCCGTGGCCGTAAGTCCTCATTAGCTTGTCATTACTGTGGGAAATTAGGGAATATATTGGCCACAGTGCCATAAGATGCACGAGAATAAGCGTAAAGAAAAGGGCAAGTGTAAAGCACATGATAAAAATAATGATCACAACATTATCCCTTGCAAGTCCAGTGTTAAGATTAAAGAGATTAATGTTGTGTAGACTGATTCTGATGATGATTTCATACTTGCAGCCTCTTCTGTTGATACTTCACAGTTGATTGATACTTTGTCAAGGTATACTTAGTGTTGGCTAGAATAGATTCAAGGGCTTCTCTTTATGTGATTCCTCATAGAGAGTGGTTTCACTTCTATTATAGTTTGGCTGGATCTATCCATTTGGATAATTATCTAGCACTCGAGATCATTGGTATTGATGATATCTAGATGTAGTTTGGTTTAGGTTACATGTTTACCCTTCATGTTATATGTCATGTACTGGCTCTCACGAAGAGCCTTATCTTTGTTGGCACTTTGGATGATGCAGGTTATGTAGTTTCTTTTGGTGATTCATCATGGAAGATTATCCATGGGAATCTTGTCATTACACATGGTGCTAAGTCCAATACTCTCTACCCCTTGCTTGTATCTAGGTCAATTAACTATATTTTAGCAGTGGATGCAATTCCACATGTATCTCTTTGGCATCGTTGCCTTGTCCTTGAAAGGAATAAAAATGATTACTCATTTGTAGTATCTTTTGCCTCATGAATATAAGTGCTTTGAGTCTTGTGATCATTCTTTATATGGTAGGTAGACACATAATACCTATAAAAAGTCTGGTATGACATGCATAGGTGAGCCATTAGCTCTTGTTCATATGGATCTATGTAGATCAATGCCTTGCAAGTCATTAGATGGTGAGAAGTATTTCATTATCTTCATTGATGACTACACGCATAAGATCTAGGCATATCCTATCAAGTAGAAATGGAAAGTCTTGGCTACATTTTAGTATTGGCTTGCTTTGGTTGAGAACCTGTTAACCCCAACACGAATAAAGCAAAAGGAAATAAAAAAGACGCAGGGCAAAGGCGGAAAAAAGGTAGCTCAACTAAAGAAAGAAGAGGAGAAAAGGCCAAAAGCGCAAGGGCAACCTTAAAAGTCCAAGGCAAATGCAAAAGGGGAAAGGTGCATTTTAAAATACAAAGGTGCTCCCTGAGATCTTGTAAAAGAGTGCCAGGCGGTGGAAAATCCGGAAAGCCAAAACAGAAGATAAAGACAAAGGCCAAGGCAAAGAGAAACGGAAGACAAAGGCACACGAGGAAAAGCGCAAGTCAAACTATTGGAAAAGAGCGCAAGCGCATCATGGTTTAATTCAAGGACCGCCAGGCTCTCACCCGTGCAATTTGTAAAAGTAGACGGGAAGTGGAAAGGAAGCTAGGAAGATAGGAGGACAATGGGAAAAAGGGCCTAGGCTACGGCCGGCCATGTAAAAAGGGGAAAAGGGGATGACCACCCAAAAGGGATTTAGGGTTTTGTATATAAAGTTGAAAAGTGAATGAGAAGCTCATTCTTGTGTGTGGCCAAAAGTAGCTCTCCTCTTCTTCTTCTTCTTCTTCTTCTTCTTCTTCTTCTTCTTCTTCTTGCTTGCTTGCTTGAGCTTGTGCTTGAGAGAGGGAGTGTGAGAGTGTGAGGGAGTGAGTGTGTGAGGGTGAGGGACCAAGGAGGAGAAGCTCTCCATCTTCTCCTCTCTTCTTCTCTTCTCTCCTCTTCTCTTGTCTTGCTCGCGGCAATGGAGCTTGGAGCGTGGAGCTTGAGGATGGAGCTTGCTTGAAGCTTGCACTTGGATCGTGGAGCTACCGGAGTGCGCAGGAGAGGAGGTAACTCGAACGGCATGGAGGTAAGCTCACTACACCCGTAAGGTAGGCATTGCGTATCGGTTATGTGAGAGGTAGCCATTAGTGCTCGGCTTGGAACGCTTGAAACAATAAGCGGTCCGTGGGTCTTGGCGGTTGAGTGAAAGCTCCCACATTTTGGTTCCGTTTACCGGGACCAACGGATTCAAGCCTTGAGCACTTGCGTGCTTCGAATCAAGCATCAAAGTAAGGGGTTTCCCCTGAACCGGTGCTTGAGATAGGTAGGAAGGGAGGGGGTTGAAGATGGTATTCGATCTCCTTAGCAAGTAGGTTTTTTGCTTTCTTGAGATTTATGTTGTGGAATGAAGTAGTGTAGGTATTTACTTTGTGATTTGGATGGATTAGGGTAGGAAAAAACAAAGAAAAAATAAATAAAAACAAGCATCAGGGTTTCTGCTATTATAACAGGGCATGAGGGTTTGATTCGTTTGTCGATTTGTATTTTGGAGTTTATTGGCTATCCCAGGTAGATAGATCTCTTCCCCATCACTCCAACATCATTCCTGTTGAATCTTGTAGCTTGTAATAATCAATATCTTAAGATTTTGGACGAAAGTGCGTTCGGGTCTGCGGGATCGGACATTTGATCCAGTGTTCGATTCCCAGAATCGGACGTCTGATTTTGACAATCGGATGCTCGGACAACCGGCCGATCGGACCAACCCGTTCGACTCAGACCACTCGGACCAATCCATAATCAGACGCTCGGACAACCGGCCGATCGGACCAACCCATCTGACTCGGACCACTCGGACCAACCCGTCCGATTTTGGAAATCGAACCACTCGGACACTCGGACAACCCAAAATCGGACCGGGACGTCCAAAATCGGACCACCCAGAATCGGACTAGTCCGAAATCGGACCAGCCAGAATCGGACCACCCTGTCCGATCCGATTCCTAGAATCGGACCATTTTGAAAATCGGACCACTTTTTCGATCCGATTCCCAGAATCGGATGTGACCAAAATCAGACCACTGGGCCGATCGTACCAACCCAAAATCGGACGTCCGATTCTGATAATCGGACTCCTGAAAATTGGACATCTAAGAATCGGACAAAAAAGTGTCAAAATCGGACAGGTATCGAGAATACAAATTTTAACGCATCTAAACCCCAAGATTGACCCCAAAGGCTACGTAGAGCTAAAGGCACATCACAGATCCATCACTGGGCTAAATTTTAGAGCACGTAGTTCAAAATTTGGCTATAAACGGTCCTCCAAATTGTGCATGGATTTTACCGTAACGACCCTGTGGGCCGGGGGGGACTGCCCCCCCAGACCCCCGCAGAGGGGGCTCTGCCCCCTCCGCACCTCCCCCGAGTATGTTGGAGAGAAAACGCGCGCCATGACAGGTCTTCCAAATTGGACCCTAGTGAAGTAATGGCTCTACACGAGCATGGATTCTCACGTGCAAAAGAGCAGCCAAAAGCCCATACCCAAATAGAGACAAACAGAGAACCTGGAACCTCAACGGGCCAATCTAGCCATCAAGGGAAAAAAGGCCACATCACTAGAACACAAAGACATTGTGTTCATACCAAGTCTAGTTAGAGCGAAATGCAACATCAGCAAGCTACAAATGCCAAGATGACTAGACATGACACTCTTGACGAGAGATGTACCCTGAGCAACACTACACAGACAACCCAAGACATTGGTGGAGAATTCACGTCTGGTCATGCAAGTGGGGACTCAAGGGCATCTGTTAGAAGGCTTAACTTTACAAGCCAAGACCCGGAAGATGAAGACATAGTACCACCTGCTTATCTTAGGGTCAAACTCACCGCAAAAAGAGAGCATACTATTGATGCTCTAATTGATGAAGGAGCATATTTTAATATCTTCACCTATGAATCATGGACCCTACTAGGCCAACCAGAGCTCACACCGACTAGTGCAACCCTTAGCCCTTATGGGGGACACCCACAAGCACTCATAGGGAAGTGCAAAATCCTTGCGACAATTGAAACGGAAAGCTTGCCTATCCTATTTCATGTTCCTCCAAATAGTGCTAGCTGCGGGAAAGAAACCCTCCTAGGTAGACCCTTCAAAAGGGCAACCAAATGTGAGGCTGACTACGCAGCTCAGAGGATACACCTGACGCTACCGGGTGTGAGGATAGTCGCAACCTTTAGCAAGGGTGACCTCATCAAACCTCGAGGAAAAGGCAAGCAAGGTGCTGACATAACAGTCAAGCCTGCTGACGAGAGCAAGGACTAGTTGGAAGAGTTAATACAAGCACAGGTCGAACAACGAGAGCCAGTGAGTGAGGCCATGCCTGAACCAAGAAGGTCAAGAGACAATGCCAAGGACAGGCTTTGGACTTACAAATATCGTAGAAGACCCCAAAAGAAGCCCAAGCCTTATAGACGCAAGCATCAATGGAGAGCTAGCACAACGCCACGATAGATATCCAAGGCGTTGCTTCGGGCTCAAGGGTATTATGCAGGCAAGCGATGGATTTGGGTGCCAAAACCCCTTGCTAAACCTTCGTGGTCGACTGAAGGCCAGATCGTATCAAAAGCAAAGAAGCGTAGGGGGAGATCTAAACGAAAAACCAAGTCTCGAGTCAACAACAGTGGAGTGACCGAGCCCCTCATGGTCGAAATCAAGAAACCAAACGGGACCAATCGGAGGATAGATCCTCGGCCTAGCATGCTTGACAAGCAGATGCCAGATGTAATCGTTGAGGATACGCAGAAACCGCTAGTGCCCAAGGAGCTTTTGATTCCCCAAGAGGATAGCAAGCATCATAGGCACAACATTGCTCAGGGCAAGTTTAATTGCTCAACAAAGCAAATAGCACAATCGGCTAACAGCCACCCCACGAGCAAATCTCCAAGCCACTTAGGAGTCCGAAGTCTCCTACACCCACTTCCCCTACACGGACACAGGAAGCACAACACTCGTCAGGTGCGGCTATTCAATCCCAATCTCAACCTACATCAAAGCTTCCAAATGTCCAAGAGGCAGGACACGACACCGTCCGTGGCTCTCGGCCCAAGGGTATGCCTATGCAACCTAAGGTGGCTAGCTCAACTGAGACTCGGCCTACACAAGGGAATGCTCTAAGAGCAACGACCACTGCTAATGGCCCTAAGGACTTGACACCGCAACCCAGCAAGGGTAGCCAGCCCGCTAAATGAGCTGCTCCTACTTCCAATCAGGGATCACACCAATCACAGCCCTTGGCCGTGACAATGCCCCTTGTGGAACGTGTCCTTAGTAGTTTACCTGTGGAGGTGTCGCAACCAAATCCCTCGACAACTCCAGTACTTTCAAAGTGCCTAAAGCCTAGGACGGAGGATTTAAATGCGAGGGAGTTGGTTGAAAAGCTAGACTCTCCAAAAAGGGAGGCAATTGTGCCCTCACAGCTTGGTAAGGCTATTCAGCAGGCCATGACTATGTCCCACAAGGACACACTAGAGAGAGAGAATGCTGAGGCCCAACCAAGCACGTCAACAGTTGACCTAGTCCAGGATCTTGAGTTGTTGAGAGAGGCACCTTCATTGACCAAGAAAAAGAGGAGAAAGCAGAGAAAACAACAACAGTTGCAGGTGGTTGTAGACCCTAAGAACATTGAGACGAAGGGTGCTGGAGAGCTGATGAATAAAGCATTGAGTCTATCCACCAATGAACCCACTGATGCCTCTCCTAATAACGTTGAAACCTCAGACACATCTGTGTGCTCTGACAAACCAAAGCAATAGTTGCCATCAACAGTTGCTTGCAACACTCTATCCACTGACAATAGAACTCACATTGATCAATCAAGAGTGGATACGACGATGTCACAACAGGGTGACAAATCTGTACCAGTCACATCCGAGGAGAACCATCACAAAATTGTAGCAAAACCTCAGGAGAAATGTGAGAACCCCAAGAGTATAAGAAATCCTAGCGTTGACCAATCTTCCTCATCTAGGCCTGAGCCCCCAGCCATGCTAAAGCCTAAGGAAACTCTTAGAACTTTGCATGAGATAGCAACCAAGCAAGCCCTCGTTGAACATAGAAGTGTCACAAAATGCTTAACTGAGTTGGATGCTAAGCTCAAGGTGGTCGCACGTGTCTACGTCCTTACGGACATGGGCACAATCCCCAAGGAGCAGCTTGGAGATTAATTGACCTTTCCTCTAACATGGGAAGAACAAGAACATCTTAAGGGGCACTACGATAGGCTCCTGTATGAATGCATGCGACTCATCCCTGACGAGGAGGCTGATGAACTGCGCTTAACCATCATGTTCAATGAAATGCTCTGCTGACCAAATCTCGTAGACATAGAACAACTAAAGCGACTATCAACAGGCCAGAGTCAATTTGAGCAGCGTTGGTGCAAAAGCTGTGTTGTAATGGCCGAACTAGGGGCTCAGATCATGAAGGTCTCAGAAGAGCGATTGGCCAAATGGCGGTCTCAAAGAGACCCAACCTATGTGGCACCAACTTCCCTTCGAGTGCTAACTGGCATTCGGGGTACGGACTTAGCTGGAACTAGGCTACAGGGCCCTTTGATTGATAAGGTTCTCACTGAGGAGGAGTTACATATAGCCAGTAGACTCGGACAAGGTTCCATGCTACTCGATGTGGCAAAATATCTATCGGTATTAAGTAAGCTGCCACGAATACTAGATGCGTGTGCCACGCTCCGATACAACCCTGAGTTCTACACTTGGTTCTTATCCTCGTGAAGTGACATGGATTCATAAATATGTATATAAATAAACACTGCTTTTTGTGTCACCATGTATAAACAATGTCAACACACACAAACAATGAGAGTCAAGCGCAGGGAGAAGAGTGGGGTTAGATAAACTAAGCTCCTCAAGTCCTCCTCTCATCACACATTCAAAAACCGTGTGACCAGCCCCACCTCCAAATGAAGGGCATGCACCCCACATTGCCGCCATAGGAAGCCTTGACCAACACTCTAATGGTGTAGACAGGGTGTAGTCCCTTATATACACCTTCTTCCCTTTTGGTCTATCCTTTTGAGGATGTGCCCTGTTCCACTCCATGACAACCAGTCCATGCAACTTAGCATGAACTAATATCCGCTAATGACTGGAGGCAACGCGAACATCATCATGGGGGCCATCCCTCTACAACAAACACTGCATGCCTCACCTCTCCCCTCCTTGTCATATGCGCTTCATGAACCACAGCAAAATCCCTTCCATGCAAACAGTTGTACCCTATATCCACGTCTAACCCTTGGATTGCATCTTGCAAGCTTCCTTTTGTGATGGAACACATGGAGAATCATGGAGATCTGGCATGCAAAGACGCTCTTCATGAGAGACGGGAGCATGTGGCACGCGCCCCTCCACCAGAGCGCTATGTGCCCACCATCAAGAGGTATGCCAAGAAGCGAGGCCCTAAGCGACACTGTCCAGGGCGAAGGCCGAAGAATCCTCGAGTTAAGAAAGTCGAAACTCAAAACGCGCAACAGGTGGCAGCACTAGTGGCACGAACCCCCAGCTCCCGCTCGGGCCCCAGATGCTCAAAGGCAAAAAGGGCAGCTCGGGAAAGAGAAGAATTTAATGAATTATTTAAAGACATTCTGAAGACGGTAGCAGGCCGAGACTACACCATTCATATCCCGGCCGACATGTTCCCTGCTCAACCTCACGGGAGCCCCACACCAGCAGAGCCCCAATCACCCGGCCACCCAGACTCGCCCCGCCTCGTACAAATTGAGTAGCCCATGATGCATAAAGGGCTTATCAAATGCTAACTGGCCATAACTGTTTGTTTTTAAAAGGTTAAGTGTTCCCGAGTTGTTAAGTGTTGGCATGTTCCCGACTTGTATGAACTTTCATATCTACGTTTAATATATTTCATGTCTTTAGCAAAAGAAAAAGCTAATCAAGCACAGGTGATAAATGTCTAAGTCAACACCATAGAATTCAGATCATTGATGTCTCCTTGCATTGCACTGGTTTATTATAGTTCCGGCATGTGCCATGCATGTACTCTTATGAAGCGACAAGTGGATACAAGATGAGACAGATCTTTGGGCGAAAGTGTTCAATTCCCGATCACCACAAGACCATCGACCCCCCAAGGAGCCGCGGCAAGGCCACGCTGCCGAAATCACGAATCACCCTTGCCGACCGCCCACATCACGTGGCCCAAAGCACATTCATGGGCCACGCTCCCTTTCTGGGTCAAGCTCTATAGTTGTCTCACGGCAGTCGTTACCTCAATCGTACCAACATTGCGTGTGACGCAAGGAGGTTTGCAATGTCTCAAGTGTATATCCCCATCTCAACAACTGCTTCTCTAACAATGAGGCTAGGGCTCAATCATCACTGTAATATCCATTTCTTGAGCCTTCAAAGCTTGACATTTTCCAACCCACTGAAAGGCTGATAACCTCAACATATTGCAAGCAAGTTTTTTTTTTTAAAGGAAAAAGAAAAAGGAAAGAAACAAAAAAAGAAACCCAAAAAAAAGAAAAAACAAACAAGAAAAACAAAGAAAAGAAATGAATGAAAAGAACCACCCACAATCACAAGCACAGCACCTAGGGGTCCTCAAATTAGGTACGTCCAGTGACCTTGATCGACTGGCTCCGTCCCTAGTCCCCTAGCCCTTTAGCATCACCCACAATTGTTCAGGGTACATCAAGGGCAGGACATACCTAAGGAGCTTGTCTCGCCTATGGTTAGACCTGTCACCCTGACCCACTTGCACAATTCTCTCTTGCACTTTGCCTTAGTACCATTGCAATCAGTGGTGGTAAGCACCGCACGATTGGCCATGAAAATTACACCGTCCTCATCAAGCGAGTCCAATAGCTTCCAGCTACCAAAAGTGCGGTGTCCCTGTATTCACTTATGGTACGTAGTGTAGTCACAATGCAAAGGATGTCTCATATACCTTCTTGTACTTCTTCTCAACATGGACAACTTTGCTTCATCCACGCATTGTTACGAGAAACTAGCCCGCGGTCTTCTAACTATGTAATATCTAAGTATACAACACTCACATAATATATGCACCAAAGTATCTACACAGTTTGGGTCCTCAAGTGCAGGACAATACTCTCTGCTTGCTTAGAGTTCGACCTGTCTCCCAAACTAATCAAACTATGTCATGTGCACAATAAGAAGACTAGCACTACCCCTTAGGGAGAGACCACATGAGAGGTTTTTAATTGCAGGTATTCAAGACTCCCACGAAGGTGTCGTTCACTCTTCATCAACACTCAACTCTGAATTCCTATCCTTATCAACCTATAAGCCTGCCAACAATCAACATGTACAGAAGCCCCAACACACTGCCACTTGTACTCCATCAGTGCAACCCCCCAAAGAACAGCCCTACCACCAACTCCCATTGCCCTACCACCTACCACTCAACCCACCAATGTGCCCCCAATGACCTTCCTCCCCACCACTACCAACACTCCGCCAAGGTAACCACAGACGTCCTTGCCACCCACGTCTTCGGTGCATGCTAAATGCTTGCTACCTACGAATGTGAGTGCCATGGGACTGGCACTCGTCTAGGAGGGGGGTAATGTTAACCCCAACAAGAAGAAAGCAAAAGGAAATAAAAAAGACGCAGGGCAAAGGCGGAAAAAAGGTAGCTCGACTAAAGAAAGAAGAGGAGAAAAGGCCAGAAGCGCAAGGGCAACCTTAAAAGTCCAAGGCAAATGCAAAAGGGGAAAGGTGCATTTTAAAATACAAAGGTGCTCCCTGAGATCTTGTAAAAGAGTGCCAGGCGGTGGAAAATCCGGAAAGCCAAAACAGATGATAAAGACAAAGGCCAAGGCAAAGAGAAACGGAAGACAAAGGCCCACGAGGAAAAGCGCAAGTCAAACTATTGGAAAAGAGCGCAAGCACATCATGGTTTAATTCAAGGAGCGCCGGGCTCTCACCCGTGCAATTTGTAAATATAGATGGGCGGTGGAAAGGAAGCTAGGAAGATAGAAGGACAATGGGAAAAAGGGCCTAGGCTACGGCCGGCCATGTAAAAAGGGGAAAAGGGGATGACCGCCCAAAAGGGATTTAGGGTTTTGTATATAAAGTTGAAAAGTGAATGAGAAGCTCATTCTTGTGTGTGGCCAAAAGTAGCTCTCCTCTTCTTCTTCTTCTTCTTCTTCTTCTTCTTCTTCTTGCTTGCTTGCTTGAGCTTGTGCTTGAGAGAGGGAGTGTGAGAGTGTGAGGGAGTGAGTGTATGAGGGTGAGGGACCGAGGAGGAGAAGCTCTCCATCTTCTCCTCTCTTCTTCTCTTCTCTCCTCTTCTCTTGTCTTGCTCACGGCAATGGAGCTTGGAGCGTGGAGCTTGAGGATGGAGCTTGCTTGAAGCTTGCACTTGGATCGTGGAGCTACCAGAGTGCGTGGGAGAGGAGGTAACTCGAACGGCACGGAGGTAAGCTCACTACACCCGTAAGGTAGACATTGCGCATCGGTTATGTGAGAGGTAGCCATTAGTGCTCGGCTTGGAACGCTTGAAACAATAAGCGGTCCGTGGGTCTTGGCGGTTGAGTGAAAGCTCCCACAGAACCAATTTGGGTATATGCTGAAATGCATAAGGTTAGATAATCGGGGTGAGTATGTCTCTAAAGCCTTTGAACAATTTTGTGATGAGAGGGGTATTAAGCATCAGTTGACCTCCCCATACACACACCCCAATCCCAGAATGGTATGGGTGAGCACATGAATAGGACAATTTAGGAGCAAGTTTGCAATATGCTTTGCCAGATAGGCTTACCACAGTATTTTTTGGGCTGAGGCATTTACTACTATCATACACTTGATCAATCGGTCTCCATGTACTACTCTTGACTATCAAGTTGTAGAGGAGGTATGGTCTAGAAAACCTCCCTCATATGCTCATTTGTGTGTCTTTGTTAGTAAGGATTTCTGCCATGTACCCAAGGACAAGCATAATAAGCTGGATCTTAAGTCTTACATCTTTCTTGCTTATGGAGATGCAGGTGAGATGGGCTATCACCTATGGGATCTTCAGTAGGCATGGTAGGTTATCCACAGCCATGATGTTGTTTTCCATGAGGATAAAAATGCATAAGCACCCTGAGCATGTTGTTGAGGTATGCAGAGTGATATTTCAAGAGGAGCCTCCTATTGCTAGACAGCTTATAGTAGCCACCTGATGCCCGAGTGGCCCAAGTCCCTAATGCTCCATAAGACACCTGTGTAGTTTGAGCCCTCTATGGATTATGTTATGGCGACAGATGTTGGTGAGCCTCTTACTTATGATGAGGCCATGCATAGAGGTTATAGTCACTCTTTGAAGAGGGCTATACAATCAGAGTATGACTCACTTTGCAAAAAAATCATACATGGGAGGATTTGGTTCCTTTGCCTAGTGGCAAGTGTGCTTTGCCATGCAAGTAGGTGTACAAGTTGAAAAGTACCCTTGGACACCCCAAGTTGGGATACAAGGCCAAATTGGTTGCTAAGGGCTTTAAGTAGGAACATGATGTGGACTTTGATGAAGTCTTTTCTCTTGTTGTGAAGATAACTACCCTACACTTGGTACTGGCTTTGGTTGCTCAGCTTGACTTTAATCTTTATCAAATGGATGTCAAGACAACTTTTCTTCATGGGGATTTGCATGATGGGATTTACATGGAGTAGCCTAAGGGCTTTGCAAACCTTGGTAGGGAATACCTAATGTGAAGATTATGAAAAAGTATTTATGGCCTTAAGCAGGAGCCTAGGGAATGGTACCACAAGTTTGATGACTTTATGCATTCATAGGGATATTCCCATTGTGATATGGACCCATGTTTATATAGAAGAAGGCTCATGATGATAACCTTATGATTTTGATCCTCTATGTGGATGATACGTTGATTGTTGGGAGTGCTCATGATGAGCTACCGCGAAAGGTCAATTCAATAAGAGCTTTGAGATGAAGGACATGGGATAGGAGGCCTCACATATTCTTGGGATTCGCATTACACATGATTGCTCTAAAGGGCTCCTCTACTTATCGTAGAAGGAGTATATCTAGAAGGCCCTTGAGTGGTTTCATGTGTAAGATGTTAAGCCTATTGGATGTCCTTTACCTTCTCATATGAAGGTTAGTCAAGCCCATTGTCCATAGTCTGATGAGCAAAAAGCCGAAATGGCCAAGATTCCTTCTGCATCCACAGTGGGGGCAGTTTGATGTATGCCGTGATAGCCACTTGTCATGATATAGCATTTGCAATGGGAGTTGTGGCACGTCATATGGCTACACCTGGCAGATGACATTGGGATGTCATCAAGGGTATCATGAGATACCTGAAGGACATAGCACCTATGTGCATCTCTTATGGTGGCCAAGATACATAATTCATGGGATACACTGACTCTGATCATGTAGGATATGCATACAATAGGAAGTCCACCTAAGATCCTAATCTCAAGAGTCCCATCTAATCCTAATTACCACTTCTTGCTTGACATCTAACATCCAAAGCAACTCCAACATCCACATCAAGCTCCAATGACAACCACTATTCTCCTCACAATGGCCTCACAACTATCCTTGACATTTCTCGTTTACAATTGTAAGCTGAAACATGCTACCTTCGACAAAGAGTGCCATGGGACTAGTCCTCGACATACCATGGCCTTGTAATTATTTATATTATTATTTTGAGAGTCAATCATAGTGTATATGCAAGTTGTAACATTTTCTACTAGAAAGAAATATCAGTAGCTCAGCAAGAGTGTAGGTACTAGCTTTTGTTCACTTTTGTGATGGCCAATGTAATCTAAATATGTATGCATTAAGTGGAAAACCACTAAAAAGTAAAAAATGAGGGATGGACATCCAACTTGAGTGGGAACCTAAACACAAGGCCTTTTTTTATAAAAGCCAAAAAGTGAATGGATAAGCTTATTCTTGTGGTATGCAAACTTTAGAGCATTCTTCTCCTTCTTGCTTCTACTCTATCTTCTTGTGCTTCAACTTGAGAGTGAGAGAGAGAGTAAGAGTGTGAGAGTGAGGGACTTAGAGGATGAAGCTTCTTTTGTACATCGTGCTTTTTCTCTTCTTCCACTTCTTGGGTAAGAAGTGGATAGGGGGAGAGGTTGAGTTGAATCTTTTCTCCTTTGTTGTTCCTTTTGCGGATCAAATTGGGAGCTATGGAGTGGAGATGGCAAATCGAGGACCACCTCATGGATCATGGAGCCACCACTGAGCTTTTGCTCCATGGTGTCAAGAATAAGGTAAGGTAGGTAAGCTCATGACACCCTTGTTGATTCATTCATTCTTACTTTCATGGGGTGTCAAAGAATGGACAGATTGGTGAACACGAGAAATATATCGAGTATGAGAGGTAGCCATTGCTAAATTGGATGAAGCGCTTGAAACAATGGGCATTTTGTCAAGTTCAACATTAGGCTTGTGAAAGCTCAAACATTTGGCAACACTAATTATGTCACAATTCACATGTCTATGACAAGATTGAAGATTCTTTCTTGTTAGCAATATGACCCTTTGTTTAATTTTTAAGATTTTGATACGTGTGAGTATTGTATATATGGAAGTTGTTACATAATACAAATATATAAAAAGAGGTTTGAGCCATTGGAGGTGGTTCACATCCATGCCTATTGTGCCATTAGAAGGAGCATCACACTTTGTTATTGATGATGCTACAGAAAAGGTATGGGTTTATCCTATTTATAAGAAGGCTGATGCTATTTGATGCATTCCAAAAGTTCTTAGAAAATATAGAGAATCACTTAGGCAAGAATATCAAATGTCTGCATACTCATAATGGTGGTGAGAGCACACTTCTCATGCCTTTTAGAACTTTTGTGAAATATGAGGTAATAAAAGGAAGCTAACTACTCCAAATAATGTAGCTTAAAACAGGGTTGAAAAGAAGACAAAGGAAAGAAGTTAAAGCACGCTATCTAATGCATGTCCTCCATATTTATTTTGGATTGAAGCTGTCAAAGCACATTTGATCGATAGATCACTTACTTAGCCATTAGATAGAAAACTCCATAATGCAGGGTTGGGAAAGGAACCCTCTATAGACACCTATTAGTTGTGAGGCCTTATGCACATTTTAAAGGATAAAGGAGTAAGATTGATTCTAAGTCATAGAAATGCACTTTCATTGGCTATGGAGATTCAAGACACCTTGGATATTGTTTATGAGATCTAGAGGCTAGAACGTAGCATGCAACCATGATGTGATAGTAGTAAATGAAAAAATAAGCAATCAACAAAGACCATTCATTTACATAGGAATGACAAAAATGAGCAACCAATAAAGACCATTCATTTACATAGGGCAGCATTTAGGAGTATGGATTGCCACCATATAAGGAGAATGCATGACATATTCCACACGGTGCCAGCCTACAATTAGGAAATGTCAAAGTGGGAATGTCACAACCAAGTATGTAGCCTCACATTTAGTAGAATAGATAGTTGGGACAACAAAATGCTTAGATTGAGCTAGTATTAAGACATTCTATGTGAATCACTCAACCTCGATAGAGACGTACTCTATCTCTTGATTATGTCATGTTGATAGGTTGTGGAGATCCTTTCTGTCATGAGGATATAATATCCAGGCAGCTAGGCTGCATTTTACATTATTCAAAAAGTGTTTTATGTGAATAATGGTTTTTACATTAGGTCCTAAGATTTAGGTGTACCATTGATGATACACCATGTTTTAAGAAATAGCCAAATAGTGCTTTCCTTATATACTTAAGGAATCTCAAGTTCCTACAAGCTATGCAAACATTTATATTCAAGCATCTAGCTTGAATTGGCATAAAGCTTGCAAATTCAAAAATTGAAATTAGATTTTGTCTTTTTTCCACATTATGTTAGATATTATCTAACACTTTAAGATAATAGTGAAAATTATTTAATAGTTAATTTATTAAATTAAGTAAAATAGTGAAGTAGTTAAACTAATCAAAGTAAGTAAATTGATTAAGTAACTAAATATTCTTCAATTAAATAAATATATACAAAAATATTATATATGAGTTATTAAAATATAAATTAACTAAAATACCGTGTAAAAATTAGTATATAAATGAGTTACTAAGATAAAAATTAATCAATGTTATATTAAAAAATTGATATATAATGTAATAAAAATTTAAAATTAAAATTAACTTTGTTAATTATGTTGAAGAGATTTCCATGCTTTAGAATTATCCTAATGATTTAGGGCTTATATTGTTGTGCTAGAGACTTTCTCATACTCCAAAGAAAGCTCATGAAAAATTAGAGAAGGGAATAAAGTAGGGAGAGAGACAATTGAGAGTAGGGAATAGGGAGTAGAGAGAGGGAGTAGAGAGGAGAGGGAGAGAATCATTAGGGGAGTTTGGAGGTCTTGCAAAATCCCTATACGAGTGTTGGGATCTTACGCTCAACTGCCAAGACCCACGGACTGCTTATTGTTCAAGTGTTTCAAGCCGAGCACTAATGGCTACCTCTCACATAGCCAATGTGCTATCTCTCTACGAGTGTAGTGAGCTTACCTCCATGCCCGATCAAGTTGCCTCCTCTCCCGAGCACTCCAATAGCTCCACAATCCAAGTGCAAGCTTCAAGCGAGCTCGATCCTCAAGCTTCATGCTCCAAGCTCCATTGATGCGAGCAAGACAAGAGAAAAGAAGAAGAGAGGAGAAGATGGAGAGCTTCTCCACCACGGTCCCTCACCCTCACACACTCACTTCCTCACACTCTCACACTCCCTCTCTCAAGCACAAGCTCAAGCAAGCAAGAACAAGAAGGAGAAGAAGAAGAAGAAGAAGAAAGCTACTTCTGGCCACACACAAAAATGAGCTTCTCTTAAATCCCTTTTGGGCGGTCATTTCCTTATCCCCTTTTTGCCATGGCCAGTCATGGCCTAGGCCCTTTTTCCCATTGTCCTCTTATCTTCCTAGCTTCCTTCCTACCGCCCATCTACTTTTACAACTTGCACGGGTGAGAGCTTGTGACTCTCTTAAAATAAATCATGGTTGCCTTGTGCTCTTTTACAAAATATTGACTTGCACTTTTTCTTGTGCGCCTCCCTCCTTGATTTAGGACTTTTTTGCACTTCTTGTGCTTCCAGATTCTTCTTGGTGCGCCTTTGTCTTCCATTTCACTTTTGCCTTGGCCTTGTCTTTTGCTTTAGATTTTTTGGATTTTCCGCCTTGTTCGTATGAGGGTTAACATTACCCCCTCCTAAACAAGAGTGCCAATCCCATGGCACTCATCGTCGTAGGTAGTAGGCTTTGGCACGTAGGTAGCAGGTTTTGGCATGCACCGAAGACATGGGTGGAAGGGACTGCTATGGTTTGCTGTGGAGGAGTTTTGGTGGTGGTGCGGATGAAGGTTGTTGGGGGCACTTTGCTGGCTTGATTGGTTGGTGATAAGGTTATTGAAGTTGGTGGTAGGATTGGTTTTTGTTGGGAGTTGCACTCATGGGTTGGCATAAGTGTTGATATTCTGGGGATTTTGCGGGGCGATGATTCTTTGGTGGGCTTGCAAGATGATAAAGGATAAGAGTTCAGTGTTGAGTGTTGATGAAGAGCTGACAATACTTTCATTGGAGTCTTCAATACTTGCAATTGAAAAACCTCTCATATGTGATGTCTCCCTGGGTGTAGTACTAGTCTTCTTATCGTGCACAAGACGTAGTTTGATTAGTTTGGGAGATAGGTCAATGAGAATCCATATTCTCATTATGAATATTCCTCAATACTAGGCAAAGTAAAAATATAGGATCATCTTCTAATTATAAAACACAAGAAGGTACTGATGAGCCATAGAATGGCCAAGTATTGACGAGCCATATCCTATTTTTTAAGGCAAAAACTTAACACCGAGAGTAATGTCTTGCACTTGAGGACCCAAACTGTGTATAGATTGTGGTGCAGATATTATGTGAGTGCACATACATACTTAGATATTATGTAGTTAGTGCTGGCCTAGTTCCTTGTAGCAATGTGTGGATGAAGCAAGGGTTCAATGGGGTGGAAAATTTTGTTGATGTTGAGGAGAAGTACACACGAAGGCTTCTTGAGACCTCATTTGTGATTTTAACAACACTATGTAGCATAATTGAGCTCATTGACGCCTAAGCTTTTGATAGCCAGTGGCTACGTGTATTGTTTGAAGTGTACATTGTACTTTCCATGGTCCTTCATGCCTTGCTCACAATTATTGATTGCAATGGTACCGAGATGGAGTGCAAAAAAGAATCATGCAAATGGGTCAAGTTGACAAGTCTAACCATAGGTGAGATGAGCTCCATGGTCTCAATCTTCTTGGCATCTTACAACCACTTGCAACTGCTGTTGTTTTTTTCTCCTCTTTTTCTTGGGCAATTGAGGTGTATCCTTTAAAGAATCAGGACCCTGAACTAGGTCAGCCATTGACGTGCTTGGTTGGGCCTCAGCATTCTCTTTCTCTAATGTGTCCTCATGGGATATAGTTGTGGTCTGCTGCTGAACAGCCTCGCTAGGTTGTGAGGATACAACTGTCTCTCTTTTTGGAGAGTCTAGCTCCTCAACTAATTCCCCTCTATCTAGCCTCTCATCCAATTGCATTGGCAGTTGCTCCTGGTCAGGCGTTTGCTCTAGACTCTTGTCCTTACCCATTGGAACATGCCTCCATTGCTTCTTATGAGAGCGAGTGTTGTGTTTAGAGTTATTCTTCTCTTGCTCAGGAGGTTTGGGTGACTGTAGAGTAGAACCAAGAGATGGTTTAGGGTTCCTATCATGTAGGCTTGGATGAAACCAGCTGAAGAAGTCAGGGTTATATTGATGGGAAGCATAGAGATCTAGGATTACAAGGGTCTTGAGTGAGGCAGAAGAGACATATGCACTAACATTAAGTACTCCTAGTCTGCTAGCCACATGTAGATCTTCTTCTAGAAGCAGTTTATCATACAAGGGATGTTGTTGGACAGTGGCAGAAAGCTGGACCTCATGGACCATTGCCAACACTCTCAATGAGGTTGAGGCAACGTACGTGGGATCATGTATTGATGTCCAAAGGGCTTTCCTTTGCTCAGTGTGTCATTAGTTGGTGGCCAATTTTAGCTGCCAAACTTTAGTTGGAGTACCATTTCTACACAAAGTTACCTTGTCCTTTCCCTTTTTGTCCGATTGCTTCGATCTTTTCCTTGTTTGTCTCACATTGAGCAACATAGAGTCAGGGTATCAAGCGCAATTCTCTAGTTGTGGCCTTTGGGATGTCCTTTATGACTTCCTCAACAATAGCTACATAGCGGGAGCAAACATGTTGTTGCTCTCGTCCCAAGTCAAGGGTTCTGGCTATGAGCTTTGTGTGCTCTATTGTTGGCACGTGTGATGGCTGCTAGCTTGTGATCAAGCTTCATCATGCACTTCATCTCTGGTTCATTGGTTAGATGCATCATCTCCTTGGTCAAATCTTTGAGATATTTCTCCTCAATCCTAGGCTTTAGGTGCTTTGGAAGTGTTGGAGGTGTCAACGATGTTGGTTGTGACACCTCTTCCACATGTAAATCACTAAGGGCACATTCTGCAAGGGGCATCATCATGGCCAAAGGCTGTGACTGTTGTGATTCCTGATTGGAAGTAGTAGCAGCTAGTTCAATGGACTGGCTACTGTTGGTAGACTACGGTGTCAAATCCTTAAGTAGATCTGAAGTGCTTGTGTCTTTTGTTGCCCTTTGCACATTCACTCGTGCAAATCAAGTATCAGTTGAGCTAGACACAGTGGATTGCATAGCCATATCCTTAGGCTGAGAGCTAAGGGTGGTGTCATGTCCCGCATCTTGGACATTTAGAAGCTCAGATGGAGATAGAGATTGGGATGGAGTAGTTGTACTTAACAATCATTTTTGTGCTGCCTGTGTCCATTTAGGGAAAGAATGTGTAGGAGATTTGGGACTCCTAGGTTGACTTGGCACTGGTTGGAAGATTTGCTCATGGTTATTAGATGATTCTGCCATTTGCTTTGTTGAGCAATGAGCCTTATCATGAGCAGCATTGTGCATGTGGTGCTCCTTATCCTCTTGGGAAGTCAAAGGCTCCTTGGGTACTAGTGGTCTTTGTGCACACTTGACGATTACATCTAATATTCTCTTGTTAAGCATGCTAGGTTGAGGATCTACCTTTTGAATAGTCATGTTTAGTTTCTTGATTTCAATCGTGAGGGGCTCAGTCACTCCAATGTTGTTGACTAGAGACTTGGATTTTTGTTTAGATTTCCTCCTACACTTCTTCGCTTTTGATACAACTTGGCCTTAAGCAAACAGAGGTGGTTTAGCAGGGGTTTTGGTACCCAAATCCATCGGTTACCTACGTAATACCCTTGAGCACCTAGCAATGCTTTGGAAATCCATCGCGGTGTTGTACTGGCTCTCCATCAATACCTTTTTCTGTAAGGCTTGGGCTTCTTTTGTGGTCTTCTACAATATTTGTTCAATATGTGCTTGTATTAACTCTTTCAACAAGTCCTTACTCTCGTTATTAGGCTTGCCTGGTATGTCAGAATGTTCCTTCTCTTTCCCTCAAGGTTTGATGAGGTCACCCTTACTAAAGGTTTTGATTATCCTCACACCTGGTAGTGTCAAGTGTATTCTCTATGCTATATACTCGGCCTCACACTTTGTCGCCCTTTTGAAGGGTCTTCCTAGGAGGGTTTCCTTTCCACAATTTGCACTATTTGGAGGAACATGGAATAGGATAGGCAAGCTTTCCATTTCAATAGTTACAAGGATCCTGCAATTCCCTATAAGTGCTTGTGGGTGTCCCCTGTAAGGATTAAGAGTTGCATTAGTCAGTGTGAGCTGTGGTTGGCCTAGTAGGGTCCATGCTTCATAGATCAAGATATTAAAATCAACTCCTTCATCAATGAGAGCATCGACACAGTGCTCTCTTTTTGCAATGAGTTTGACCCTAAGATAAGCAAGCGGTACTATGTCTTCATCTTTTGATTCTTGGCTTATAAATTCAAGCTTTTTGATACATGCCTTTGAGTCCCCAACTGCACAATCAAATGTGGATTCTCCACTGATGTCTTGGGTCGTCTGTGCAAGGATGTTGAATGTGCATCCATTGTCAAGACTATCATGTCTAGTCATCCTTGCAGTTGTAGCTTAATGTCGTTGCATTCTACTTTAACTAGATGTAGCCCGAATGCAACATATACATGTTTTTGTGGTGTGGCCTTTTTACCCTTGTTGGCTAGATCGGCCCATTGAGATTCTAGGGTCTCTGTTTGTCTTTGTTCGGGTATGGGCTTTTGGTTGTTGTTTTGCAAGTGAGAATCTATGCTTGTGTAGATCCATTACTACACTAGGATCCAATTTGGAGGACCTTTCCCGACATGTGTTTTCTATCCAGCCTACTTGGGGGAGGTGCGGAGGGGGCAAAGCCCCGCTCTACAGGGGTTCAAGGGGGCACTCTCCCCCAACCCACAAGGCCATTATGCTAAGCACCATGCGTGATTTGAGGGACCATTCATAGCCAAGTTTTGAACTACTTGCTCTACATTTCAGCCCAGTGATAGATCTATGATGTGCTTTTGGCTCTATATGGTCTCTAGGTCAGTTTCAAGGGTTGGATGTGTCAAATTTGTATTATATTCACATGTCTGATTTTGACAGTTTTTTATCCGATTCTCAGAGGTCCGATTCTCATGAGTTTGATTATCAGAATCGGACGTCCGATTTTGGGTTGGTCCAATCAGCCAATCAAACAGTCCGAGTCCGAGTGGTTCGATTTTATTGCATCCAATTCTGGGAGTTCGATTCTAGGAATCGGACATCGGATTTGACAACTGTCCGATTTTGGAGTGTCCAACTTGCGTGCATCCGTAGTGCGGCAATTCTAGGAGTCTGATTCTAGGAATCGGATGTATGATTTGACAGGTGTTTGATTCTTAATGGTCCAATTTTCGTGCCCGTTTATGGGATGTCCGATTTTCGAAATTGGACACAGCATGTTCAATTAGATATGATGGATTGGTCCAAGTCAGAGAATTGGACTGTTTGATTCTAGGAATCAAACCGTTCAATTCTGGGGATCAAACTCTGGTAACAGTGTCCGATTCCTGCATATGAATTTCCAGGGATGATGAAAATCAACTCGATTCTAATGATTTTGGTTATGAGCAGTCGCACAAACTTCCAGAATCTAAGAATAGACCCTAATGAAGGATTGTATATACCTAAAATAGCAAATAAACTCCAAAATACAAATAAAAAACAAATCAAACCCTCTTACCATGCTATGACAGCAGAAACCCTAATGCTTGTTTTGCTTTTTTTTCTTTGTTTTTTCCTATCCTAATGCATCCAAATCACAAGGCAAACACCTACAGTACTCCAACCTACTTTTTCAAATCCAAAAAACCAAAATTTTACTTGCTAAGGAGATCGAATACCTCTTCAAACTCCCTCACTTCCTACCTATCTAGCTCAAGCACCAATTCAGGAAAAACCCTACTTCAGTGCTCAATTCGAAGCGTGCAAGCACTCAAGGATTGAATCCGTTGGTCCCGGCAACGGAACCAAAATGTTTGGGAGCTCACACTCAGCCACCAAGACCCACTAACCGCTTATTGTTCAAGCGTTTCAAGCCGAGCATTAATGGCTACCTCTCACATATCCAGCGCACTATCTCTCTCTACAAGTGTAGTGAGCTTACCTCCATGCCCAATCAAGTTGCCACCTCTCTCGAGCACTCCAATAGCTCCACGATCCAAGTGCAAGCTTCAAGCAATCTCGATCCTCAAGCTCCATACTCCAAGCTCCATTGTCGCAAGCAAGACAAGAGAAGAGAAGAGAAGAGAAGAATAGAGGAGAAGATGGAGAGCTTCTCCACCACGGTCCCTCACCCTCACACACTCGCTCCCTCACATTCTCACACTCCCTCTCTCAAGCACAAGCTCAAGCAAGCAAGAATAAGAAGGAGAAGAAGAAGAAGAGGAGAGCTACTTTTGGCCACACACAAGAATGAGCTTCTCATTCACTTTTCAACTTTATATACAAAACCCTAGATCCCTTTTGGGTGGTCATCCCCTTATCCCCTTTTTTACATGGTCGACCATGGCCTAGGCCCTTTTTCCCATTGTCCTCCTATCTTCCTAGCTTCCTTCCTACCGCCCATCTACCTTTACAACTTGCACGGATGAGAGCCGACACTCTTAAAATAAATCATGGTGCACCTTGCACTCTTTTACAAAATATTGACTTGTGCTTTTTCTTGTACGCCTCTCTCCAGATTTAGGACTTTTTTACACTTCTTGTCTTTCCAGATTCTTCTTGGTGCACCTTTGTCTTCCATTTCACTTTTTCATTGGCCTTGTCTTCTTCTGCTTTAGATTTTTTGGATTTTCCACCTTGTTTGTTTAAGGGTTAACAACAAGATTCTAAAGAGAGAAAATATTTGAGGAAAAAATCATTTTGTAGTTTTTCAATTTGTAAGAAAGTCATTATCATAATATTCTTGTAACTTACATCAAACCTGGAAATCTAGGCCTTTATAAAGGTGATAAGGACCGGTCTAATAAAGATTCCACTTTCTTTCATAAAAGTGAAAGTGAATATACAATTTAAATTTTCTTGGACTTTTAATTATCTCCCTTCATTCTCATTATCTTCTTTCTTTATCCTCATCCTTGTTAATTTCTTCCTTATTCTTGTACTTTTTTAAATTCACATAGTTTTCCCATATGAATCTTCAGATCACATCCTTAGCTATGGATCAATCATCTAGTAGTCTTTGTAATACTAGTAAAAGAGCTATTTATCATATTCACATTGAGCTAAACAATGAAAGAACATTTCAAAGTCCAATGAAATAGATGTATAGATTTGAAGGAAAAAAAATCATAATCTTTGGTTGAATGAAAGGTTATATCCCAAGGACCCCATGAAAAATAACATTCTACAATAACTCTTTATTGATGAAGTTAATTAATTATGGTTATAATAGATTTTGAGGTTATATACTTAATCTCATAGAGAAGGATGTTCTAAGATTAGAGAATCACTTATTCACAAAAAATAGAGAAAGGTATTACAAAAGCTAAAAGGTTGCTTAACAAAATATCCATTCAATGGAAAAACAATCCATCAAATTATGGTAGTGTAAACAAATTGTCTTAGGCCTTGGAAACCAACAAAGAACTCTTAAGAACATTGAGAATCTCAAATGAGGAGGAGGTGGCTATATAAAAGAATCCAAGCAACAAGGTGCATCTTTTTACTAGAGATATGTTGAATAGGATCTTATATACTTGATTTGTGATATTGATCTTTTTTAGGTCTCTTCTTTAGCCAAATGCAAGTGAGAGAGGTGTTTCAAAGGAATCTTAGTTTTATTATCACATTTTGCCTTAAGCAATCCCAAAAAATATTTTTGAGAGGAATAAATTCACAAAAGCGAAGAGAAAATGCTTGGATTCTTTCATTATAATTATCACTTTTTGGATATTGAGCTAGTACATAAGACTTTCGATAGTATTGGTCTTAGTCGAGATGCATATACACAAATTTTCCAGCTAATACAATGAAATATGAAATAAGGCCATGCATATAATCAAATATAAAATAAGATAAAGTATGCAATCAAATGTGAAATAAAGTTAGGTATGCAATTGCTTACTTCTAAGGTCATTTGTGATGAAGACTATCATACAAAGAGTTAATGGTAAAGTGATGGAAGTTTTGGATGAGCCCTTTCATATTCATGCTATCTCCAATGTTAATAAAAAATAGATTATTTTCAATAAATTTAATAGCATTTTTATTGATCTACCTACCTTGTAACTTTTGATGATCAAATTCTATAATTTGTCTTTAGAAGAGGCACAAGGAATAGCCAAATTTGTGATTAAGCTTGATGAAAATGAGAAAAGTGTATATTACTTTGATGAATAGAGCACTTTTATCAAGTCTATATAGTAATTCAATATCATTTAGTGTCTAATCTAAACACAACATCTAGTGCTTAGGAGACTTTGAAGTAGATACATAGGATTTTGATGTACCATATTGGGTTTTCCATTAGACTATAATGCATGATGTGATTAAGAGCCAATAAGTAGAAGAAGAGCTATTTGTTGAGGATTTGGAAACTATAAGCTGGAATAGCACATATTAGAAGATTTAAAGACACTCAAATACATGTATAATGTGTCAAAAGGAGTCAGTTTTAGATGTCCCTCCCTCTATTATATGTCTTGAATTGAAGAGTTGTAATGAAGCGATAAGGGTTTAGAGACATACTCACCCCCATTATCTGACATTAGGCATTTCGACCTATACCTAGACTGGTTCTCAACCAAAGCAAGCCAATGCTAAAATCTAGCCAAGAATTCCAATTTCTACTTGATAGGATATGCCTAGACCTTATGCGTATAGTCATCATCAATGAGGATAACAAAATACTTCATGCCTCGTAATGACTTGTAGGGCATGGGACCACAAACATCCGAATGAACAAGAGCCAATGGCTCAACCATGTGTGTCATACCAGACTTTTTATGTATATTGCATATCTGCTTGCCATATAAACAATGATCACAAGACTCAAAGCACTCATAGTCAAGGGACGAAAGATACTGCAAAGAGCAAGCATTTTCATTCCTTTCAAGGACACGTGCATAAGGTAATGATAGCAAATAGATACATGTGAAACTACATCCACTACCAAAATATGGTCAACTAACCCATATACAAGCAAGGGGTAGAGAGTATTAGACTTAGCACCACGTGCAATAACAAGATTCCCACGGGTAATCTTCAATGAGGAATCACCAAAAGAAACTACATAACCAGCATCATTCAAAGTGCCAGAGAGATGAGGCTTTATGAGAGTCGGTAGATAGTGTACATCATGAAGATTAAACATGCAACTTGAACCAAACTACAATTGTACATCACCAATACCAATGATCTTAAGTACCAGGTCATTACCCAAATGGACATATCCAGTCAAATTGCGATAGGAGTGAAACCACTCTCTATGAGGGGTCACGTGAAAAAAATCCCTTGATTTTATCAGCCAATAGTAAGTATACCCTAACAAAGCATCATTTAGATATGAAGAATCAAGAAAACAAGCTCCAAGTATAAAATCATCATCAGAATTAGTATGCACAACATTAATGTATTCAATCTTAACACTATACTTGCTATAGGGACAATGCTATGATCATCATTTTTGTCCTTGCTTTACCCTTGCCCTTTTCTTTGCGCTTGTCCTCGCACATCTTGTGGAATTGTGGTAGAATATGCCATACTTTCCCATAGTAATGACAAGTCAATGAGGACTTATAGCCGCAAGACTTGTTGTAAGACTATCCACATGACTAAGCACGAGACTGTTGAGAGTCTCTTCCACGGTGGTCATTACTACCCCTACCATTATTACCTCTAATTATCAAAGCATGGGAGGTGTGGGGAACATCAATATTCTTTTTATTAACCTATTTAGTCAAGAGGTCACCCTATACATCTTGCAACTATAACCCATCAATAGGTATGTTGGCATACATAGCAGTGTGAAAGGTATCCCATAATTTAGGCAATGTAACTAAGAGGAACAAGGGAAGAAGAGTACCCTTTAATTCAATCCCTTCCGAAGACAAATGACTGATAATGAAATGAAATTCATGTAAGTGAGTAGATATAGAAGTGCCCCCTTCTTCATGCGAAGGTCCATAAGTTGCTTTAGCCCAATACATCTAAGAAGTGGGGCTCTATGTATCATAGACATTGTGAATCTTTTCCCATAATTCCCACATGGACTACCCATGAGAGACAACATCATAGAACATTGCTTAGAGAGGGATAATATGATGGTGGACTTACGTAGCTTATCTAATTCATCCCAATCATCTGCATCAATAAGTTTGGGCTTGATACCCTTATGTTTCAATGACCTAACTTGTATTTTTTGCACTAAAACTTACTAGATTTGGGCCTTCAAATAGCTGTAGTTGGTGCCATCCAACTTGTCAACATTAAAGATAGCACTATCAGTTGAGCCACCAAACATAGTGAAGGAAAACAAGTGTACCAACTATCAAAGTAGACTACTATAATTACTACAAACAACCCTAAAACCATTGCTAAATTAGGTTGAAAACAAAGAAATATTGACCAAGTAATGAACTATCCAGAAGCTCAATGCAAAGAACTATTAAATGAAGGTGATTGCTTGCATAAATAATGTAGTAATCTGCAATTACAACATGTTGAAGATGAAGCACATCAGTAAGAAATCAATGTGAAAGAGGGGGAATCACTGATATAAGACAAACTGCAACTGCTAGGGAATAGCTCCAACTAGTAGTTCATAAAGATGTGACAAGCACTAAGAAGTATCAAAGAATTAGTGTGTCAGATTGAGTTACATCCCATAGGCATAACCATCATACATATAGTGGCTCTCACAGGTAATAGAAGAGACCAACTAGAGGCACAATAGACTGAGCAATGTAATAAAAGCTTAGTACATAACCAACCAATATGCACATATTATTGACACCATCATGTAAGAGATAGGTGCCGGCCCAAAAGTAATGTTAGATCAACCCGCTAAGTATCAACTGTGTACATAAAGCATGACAAGAGCATGTACATGTCACCAAGTCCTATGGTCTCAATGTAAGACTCTCAAGCTCAATTTCGTAACTAAATGCTCAATGTAATATCCAAATGTTAAGAAGTAGCTCCCACTAGAACAAAAGTCAGATGGCACATGAGTAAAAAAATCTCAAAACATCATGTGGAAGGCATCCATACATTCAAGATCGAAGTAGCATACATTCGGGAGCATTGAGCCCAAGTAACTTGCAAAGTGCTTACTCGAGCACCAAATAAACATATGTTATAGTCAATGTCAAGACTCAAAGCTCCAATCTCAGCTCAAAAGCAATTTGGAAGCATAACCAAGCATGTAACATGAACCATAAGTATCGGTATATCACCCTAAATAATTGGTAAGCACTAGGGAGCAATAGGTATATGCTTTCACTAATAAAATAGCATTCATCCCTACTTATTACAACAATAAAAAATCATCTATAAAACTAAGCAAAAGAGTGCTCAAATCAGCCCCATAGCATTCCAATATATTGACATAACATCCCAAGATGATCCGACATCAAATAGACATCCCGTAAAGCATAAGTGACCTCCAAACAATGAATGAAGTGTTCTCCTAAACTGTAAGATAGCAAATTGTCACAAACTATGAATCAATGGTGGATGATGATCCCAAGGGCTCCCCAACTGATGTCTAATGCCAAATACAAGTGCAAGGAGGTGTTGCCTGTTGAAAAACACGAATCTAGAGCATGGCAGCTATGGAGGTTGGAACTCAAAGTACAAACTCATGAAGACATAGACTAGACAAGACCAATTGTCACACAAGTGAATTAGGTTCCAAGATTGAGACTTGGACTCACAAAAACATTCTTATGTGTAAGGACAATGACACTAACACTTGATTGAAAGTACAATAGCATTACATGAAAAGTGAACCAAGTACATGTCTTTATAGCTTTCCAACTTCTCCACTCTCCTCACCGTGCTTATGGGATACAGCACCTCATCCTGCAACATACATCATTTGTCTATTTCTCAACACCCCCCTCAAATGATGAATCTCTACCCTTGCTGGCTTTTGCCCCCCCTGCATACAAAGATGGACCAAGAGACTAGCTCTATGGCAGCCTAGTCAAGTTAAGGCTTGAAATTGTACATTTTTGGTAGGGTTTTTACAAAGTCAAATCCAGAAAGATCCACTATGGGAAAAACATACAATAAAAATTCTTCAAAACAATCTGTCAGAGTTGTTGATGGTAGCGGAAGCATCTTCTTCTTCTTTTTCTTTATTCATGAACTGGTTCTGGTGATGATCACTTTGCACTTGTTGGGCTCTTTTCTTGTGGAAACATTCACTGGCTACATGGCTGGCTACATGGCCAGTCTTACCACAATAATGGCATGTCATCCAACTTCTATTGTCGGTGTTGAATCCTCGACCTCTTCCTTTGGGTCCAGTATCTCCTCTAGTGTATAAGAGGTTTTCCCTTGAGCTGGTCTCTTTTACATCTTTGCTTTTAAATTTGCTTTCTTCATCAAGCAGTGAGTGCTCAATATCTTTGAGTGAGAGACTTAGAACATTACTTAGAGTGGACACAATGTTCTCATATGGATCCTTGTTTACACTTGCAAGCAGTACGGCTATTGCTTCATCTTCATCAATATTCTTTTTAAGAGTTGCAAGCTGGATTTTTAAACTCTTAAACTTATTAATGTGTATGGACATGGAAGCACTATCCTTTATATCCAACTTATTAAATTGCATGAGCAATTTTACCTTTGAATTCTTTGCTTGAGTACCAAAGATCTTGTCAAGTTCTTCCCAAGCCTTTGAAGCATCTCTGATGCCAGAGATATGATGCAGGACATCATCAGATAGTCCCCATGCAATGATGCCTAGAGCTTTGTTGTTCATCTTCTTCCATTCTTTGGTTCTTGGTGGAGCTACTGCAAGTATCCCAATTTCTGCATCTTCCTCCTTGTCATCTTTATCTTCTTCCTCATCTTCAAATAGGTCCCACAAATCCTTCCGCATGAGGTGGTACATGGTCTTCTCCTTCCAGGCATGGAAGCCTTCTCCATTGAACTTTGCTATTTGCTCAAGCTCTGCCATGTTGAGCAGCTCCAATTAACTGAGAAAAGACCAGCAAGGGGGATTTGTGAAGTGTCACAAGGAGGTTAGTGTCAACTGACACTAGTTGAGTATCAATAGATACTATTCTTGAGCTTAGTATGTGCCCTAAGTTGAAGGAAATGAGAAATTGAAAAAAAAAAGAGCTTGGACCTTGATGGCTAGGCTTCCTGGATTAGGGTTTTGACCCAGGCCTGGTTTTTTTCAGATATCTAGAGCTAGAGTTAATCATTTTGAAAAAAATTTATGGAAATGTAGCTTACTCCATGCTCTACAAGAGCCCCATGAAAATCATCAAGATCGGGTGTAGCAGTATGCGCACAGATCAGTGAATCGTAAACAGGCACAGTTATGGCATTGAGGTCAAATTTCAGCAATGCTAGGCTTGTGAATGCCCAATGTCAAGCTTAGATGTGATAGGAAGAAGCTCCTTGAGTAGAAGAACAATCCTCCAGAAGAAAGCACACTAAAATATTGCCTGGTTTGAGAGATATGAGAGCTCAAAGAGAGGTATGTCCTACAGGCCACAAACTGGGGCTATGGTAGCAACTGACAATAGTGACAACGCTGAGGTCTAGATAGCCAAATCTCATGGATTGATGTGATACAGGGAAGCTTTGTGAGGTGGAGAACACCTCTCCAGAAGGAAGCTCAGAGAGATTTGGTATGTGGAGTGAGATACAGGAGCTTCAAGATGACAGGGTGATGCTGGCTATGGCTGACATGGAAGCTCAAGTGAAGGTAGAGTTGAGAGATGAAGTCGTGGACTAGAACTGAGCTGACTAGAATTGAAGAGGGATTGAGGGAGAGTAGAGGAGAGCTAAACCATGCTCAACTGAGCTTTGATACCATGTTGAAAAACACGGATCTAGAGCATGGTAGCTATGGAGGTTAGAACTCAAAACTCATGAAGACATAAACTAGACAAGACCAATTGTCACACAAGTGAATTAGGTTCCAAGATTAAGACTTGGACTCATAAAGACACTCTTGTGTGTAAGGACAATGACACTGACACTTGATTGAAAGGACAATAGCATTACATGAAAAGTGAACCAAGTACATGTCTTTATAGCTTTCCAACTTCTCCACTCTCCTCACTGTGCTTATGGGATACAGCACCTCATCCTGCAGCATACATCATTTGTCTATTTCTCAACATTGCCAAAATGATGACCAAGGATGCTAAGAGTGCTAGGAGCCTATTAGAGGCTAGAGGAGAAGCAAGGAAGTAAGCTACCCAAACAATTACAAAATATTCTAATGTTGCTACTATTGTTGCTGCCTTTACTTCACATAGTAGGGCTTACAATGATGAATGACCTCTAGCAAGGTCCTAGATTAGTCCTCAAGAGTGGGAAAGAAGCCAAGTAGAAGATAGAGCTCATTGCAGACCTCGATGTGAAGAATCCATGGTTGCCATTGAAACTATGAATTAAAACTTTTCTCCACAAGCTGCCAAGTCAAACTCGAACTCTCTAGGAAGATGGCCCTGACAACAATTAAAGGGAGTGAGCCCTGAAGTAGAACCACAGAGCAAAAGTAAGAGCTATGGTGGAAGGAGAGAGAGAGAGAGAGAGAGAGAGAGACACACACACACAAGATATGGGAACTCCAACAGTCACATTGTGTAACCAACATTCCCTTTATTTAAATATCACTAAAACAATAAGGAATGAAGTGATAATGATGGGCACTTGCCACCTGCAATGTATAGGTGTGTGGGCATGTGGGTACTGTTAGTGTAACTAGTACACAAGTGGCTAGGCACATGCACCTTTACCCCCAATATTTTTCATGTTTTACTCCATAAAATCCAAGACAACAGGTATAGGAGACACATGGCAAGTACTTAAATATTATCTACATGAAGCTATGATTATCTTGGGAGCTTTCACAAGAGATTTAGACAAGTTTTGCAACATCATGGCTAAAATAGTAAGTTGTAGAAAAAATCCAATCATTTTGACAAACATTTTGGAGAAATATGGCTAATCGAGGTTAGAGAAACAATAACTTGTGACTACTTTTGAAAGTAAAGATTCTCTTTCCTCTTTCTTCAAGCTTTCCTATAGCTTCCATGGAGTATTTGGCAAAGAACTCTTCTTTTCTCCCAAACCCTAACTCTTTTAGACAACAAAGCAAGCTTCTTCACACCAAGACTAGCATGCCAACAACCAATAGCAAAGAAAGTTGCTATGTCTACCTAGAATATACCCAAAAAATGCAACACATTTTTAAGCCTAATTTTAACTCCACCCTTTCTTATTTCTCATACTAATTAGCTCCAAGTTGATTGCTCCAAACATTGGCAAGTTGAATATTTAAGAATCATCAACCTTCTTCCTCTTTTCCTAACTCTTGTAAGCCCTAGGTACGGCACCCATGAAAGCTTGGTTGCAAGCTTCAATTTCTCTATGATTTCTTAAAGATTCTCCATTGCTTCAACCCATGGATTTATCTTTGTGACAATTCATTGAGAAAGATTGATCAAGATTCAACCAATAGAGCTTCCTTGAATCCAAGATTTGGGGCAAATAGTTTCAAGGCTTCAATCTCTTGTCTCTAATGCTCTAAGGTTATTCCAACACCTTCAAGGAGTAAGGATTGAAGGTTGTTCAAGCCACATTGGTCATTTGAGAGCATCTCAAAGCTTTGAGAGCATTCAAGCCTTCTTCAACCCATTGAAAGAGGTATTCCCCATCAGTTCTTAATTTCTCTCATTCATTCTCTTATTGAGCTTAATCGATTGCTTTGGGAGATTAAAGAAATAAAAATATTTATAATTTTCCATCCAAAACATTGTTAGAGTCACCATTTTGATAAAATCAGAGAATTAGAGACCTTTTATTTGCATTGTGGCATTGTCTTTTTTCTCGAATTTCACTTAGCCAAGCTCCAATAAGAGTGAATCTATCTTTGCAATTTTTTCTTTACTACTTCCTAACCATAAGAGGTTAATTCTTGATGAAAATTTGATGAAAAAGAGTAAGCATTGTAATGGGGATAGTGAGTCACTAATCTAAGAGGTACTCTCTATCCCCAATCTTTGCCCACTACTATCAATCTTCATGGTACTTATACAATGATTTGTTTGATTTTGTACAAGGTCCACCCATGGAGAGAAGCATGTGAAGATGTTTGATTTGTGCTTTAAGAAGTACACCAACATATATCTCAAATAGTCATCCACAATAAAAAAAGAAGTATAAAGTGTCACTAAGGAGTACACCAACATATATCTCAAATAGTAATCCACGATAAAAAAGAAGTATAACTTGTCATTAAGGGTAGTAGTGGTCGCCAACATGAATCAATCAAAGGGTCTCCTCAACTTGATGTGTGGTTTGTTGAGGGAATGGTGTATGATGTTGCTTCCCAAATTGATAAGTGCAATAGATATCCTTGGATGGTTTAACATGTGGAAGGCCCTCAACCATTTGATGGAGTGATAGCTCATAAAGTGAGTCATACCCAAGATGCCCAAAGCAAAATGGCTAGAGATGCTCACTATTTGTATGCTCTCATGTGGTGACTAAAGCCCAAAAATGGCAAAACTTAGAGTTCTCGGTAGTTGGTTGGGAAAGAAATTGAGTCATCATATAGAGGCCACTAGGTTGTGCCTTGTTGTGGGCAATCACTAAACGAGTTTGAGAGTCTATGACCTCGACTATGGTTGTAGTAAATAAAATTGCTTGTCCCAATGAACAAAGTTGTTGAATGGATAAAAGATTCACTCCAAGTTGAGGGACATCATACACTTGGTCCAACGAAGGAAGATCTTGACCCTTGTTAGTATCAAACTTGATGCAACCTAGAACATGGATATTGATTGAGGAGTTGTTTCCACACCAAACATTCTCAACGGCAGGGGCTTGCAAGATAAAAATATCATGGATGGGGGTCATATGATAGGTGAGTATAATATCCATAATCCAAATAGATGAAGATGTGCTCGATCGAGTAGAGTGAGCCTCTATGGTTTCTTTGTCAAAAGAGATAACTCATGAATATGGACTAAGTTTGTATCCTTTGAGGTTTCTATGGAGATGAGGTGGGCCTATGGTCTAGGAGACTAGTCAAACATACCCTTTGGAGTTGAGAATGAAACTAGCTATGATGGTTGATTAGTGGCAAGGTGGGTTTGAGTTCTCCATTGCTCATGATTTTGGCTGCCACCACCCTATCTCCTCTGTTGGGGGTTATCCAATTGAGGGTCAAAGGTCTAATTTTTGGGTTTTAGTTGGGTGCCTCTTGCCTTTAATCAATACTTGTCATCAAAATGGCTTGCCTTTTGACAATGTTGACGAAACATATTTTTATTTAGTACATTTTGCCACCCCTATTTGAGAGCAGATTGAGTGTTCCCTTGTGATTCACTTAATTGGTCTTGTTTTTGGGTTTGTCCTTGATTCTCATTTTGGTTTTTTGCCTTCTTGCCTTGCCCTTGTGTCCCCTTTGAGAGGTGGTGACAAGAGCCCCCTTTAAGATGGATGTATTTTGGAATCGGTTAAACAATAGAGTGTAGCACAGTAGTTGACACTCCAACTCATATAACATGGGCATATTTAGCTACCAAATCACTTGTTGTATGAAATTGAAATATTTCTTAGGAATCTTGTTAAGAAACAATGTGACCTAGTTGTTAAGGGACTTAGGAGCTCTTTTGATAGATAACTTGGTGAATAAGCACCAATATTTAGCAAGCTTGATCATCCTGCTATGTGATATTGAATTCTTAGAGCTGATGCTCAAGATTTATAAATGGATCTTATTATGACCTACATATTCATTAGTCAAGTATTCCCACTACTTTGACACAAGGTCAAAATGTTGTAGCTACAAATGAAAATGTGGGAGGATACTAGGGAAGGTAGTGGGACAAAAGAGAGATGACTCTCCCTCATTATTGAAGAACTTAGGGGCATGACAACCCAAATTGGGGGGAGCTTTGCCCACCTCCCATGGATTTGGAGCCCATGTAGGGAGCATTTTTGTAATGTTCTCTCTCCCCCCCCCCCCCCGCCCCCTTTCCGCATGAACTAGTATTGGGGGGGTGGGGGGGGGTTTGGACTTTAAGGTTGGAAAAAAAAAGTAAATTTTCTAAAAAGGAAAAGAAAAGAAAAGTCTGTCAATTAGAGACTACCAACTCGTGTTGCCACCACCCTCTCGAATAATCATTGATCTCTCTCATGATCATCAAACTTTGTAATCATTACATGCACATTGCTACCTTAATCGCATTAAAAAACACCATGAACTTCACACAAGTGGGATGCCAACAATCAACCTTGAAGCTATCAAAGGGAGAGAGGGCTCACTATCATGACGAAGAAGATGGTTAGCCTTTATAAAGGTTGTAAAACCTTAATTTTGAGGCTAATACTTTGATTCTTCTCCCCCCTCCCCACTAGTTGTTTGTAGAAAGAGAGAAAGAAGAGGATATGTGGGGAACATGGGAAGTGAAAGAGGAGACGAAAATAAGAGAAGGAGAAGAGAGGAGGTGGTGAAGAAGAGAAGAGAAGGAGGAAAAGAAGAGAAGAGGATAAGAGGAAGATAAGAAAACAAGAGAATCAAGAAGGAGTAGAGATAAGAAAGGAAGATGTAGATGAAGAGAAGAGAAGAATAGAGAGGAAGAGAGTAAACTAGGAGAGAGAGTGTGAGACGAAGAAGAGCAAGAGGAGATCATCATTAATCGCGATGGAGAGCACCACTCTGGCTTGTGAAGGACTCGTCCACCTTTTGTGCCCTTCATACCTGTGAGACAGGTCCTTCTCATTTCTACAAAATCTCTATCTCGCAAGAATCCACCTAACTGTTGGAGTCCCTAATCAATGCGTCAAAGCTTTCGAAGCTACCGCACATGGACTCCCTTCATACAAAGGCCCTAAAGAGATGGTATATTGGAGCATGGAGCATGAGAGCTATGAATACAATCGCAAATGTGGTCGACACATTGTCACATGCAACAAAAACTAGGTTTCTTCATAGATTAACGTTCCTTTAATACATGATTAGGAATATAAATAAATGAGGTTCAATATTTCGATAAAAAAGTTATAGTTTAACAAAAATGGAAATCCAACAAAAATGAATGTAGAATAAGTAGGATCTATTAAATTAGATATTTAAATTTTGAAAGGTAGGATAAATTGCATGGCATTGCATTGCATTGAATAAGTTATCTTTAGTTACCTATAAACAAAAAAATTTCCATCAAGAATAATTTCCTTGCCATTTATAAATTTTGTAAAGATAAGAAAAGGTAAAATTTTGCATTTAGAATATTTCTTTTGGTATTTATAAATTATATAAATGTTAAAAATGACATTAAAAATGTTTTTTAGCATTTATGAACTATGTAAATGTTGAAAAATGTGAAAATTACATCAGGGATTTCTTACCTTTATAAATTACATAAATATCAAGAATAAATTTTATAGTATTCATTAATCATGTAAACATTAATAATAGTTTATTTGATATTTATGAAATATTTAAAGTGGATAAAAAATTTAAAGTAGGTTATATGGTGTACATAACTAATAAAAATTTATTAAATTGAATATGTAATTATTTTTAAAGCTAGGATACTCAGACCAATTTGCTTTGCCAATATGAGAAAGTCAAATATAAGTCCTAAATTACGAGACAACCAAAAGAATGATATGATTCTGCCTGAGAAGAATAAAAGTCTAAGAATTCCTAGGAAAAATATTCACTTTGTTGACTCGTGTAGTTTTTAAGAAAAAATTGTGACTCCAAGATCTTATGATTTCCCATTAAGCAAGATAAATTCTAGATTCGTAATGAGGTCAAGTGACCAGCCTTTGACAAGGGTTACGAGCGAAATTTGTGAACAAAGACTAATGATAACCAAGGAAAGACCTAAGGAGGAAGGTTAATCAAAGTTTAGATCTAAAAAATGAAACTTAGAAAAGACAAACCCAAAGGGAAAGTAGGAAGAATCCAAGAAGTTAGAAGAGAGGGCCGAGTTGGAAAGAATTGCCTCTAAGTTAAGATCTTGCTCAAATTGCCTCTCTATTTGTTAGGAATATTGCTTGTGCTTGTAATGATGCATACAAGTTTAACTTGATGCACTTAGGAAGTTGATTGAATTGAAACAAAATTTCTAACGTACTAAGTCTACAATATGGTAAAAAGGAAAGTGCACTAGACCTTCCCGAAGGTTAGTTGTAGATCCCTTTTTCAAGGGGGATCAGCTGCTGCCTCGAGAGTTTCAGATAGACCACCATGATGGCAAGAGTTCACTCCAATAGGGGGGATCCTTGGGTAGGAGGAGTTGAGGGTGCCAAGGGGGCTCTGGCTAGTAAACTCTTAGACTCCTAGGAATTATCCAAACCCCTATTTGACTTAGGATTATTGATGCCCCGATACTAGTTAAGGACAAAAGTCTTAGAAAAATGAAGGCCTTCGTGCTGTTCTTCCATATGGGTAGAAGGTGAATACTTGCATAAGAATTTCTATTAAATAAAGAAACTATTTTAAAAACAAATTGATTTTATTATTTAAATTATATGAATGAACACCATGATTAAAAGGATTTAATGAAGCTGATTTTATGTGTATAACTTAAATGTGTTATGTAAGTAGACAACTAAAACTACCCAATTGAGGGAAGTGGGAGGGTGTGATTCTAATGAATTTTCCCTAAGATAGGGTGGTCGTGATAAGCCAAGAGCTTCTCATAAATTCAATGCATTAGAGTATAGGAAAAATTAGCTCTTAGAATCAATTAGAACATTGACTCTATATCGTTTGAGGGGAACAGAGTGAGACTTTGCCTTATGGATAGAGGGGTCGATGTACTCATACTCCCTCTCACTTCTCATTCTCCTTGAACTAAGTGTGATACAAGTTGGCTTTGATTCTAGCAATCTAGCACAAACAGTTACTCGAAGGAGGCTGATGCTACTTGACCCTAAATAGGAGATCTTAGCTTACTTAGAAATCAAAGTTCAAGTCAAAATAGCCAAGATCTTCCATTGCGAAGTGGACTCGAGATAGTCTTGGCAGCAAACCTAGTGTTATTCAAAAGAGTATCAAGCGGTGTTGCCTAGAAAATCATCTTAATGGATTACTATATTGTGTCACTAAGGATGTCTCAAGTGGACATGTTACATGTGGTATCAGAGCAAAATGAAATTAATATATAGGACGATTTATTTATAACCTTATTTAAGGAAACATTCGATGCAAAAAACAATTCACCCTCTTTCTATCGGTAGAATCTCTTTCAGAATAATAAAGATTGGTAAAAATTATTAGTATTTTGAGCAATGTTTACCTTAGTGATGCATTTCCTTGATTTTGATTGGTAGGATCGCTTCATGAGGATCTTAGAGCATATGTACAATCCTTCGCCAATGTATCAGGAGCATCGGATTGACGTGAAGCGGGATCTATTACTTCATCAATGCGAATCGACTTGCCTACCTTCAAAAATCAAGTGGATGGAAGACCTTAAGCATGTCAAGTTATTCATATTCGAAGAATCGTGCCTAAATCCCATCCTCAACATAGGCAGAAAGTGGATTCGACATAACTATTATCTTAATAATCAAGTGCTCCATATTCTCTTAACCAAGGACATTGCCATTTTAGGGTGCTCGTGCTGCCACAATTATTATAAAGACGATTTCCCAAACCTCTCCTAAAAATACAAAGTCTTAAATATATTTGATGAGCCGCAAACCTACAAAACTATTGATGTATCTGAATTTCATAATTAGGACTGTTGTAACCCAAAACTCTTCTAGGTTGAATCCCAAAATGATCTATTTTATGTAATAAAGAAATTCGGTTAGGCTTATTGTGAACCATGAATAATAAAAGAGTCTCTAAATTTTACGACATTGTGTACTTTGTACCAATCTTACGTTGTAAATTTAAAATTTATAGATTCAAGTATTGAAAAAGATCTTAAAGAGAGGCGAGTATTGTAAGCACTCAAGACATGCAACTAATTTTGTAAATATTATCAAACCAAGGTATTGCAATTTCCATGTCTGTGCTTACCCTGGTTGAAGCGCAAGAGAATAAATTTATTTTCAAGTGAATCAAACCACCCAAGTTTGATAGTAAAGGAAAGGATGTCGAGTTTGAGGCAGAAATTTGGATGGAGGATTACTTTGTTGTTGTAGATACTGCTCCTCCAAATTAGGCAATGATAGCTAAACTAAAGTTTACAAGCAAAGGCCGACTTCGGTGGAAGCAATGGTGCAAGGACCAAGGGGTTGTGGAAACAACCATTACTTAGGAAAAGCTGAAGGAAGCTATCTATAGGCGATACCTCCCACTGGCATACTGCACACTAAAAATGAATGAATTTTGTAGCTTGAAGCAATTCAGATTAAGTTTGGAAGCTTTCTATTCTAGATTTTATCCCTTTTAAGTATGCCGTGCCTATGGACATCACCGAGCAAGTATCAAGTTTTGTTATGGGATAAACCCTCCATCTGATACCCTTCTCGAAGCAATGTGCCCATCTGACTTAGAAGACACACTAATTTAAGTAAGGCCCATTATATAGGAACTTTAATCAACATCCAAGAGTGGTATATTTTGGGGACAAGTTCACCATACAAATAGTTGTGAGGATATGTCAAGAGGATCCAAGGGCAATACTAGACCAGGCAAAGAAGAAGGCTAAGACAAGTGCAATTGGAAACTTTGTACCTATAGTCAGCAAGAAGTTACCAAGATGTTTCCATTGCAACGAACCTGGACACTTCAAAAGACACCATCCAAAGCTAGGTCAACCAATCTGCCAAGGACAATTTTGTGGCCAGAATTGAGTAGTTTCAACCATCAAAGGGAAAGTTACTCGAAACCTTCAAAGAAAGAATCAAAGAAATAGACAAAGGTGAAGATTCCACTTTAGAATCGGAAATGAAAAGAGCAACAGTACATATGCACGACAAAAAGGGTCCCAATTGCTAGTTCTTAGTAATCTAGAGCCCAACAACCTATCGAGGTAAAACCTTTAAGATTTTGATTGATTGCCGAAGCACCCTCTCATTTATCTCATCGAAGTGTGCAAAAAGGCTAGGAATATACATTGAACCTATCTCTAAGTTGTTAGTAGAGTTGGCAAAGAAGAAAGAGACAATTTTTGCTCAACGGGCTAGAAGAGTAGAATTTAACTTAAGAGGCAATCTTTCCAACATGGGGTTTAGAGTTATGAATTTAGGAGCTTACGAGTGCTTGCTAGAAATGGATTGGATAATCCCTAATAATGCTTACGTTCATTGTGGGAAATGTCAAATCAAGTTCCTAAATAAAAAAGGAGAGTTAATAACCACTCAAGGCGAAGCTGGAAACCCCAAAAAGCAACTAGCAAAAGCTTCTCTTATCATGAAGGGGTTGAGAAAGGTCTATCTACGTAATCAAACTTAATAAGATTGAGCAAGGAAAGGAAGCTGATAAAGAGCCATCCTAGCTAAAGGAATATGGAAATGTGTTCTGTGAAGAGCTGTCATAACTTTCTCTAGCAAGAGAAGTTGATCATGAGATCAAGCTAACACTAGGAGCTATGCCAGTAGTAAAGTGACCCTATTGTATGTCCATTCCAAAAGCCATTGAGTTGAAATAACAACTCAAGTAACATTTTGACCAAGGATATATCGGGCCAAGTAATTCGACATGGGAAGCCTTGGTTTTATTCTAAAAGAAGAAGAAAAAAGCCGATGTCTCTGCATTGACTACCATGGGCTAAACCAAGTGATGATCAAGAAAAAATCTCTAATCCCAAGGATAGACAAATTACTTGACCATCTTCAAGATGCAAAGATTTTCTCAAAGATTGATGAAAGATCAAGCTATATATCAAATAAAAATCAAAGAAGAAGACATTCCAAAAATTGCATTTAACACAAGGTACGGCCATTATTGTGATGTCTTTTGGATTAACCAATGCCCTCGCAACCTTTAATAGGCTGATGCAAGACATCTTTTGGCCCTATCTTGATGACTTTGTTCTTGTCTTCTTTGATGACATCTTGATCTTCTCAAAGAAGAATGAAGATCATGAATCACAACTCCCAGTTATCCTTGAAACAATGAGGATGCACAAGTTTTATGCCAAGAAGAAGAAATGTGCCTTCTTCAAAAGGTAGATTGAGTACCTTGGACCAAAACAAAGAGATTGTGGTAGACTCTGTCAAGGTCAAAGACATACAAGAATGGGCACCCCCAATGACAGTTAAGGAAGTTCAAAGTTTTCTGGGCTTGACAGGATGGTACACGATTTTTATCAAGAATTATATCTTAATTGCCACACCCTTGACCAATTTGCTCAAGAAGCAAACTGCCATTGTATGGACTCCCATTAAATAGTCTAGCTTTGAGAAGCTTAAACACAAAGTTATATCATAGCTCCTATTCTAAAACTACACAACTTAAACCACAATGACTTGAAGTTGTTACTGATGCTAGCTCTCTCACATTAGATTGTGTGCTCATGCAAGAAGCCCATTCAATAGCCTATTCTTCTAGGAAGTTGAAGATTCATGAGAAGAACTTTGCTATCTATGATATCTAGAGCTACTCATTATAATTCATGCTCTCAAACTATGGAGACATTGTTTGCTTGGCAACAAGTTTACCTTAGTTACCGACCATAAAAATCTCAAATGGATATTTACTCAACTAGACCTAAACAGGAGGCAACGATGATAAATTAAAGTCTTGCAAGAGTATGACTTCGAGATCAAGTATAGGCCATGTAAGGAGAATGTCATTCAGATGACCTAAGCTGCAAAGCATTTCTCAATGCCCTTATCTTGAAAGAACTCTCCACCAAGGCAAGGTCTTTAACAGCAATGGTGTCAATGCCTAGTAAGCCAGACATAGAAATGGCTAACGAGGAAGCAAGTAAGGACCCAAGGTACCAACATATGATAAATGAGGTCCTATCCAAAGTGATAGAACCTAAGTTCAAGTTCAAGTATTTGAACTTCTCTATAGGAGGACTTGTCTACTTCAAGATGAGGTTCTGCATCCTAAGAAGCCAAGACCTCAAGAAGAAGATACTTTGGAAAGCTCATGATTCTCCTTTCTCAGGACATCCAGGCTATGCAAAGACTCTCAACAATGTAAGAAGAAGCTTTCATTGGGAAAAGCTCAAAGAAAATATGCTTAAATATGTTGCTAAATGCTTGAGCTGCCAATGGGTAAAGATTGAATGCATTAAGATGCCAGGAAAGCTTCAACCACTTGACATCCTACAAATGAAGTAGGGATTTATCAGCATGGATTTTGTAGTTGGACTACCCTATGTCCAAGGAGGATACAACTCAATCCTAGTCATTATGGATATGCTAACTAAGGTTGCTTACCTTATGCCAATTAAAACCAACTACAAGGCTTCAAATATTGCAAGGATCTTTGTGAAGGAGATCTTTAGGTTTTAGCAATGGGAATCTTGTATATAATGTATAGAGTTGTATAGATAACATCAATCCTTAACATCTTGAAGGTGAGAGGAAAGGTCACTTTTGTCCATGAAACGTGACCATACTTTCCTTGTATGTTCAATAATAAAGATTACATAATACTTATATCAAACCATTGATGCAAAATTTGTAAGACCCCACACATCCGAATATACAATATTAAGTAAATTTATCTTATATGTTTTCCATGAAAAAATGTATACCTTATCTATTCTCCAAATTAGGGGCTTATGCAGAAAACTCATGATGTGAAAGCATGTAAACCTTGTTTTTCACCGAAGTAACAACAAGAATATATTGTACTATGCAAAGGGTAAAAGAACTGAAGGTCTTGGATTTGCAATGATAGCGGACATGGCTAGTGCATAGAGAGGTAAGGAAACCGTGCTCATGAATTTCACATGTTGTGATTAGATTACATGAGAACTTAAAAACATTCTATCATTATACGTTATTAATAATGATGTGCCACCCTGTGTAGAGGAGGAAACAATGCATGAACACAGATTGGCCATGCCAAGGGATGTGGCAACTACCGGTAAATAAGCGTGACTCGTGGTTTTTTTTCTCCCCATAATATAATGTCAATAGGAATGGTTTGTTTGTTTGCAGGGGGAATAAAATTCTAAATTATGGACCTACAATGGTGCAAGATGTGCTAGCCCCATAGACACAAGTGAACTAATGTGCCTCAAGAATATTATCTATAGTAGCATTTTGAAAGAGGAATATGTTACTAATTGTGAGGTCATTGTGTAGAGGGTCATACTGAAAGTTATGTGAAAGTCCCCTTGCAAGACACTATCTCCCACAAAGCAACAATGGTGTAGGATGTGCCAATCTTCCACATAAGTAAACAAACATGTCTCGAGAATATAATCTATAGTAACATTCAATAAGAAGAATATGTTGCTAATCGTACAGTCAATCTATAGAGGTCCATATTGAAAGCTACATGGAAGACGCCTTGTAAGTCCTTGTCTCCCATCTCATTTCAATGGTGAAGATGAAGTGGTGTACTATTCTTTGTGACCCACTTAAGACAAGAAATGCATTATGAAGTGATCAGTCAAGTGAGGCATTCTCTCGATTTGCAGAGGCATTGGAGGAGGTCAACCAGCATAAGATGGTCATGGTTGACAAAGAAACCACAAACACAGCATGCAATATCATGGTGGTTTGTCTCCATGAAGATAGTGTTGTGTATGGATTGGGGGCTAGAATTCTGTCATGGAACTTTCATATTGAGGCAGAGTCAATTGATGCCATGTATCTGGCTAAGTGTGTGCTCAAGGACATAGGAATGTTACTTTTTCTTGCCACAACACACTCCATGGAGGTTGTGGAGGATGGACACCGACGGACACAGTCCATGGCAAAAGTGTTGGGCCTTACATATGGCACATGCTATTCATTGCGAGACACATGTTTGTGTCATTTGAGGTAGAGAGTGAGAGTTTTAAAGTCGTGATATAGTCATGTTGAATACTGTTTACGTATCATAGTTATTAGCTCCATTCAATGAGTGCGATTGCTAAATTTTGTATTTTATACTTTTAAATGCAGGTACATGTGATATATATTCTAGTGTACATGTGCGAGATGTCACTTACAATTGAATTATCCCTCCGGAGTTTACAAAAAATGATATTACTACGAATGAGTAGGTGTGAGATACATTAGGATCCCAATGAGAGGTCAGTATGAGATCCTAATTGAGAGAGAGAGAGAGAGAGAGAGAGAGAGAGAGAGAGAGAGAGAGAGAGAGAGAGAGAGAGAGAGAGAGAGAGAGAGAGAGAAAGAGACTGTGTGTGTGTGTGTGTGTGTGTGTGTGTGTGTGTGTGTGTGTGTGTGTGTGTGTGTGTGTGTGTGTGTGTGTGTGTGTGTGTGTGTGTGTGTGTGTGTGTGTGTGTGTGTGTGTGTGTGTGTGTGTGTGTGTGTGTGTGTGTGTGTGTGTGTGTGTGTGTAAGTAAGAAAGGAGAAAGAGAGAAGTTGCTAATTGAAAGAGGGGGAAAGGAGAGAGGGAGAGAGGGAGAGAGAGTGTGTGTGTGTCTTTGTGAGATACACAAGGGGGGGAGAGAGAGAGAGAGAGAGAGAGAGAGAGAGAGAGAGAGAGAGAGGTGGCTTAAACATGTTGGAAATCTTCCCTATATGAACAATTCAAGGTTATGCTGGCAGGGCCTGGAAGCTTTAGTAAGCAGAAGATTTATATTGGAATATGGTGGGCATTATACGAAAAGTACTGAATGTTGAATCGATCGTGACTGAGATATACTCAGAGGCCACAAAGTTTATCGGGCACAAGGGTGAACATGAGGCTATGAAGAGAAACTGGAAGTAAAACACAATTGACAAATGAGAATGAAAAACAAAATATGCATGTGAAAGATACATATATGTAAATTAAGGCTTAGAGTCATAGATAGTAATGATTTCTGAAAGCTTTAAAAGGATTGGCTCAAGCAAAAAAGCATTGAAGAAGAAGAGTTTTTTTTAAAACTCCTTAAAATGTAGAAGCAAGTGGAAAATATATAATGGGGGTTTGTCATGATCATGGAGGGGAGACAAATGACACATGGCTAGGAGAGGAGCATTCTCAGGGAGGCAACGAAGAGTTGGTAGGTACAAAGTTTTATTGCCATAGAGTTGGATGCATGCAAGAGACTTGAGGAAAGTCAGTCGAGGGATTGAAGTCCATATGCATACATTTTCTGAAGGTAATGTTGCTCCTTCTACCTCAGATTTGGAAGAACGATGAAGATGTCAGCGATACCAACTTGAAAATCAAGATTTTTGAGACCTCTCTCAAGTCATCAAAGATGAGAGTGTCAAGAACACAAATCATAGAAGAAGCTATCAAATTTGGCAAATACTGCAATACCAAAATCTGGATTGGAGGCCATGAAATACATAATCTAAAGTGCTCCTAAGGAGTAATGCTTCAAAATTGGTGGCACAAATATGTGGGAAATTACAATTGATTAAGGATGGTGGATGTCTTGAATGGAGGGAGAAATAGTAGCATGATATGCAAGAGTTTCATCATCATGGAAATTAGGTGCTATGGTTGAGTCATATGAAGCATATTATATTGGAGATCATGAGGGTAGTCTGGCATTGTAATATTCATCTATAGTGGTAATCAAGAGGTCCACGTGTTTTGCACTAAGGAAATGTATTGTTTGATCATCAAGGCTTCATAATATGGTATAGTAAAGTAGCAACAACAATTTTCTTCTTATTGATGAGGCAGATCTCACGTTGATACACTGCAAGCTAGTAAGGATCGAGCTGAGTATGCTAGAGAAGATTGGACTAGCATACTCCACAAGAAGAAAATGTATCATTCTTGAGGAGAAATAATACCAAACTAGAGGACATAGCACTTTAAGGAAAAATTAGTTTATATGTGCATCCTCAAGCGAAAGTCGACTAATTTGGCATGGACCTTAGGCAAGGCCTCATGGCCAATCTGATTTATGTGCGGATTGGCCTTATAGTTTTGTCTATTTGACAAAGAAGTCAATAAGCAAGTATGGTAAAGGCTACTTTTCTTGGAAAGCAATCATTATAATGGTTTGAAACAAATATGATTAATTTACAAAGCACATCGATAGAATATTTTTAACATAGAGATAGTTGATGATTTTATGATAGAGCTTAAAAAGGGATGTCAAAAGTTTATCTTTAGGTGTAGATGGTTTTGTATGGATCTCTTTGGTGATATTGGGAGAGAGTAAGACAATTTCTCTTGTCTTTTGCAACATAGAGGCAATTTCTTAGATTGTTCTAGCCAATGTCAATTTTTGAGAGCCTATCGCTAAGCCACTAACCAATACCAACGTTCCTTTTTCACATGTGTCTTGGGTTGTGTGAGAGAGTTTTCATCGATCACCGCTTTTATGATACAGCGGTGGTGGTGGTGGTGATGGTGGTGGCAATGGAAGGGTTGTAGTGGTGCTTGATATGTACCTAGGAAAAGAGGAGGAATAAGTGGACTATGTGGAACAAGAAATGGAGGTTGCCCAGAAAAGCTCGCTTCTCGCATGCACTCACATTATGCATGGATGGGGATGGAGAATGTAATCAAGAAAAAGTGCAACATGCAATTGAATTGCATCGTATTATTCTAGGCATTGCCATTGCACAATGTGTAATGATAATGTAGTGTTCAATTGTTTACTGTTGCACTCTTAATGTTATAATATGAAAATTGTAAAATACCCTAGAGTAGATAGGAAGGCCACTCGTAAAATGTTGTGGACATTAATTCCTATTCACTTGAGGGGATGGGTGCAATTACCTTGAGGTATATGCATCAAGTGAAGGACCAATCAAGAACCTAAATAATGGAATGGACACCCAAGTTATGGAGGGAATGGTCAAAATCCCAACACCCATATATAAAAGCTAAACAATGAATAAGGATGCTCATTCACATGGGTGCAAACTTGAGAGTCTCCTTTTGACTTAGTGAGAGTAAGGGACTAGGAATGGGCACACATATACTCTATGTGTGAATGTGTATGAACCAAGAAAATTAAGCATTGCAATTTTTTTAATATGGCTTAAAAGTCAATATCACATGAACACTTGAGCATAAAAAACCATTAAAAAGCTCTACAGCTTAAAAAGCAATTTTGAAATCATGGATTATGTGCACGTTGTGTATGAATTACTTTGTGTGTAGCACACCTTAAATGGTGAATTTTTATGCACTACCACAAGCTGGGATTCAACAAGCCAAGAGATATATAATGGGAAGTGTGTTATGCTTCACAATGTAACCTCAAAGAGAGGGGTGTGTGTGTGCACGCGCATGAGGGGGAAGAGGTATTTGGAAAGATATGCTCATATTTCTAGTAATCTTAGCAACAAGGATCAAGGACACTTTGCTTATTAGGGTTAAATGTGAACTCTTAATTATTTTATGCTTTTGGGTTAATTTTAAATCTCGAAGGTCATGGTCTCACTAAGATTTGCATGCAAAAGCATGAATAAAAGTTGAAAAAGAGAGAAGTACACCAACATGAATTAAAGTGGATATAGAGGAAATGAAAATAGCTACTCTAGCTATCTTGTTATGCCCTCCTTTGTTTTACCTTTCTAATGAGTGTGCCACAGTGGAGTTAGAGCATTGAACCACTGTTGTGGATGACTCTTAAACTAAGCAATCACCTACTATAAAGAAGCTAGTTGCTTCAAGCTTCCTTAAGGTTGCCATCGTGGAGTTAGAGCATTGAACCACCGTTGTGGATGACTCTTAAACTAAGCAATCACCTAGTGTAAAGAAGCTAGTTGCTTCAAGCTTCCTTAAGGGCACACTTCTCTTTTAATTGTCAAAATATGTAAGAAACAATATTTAGAATTTAAGTCTACCTGTCAGTCCTTTATAGCATACAAGAAGTTTCACTTTTGGAGGCATAATTTTATTAGTTTTCTAACTATTCAACTAGGAAGAAAGTTATTTCACTAGTATAGTATGTGGGAAATGAAGCCAATATTTGCACCACATTCCATCAAGGATTTTCCTCCCTTAAATAGCAATTTTACTATCCTTGCAAATTTGAACATCTTATAATCCAATCTAGCATAGCTAGCTAATAGAATTGCAAGTGGATAATTGTGACACAAATATTCTAAAATGGTTCTAAGGATTTTGCAAGACATCAAACTTTTATTTGCACTTGCATTTAGATGTTGTTACTTCATTTATTATTCATGTCAATAGAATAGGTACATTCATGTCACCCTATATCTCTATGAACACGTGAAGATGCTAAATATTTGTTTACACTTCAAGAAAGAATGAAATGTGTAGTTGTATCTCCCTTTCCCCCTCTTCCCTCTCTCTCCTAAGGTCTATGCAAGAACATAAGTTTTAAAGCTTGAACCAATGAACAATCATTATCATGGTCTTCATGAATAAATGACATTAATGGAAGCTTTATGTTATGATGATACATAAGAAATGATATAACATATTGCCATTGTATACTTCGATAGCAGTCAATGGAGCAAAGATGCTTCAAAACACTACAAGTATTGTCTATTTGTTTTAAAAAGTTGGTAATAACATGAGGCCACTACATTCTTTAGTAGTCAATGGCTAAATGGGCCAATAAGAGAATGCAGTCTAGTCATGGAAAATATATTAACACTAGAAGTGGTAATAATGAATCAAATATATCCCAATTAAAAACATTGTGTTTGTGAAGAGATACAGAACGAGCATATACCTCTTTTGTGCATGGATGCAAGTTCAAACCCTTGTTTTATTAGTAGAGCATGTGTGGTTTTAAACCTACATTTTATTGTCTTTGATAAGGTTAATTTTTATATGTATATTTATAAATTTTGACATATTGATAGACTAAATGTTAATTGCATACGTGAAAATCTATTTTTGCAAAATAGGTTTTCATCTCACTAATCATGATCTTGCGTGGAGGGAGAAAGCACTACTTTTTTGCATATGGTGAGATCAAGCCATTGTTCCTTACTATTCAACTATTGGTCCCTTTACCCTACTCAATTCTATGGAAAACGTGAGACACTATGTCAAGTTGGTTATTGCCAAATCAGTGCTATTTTTCTATGTAAAATCTCTATATTCTGTAAGGCATGAATAGCTTTTAGATGTGCATATTCATGATCATTTTGGACCGCCACAAATGATGCTATTTTAAAGCTTGGACCACCTATAATAACTCTTAAAGTATTCCAGCATTGTTGCACTAAGAATTAGCTCCAATAAATTTGCCAATGTGAGTACATGTAAAGGGTTAAATATCTATATAGGTTCTACTTAAAGTAAGTATAAAGTTGACATGGCATCGATGTTATTTGCTATGACTTGATTGTGAAAAAATGTTGAGAAATCTTCCTAGAACAATGAGCACTCCATGCACACCTTTTCCAAGTTTCTTACACTTCAAACAAGAAGTGCATTATCTATTTACTTTCTTGCTCATCTACTACATCTTAAGTGTCTTTTGCACTTATGCTACTCGTTCTTGACCATATCAAGAAGTACCATATGTGTGCATGTCTATGTGTCTATATGTACTATTTTTGGAACTTGGATGCATTACAATTCTTTACATTTAAAATGGATTAAGATTTGCTCATATATTTGTTTGGGTTTGTGAAAATGATGGGAAATGTGTAAGTATTTCATTCTATAGTTCTCTCTTTTTCAAAATTGTGGCTCACTAAGCAATCCTTCTCCTCTATCATTAAGAAACCTAATGCAACCATAATTGCCTATAACTTATGAAACAATAAAGAATCTAGTGATGTGGTAACACAAGTAGGATGCTTTTGGAGGAAAAGGTGCTACACTAGAATAGTTCGAGCCCATAAGCATATTAAGATCACCATTTTGGTCAAGGTTTTAACAATGATTGTGTCATTGGATGGGACACTTTAGATAATTTTATTTGCATACCACATTATTTACACATTTGTGATGTCTTAATCAAAAGAAGTATTGGGTCCCAATTGAGCACTATAATAGTTGAAGCCCTAAGCATATTGAAATCACCATTTTGATCAAGGTTTTAATAATAATTAAGTCATTAGATGGGATGCTTTAGATAATTTTGTTTGCATGCCACATTGTTTGCACATTTATGATGTCGTATTCAAAAGAAATATTGAGTCCTAATAAGGCAATGTATTGTTATGGTTTTAGAGTGTCTATTATGACAGCTCAATGTTAACATTCATGCCTTTTTTTCACAGAGGCATGAATGAGATCTAAAGAGAAGCATGCCCAATGTTATACCAAAGGTGTTCCTTTATAGAGGAGGACATTTTTATCTCCAAAAATGTGGAGGCTACATGACCTTTACACAGTAGTGGTAGAGGTGAGTACACATATCATCATGAGAAATAGGCATGCAATAATTATTTATTAGAGGAAATAGTGAGCACCATTTCTACCTCTTCATAAAAAAACAATCATGAATATTTGGACCACTTGTTGTAACAATGTGTTCTAGCAATGGGTGGACGCAATAGCTACCTTTACATGGTGCAATCAAAGCATCCCTTTTAAGTAATAGCATGCATAACCAAGGCATTACTTGTTATGTAATAGCACATGGAGACTAGAAGACTCTAACTTTTTTTGTGGGACTATGTTACCAATTCTTTTCCATTTAAAAAGTATGTTTCACCTACATATAAGGTAAAGGGCTAATAGAAGAACGAATGACCTCAAAATGCAATAACCGTAAATTTATTACACTTGATATGAGATGCAATAGCCAAAATAAGTTTTAAGCCTTAGGATGGACACATGAAATGAGATGCACCATGACTTTGCATATCTATACAATAAGGATGTATATAGAGATCATGATGAGATTGAAGTTTATGAGGCCATGCTAGCAAGGAAGTAGGATCCATCCCACACCAATGTGAGCAAGGATTGGTTGCATCATGCATTTGTTGTCATTTCAATAACATGACTAATTTGTAAGGCCCTTATGTGTGATATTTAACACTACTATTTGGAAAGTGTAATATAGCTAAGACCTATCACAAATTTGGCCCCTGTCTTTACCTAGATGTTTTTTTTAAAAATGCTACTACAAAGATAGCACCTAAGCACGCCATGCCCCTTACTTAGCAAAGTCATTGAATTAACAAATATTAGCTAGTAGATGTAAATTACATTATTTCTTTGGTCATGATATAATATACTTTTAACATTTTTGAGTCCTTCACTGAGTTACCCACTAAAGAACCCGTTTTTATGATATATTATTAAACATTTTATATGAGCATTGCAACCATTACTCTTCATGGTCTTAGGAAAATTATAGAAAGTGCAAGCATGAAAAGGGAGAGACAAGTCACGAGACATGCTAGAAGAGTTTGCAAGAATCTTGTGTTGAGTGGTTTCACCTTCATCCATCAAAGGCTTGGAATTCCAACATCTTACTTAAAGCATTTTAAGAACAAAGCTCTTGTCCAAACAACATTCTCAGCTCTCTCTCTCTCTCTCTCTCTCTCTCTCTCTCTCTCTCTCTCTCTCTCTCTCTCTCTCTCTCTCTCTCTCTCTCTCTCTCTCTCTCTCTCTCTCTCATCATAACTTATCATTGATACTTGAGGTGGCTACATATTGAGCATCTATCTACCGTATGCCTCGTTTTTCCTCTAATTGGGGGTGGAGGCCATTACACATACACATAAATGCTCGATCAGTGCATTTTTTACCAAATGTGGGTGGTGAAGTAGAAAGTTGTAGGTGGCTACAAGGAGGTTTTCAAGTATAACTTGCTTGTAATTTAGCAAATGGGGATGTCAAGAGTCTTATAAGGAGGTGATTTCCTTTATGTGGGGAATTTACTCTAAAGTATGTAAGAGAGCAAGAGACACAGATACTATGAAAGACTTGGTCATATTGCATGGATAGAAATATGTGTATATACAAGGAGGTATGAATGGGAGTAGTTATGATACGTGAGCCTACTTGAGGATACAAATGATCTAGCTACAATATCTCAACAAGCATCATCATATCTAGGAAATATCTCAACTACCATATCATTATGGATGAGCTTTTACATCTTAAGACAACTTTCACGGTAGAAAGGAATCCATAATGGCTAAAAGCAATAGGTTATGGTTCAATTATTTATAATGCTTAGATACAATTGCGATTTTCTCATGATGGATATACTATATTCCCCTGCTCTAGAGCTCGAAAAAAATGGGCATATCTTCATGAATGTGGCCAATATTCTCATACTTGAGAATTTGTCATGGAATGGTAGATGACATATTTGCTTAAGTTCCACCCTTGTTTCTTGAAGAGCTTGCATTCCAATAGAGTACCATCCAAACTTTGATCTCCTTTATTGACCTTAATGATGAGATACATGGAAATTTTGGAAGTAACGGATTTGATATCAAGGGAAAGATAATACTTGGGATATTTTGATGTGTATCATACAAAATGTTCACGAGAATCCTTGAGGGGTGGACATTTGAGCAAGGATACTCATCATAATGAAGATGGGCTTCACTCAATAAAGGGTGAAGAAACAAATGTAGGTAGGCAATATGAGATACTTTGTGAGCTTCACACTACCAATACTATTTGATGTCAAACTATATCATAACCCAACATTCTTCTTAGCATAACACATGTACTGTGGAAATAAATAGCACAATAACAATCAACCAAAATTTCATTAGACATTGTATTCTATGTTGACTATGTGAAGCAAGATGAAGGTTATATGCATTCTTTTTCTACAGGAATAATGTATATTGTTTTCTTCCATTTAGGTGGTTAGGACTTTTAGCTTTGAATATCTTAGACTACTTGTGTTAGTTTTTTGTTATTTTGCTAATGTATTTATCAAAAGATAGAGAATATCAATGTAATGGTTTCTAAGTTAGTATATAAGTATCACTAATGAGTTTTAATGATAAGGTGCATATATTGAAGTCAATCTTTTAGTTACATACAAAAGTGACATAGATCATTATTGGGTCTATTGTTTGTTTATCTTATACCTATTGAGAAATTACTTAATATATGCCGCATAGAAGTAAATTCCAATAAAAGGGATATTATAAGAGCATTGGAAGCATGTAATAAATTTTACAAATTATATATATATAAGAAGATACAATAAATAAGTATTATGCCTCTCTTATACATCTTCTAAACTATGACAATGAGTTTATGTCATGTACAGGATGAAACCACTTCCAAGATGAGGCTGAAATTTTGTAAGACCTTGCTAAAATGTAATTTGTGTTATGTATAGTATGAAACCACTTCCAATATGAATTTGATAAATTTTTAAGACCTTGCTAACATGTAGTTTGTGTTGATTTAGAGCTCGACACTAATTAAGTCCATGCATTAGAGACACAAATAGTAAAAATCATGTGCCCAAAATCACTAAATGATGTACAAACAACACTCATTGCAAATCATGACGTGCTTCTAACTTTTATATTCGATGTCACTTTATTGTAAAATTGGATTTGTTAAACTACATGCATTTGTATTTCACATTTTGTTAATGTATTTGTCAAAATATACAAAAGATCAATGTTGCTTTGTCATATATAAATATCAATAATCAATTGTAATGTTACAATGGAGCCAATAAAATCAACATAAATGTGCTAAAATGTACTAAAGAAGTGTGCTTTTTTTTTCCGTATTTTACCTACCAACAAATTACATTATATCCAATACATAGAAATACAACCTAATGAAAAGAATATTAGATAATGTTATTAGGATGTAACAATACTAAAGATGGAGTGCATATATCTAGAGTAGCAAGGGACTAGAAACAACTCTTACATAGAGTATTGCAACAAGTTTGTTTTATGCAAGTATCATAGCACTTGCAAGATTGTGCATGTCTTTGAGTAGATCTCAAAATGTTAGGACTTCTAAAGTTTTAACTACATGGAACTAGCAACAAGTATCTTGCCATAAGCATTTTTGTACCATGAGAATAAAGCTGAAATACTATTGCCCAGTGTCATTTCAAAAGCTTGAGAATTCTACAATGTGTTGTACAAAAGAACTCCAATGGGGACACAATATTGAGAGAAAAATATATGATCGACTAATACATGATGATGTCAAATGAAAAAAATCATAAAATCAATCATGCATGTATTATTCCTATAACCTCCAAGGACTTGCTTGTATTTGGAAATTGGATTTGTTAGTGTACATGTGTGTCTTTTATATTTTATTACTATGGTTGTAAAAAAAAGAAAGAAATATTATTGTTTTATTGTCAACATATAATTGTTAGCGAATATTTGTAATTATAGAGTGCAATTGATAAATTGTTAATTACTATACCACAAAATATGGCATAATTTACTATAATATCATAAATTTCTTTATGTTAAATGCTCTCACAAATTACTCTATGTAATGCACAAAAGTAAAACTCAATAAAGAGCAATGTTACGAGTATGTAATAGACACCAAAGATCAAGTGTATGTAAGTATAAAAGTTAAGGTACAAGAATTGACACTTGGATAGAGTACGACACCAAGTTTTTGTTAGATCCTTCATCAAACCACTTGCATGACCATGCCACAAATTATTATGATCATATTGGAATCAACTTCTACTTATTTAGACATTAACATCAACATGATCCATATAGTAGAGACATGAAACACACAATGATGTGCCTATATGTCATATGATATACTAAAAGTTGTGATATTTCTTTATGTTATACCTTATAAAAAATTACTTACTATGTAGTATTCGAAAGGAAAACTCAATAAAGGTGTTACGAAAAGAACATTACGAGGATTTAATAGACACTAAAGATCAACTCTGTATATATTAATGAATGATATAAAATAAATAACTCATACATAAAGTATGAAACCAACTTTTTGTTGACTATGATATCAAAGCATTTGCAAGAGTCTAAAAGTCTACAAGGCATTATCGTAGTGATAGAGCTTTTCAAAGTTCTAACTCATTTATATACAATTGGTAGTAAGTATATTATTACAAGCATTTTTGTACCATGACAAGAAAGTGGAATCTTTGAAGGGAGTGTGCCCAAAGTGGAAGCATGTGAGTGCAAGCAAGAGCTATGGTGGAAGGAGCAAGAGCAAGAGAGAGAGAGACACACACAAGATGTGGGAACTCCAATAGTCACAATGTGTGATTGGCCTTCCCTTTATTTAAATGTCATTGAAAGAATAAAGAATGAAGTGATAGTGATGGGAGCTCACCACATTGTTGTGTACAAAGTGTGCAGGTACTGTTAATGTAGTAATACATGGGTAGTTAGACATAGGCGCCCTTACTCCCAACAACCTATCACTTATTGGAGAATGTGCCTAGTGAGAAGAGAATGAGAAAAAAGTGACAAAGTACAAATGTACATGAGTACAACAGGAGGAGAAAAGGCATAATCTCATCCAACGCCCATCAACTTCCTAAGGAAGGCAAAACACTCCAGTGAGAGACTTTTTGTAAGCATATATGTAGGATTTTGGTCAATTGAGATCTTAACAAGGTCAACAAACCTATCCTCAATGACCTCAATGATGAAGTGGTAATGCACCTCAATGTGTTTTGTATTCACATGGAAGATCATATTCTTAGATAGCTGGAAAGCACTCATAGAACCCGAATGTAATGTAGGGACCATGTTGGTAATATCAAGGTCCACTAGATGGCCTAACCAAACAGCCTCCTTGCAAGCCTCAATGGTTGCAACATTCTCGACCTCAGTAATAGAGAGGATCATGCATTTATGTACCCTAGACATCCAAGAAACAACACCTCTGACAAATGTGAATTTATAGCCAAACGTGGACTTCCTACTGTTTGCATGTCTTGCATAACTAGAATCAATGTACCCTATGACTCTTGTATCATGGAAACCATAACATATGCACATAATTGTTGTGCCCTCCAGGTATCTCGTGATACCCTTGACGGCGTCCCAATCTCGTGTACCAAGTGTAACCATATAGTGTGCCACAACTCCCACTATAAATGCTATGTCATCAAAGTGGCTTTCATGGCATACATCAATCTGTCCACAGTGGATGCATAAGGGATCTTGGCCATCTCGGCCTTCTACTTATCAGACTGTTGACAATTAGCCTGACTAACATTCACATAAGAAGGTAGAGGACAACCAATAGACTTACCATCTTGCATAAGAAACAGCTCAAGGACTTTTTGGATATACTCCTTTTGTGACATATAAAGGAGCCCCTTAGAGTGATCGTGCGTGATGCACATCCCAAGAATATGCAAGGCTTGTTCCATTCTTTCATCTCAAAGCTCTTCTTAAGCTAATTTTTTAAGGCATCTAGCTCATCATCAATGCTCCCAACAATAAACATATCATACCAAAATCATAAGGTTGCCATCACAAGCCTTCTTTGTGTATAAGTATGGATCCATATCACTACTGCTATATCCTTTGTGAATGCATAAAAGCATCAAACTTGTGGTACCATTCCCCAGGTTCTTACTTAAGGCTGTAAAGGCTCTTTCTCAACTTGCACACTAGGTGTTCCCTACCTTTTTTTCAAAGCCCTTATGTTGCTGCATATAGATCTCATCATGCAAGTTCCCATGTAGAAAAGCCATCTTTACATCCATTGACAAAGGTCCAAATCTAATTGAAAGAGAAACCAATGCTACTACCAAGCATAGGGTTATCATTTTGACCACAAGAGAAAAGACTTCATCGAAGTCAAGACAATATTCCTACTTGAAACCCTTAGCTACCAATCTGGCTTTATAAGTAGGCATGGGATATCCAAGGATAATTTTTAGCTTATATACCCACTTGCATGGCAATGCCTTCTTGCCACTAGGCAAAGGAACAAAATCCCATGTATAGATAGTCAGTAAGGAGTCAAACTCCAACTGCATAGTCCACGAGTGACTATCATCTCTATTCATTACCTCCTCATAAGAGAGAGGCTCGCATGCATTTGTCACCACAATATAATCCATGGAGGGCATAAAGTGCTTAGTAGATCTAGTAGAGTATCTCAAAGCAGGCTAATCCTACATAATAAGTGGGGCTTGGGCCATTGGATCATTAGTTTGCTACATGATGTCTAATTGGTTGTACAAGAGTAAGAGGCTCCTCCTAAAAGATCACACTGCATACCTTAACTACTTGCTAAGGTCGCTTATGCATATTTTCCTCATGGAAAATGACATCATGGTTGCGGATAACTTTGCAAGCTTGAAGATTCCACATGCGAGTGATAGCCCATCTCACATATATCCCCATAACCAAGAAAGATGCATTTCATGGACCTAGGATCTAGCAAATGAGCATATGATGGCGGTTCCTTAGTCTAGACCTCCTCTGCATCCTAACAATCAATAGTAATGCAAGAAGACTAGTTAAAGTGTACGATCCTAGTAACTGCCTCAACCCAAAAGTGCTATGGTAAGCCTACCTAACTAAGCATAATTTGGACTCTCTCTTAAATCGTCGTGTTCATGTGTTTAGCAATACCATTCTAGGGAGGGGTATAGGGAGCAGTCAATTGACGCTTAATACCCCTCTCATCACAAAACTGCTCAAAAGCTTTTAAGACATACTCACCCCCATTATCTGACCTTAGGAATTTGAGCCAATACCTAGATTGGTTCTCAACAAGAGTAAGATAACATTGAAAGGTAGATAAGACATCCGATTTTTGCTTAATAGGGTAAGCGCAGACCTTAATAGGGTAAGCCCAGACCTTATGTAACAAAATACTTCGTACCACTAACAGGGCATGGGACCACATACATCCAAATGAACAAGAGACAAAGACTCACCCATGCACTTCATGTCAAACTTCTTATGGATACTATGTGTCTACTTGTCATATAAACAATGATCATAAGACTCGAGCCGATGAATGATGTACATCATGAAGAGTGAACATGCTGCCTGAACCAAAACGTAGTTGGACATCACCAATACCAACTATCTCCAATGCCCAGGTCATTACCCAACTGAACGGATCTAGTCATATTACAATAGGAGTGAAACCACTCTTTATGAGGGGTTGCATGAAAGGAAGCCCTTAAATCTATCAACCAACATTGAGTATATCTTGACAAAGCATCAATCAAATGTGAAGTATCCAAAGAAGAAGCTGCCAAGATAAGATCATCAGATACATCAGGCTGCATCCCACATTAATCTCCTCAATCTTGACACTACACTTGCTAGGCACAATGCTGCAATCATTATTCTTGTCCTACACTTTATCATTTCCCTTTTCCTTGTGCTTGTCTTCGTGCATTTTATGGCATTGTGGCTACATATGACCTACTTTCCCAGAATAATGACAAGTAAGACCAGACTTACAACCACATAACTTACTATGAGACTATCTACTTGTCTTAGACTAAGACATGTTAGAGTCTCTATCATGGCCATTTCCATCAGTCGGACTCTCATAGTCAATGCATGGGATGTATAGGAAGCATCCACATTCTTTCTATTCACCTCTTCTATCAAGAGGACACTCTCAATATCCTATAATTTTAGCCCATCCTTAGCACAAAGAGCCGTATGGAAAGTATCCCACAACTTATATAGAGTACCAAGAGGAAATAAAGGATGTAAAGTATCCTTGAACTCAATATCATGTGAAGCTAAATGGCTGATGATGGAGTGAAACTCGTTCAAGTTTGTAGACATAGAAGTCTCTTCATGTGAATGTCCATCAACTTTTTCAACCAATACATTTGAGATGTAGGACTCTACTTGTCATAAAGATTCTTACTTTGTATCCAAAGCTCATATGCAATCTGATTTCCAATTACAACATTATATGAACTTGCTTGAGAGTGATAAAATGATTGTGGACTTGCATAGTTCATCCAGTTTGTCCCACTCCTTAGGTGCAATGTTTTTAGGTTTGACATCCCCATTTTTGAGTGGTCAAACCTGCAGTTTTTGCACTAAAATAGCCATATCCGAGTCTTCTAATAGCTACAATTGGTCCGATTTAGCTTCTCAATATTGAAGATAGTATTATCGTGAGAATCACTAGCCATAATGAAACTAAGAAAGTATACAGAAGGGCAAGACGAGTTGTTGTAATACCCTATAAATCAGCCCCAAAACCACTGCTAAATCAAGCAAGAGATAGGAGATACTGCCGAAGTAATGAGTTGTCCACAAACCACAAGCAAAAGACTGTCAATTCCAAGTGACTGCCCTCAAATAGAATGCATAAAACTGAAATGACAAGTTGTTGTATCAAACTCCAATAATATGCCAACAACCAAGAAGGAAGAATCTAGGAACAACCATGAGCAACCAAGAAGGAAGAATGTAAGAACAACCAGCACTGAAGATTATCACAACTGTTGGGGGTAAAGGCGCCTTTGCCTAGCCGCCCGTGTATTACTACACTAACAGTCACTGCCACTGCACACTGCAGGTGGCGGGCGGCCGTCACCATCACTTTATTCTTTATTCTTTTAGTAACAGTTTGAATAAAGGAAGGCCCGGTCACACATTGTGACTATTGGAGTTCCCATTTCTAGTCTCTCCCTTTCTTGCTCTTGCTCTCCTGCCATAGCTCTCGAGTCCAACCTTCGATCCGTTGCTCCCTTTAAACTGGTATCATAGCTTTGCTTTCTGACTCTTAAGCTTGGTTCGTGACATTCTCAGCATCCCATCGACTCCCTACTTGCATTGGGTCTCCTTCCCAACAGCCATATCTGACTCCTTCGAGCTCCCGTCACTCCCCGGCTTCCCGAGCACCTTCCTGGAGTTGTTGGGCACCTTCATGGCATTACATCAAAGGTATTTTGATCATTTTCTTCAGGGTTTACTTCAGTTCTCAGGCCTCACAGGTTGTAAACAAGTTGTGGGTAGCCATAGCTCACACCTCTTGGAGCTTCCTTCACCTGGATCTTGCTTCCAGCCTATCAAGGCTTGATGAGGCTTGGTGTAGGCCTTCTTTGGCCCTCATTTGTGCCCCCTTTGGGCCCCATTGTTAACACGTAGGACAGCAGACCCCCCCGGCCAGCTCACGTTTTTTTTGTGCCTGTTTCAAAATTTAGCCCAAAAATCACTCTTTTGTCATATCTCGAGCATTCGGAACTCGATTCAGGCAAGGTAAGAGTCTAAGTTGGGGTTTTGGCATGCTCCGAACGCGATGGTGATGTTGGATTTTCCAAATTATAATGGCAGAATCTTCTACAACAGATTTCAGGTCTGAGACAGCATGTATTTGTATGCTTGTGCTTATTTGGGCATGACTACATAACCGATTTGATGCCTATTGCATCCCGATTGATTGGGGGATTGAAGCTACATGTAATGCTATGATTTTGGCTTGATTTTGGGGCTGAAAATACACAGTTTATAATAGTAAGTACATGTTGAATACTCTTGGACTGAAGCTATCTTTCATGCTTTGACATATGCCTATTGGTTCCGGATGTATATCTTGGGTTATCCTATGATGTATTGATCATCGAGGGACAACTTTGAGCTTGTCATTGAATCCGGATGCTTTTGGAAGCTTGAGCTTATTTTAGTCCGCACTTATTGGCATTGGTATATGCTTTGATAATGATGCTTCTTGGGTTTATGCATACCTGTTGCCTATGGCTTGATGCTCATGTCACGGTTGATTACCCTATGCATACGTTGAGCTTGAGTACTCATTGAAGCTCCACCTTGGATGAATTTTGGATTATTTGGAGTAGTCTTGGATGTTACTTGGCTTGTCAAAGTTTGGATTGGGATGTATTTGATGTCTTACATGCTTACAGATGCCACATACAGATGCTCTACTACCTACATATTCGAGATGTACTATTGATGTATTGTCTTGGACTTATGTCATTGGCACTGTGTCTTGCCTTGACTTGAGCTATTGAGCTCGTACATATGGATTTTGTGCCAGTGGGAGCATTCTTGAATGCTTATCAGACATTGAGCAGGTGGTACTTTTATGCATTGAGCCATTACATGCTATTGAGCAGTTACAGACACTTGAGACATTGGGACTTCTTACCTTTTGGGATGATACATCAGATGTCTTGGTTTACTGTATGCTTATGAGCTAAGTCTCAGTTTTGGATCCGTATCTTTGTGAACTGACACCTACTTGTATCAAGTATTGGTAGTGGTAGGAACACTTTGCCCCATTGCCTGGGGGGTGTGCCTACTCACTGGCAAATGTTTGTATGGCATACTTGGGTGTTGGATTCATGCTTATCGACCGTCATATGCTTATGCTATGCCTGCATGATGCCGGCTTTGGTCTTGGCAGTATCTGATTGCCTTGGGATCCGATTTTGGCACTGTTAGCTCTCTTTTACTGAAATCTGAAATTTATTACAACAAGCATATATGTATGGACTGACATGGATTTTTCATGCTGAAACACTATGAAATGATGTACTTTCACTAGTACTTGGTGGGCAACAGCTTTGATTCCACTTTCTTCGCCATTTTTCCTCGATTTTGGTGATTTTTTTGTCATTTATTGCAGTAAACATCAAGCAGTTTTGAACTGTCTACAGTCTTTCAGCCTGCATTATGGCGAGTTCATCCACTGATATTTTCAACATCACTAAGCTTGATGCTACGAATTACTCTTATTGGAAGAGCCAGATTTGGCAGGTATTGGTGCAGAAATCGCAGATCAAACCTTTGAGGTTGAGCGGACATCCGCCTGCAACTATGCCAGATGAGGAATGGCTTGAGCTTGATGAGTTATGCAAGTCCACTATATTATCTCTCACAGAACAGGTTCGCTACAATGTATTTGAGGAAGAACAGAGTGCATGGCAGTTGTGGGATAAAATCAAGAATCTCTATGACAAGAAAAGTCCAACGAGTCAGATGTATTGGACTGAAGCAGCTTATGGATTTGCGTCGCATGAAGGAGAATGTGACTATGTCTGCTCACTTGAGCCAGTTTCATGCTATACTCAAGAACTTGACTTCACAGAGGACATCACTTTTGCAGAGGATTTCACTCCTCTTTTCTTGCTTGGTACTCTTAATGAGTCACGGGATGTATTCTGCACTGCATTATGTGCCTCCGTCTCTGGGATCCGTAGGTGCGAAAAGTCATCCGCAGTCATGATGTAGTCTTTCATGAAGACAAGATGCATCGGCAGCCTGAGAGAGTTGTTGAGATTCGCAGGATCATATTTCAGGAGGATTTGAGAGCTCCCGCATAGTCAGTTGGATAGCCTACAGCTACAGCCGATGCTCATGGTCAAGGTGTTGGACAGGCAGCTGGGCAGGCAGCAGAGTCTGTCGTGAGACGGTCTACTAGGGACAGACGTCCACCTGATAGATTTCAGCCCTCGATGCATTATGTCTTGGTTATGGATGCAGGAGAGCCTTTCACTTATGATGAGGCTATGCGCAAGGGTGACAGTCACTCCTGGGAGAGGGCTATGCAGTCTGAGATAGACTCCTTGTATAAGAATGACACTTGGGATTTAGTTTCCTTACCTACGGGCAAGAAGACTTTGCCATGCAAGTGGGTGTATAAGCTGAAAAGTACCCCTAGACACCCCAAGTCGGCATACAAGGCTAGATTGGTAGCAAAGGGTTTTAAGCAGGAGCATAGTATGGACTTTGACGAGGTCTTTTCTTCTGTGGTTAAGATGACCACCCTGCGCTTAGTCTTGGCTTTGGTTGCTCAGCTTGACTTGGATTTATACCAGATGGATGTCAAGACAGCTTTCTTACATGGGGACTCGCATGATGATATTCATATGGAGCAGCCTAAGGGCTTTGCAAAACCTGGCAGGCAGCGCCTAGTGTGCAAATTGAAGAAAAGTCTTTATGGCTTAAAACAGGCACCTAGGGAGTGGTATCATAAGTTTGATGCCTTTATGCAGTCACAAAGCTACAGTCGGAGTGCTATGGATTCGTGTCTTTACACGAAGAAAGCCCGTGATGGTTCTTTATTGATTTTGGTACTCTATGTGGATGATATGCTGATAACAGGGAAAGCTCATGATGAGCTAGATGCTCTTAAGGCTCAGCTCAAGAAGAGCTTTGAGATGAAAGATCTGGGACAGGCCGCTCACATACTTGGTATGCGCATTACACGCGACAGGCATCAGGGACTCCTCTACTTGTCACAGAGGGAGTACATTCATAAAGTCCTTGAGCGCTTCCGCATGCAGGACATAAAGCATATCGGTTATCCATTGCCTTCTTATGCGAAGGTATCACAGGCTGATTGTCCGCAGACAGATGAGCAAAGGGCCGAGATGGCCAAGATTCCCTATGCATCCGTAGTGGGTAGTCTTATGTATGCCATGATAGCCACTCATCCAGATATTGCCTTTGTAGTTGGTGTTGTGGCACGCTATATGGCTACACTTGGGAGCTAGGATACAGGAGTTGTGGGGTACACTGACTTTGATTATGCAGGACATGCAGATAGTAGGAAGTCCACTTCTGGCTATGTATTCACCTATGCTGGAGGTGTTGTTTCTTGGATGTCCAGGGTGCAGAAATGCACGACCCTTTCTACTACAGAGGCTAAGTATGTTGCAGCCACTGAGGCTTGCAAGGAGGCCATTTGGTTGGGTTGTTTAGTTGATGACCTTGGTATATCCCTACACTACATTTGGATTCTATGAGTGCTATTCAATTAGCCAAGAATCCCGGTCTTCCATGTGAACACGAAACACATTGAGGTGAGGTATCGCTTCATATGTGGGGTTGTTGAGGACAAGTCTGTTGATCTTATCAAGATCTCGACAGACCAGAATCCTGCAGATTTGCTCATGAAAAGCCTCTCTACAGAGCGCTTTGCCTTCCTCAGGAGGTTGATGGGCATAGGATGAGATGACGTCTTTCCTCATCCTCTTGTACATGTGTACATGTTGTACTATCTTTTTTCATTTTCTTTTCACTCCTCACTAGGGCAGATTTGCCTTTAAGTGGGAGGTTGTTGGGGGTAAAGGCGCCTCTGCCTAGCCGCCCGTGTATTACTACACTAACAGTCACCGCCACTGCACACTGCAGGGGGCGGACACCCGTCACCTTCACTTTATTCTTTATTCTTTTAGTGACAGTTTGAATAAAGGAAGGCTCGGTCACACATTGTGATTGTTGGAGTTCCCATTTCTAGTCTCTCCCTTTCTTGCTCTTGCTCTCCTGCCATAGCTCTCGAGTCCAACCTTCGATCTGTCTCTCCCTTTCAACAACTGCAACTATGACCAACCAAGAAAGAAGAATCTAGGAACAACAAGCACTGAAGACTATCACAACTACATTGTGCCAGAAACCATACATGCAATAGGCATTGATATCATGCACAGGGTAGGTTTCAAGGGTAAATGAAGAAAACTGCTAGATACATAACCCACTGAACAAAGGTCAATACATAATCCAGAAGCATATAAATACCATTGACAGCACCCTAACATCCATAAGTACCATGTCCAATCCAAGAGATCAAATTAGCTCATAATAGGGTAACTACATCCAATAATTAGCAAGAGAGCATGTAGATGTCACAATGAGTCCCACAGTCTCATTGTGATAAGCTCAAGCTCAACTGCACAAATCAAATGTTGTAGTACAAACAAGTGCCAATGTGACTCAATAAATAAATCCGAGTAGCTCCCAATAAAGCAAAATTCCAATGCCAAAGGAGCAAGCAAAGCCCAAAACATCGTGTGAATGACATTCAAGCATCCAATATCCATGTAGCATTTACCCAGAAGCATTGAATCCAAGTAGTCTATAAGACTCAGACTATAGCATCTAAATAGCATCCAAGGATAGGGATGACAGCCAATGCAAAGCATCCAAGTTCTAGTCTCAGCTTAGAAGCATGTCATAAATATATCCATACGCATGCATGACAGCCAAAGTGTTGGTACATCCAATATACGATACCTGCATAGCTTGAAAGTATAACGAGCATAATCTTTATTATACAACTACTTGCTATCCACACTGAAAAACATTGAAATCTCTGCTAAAATTGAGCCAATGCAAGCTTAATCAAAAACCACGAGCATTCCAAGACATGTGTCGAGCATCCCCAAGCTTTAAACTAACATTTGAGCATCAATACTAAGCCTCGGAAGCATCAAATGATAAGAGACATATGCTTTTCTGAGATAAATGATATCCAACCTTGCTATTATAGCAATGAAATCTTTGAGAAAACTGAGCCAAATGTGTGCTCAAATTGGTCCACAAGCATAACCATACCATCTCGGCACCAAAATAGCACCCCTGAAGCATCAAACATGCATTATGGAATTTAATGTTTGCTGTTCAAACCAGAACTTCTCTATTCTAGGTGAAATAGAGAAGAGAAAACTGCACAAAATCAACTATATGAGTGCTCAAATTTTTAGCCTTCGTCATGCTCTTCGTTTCTACCTATAGATTTCCTAAATCTGATACCATATGCAAATGTTATGGCCAAAATACGACAGTATTGTCGAGCTACTATAACTGTTTATGACTTCTACAGTATGCTCTATATCCACTCAAAAATGGATAAAATGGCTCCTCCTCAACTCAATGAGCACTCAGCAAGACTTAGCTAAGCCTTGGGAAGCTCCTCAATAAACATGAAGCAAGTTGGAACAAGTCAAAAGAAGGAAAGACTCAATGCATACCTTAAGAGAAAGAAACAGTGGTTGCCATAAAACCTTTAGTTAAAGCTTTGAATTTTGGCTAAGCTAAGGGGTAAAGAAGCTCCTCAAATGGTTGGCTTTGATACCAGTTGAAGGGAGTGAGTCTGGAGTGGAAGCAAGGGCTACAGTGGAAGGAGCAAGAGCAAGAGAAAGAGACAGACACAAGATATAGGAACTCCAACAGTCTCACAACATGTGACAGCCTTCCCTTTTTCAAATGGATAAGGCAAGCAAACAATTAATTTTTGTGTAGTAAGTTGGGCAATAGAGTACCTCGGATCCATTATCCCACAAAACTCATATATTTGATTGTGGTTTTTTTGTGGAAGAATTTTGGTCATGTCACACACTCAATCCTTAACATCGTTTCAAAATTGAAATGTTAGTACTAATATGCAAATTTCATACCAACCTCACCCATTAAACAATAAGCATATTATCTAGTCACTTCATGATAGATTGAAACTATATACCATGAGAAAACATAGTGACTAGCCTGCACAGACACCATTTCATAATTAAACATAGGCATAGTTGCAAAACCATCACAAGAATTTTGAGATATAAGGAGTATTTGGTGTGTAGATCAGATGTTGTATGCGTGCGTAGTGAATGCGGGAAGGTCCCCAAGAACAAAGAACTCTACAAATCTTCATAATTTCAAGTACAAAGCAAAAACAAATTTGCACGACATGAGACAAAAAGACAAATTGGGTGCAATCTTCCCCCATGTCTTGTGTGAACGCTTCACAAGGCATGTATTTATAGATTTATATATCTTCAAGCCCAAAAATAGCTCACTTTACAAATAGCATGCTTTTGCTTTTAGGTTTGCTTTTGCCCAAATATAAAGTAGGGCGTTTGGGTGTCCAAAAGTCTGGTTGTGCCCAAATATAAATATCAAATAATGAAATATTTAACCGAGCGCTTATGCGCATACAGGATAATAAATATTTTGTCAAGCGCTTTAATAAATAAGCACACTTAAATAAATATTGGTGCCATGCCTTTAGTGATAAGGCACACGCCCATAAAAAATAGTAATTCTTCTAGGTATTTGGATTCATGTCATCGCCCGGTGCTACCCAACTTCACCATCGCTTGCTCTACACATCAACTGAAGCATTCACAATTGTTAGAAAATAATTAAAGAAAACCCAATAAAAGTGAATACATAGCAGTCTTCAACTACAAAATAATTAAATAGGTTGGAACTTTGTCATAGCCATAATTTAATTCGAGTGTGCACTCTAAACTTGTAACGTCCATTAATTTAATATGTATTTTATGGAATCATTCGCTGTGGAATCACTCACATGCACATTAAATTAATTTGATGCTCGAAAAGGACAAACGTCCCCATCAGCTTCTCGCACAAGGAATCCACCTTGTGTACGAGCCCCGACAAATACCAGGAGGCATATTCCATGGTGGATTCCGTAACTATATTTATTTTCTGGGAGGCATATTCCATGGTGGATTCCATGATTATATTTATTTGCCGGGGCTCGTACACAAGGTGGATTCCTTATGCAAGAAGCTGACAGGGACGCTGTCCTTTTTTTGCGTCATATTCATTTAATGTGCTCGTGGGTGATTCCATAGCGGGTGATTTCATAAAATACATATTAAATTAATGGACGTTTACGAGTTTAGAGTGTGCACTCGAATTAAATTAAGGTTAGGACAAAGTTTCAACCTATTTAATTATTTTGTAGATAAAGAATGCTAGGCATTCACTTTTGTTGGATTTTATTTAATTATTTTCTAATATTTGTGAATGCTTCAGTTGATGTGTAGAGGAGGCGGCTGTGGCATTGGGTAGCACCGGGCGATGACGTAAATCCAAAAGCCTATAAGAATTACTATTTTGATGGGCGCACGCCTTACACTAAAGGCATGGCACCAATATTTATTTAAGTGCGCTTATTTATTAAAGCGCTTGACAAAACATTTATTATGTTGTATGTGCATATGTGCTCGATTAAATATTTCATTATTTGATAGTTGTATTTCGGTACAATCCCGACTTTTGGACGCCCAAACGTCTTACTTTATATTTCGTAAAAAGCAAACGTAAAAGCAAAAGCATTCTATTTGTAAAGTGAGCTATTTTTAGGCTTGAAGATATATAAATCTATAAATACATGCCTTGTGAAGCGCTCACACAAGGCATGGGAGAAGATTGTACCTAATTTGTCTTTTTGTCTCATGTCATGTAAATTTGCTATTGCTTTGTACTTGAAATTATGAAGGTTTGTAGAGTTCTTTGTTCTTGGGGACCTTTCGGCATTCACTACGCACGCATACAACATCTGATATGTGCACCAGTGGTATCAAAATGAAGTTGAGATCATAGTGCGTAAATCAGATACTGGATGTGTACGTAGCGAGCACCGGAAGGTCCCCAAGAACAAAAGAACTCTATTAAAGCTCATAAAACAAGAAAGAAGATTTGCATGACATAAAAAAAAGAGACAAATTGGGTACAATCTCCCCCTATGCCTTGCGTGAGTGCTTCACAAGGCATACATTTATAAATTTATTCGTCTCAAAGCTCAAAAATAGCCCAATTTTACAATTAACATGATTTGGCTTTTGTGTTTGCTTTTGTCCAAATAAAGAATAAAGTGGTTGGGTGGCCCAAATGTCAGGGTTGTGACTAAATACAATGTCCAACAATGAAATATTTAAACCGAGTGCCCATGCGTATATATAAAATAATAAATATTTGTCAAGCGCTTCAATAAATAAGTGCGCCTAAATAAATATTAGCGCCACATCTTTAATGATAAGACACGCGTCCATCAAAAATGACAATTTCTTCTAGGTAATTTGAATACAGGCTATCGCCTAGTGCTTCCCAATGCCACTGCTCCCTGCTCTACACATCAACTGAAACAATCACAATTGTTAGGAAATAATAAAATTAAACTCACAAAAGTGAATGCCTAGTAGCCTTTAGCTACAAAATAAATAAATATGTTGGAACTCTGTCATAACCTTAATTTAATACGAGTGCACTCTAAACTCATAAACGTCCATGAATTTAAATATGTATTTTACGGAATCACCCACTATGGAATCACCCATGTGCACATTAAATTAACATGACGCCCGAAAAGGACATACGTCCTCGTCAACTTCTTGCACAAGGAATCCACCTTGTATACGACCCCCGCAAATAAATATAGTTTTATAAAAGCCATTGCAAAATCTCATGGAATCCACCATGGAATATGCCTCCTGGAATCAAATCAAGAGCTTCCAATCGCTTGCCATCTCGCGCGAAGGCGAAGCTCTTGGAACGAACGGGCTCTACAGGCTGTCTCATGATGAACTGATAACACAAGCATCCCTGTCAGCTTCTCGCACAAGAAATCCACCTTGTGTATAAGCCTCGGCAAATAACCGTGGAATATGCCTCATGGCATCAATATTTATAAGCAGTATGCAACCATGGAAGCCAACTTGTATTTGGACACTAAGGTCCACACAAAAGTATCTAAGAAAAGAGAGATAGAAAGAGACATACTCAAACTTTGCCATGGCAAATAAGGTGATTCGACATCATTGGCAAATTTGGCAACCACGAAACCATATCCTTCAACATGCACAACCACCCATCATATGGAAATCTACCAAGGCTACATGCACATCATCCCCTCACTAAGTGCAAGTAACATAGCTAAATAACACACCATGCATGAAAATTGTAACGAGGCGGGGACACGGGAACATGGCATAGGAACATACTAGTCACACTGACTGTATATAAGGTGTAAGAGGGTATTATGAGGCATCACTGAATTATCAAGAATCTCTCTTTTCACCTTCACAAGCTCTCATGGCTTCTTCTTCTTCTTTCTCCCTTTCCTCTCTTTCTCTCTCTTCTCCCTATCTTTCTCTCTCCTCTTCTTCTTCTCCTACAGTCATTCTCTCTCTTCTCTTCCTTAGTTAGGCTAGCTAGGTCTCTTTCATTACAAGTGGTATCATAGCTTTGTCTTTGATCCTTCTCTTTCCCATAGATTTAGGGTTCTTACAGTTTCTCACAGTTAGAAAATCTCAGTTACATATTTCTCACAGGTACATAGGGAGTACTCAGGCAAGGTGTCAGCCCTCTTGAAGACTATGGCAACCTTTATTGGAGCTTTCCCAAGAACCATGGACACATCTGGAGGTAGAAAGATAAATTTGGCAGGTCGTCACTAATTTTCATGAAGAGTGTACTAGAGTTAGAGAAGCCCAAAAGCACAGTTACTTTTTCAAGAGAACCTTCTCTCTCCTTCTTTCTTCAAGCTGCCATGGAACCTTCAACTCAAGAAGTGCAGAGATCTTGCTCCCCCCTCTTCCTCAGCCTGAATGGCTTATCCTAGAGCCTTCCCCGCTTCATGCTCAGCATCTAGAGCACCCATGAGCCTTGTTTGCCTTGCATGGAGCCTCCTGAGGCCAGCCCGAAATTTACGGCACATTTTGTGCTAAGTGGTCTGCTCTCTTCCTCTTGCTCCAGCTCAGTTTCAGCACTCCCTGCTTCATCCTCCAGCTCTTGGCATACTTCTAGGCAAGGCTTGAGCACGGTTTTTGAGATTTCCCACCAGTTCTTGATATATCTCAAACCCTACTATGGGCAGCAGCCATGGTAGCCATGAAACCTTCAACCAAGCTCATGGCACACTGAAGCCCCTTCAATTTTTTTTACCCCCGAGAGCCTTGGGAGCAGCCACAAAGCTCCAACAAGTGAAGATATATGACATTGAAGGCCCCCATACAACCACGGGCTGCAAGAAGAAGGGCAACCACAAATTTCTTGGAGAGGGCAACCATTAACTCTTCTTCGAGCTTGAATAAGGTATGTCAATTGGTTCTTGCTCTCTCTTTTACATCCAATTGTTGAGCTTAGCCACTTGATGAGAGAGATGGAAGAATTGCATGCCTTTTTAGAGCTTGAGAGTGCCAATTGGATTCCCATCCCCATTCCACACCCTTGAAATGCATGCATGGTTGAATGCTCTTTAAATTTCTTTCCCCATTGATCAAGATTTTACTCTAATCCTTAACTGTACTCTTATCTTCACTCCGACCGATAAGAAAGAAATTTGTAAGAAGGGTAAGTCATGCAATCAATGAGTCACTGATTTGCAGAGGTAACCCCTTTTCCCATCCCGTTTTCCTTATCGATCATGCATATCATGAAAGGCCCAATCCTCAAATTGTAAATGCATATCACGCTGGTTGCTTAATAATAAATGTTTTCCATGTATATTCCAGGTGAGGAAAAGCCCGATGCCAGGCGAGGTGGCAAGACAAAAGAGGGGTGACCCCCCCTTGTCATCAAAGACCCTGAAGGGGTGCACAACCTGGCTCGGAGGGAACTTTGCCCACCTCCTGGTGATTCGGAGCCCAAAATTTCTTGCAGGTACAGGTACACTTGAATGAATACCCCAAGCCCCGATCATTTACATTCCACAACCTTGTAGATGTATTGGTAATGACATGTATCACTTGGGAATGTATGATGGATGCATGCAGGATGGGCAAGGTATGCAGTCAAGAAATGGTCTCAGCAAGAGAACTATTGATGCAAATGATGTATGGCTCTATGTGGCATTGAGAACCACCATTGAGGCCCAGGATGTCTTGAAATAAGCACCTCAGCATTGGGATAATGTATGCTCATTGAAGGAGTTATTGCAAGGTGTTGTAGACAGCCAGTCCCGCACAGTCAGCCCGCAAAAGTCAATTAGAACAAAGCCTTCTTATGTGACTGAGCACGAGCCCCATAGCTTGATTCGAAGAGGGTATCCCCGCTTCAATCTGAACCAAAAATCTCCCCATTCCATCCTACGGTTTGGGAGATACGCCCAATTTTGTGCTTAGAGGTACAAGGGTAAAGTAAAGGCCCAAGAGGACTTCCAACGTGAAATAAGGGACTCCCGTGCCTCAATAAATGATCCTAGCTCAGCCCAAGAGGATCGTGAAGACATGTTTGAAGATGGTGTCCCCGAGATGGACCGCTTGTCTATGCTTAACTATACTATATGCCAACATGAGACCCATCATGCCGACCGACATCGAGAGTTGGAACAATGCCATAGGGAGATGGAAACTAGCCAAGATCATCGTCATTCCAAGATGATGGCCAAGATGGACTTACTCATTGAGTGCATGGGCGCCCTCATTCCCGCCATCACACCCTCCTCGGATCGACCCAAGGAGCATGTCCCTCCCCGTGAGGCCAACCGCCCTCCTCCCTTGGAGATCGGGCGTAGCCCACAAGGTTTTGGTGGCACCCATGGCGTTTCCCATAGCGCTTATGAGACGGGCGAGCCCTCCACTCGACATGATGAACCCATCCTTCCCTCCCCCATTACAAACCCTTCGAGCCCATCCTTGGGACAGTAGCTCCCTTGTAATGGAAGCTATATGCACACTCATGGGAATGGCCAGCAAGGGCCTAATGCAAATTTTGGGCAACATGGAATGCAAGGTGTATATGGGTAGCATGCACATGGCAATTTTGGGCAGCAAGGCGCCAATGCTCAGCCCAATTCGCATTTAATGCATGGGCAGTATGGTCATTTTGAACAGCAAGGTCCTAATATGCAGTTTGGTCCTCATGTAATGCATGGGCAGCATGGCCCACATGGAAATTTTGGACAGCCACTGGGTTTGGACAGCAAGGCATGTATGGGCAGCATGTAGCACATGGCATACATGGACAACAAGGCCCAAATGAGTTGCGTGACAAGATTGTGTTTGCTAAGTTTAATGGGCAATCCTCATCCTCGACTGAATTAGAGGAATTGACCTCTAAATTGGAAGCCTATTTTCTCATTTATCCCCGTACTGACAACGCAAATATTATTTTTTCCTCCCTTCACCTGGAGGGTTTTGCCCACACATGGTGGAGATTTATTCAAAGAGAAAACCAGCAGTTTCATGATTGGAAAGATTTCAAGATGTATATGGTCCAAGTTTTTGTCTCCCCGGTAGAGAAAGAACGTTTAGCTAGGCAATGGTATCAGTTTGATCAGCGAAATCTCACCATGAGGGAGTATACCAACCAGTTTATGAACCCATCTATGTATGTTGAGACCGTCAGTATGAGGCCAAATTGCATAAATACATTTATGGGCTAGATGCGCATCTTTCAGCTGATGTAATGGCTCAAAAGCCAGCCACTTTGTTTGCAGCCATAGAATTGGCTAAACGGTATGGCCGAAAATACCGTCGCAATGAGGGCATGCAACCAATTGCAGGATAGCAAAGATACCCTACTAGGCAACCCCCATATGTTGGTAATTACCTCAGCAACAATGTAGGGAATGGTAGTCCCAAAATCCCCACCTACCCCACTTTTAATGCTGAAAGGAAATATGGCAGTTTTGGGATAGCACCCCCTTCCAAAAGTGACCCAAAGTATGCTGAAAATAAGACACGGAATGGCTTCAGTTCTAATGGTCAAAAATTCATTCCTCCCGAGGTTGTCAAGGATCGCAAGGCTAAGGGCTTGTGCTTTAAATGTGGGGATAAGTACACGGCTAATCATGCATCCAAATGCCCCTTTAAGAACACCATTGTCAAGTTTAATAGCATGTATGTGTTAGAAGATAGTGACAAGTTGGAAGAGGACTCGCATGACACCTCTCCCATGATGACACTTGCTGAAAATGTTGAATATGAAGAGGATCTTGACACCGATCAGTTTTATGACTCACCGGATGGGTTCCCTTTTGACCCCTGTGGCTGCCCCATAGATGGCATGCTTGGGAATGATCCTTTGCACTCCACACTTACCACTATATCAGCTTGCTCGATCTCCATGGATGCATGGACTGGCTCTAGGAGCCCGAACACCCTACGGGTACATAGTAACATTGATTGCAAGAATGTATACATTCTTATAGACAGTGGCATCACGCACAGTTTGTGAATAAATCGACTCTTGCCCATTTGACATGTATTCCTATTGAATTATAGCAACCTCTTAAGGTTCAAGTGGCTAACAAAAGCGAGGAAATAAGCTCCCATGTATGCACACAAGTGTCTCTTATGTTGGCCGAAAATTATGCAGCAAAGGTGGACTTAATTACCCTTGATATGGGCCCCATGGATGTGGTTTTAGGTTATGGTTGGTTGCAGCAATTGGGAAAAATCTCTATGGACTTCTCTCAGTTGTATATGGAGTTTGTAATGCATGGGCATCTTGTACATTTGGAAGGCATCAAAGAAATTGCAGATTTTTAGCTTATAACAACAAGACAACTCAAAAAGGAATTCAAGAAATGCTCACAGATATTTGTCTTGCATTTGCATAAGGATATTGATGACCAGCACACCTTAGGGAAGCAAAATGCAGCACTAAAAGCACTTTTGGCTGAATATGAGGACCTATTTCAACCCCCACCACTCTTCCACCTCAGAGATCGGTGGATCACCCAATTGACTTGGAGCCCCATGCCAAGCCCATCAATAAACCCCCATATCGGCTCTCTAAATGTGAACAGGAGGAAGTAGCTAAGCAAGTCAAGAAGCTCACTGAAATGGGATTCATAGAGCCTAGCTCTTCCCCTTATGCCTCCCCAGTTCTATTAGTTAAGAAGAAGGATGGATCCTTCCGATTGTGCATTGACTATCGTGATCTCAATAAGATTACCATCAAAAATAAATATCCCATCCCTTGAATCGATGACTTGCTTGATGAGCTCAAGGAAGCATGCTACTTCACCAAGATTGATTTGCGATCAGGCTACCACCAAATCAGAATGAGAGTGGGTGATGAAGTTAAGACAGCCTTTCGAACTGATTGTGGCTTGTACCATTTCCTTGTCATGCCGTTTGGGCTCACTAATGCCCTCGCCATGTTTCAGAGCCTAATAAATAAAATATTGCAATCATGGCTTTTCCAATTTGTGTTGGTATTCTTTGATGATATACTCATTTACAGCAAGTCACTACATGAGCATTTGAAGCATGTCAGACAAATTTTTGATATACTAAGAGAGCACCGGTTATTTGCCAAGGAAATCAAGTGTGTCTTCATGCAAACAGAGGTTGAGTACTTGGGACACATTGTTAGTGAGAAATGCATCCAAGCTGACCCTAAGAAAGTGGAGTGTGTTCGAGATTGGCCCACGCCCACTACCACTACCTCCTTGCATGGTTTTCTTGGCCTCTCCTCTTTTTATCGGATATTTATTTGCCATTATGCCACAATTGCAGCACCATTAACTAACAGGCTGAAAAAAGAGGCCTTCTTATGGGATGCTTTGGTTGATCGCAGTTTTAAGCAGCTGAAAGAATTGCTCACTTCAGCCCCCATCCTCGTATGCCCCGACTTTTCAAAGGATTTTACCATTTAGTGTGATGCTAGTGGATGGGGTATTGGTGCAGTCTTGCTGTAAGAACATGGTGTAATAGCATTTGAGAGCTGAAAATTGGATAATAAAGAGAGAGAGAGTTGCATGTTTATGATCAGGAGATGTTGGCAGTCGTTCATGCTATCAAAAAGTGGCACCACTACTTGCATGGCAATAAATTTAAAGTGAAAAGTGACCACCGTGTGCTCAAATACTTCTTGACTCAGCCCAACCTCACTCCCAAACAACGTAGATGGGTATCTACCCTATAGAACTATGACTTTGAGATCACCCACACCCGTGGCAAGGACAATATAATGGTTGATGCACTCTCTTGCATGTGGGCATACAATGTCTCATCTATCATTGAACTCCACCATGATTGGTTTGAAGAGCTCCAAGAGGCCTACTTGCTTGATGCTGAATTTAGCCCTCTTTTTTAGAAATTACAACAAGGTGTTATGGATGACAACTCTCAATATCAGCTCCACAATGGCCTCATTTGGATCTATGGCTGTATCGTAATCCCCCATGCCTCTCCTTTTACCCAAAGGATACTTGAAGAGATGCATTCTTCACTGATTGCTGGCCACTTAGGGGTGTTCAAAACATATGACCACATTTCAAAAAGCTTTCATTAGAAAGGCCTATGGTGAGATGTTAAAGACTTCATGTTGTAAAAAGGAGACACCTTGACTTTCAAGAGGGTGAATTGGTACTCCTCAAGGTCCCCAAGTCACGTTATGCTATACTCAAGGATGGTTCTTGCAACAAGTTGGCACATCGCTACTATGGGCCCTACACAATCATTATGAAGGTTGGGGAATTGGCCTATAGTCTCCAACTCCCTCCCACTACTAAGATCCATAATGTCTTCCATGTGAGCCAATTGAAACCTTTCATTGGCACTCCCAAAGATTATGTAGAGGAGCTACCCCCCATAGATGAGGAGGGCCTTATTCAGTATATTTCTGAAGCGGTCATTGGGCAGCGTGAAAAGCAACTGCGTACCCATTCTATTCATGAATACTTGATCAAATGGCAAGGCCTACCAACAGAAGAAGCTTCTTGGCACCCAACCTCTATCTTGGATGAGCTTCCACACCTCAAGGAGGCTATATTGGCTGGAACTTAACCACATTTGATCCCCTGTTTTGGGCTGCAGTCTGCGTCTGGACAACCAACTATTTTGCACCAGTTTTGGTCCTAACACATTTTTAGCCCCACTTCCCAGACATGGGCTGAAAGTACACCTCAAGGGCTCCGCGACGACACCTCATTGCCCCAATCGGGGTTTCCTAGAGGAAGTTATGGCTGTTTTTCTCCAGCCATACTGTCTTGGACAGCACACTAGTTACTTCTGGATAGCCATCTGTTCTGCAACAGTTTTGGTCCTGATGTATTTTCAACCCCCCTTCACCCACATGGACTGAAAGTACATCTCGTGGGCTCCGTAATGACACCTCACTTGTCCCATTCTGAGTTTTTTACACAAAGTCATGGTTGATTTCCTACAGCAGACCCCTACAGGACACCATGCTGTCCACCCCGTCCAGGGTATTGTCTATCATGAAATGGTGGATTATAATGCGGGCGAGACCTTCCCATATGGCCTCCTATACCTCACGCCTTTGGCGCCCCATTTCTCTTCTCTGTCCCGCCACCCTTGCTTATTGCCATCGCATCATGCGCAGAGCCGTACTCGGGAGCTTCCACTTTTTCTTTTCCGGTTCATCCTTTGTTTTTGAGGATAAAAACTCTATGAGATTGGATGGTTTGTAACGAGCAGGGGACACGGAAACATGGAATGGGAACATACCAGTCACATTGACGGTATATAAGGTGTAAGAGGGTATTCTGAGGCATCATGGAATTATCAAGAATCTCTCTTTTCACCTTCACAAGCTTTCATGGCTTCTTCTTCTTCTTTCTCCCTTTCCTCTCTTTCTCTCTCTTCTCCCTATCTTTCTCTCTCCTCTTCTTCTTTTCATGCAGTCCTTCTCTCTCTTCTCTTCCTTAGTTAGGCTAGCTAGGTCTCTTTCATTACAAAAATGAACTGATAATGACTGCTAAATAACACTATGCATAGAATAGGCAAATAAGGATCTTGCACATGCCATGGTTTATTGGTATACTAAGAATAAAAAAATTGTGCATTAGACATAAACTCCACCCCATATGCCTCACACATGTCTTCAAGATTAACTATAGTAGAGCTAAAAAGTTCAACTATAGTAAACCAAAAGCTAGAGTTTGGGCACATGAGATGAGCAAAGAAGTGGACCTCATCTCACAAATAGTGAGAATCCATAAGAATTTAAATTTTACATGTGCTATAACAATGCTACTCAATCTGCGGTTGATAGGAGAATATAAGATCTCCTTGTGGTACTCGTGGAGGTCATGGTTCAATTGAAGCTTGCTTGCCATATTAGGTAAGTAGTCACACCATGGTAAACCTTTTTATGCTTGCATTAGGTCATGTGCCCCTAATGGCAGGGAATAGCTTGAGAAGTCATGCAAAGGTTAGAATGACATGGCAATAAACACCTACATAGATTACGTGTGAAGGCCCTTGAAAACACATGCAAAGGCCCAAAAGGAGGAGAAGAGGGCAGGCCAATATCAGAACCAAATAAAGAAAATAAACATTTGTGTAATTCACAACTTTAAGAATAAAGAACTATGGAGCCCCGTCGTTAACTCACAAATCACAAATGCTATAGCTTCCCCCCTTTTCTCAAGCAGAGGGAGGGGGATCGGGCGGACGGAAAAAGGGCGAGGCAGCATAACACCAACTACAACGAAACCAAAGATTCATATCCCTGCCAGCTCTGAAACGTTTAGGCAGCCCATCGAGTCGACACAGAGGGGGGAGAGAGAGAGAGAGCGAGCTGGAAACCCTGGCCTTCCTTTCCTCGGTGGCTGCTGCTGCTGCTGCTTCTTCTTCTTCTTCTTCTTCAGCTCTCTCATCCTCTCTTCTGTATTTTTGATGCACTCGATCTGTCTTCCTTCCCTCTGCTGCCTCCACCATCGCCATGGCTGCGCCTGATCTCTTCGATGCCTACTTCAGGCGGGCGGATACCGATCGCGATGGCCGCATCAGCGGACAAGAGGCAGTCGCGTTCTTTCAGGGGGCTAACCTCAACCGCGAAGTTCTAGCCAAGGTAAACGCGCATCCATTCCTTTACCTTTCTCCCTCTCTCTGTGTATGTTTCGTCCGTGAGCTGCGATGGTATCGATCAACCATTTCTGCCGCCATTAGGGCTTACCGAGCCTCGTTCGGTCTGTTTCACCTCCCGTTCTGCCACGCAATGATACGGTGTCTGTTTCTGATCTGTAATGCATCAGATGCAGTTGCCTTTCCTGTTGTCACAGATGACAATGTAGCCTTGTAAGTGCATTATTGGCAGTAACACATGTATCGCCATCTTATGCCTGCTCAAAGCTTTGTCTTAACCATCAGAGCTGTATGGCTTAGGCGTTTTGTTTGATGATGTCGTTAAAAGCAAGCCAGATCCTCACATCCCATTCATGATGATTGTGAATGGTCGATTCTGATCAAGTGTATTCAGGCATATGGATCCTTTCTTTTAGATTGAGGTCAAGTTCCTCAGTTACAGATGAATGTTAAAATGAGGCATCACTCATATCACCCGCATGGACACATACTGAATATTGGTTTATTTGTTTGTATATGCTATTGAGAAGTTTCACTGCACTTACTGCTCGGATCTATGTTGCGGTTGGTAGATTTGGCAGTATGCTGATCAAGGGCAGACTGGCTTCCTTTCAAGGGCCGAATTCTACAATGCGCTTAAGCTTGTCACTGTTGCTCAGACAGGACGGGAGTTGACTCCTGCTATTGTAAGCCGTGCCTTGCACGGACCTGCTGCTGCACAAATTCCTGCACCGCATATTCAATCGGTGGCTGGCCCTGTTCCTGGTCCTCAACCAGTAGGTGCAGTGAGGCCTGGGCCTGTTCGTCCATTGGGACCGCCTTCGCAACAATTTTCGCAATACAACACACCTGCAGCTGCCCAAGGTGGCCTGAGACCAGGTACTCTGACACCTCAACCAAGGCCTCCAGCCCTACAAACACCTGGTGGTTTGACTGGCAACACAGTTGACTGGCTTACAAACAAGTCATCATCATGGTCTGGTCCAGCCACTAACAGCAATTTATCAGGCCAGAATGCTCAAGCAAAGCCTTCAACTCCAGTCTCTTCTCCTTCTGTGACGCAAGACCTCTTTGGAGGTAACACATTCCAAGCTGGAGCTACTTCTGCTGCAAGCAAGGCTCCACAATCAAGCAGCAGTGAACCTGACCTTTTTGGAGGTGACGTTTTCACAGCTGTCCCAGTCAAAGCACCAGCTATACCGGTTCAAACTCCGCAAAATTTGTCAGTGGCTGCTGCTAAGCCACTTACGTCACCTGTGGCTACTTCCCAGCCACTTACGTCAGCACCACTTCAGAGAGGCTTTCAACCTACTGTTCAACCAGACACATCAACATTTGCACTTGTTCCTAGCTCTGTGCCAGCAGCATCTGCTGCCCCGAATAAACAAATTCAATCTGTTGGCATGCCAACAGGGGGTATCAGACCGGCTTTGCAAAGGCAAGGACCTGATGGAACTGCACCTGGTATGGATGTCACAAGAAGTTGGCCTAAAATGTCAGATCCAGTTGTACGCCGTTACACTAAGATTTTCTTTGAAGTGGACATTGACAAAGATGGGAAGATTAGTGGTAACCAAGCTCATGATCTTTTCCTCAGTTGGCACCTTCCGCGAGGTTGGGAGAGTCACTGTACACTGTTGATTTGTAAGTTACAGGATGGTTTTGTCTATGAAAAGCCACGGTTTCATACTCAATTCTATGTTGTTGCTTTTTCTTTTAGAGGTTTTGAAGCAAGTATGGGATCTAGCTGACCAAGACCATGACAGTATGCTCTCTTTGCGGGAGTTTTGCACTGCTCTTTATCTGATGGAACGTTTTAGGGAAGGCCGTCCCTTGTCTGCAGCCAGCCCTTCAGCATTATATTTCGACGAATCTGGGTTTCAAGCTCTTCGTCTTGCAGAAGCCCAAGTTGCTGTTAATCAGAATTCTGCAGGATATAACTTACCTGCGTGGCAGAATAATCCAAGTATGAATCACAATATGAGGCTTGTGCACATTAACTTATTACTAGTTGATTTTCAACTTATACGTTTAACATTCCTAAGCTTGGGAACGTTACACACACAGACACACACACATATACCTCACACATGTAGAATATTGTTTTAAAGCTCTCTTGCTGTCTATTTGGCTATCTTCAAATTGATTGGGTGGTCTTTGGCAGGTGTACTGCAGCCCGCAGGTCCAGGTGTCCCAGGAGGTTTACCACCTCGGCTGGTACTACAAGGACAAGTGCGACCTGCAATACCCATTCCAGGAGGTGTCCCTACTCAACTAGTACAGCCAGGACCAGGTGCTGGCAGTGTTCCCAGCCAAACATTTCAACCAAAGTCGAAAGCTCCGGTGCTTGAGAAGCATCGTGTCAACCAGTTGAATGCAGATGATCAGTTAACACTTCAGACGAAGCATCAAGAAGCAGCGGATGCAGAAAAGAAGGTTTGCCACATTCCTCATGGCAAGCATTTGAAAGAAGTTCACACTGCTGTTTTGAAATGCCTCAGCATCATAGTAGCATAAAAACGGGGGACAAGGACAGGGTTGGGGATGGGAAACAGCCTAAAGCAGGGGATGGGGGATGAGACTGCATACATAAACAACATTTAAATATCATAGTCACCAAATGTATGCATGTGATGTGGTGGGTGGATGTGTACTATCATGGAAGATGTGCCTGTGTATCCATTTTAGAAAAATTTTGCGTGATTTGAGCTGATTTGATATGACTCCACATCGGAGTCTACTGATTTTGTATGCATGTACACTTGTATATTTGAGAAAAGGGGAATAAAGAAATATAATTCGTATCAAACATTTTGAAAGAAACATAATTAACATATCAAACATTTTGAAAGAAAGGGTTGAAAACTCAAAAAAAGAGAGCCTCAAAACTTCAAAAAATAAAAGAATCCTTCTCAGAAACATCCCTTGCTAGCCATCCTTAACAAAGGGACATGATAGGGGGTGGTTGGGGAATGGGGACAACTATTGGGTATGGGATAGTGACAAAGAGATGAATACAAGAAACTGAGAATTAATAGGCAATGGAATCCATAAGACAAAGTATGAGATGAACATTATAATACCACTAGGGTATTAAGGATGCATGATGATGCAATATACAAGTAATGGTGGAGAGGTGTATATAAAGAGGTCATTGGGAAGAGACTCAAGATAATAGGCGGGCCATAAATTCAGTTGCCTAGCTGCCCACTCAGGTGACCAAATGACAACATTGTAAAGGACTTAAGACCTAAGACATGCACACTTTTAATACCCTCTCTTAGCTCATGGGTGATGAATACAATGAAATGTACAATTATGATAGGTATATAAGTGTTTTGGTTCTAGAGGTTGAGGATGCATGGGCAGAATTTCCACTTGGCACAAAGAGAGGAAACTTGCCATGTGAGGTTGGGGCAGTTGTGGGAGAGCATTTGAGAGTGAGTGCTTGAGTCCTTACTTGCTTAGAAGAGGGAGAGTGAGAGCTTGCTGTTTGAGGCTTGAGGAAAGGAGGAGTTTATATAGAGTTTAGTTGTAAAATAGTTAAAAAGGGACCGAAAATGGGCAAAAAATAATCACTTGACAATCAGATCAATGGTTAGTCAACAATGAATGACCAAGAAAAAAGAGGCATGTTTTTTGTGTGGATTTATACAGCTATGTACTATACGATATAGTATGGATCATATGGTATGGATTAGTTTGTACCATGTATGAGTGCACCTATGTAGTCATGTAATTTCATCTCATGCTTTCAATTTGAAAAATTTCCAAGCAACAACCAACTTGAAAGCTTTCAAAGTACAAATTAAACTCCTTGAGTCGGTCCCATTGTGAAGATGGTTTAGAGAGAGAGACTAGATTTTCAATTTTTTGCATAGTGCATCATTTTGCGCGATTCCAATTGTGATCGGAAGCAAAGAAATTCAAGAGATCATGGCGAAGAATACTCCTTGCAATTCCAACACTTGGCAAATCCCAAATTTCATGGAAGATAAGGGAGTCTTGAAAAAATGCTCCTTCCCCCACAAAAAAAAAAAGAGAAGTTTGTGCTAGCAAGTATGAATTCCTTCCATAGTACCAAAATGTCATGTGACCAATACAAATATATCTTAGAAGTTTGAATAATATATATACTAGCAGCTTGAGTACCTTGAGTGAAGCCATAAAAGATCACCAAGTGAGATCAGCCTTCCTTTTGGAGAAAGGGTGGTAATGACTTGATTTATAATAATTACAGCAATAATAAAATTCACGGAAACTGAAATTCAACATTACCACTTAATCTTGGACAATGAACAATCTACTGGCCCCAAAATTGGTATCCTTGTGGTATTTTCAAATCTTGTATTGCAATTGGATGGAATATAGTGGGATTCCTTGAATCTCCTTTGCTCTTCAATTGCTTCTTGCTGTCAGAATTGACAAGCAAGCCTTCAAACCAATTTGTCCATTGGTTTGCTTGGGGTAATTGACTTTCATTGTGCTCCTTGGGTGACAAATTTAGCCCCAAATTCATCATTGGCTGGTTGGCCTCTCGAATCTCTTGAAATTCTTCAATTTTAGTGGCTAAAAGCTTGAAATTCAAGTTCTAGGTTGGCAAATGTGAGCACACTTCTTGAAGAGCTGATGAACCTTAATCCTTGTTGTAAATTAGGGTTTACGATAGAGATTCTTTAAAATCTTCACCTCCAATGGTTGGAATTGTTAGAGTTTGCTGAGGGAAGATGATAAATGGTTGGAGAATGAGAGAGAATGTTGGAGGGAGAAAATTTAGACCTTCATCACGAGAAAATGGAAGAAATCAGTTGCTTCCTTGTCTATACAGCCATGAAAGTTGTCAATAACTACTCGAATATATTAAGAATGTTATCACCTAGCTGCAACAATCCTCTCGTTGTTGTCGCTTGTTGTAGGGTTTTTGATATTTATTCGTTGCTCTAATGGCTAAGATCTATCTCAAACTCCTAGCTACAAGCTTTGTCAGCTCTCTCTCTCTCTCTCTCTCTCTCTCTCTCTCCTTTCTTTTTCCCTCTCGTCCCTCCCGTTTCCCCCCAACCCACCCAAGGCTTCCACAAGTTAGAATGATCCTTCTCTAGCCTCCCATAGCTATCTTTTTACTTGCATGGGCAAGATTTGCCAATTGGCAACCTTCTTAATCCATTTTCTCATTCTCAAATTAATTTTCATAAAATAAAATTTGAAAATCTATATTTTAATTATTTCTTGCTAAGAAAAGTAATTTGACCCAGAGTGTGGACACTCAAGATATTCTTTGTGTCTTTTCTTGGTGTGGGTATCAAAAGTTTGAAGGAGAAGGTTCTTCTCCTTTTCTTGCTTATGCTCAAACTTTTCTTTACTTGATGAAGATGTCGCAAATGCACGGCTTTGTGGATTGGCTCTTCAAAAATTTGTTTGTCATGGGGATGTGAAATTTTTGAAATGCTTTAATCGTGGTAGTGACATTTGATTAATTTAATAATTAAATGTGTAATGTTGTAAAGCACAGGTGATGCACATGGCAATTATTTCATGGTAATAGGCCAAGGACTTTAGGAAGCAATGGATGCCAAAGGTTAAAGTTGTGATAAGTTATGTTAGTTGGGTTTTGGATGTTAGTTGGTGTTAGTTTTGGCCCTAAGATAGTTAATTGACCATTAATCGTGAGAGGTGACATTAGGGACTAGCATTAATTAATTAATGAATGCTAGTCTAAGGGTCAATCAGGGTTGGGGACTACTTGAGGTTGCAAATGGCCTAGCTAATTAAATTGTGGATTGGGCAATTTTAATTTTGGGTAGGGTTGAAAGGGTTGAAATTAATCTTTAATCTTTAGAATTAATTGATTGGTTGAAAATTAATTAATTGGCTAGAAAATGCTAGAAAATGGGTTAGAATGTTGCCACTTGGCAAAAATGCACATGCAATGGGAGAGAAGGCTGTTCGAGGCTGGTAGAGAGCTATTTAGTGCTTTGAGCCTGAGGGGGAGAGAGAGGAGGGGCTTAATGGTCATTTTCTTTGTGCAGAACACAACATTTGCTGCAAGCAACAGATATTAGGGGCCTATAGGAGGTAGATGGCTGTAGGGAAACAAAGAATCTGAAATTTCTCTTATCTCAACATTCTCTCACCTCCTCTAGCTCGTTCTTAGCCATTCAACAATTCTCAACCATTTGGAGTAAATCTCAATCAAGTTTGGAGAATAGTAGTGAGAATTTTGTTGTAAACGCTAAATTTGCGGAGAAATTAGGGTTTAGCAATCACCTTGGGACCCACGCCATTAGTAAAGGCATTGACATTGAGATCAACACTTGAAATTCAAGGAATTGTCGAGGATTGCAAATGCTAGCTCATCTTGTGTGATTTGGGGTATTATTCAGCCAATTCATGGCTCCATTTGTACAAGTCGTGGGTGAAAATTAAGGGGTAATTGGCCCAAATTGTTGCTGATTGATTGTACAACAAAGAACTTTTGGATTAGTGGAGGAGATTGTGAAATCTTAGGCTGTACTTCATCCATGATCAATTCTAGTTAAAGAGATATCACAAGGGGTGCTAGTTTTGGGGCCAACAGGGTATCCAATGTCCAAGATTATGATGGTATTGTTTGCATTTCAGATTATGTTCATTTGTTAATTGCTGCAATTAAGTGCTTGATTAAGTTTTATCACCCTCTTTGAGAAGGAAGGTTGGTTTCATGGTTCCATTGCCGGGACACTACTCAATCCTTTAATTTGGTGGGGTCGAGGCATTTTATTGCAAGGCAAAGCTTTGTGCTAATACCGATTTTTATGCTCAATGGGGTAATTACAGCAAGATGTCTTCATACAGTGAGATGGAATCAATCAATGATGATGCCTCGTAGTATGGGCTTTCACATGGGGAAGAAGGAAATGCAATGCTTGTTCTTAGACAAGGCTCACATGATGGACAGCAAAGTGAAAATGTTACTGTTGGGCAAGATGCAGGGCCTTCAAGGCAAAATGAGACTAATGACCAGGAATGAGAGGAAGAAGAATTTGATGACCAATTCAAGAATTGGATGAGGACAATAACAAATCTTTCTATTGAATTGGCAAAGGTCCTCGGTTTGTTCGATTTTTAAATGCTTCTACAAAGGACAACAGGGGCAGGAAAAAGAAGTCATCTTCTACATCTACAGGATAGCAAGGTGCACTAAAGATAGTGCCAAAGCCTTCACTTGAAGCTTTCGAAGAAGGCAATGAAGAGAAATAGTTGGTTCGTATTGGGCAAGTTGTGCAAGTGCAAGGCCATCATGCTATTCCAATGGATTTTGGGCAGTCAAGCATGCATGCAATGATGGGGCAGCCAGGATACTTTGGTGGTAGCATGATTTTTCATACAATGTTTGGACAAGGACTGCATACGGGTATGTCTCTAAAGTGTTCGAGCAATTTTGTGATGAGAGGGGTATTAAGCGCCTGTTGACTGCCTCATATACCCCACCCGAGAATGGTATGGTTGGGCACATGAACGTGATAATACAAGAAAGGGTTCATAGTATGCTTAGCCAGGTAGGCTTACCATAGTAGTTTTGGGCTGAGACACTGACTACTACTGTACATCGATCAATCAATCTCCTTGCAGTACTATTAACTTTCAGGTTGCAGAGGAGGGGTGGTTTGGAAAACCTCCCACTCCCTATGGTATGTAGTAGCCAATGCACAGTGTGCAAGGCTCAACGTATTTGGGTAAGGCTAGAAATGTGCATAATCCTTCTAATTCTTACATACAATAGCATTGGTTTGATACTTGGGGCACATAGTGGTATGTTTAATAATGCATCTACACCTCTGAATCTTATGGGGTTCAAGGAATGAGTGCTGGTCATGCAAATACTTCTTTTGGGCTTGGTCATGATGTAAATACAACAAATGCTCTCTTTTTGCAGCAACTAGTGTATGACAATTTTACTCCCAAAGGGGCAACAAAGGACCATGATGAAGGGGAAAAGGAGTGAAGTTTGAGTCCTTCAATGGCGCATAAGATAGGTTGAAAGCTTTGACTTTCATTTAGTAGTTTGATGTAGTGTATTCAAGGGGAAACTTTACCAAATCCTCTAAGATTTGGAAGGTAGTCACTTTCTTGAAGGGGAATGCATTGCAATGGTGGTCCACATTGTGCAAGGAAGAGCATTATCAACATGGGTACAATTCAAGCAAATGTTTGTATTGAGTTGCTTGACGAGTACTTTTGAGGTGGACATCATGACAGCTTGGAATACGTTCGTTGATACCCCTTCATGAGCAAGTGGAAAAGTATGTATGTGGGTTGCCCAAAAGAAATTAGGGGATTTGTTGTAAAATCCATCTTGTCTAGCATGTCTTGGCTCATAAAGATTGTTGCTACAGTCGATGATTTGTTGTGGGGGAAGGATTCGGGCTTCCAGTAGGGAGAAGCCAAATAAAAAGTTGTCTAGGGTTGAGAAAAGGGATAGATTTGAAAATCAGCTTGAAAAGAGACCAAAACAACAAAGTAAGGGTTGGAAATCGTTGGTATAACGTAGGGAATTAATGGTTGCATATTGAGTTATGTAGAGTATGGGGCAAAATCATAGATCAACATACATTGATGTTCTTTGATAATGATGCACAAGCTTGTGAAGAAAACTACTAGGGTTTGCACTGAAGAAACATAGAGTGTACGACCATGATAGAAACACAAAGAGACAGACGCAGACATAGAAAGCAAAACTCAAACCCTAAACGCAAACTCAAAACTCAAACCCTGAATGCAAAAACTTAAAACTCAACACAGAAACTCAAATACAAACAGAAGAAGGGAAAGAAGAACACAACTTTGAAGTAAATGAATACTACAAATGAACATAAGAGTGTACAGATACTCAAGGGCAGAGTAGCGTGTCGGAGAGTGATGTCCATCGAAGACGGATCCCAATTTTGTGACCACTAGTCAAATTGTGAAGAGATAAAAACACCAAACGTTGATTACCAGAGTGTAGGCAATTGCAAAGGATGATGCCTGATGATGCGCCAACAAAAGGCTGTAAATGCAATTGCCAGGTGGAGGAAGACGGTCACCAGTTGCTACCATGTGATGGAGAGCTCCAAACGTAGTAGCAAAAGATTGCCTGATGGAGGAGGGCTGCCAATTGTTGCCTACAGCCAAAAGTTGCAAACACAGGGTGCAAATGAAGGTGGAGGGCCAAATGCAGTAGGTAGGAGGGCGTCAGATAGTGGGCAATAGCCTGGAGGAAGGCGCCAAGGCACTATAAGGGCTGATAGAGAGAGAGAGGCAACAATCGAAGGGTTGGATTGTAGACAGTGGGCAATAGCCTGGAGGAAGTGCCAAGGCACTACAAGGGCTGATAGAGAGAGAGAGGCAACATTCAAAGGGTTGGACTGCTACGTGTGTGTATGTGTGTTGATGGTTGCAATATGCAAAAACGAGATAGGTTGAATGGGGGCAACTTGTCTATTTATAGATGTTGAAGGGTGCCCCAAAGAATCAGGGTTTCTTTTGGGGGATCATTGAAACTCTCTTGGACGGCTCCTCTTTTTAGGGTTTTTAATTAATTAAATGTGTTTTGGGGCTGTTTAAGAATGCTAATCAGTTGAAAAGCGTGTTTTAGCTCAACACCCTCTCTCAAGTCCAAAACTAAGCCGAAAGGTTAGACCAGCCACTTTGATTTGTACTTATCCCAAGGCGTCCCATCCCAAAGCAACCAGGGCATCGGACAAAGGGTGCACGTCAGCTACCTAGTGGCCTATCAAGACTACAGAGGCGATGGTTTTCTTACCAAGGGAGCCGACGTGATCACTGCAGAGAGGACGGGCATTGGACAAAGGGTGTACACGTCGGCTGCCTAGTGGCCTACCAAGTCCTACAAAGGTGGATGAAACCACATTGAACTTGTTTTTTTTTGTTTAAAGTGTGAGTGAAATTTTATGGGATGCGGTCGATTGAGTAATAGTGACCTTTAAGACGAGAGTAGGAAGGGTACACCCAACACATCACAAAACAGTACAAGCTTACCCATCCACTCAAGGGTGTTGATGACGAGGAAAGACATGTGATGAGGTATTCATGTGATGAAGGAGTATGGTGGTGTGGTGACAACATCTATCGGTGGAAATAACTTAGGATCCGCTCAAGTGGTTCCTCGTGGGAAAATTGTTCACTTGCTTAAGTGCCCTAGTAGATGATGAAATCATGCAATGCAAAAGGGGAAGGTACAACAGGGGGGAAAAGCCGATTTTGAAGATAGTGTGTTGAAGCTTTTAGAATACTAAGAAGGGTAGGAATTCCCTCTCAACCTGGATGTGGATGCCGAAGAAGTAAGAGGAGCTTGATGTCGGTCTTTGTGTGGTGCCAAGAATCATAAGGAATGGAAGAAGATGAAGTGGATGAAGCACCTCGTTGGAAGAGCAAGGTAGAAGTCACCGCCATAATAGCATCGAGATAGATGTTGCACGATTTGCCTCGGGAGGAAAAACCTCCTTGTTGGAAGAAGAGCAAGTACTCCTAGGATGATGAAACCATGAAAGGAACGGCATGCATTCCCACGTCTCTAGCCCCCAGGTAGGATCAAAGCAATCTGCAAGTTAGCTCTACACTGAAAGACAAAACCTTGTAAAAGAGATGAGAATTTGCAAACACAGAGGCAAGTGGTGAGATGTTCCAAAGCAAAATATAATAGAGAGAAAATCTAACTGAAAAGACAATGCAATGAATGTGTATATGTGTGAGTAAATGTAGTGAAAGATATAAGAATGGAAAAACTAAGGACAATGAATCCTACGGGCTTGACTCTAAGAGTGCGAAAAATTGATGCTAGACTGACCTAGGGTATCCTAGAGACATGCTAGGCTAAGAAGGTGTCCACCATCGTGTATGTCTTGTAGCAGGGCTCTACCAAGGAAATGCCTGACGAGGTGGAGAGGAAGGTGAGATGGATGTATGAAGTGCAACGTAATCGGAACCTGTAGACCAATCAGCCAATCCCTCAGGGGTAGTGAAAGAGACTATTTGTTGAGGTTGTGTTCGGGCCACATGTCCAGCAGCAACAAGGGGTGTTGAAGGAGCATATGAAGCAGGAGCGGAAGGCATAGTTCCATTGGATTGGGCAGTCATAGTAGTCTGTTGAGGCTTTTTAGACGAACGACCTTGGGCCTTGGAGCGACACTCCTCGTCCATATGGCTTGCTCTTTGGCAATGTGTGCAAAACCGGTTTTTCTCAGGAAGTTGCTGCCAGATAGGTTTAGATTCTTTGGTTCCATTTGAGGTAGAGGAGTCACCCTTTGATTGGCTTGCCTTCGCATCTTGCGAGTTCTTGCCACTATTGGTTTTTCCTTCCGAAGAAGAGGCAACCAATCCCCTCTGCTTTGAACCCCCTATGCTTTGAATAAGGTTGTGATGAGGATTTCTTGTGGACTTGATCATGAAGCCTTGCGTAATGCAAGAATTCGCACTCAAAACTCGTAGAAGGTTGGCAATCAAGGCTGTGAGATGATGTGCTGAATGAAATTGAAGTATTTTTCAGGCAACTTATTTAAGAAGAACGTAACTTGATCGATGTCTGACTTTGAAAAGCCAGTAGTGGCGAACTTAGCGAGTAACTGCCTATGTTTAGCCAGCTTGACTTTCAGATCATTCCCTTAATAGAGAACTCTTGAAGCTCAAAGTCGAGATTTATGTGTTGAGTATGATCTCGGCTGCATAGCGGTCGAGAAGGTGACTCCAACGCTCTTACGTGAGCGAGAAGTGTTGTAACTGAGAGTGAAACTCAGGAAGCAATTCCTGAATCAGCTCAATATTGATTGTGGCATTGTGGGCTCTCCATTGACGGATGTAGTTAGGGTGAGCTAGTCGAGGATCCGACATTGGCTCTAGACCAATGATGAGGTCCCATTGCCCAAAGACCCTGAGACTCAAGCACTTGTTGCATGCAATTCGACCAAGTGGTGAAATTTAACCCGTTAAAAATGAGACTGACCACCAAAGCATGTGGGTAGTGTGCAAGGTGGATTCATAGGTAGGGATGGGTTGACTAGGCATGGGCATGGTAGCCAATGAGTAACCCAAGGAGGTGGGAGGGGAACACGTGGAGCAGAAGACGGAAATCCTTGCGTAGGTGTAACCCAAGGAGAGTGTGAAGACACACCATAAGCTGAGGATGGAAACCCTTGCGTTTGAGTGGTCATGTGAAATGTGAATCTGGGGATAGTGAGGGGGATGGCTATCACATTTATCCCAGGGGCTATGGGTGTGCTCATTTGCGGAAAGGTGAGAGTCATTGTGTTAAAGGGTGGCATTTTCCCTATCGAAGTACCATGGTACAAAGAGGTAGAGAATGGGGTAGAAAAGAAGAAGGTGCTAGGAGCGGAGATGGAATATCCAACCCCTAGTGTGTGTGAAGTGAATGTGGAGTGTAATCTGAGATTTTAAAAGGATGAAGAGAGATGATCAAGGTGTGATATAGAAGAGGGTGGGATGGGAGGGAATTGAGAAGTGTTTGTCCCATGCTCAAATGAAACAGAAGCTATAGATGTACTTGAATTTGGTATGCTTCGAGAGCCCCCTCTATTAAAGTTCAAATACGCAAAGCCATTCGGATATCGCATCTCAAAAGAAGAAACATGTGAGGGTTTTGATTCATGCAACTCAAAAGGATTGTACAAACTTGACATTGGACTTGGTTGAGATGGTGAAGATGGATCGCCACATGTTTCGAATGCCGTATATTCTCCTTGATTGGAGAGGTGGCCAGCCTCACCAATCGGTTAGAATGTGGTAGTAAAATTGGTAGAAGGGGTGTAAACATTACTGTACTTGTTGCGATAGTACTCCTCAAAGTCCTCTGTCATGTTAGTGAAATCTGGAATATTAGTAGAAAAAGAAGGTGAAGGTGAAAGTGGAGTGTCGTCATCATGAGGATATGTATTTTAAAACCTCACTTAACATGTGGATTAATATTTAATCACATGATTAAGTAAATTTTGCACATGTAAGGTGCAACTGGGGTTAGAGCAAATTTACGAGCCTAGGATCCGGGAGAATCACGCGATGTATTTTTGAAACCTCACTTAACATGTGGATTAATTTTTAATTACATGATTAAGTAAATGTTGCACATGTGAGGTGCAATTGGGGTTATAGTAAATTTATGAGCCCAAGATCTAGAAAAATCACGGGATGTCAAAGGCAAAAGTTGCTATTAGTTATGTTGCACAGGTACTTTGTGGTATTTGGTGTCAATTGTTGGCCTAGGTCATTCATTTAGCCATAAGTGTCAATTGGCGATACTAGAGAAGTGGCGTTTAATGGCACCTAACGCCAATTTGATGGTCAAAGTTGATGCAAAGATACTCGGGAATGAAAGTTGCCTAGCTAATTTAATTATTGGCCAGTCAGATTATTTTTTAGGGCATCGAAATAATTATTAGATTGTTTTTCAGTATTTAAAGATTGAAAATTAATTTTAATTATAGATAGTGCTAGAAAAACCATTTGGGAAGGTTGTCACTTGTCAAAAATGCCCATGCAAGATTGAAAAATGTCTTTAGAGGTTGGAGAGAGGCATTTTTAGTGTATTCAGCCGGCAAGAGAGAGGGAGGAGATGTTGCTAGTCTGATTTGCAGCCATTGAAGGACCTTTTGAGGCAACTAGGGGCAGGAGAAGACCAATCAACAGCAGGTGACAGCATCTACAGGCTGTTGAGATAGGGCAGCAGCAGTAAATGGCTGATTTTCTTCAATTCTTTGCATCTACAAGTTGTTGAGACATGGCAGCAGCAGTAAATGACAGATTTTCTTCAGTTCTTCACGAAGAAAGTTTGAATTTTCTCTCTTCTCAGCATTCTCTCTCATCTCTCAGCTTTTCTATAGCCTTGCTCCAAAGATTGCAGCATTGAAATCACCAGAGGCTGAGAAATTTCTGATTTCTTTGCTGTAAACCCTTATTTACAGCAGGAATTAGGGTTTAGCAGCAGCCTTGAGAAGCGTGCCAGAAATTGTAGTCTCCAAGACTCGGATTCAACAGGGTTGAAGGTGAATTTCAGCTAAATTTAGGTGGAGGATAAGCGAGCCATTGAATTTGGGGCATTTCCATCGTCTATGAAGTGGGTGAAGGCCAATTAGGTGCCTAAATGAAGGGGCAAATCAGATTGAACTGGTCACTTTGGATAACAAGGGGAGTTTGGACTGTGAAGGGGATCGGGAGAATCCCATCGTAAATCAACTTCTTTTTCAATAAAGCTAAAGAAATACTGAAAGGGGTGGCAATTTTGGGGCCAATCGGGTGTGCATTGTCCAAGATCAGTAGGTGAATTTGCATTTTCAGAATTGCATTTATTGTTTGCTGCTGTAATCAAGTTGTTATCAGGGATTTACCACCCATCCACGGAAGGAAGGCTAGTTACATGGTTCCATTGCCGGGACACCATCAAATCCTTTTAATTGGTGGGCCGTGGTACTTGATTGCAAGTTGGGACTATTGCATTATTGCAAACATTGTTCTCGGTAGTGAATTAGAGCAAGCATGTCTTTACATGGTAATACGGGATCAAGTGGAGATGATGCATTACTTCTTGGTCAATCATGTGGTGAAGGGGGAAATACAATGACTGATATTGGGCATGGTTCTCAGCATGGACAGCATGTTGAAAATGTTGAAAATGATCTAAATGGTGGCACTTCAATGCATAAAGAGGCTGATGACCAGCAAGGGATTGAAGAATTTGATGATAGCTTCAAGGATCGAATGCGTAAAGTAGCAAATCTTTTCTTGAATTGGCAAAGGATCCCCACTTTACTCGATTCTTGAATGCCCCATAGAAGGACATCAAAGGCAAAGAGAAGAAGACACCTTCTATAGCTTTGGGACAGCCACAAGAATTGAAGGAAATGCCTAAGCTTTCTTTAGAAGAGTCCAAAATGCTTGATGAACACAAACAATTGGTATCTGTTGGGCAGCAAGTACAAATTGCATGGCCAACTTGGTAATGCCAATCCATGGAAACATGGGCAGCAAGGCAATTATGCACATGCAAGCATGGGACAACAAGGATACTTTGGTGGTTGTACCATTTTTCATGCTATCATTGGACAGGCACCGCATACGAGAATGTATGGCACAAATCCCTATGGTATGCAGCAGCCAATGCATGGCTCACAGCATCCAATGTATCCGGGTAATGCAAGTGGAATGCCTAATCCCATGTATGGTAGCATAGGTATAATGCCTGGGGCACAAAGCAGGCCATATGGATATGTATCGGCACCCCTAGGGGCAGTTGAAGCACAAGGATTTGATTCTAGTCATGTAGGTGCTTCAGATAGTGCTGGTTTTTATGCAAATACAACCAATGCATCCTTCTTGCAGCAGTCCATTTATGATAACTTGACTTCCATAGGTCTGTCGAAGGACAATGATGAAGGTGGCAAAAGCTTGAAGTTTGAGCCTTTCAATGGTGCACAAGATAGGTTGAAAGCACTTTTTTTATTTAGCAGTTTGATGCAGTCTATTTTGGAGGCAACTTCACAAAGGCATCTAAGATATGTAAGGCAACCACATCTTTGAAGTGAAATGCATTGCAGTGGTGGTCTACACTTCTTATTCTTGGAAAGTCACCTACCACTTGGGTCTAGTTCAAGCAAATGTTTGCTTCAAATTGGCTGACAAGTATCTTTGAAGTAGACATTATGATAACTTGGAATCAGTTGAATTCCAAAGACTGCAAGAACTTGGATTAGTATAATAAGAAGTTTTGGGATGCATTGTTGCCAGTTACTTCTTATCGCACAGTATCCTTCCATGAGTAGGTGGAGAAGTATATTTGTGGTTTGCCAAAGGGTATTCAAGATTTTTGCATTAAGTCCACAATTTCCAATATGTCTCAGCTTATAGAAACTGCTACTACAGCCAAACACATTGATGCATGGAGAGGATGCAAGATTCCATGAGTGATGATGCCAAGTCACATGCCAAAGAGGCAAAGGTTGAGAAAAAGGGTAAATCTGAAAATAAAGGTGAAAATCAAGGTAGATTTGAAAATAGGGTTGGAAAGAGAAACAGATCGTAGAGAAAGAGTGGGAAAAGTGATGCACGATGTAAGGAGCCGATGATTGCCAATAAATGCTATATTTGTGAATAGGAAGGGCATATGGCATGCAACTGTCCTAATAAGCAGAAAGCTGAAAAATAAAAAATTCAAGGAGATTTTAAAGAAAAGAAGTCCAAAAATCAGTGGGATTGGTGCCCGATGTTGTTATTGATCAGCCCAATGAAGATGCTATTGAGTTGTGCAGAGCATGGGACAAAATTAGGGATCAGCATGCATTGATTTTCTTTGATGATGGTGCACGAGCCATCTTCATCTCTGTTGACATGGCCGCCCATCTCAGCATCAGAGAGGATGAGATGGGACCCATGGGGCAAGTTGGAATGGCATGTAAAGGCCATGTAGAGCTCGTCACATCGCTCATTGGAAAGCTTTGATTGCATGTACAAGGATATGTGGACAACGAAGAGCTCTTCATTGCTCCACTTGAGGGTTGTGATGTATTGTTTGGTATGCCATGGTGTCACCGTATGGATGCAATGATTGATTCTTGTGCAAAAAAGATCACTATTCAACATTAGGGAAAGGTACTCATACTTGATGTAAAGTTGAAAGGTGAATCTGTCCTTGTTGTATCTGCTTTTGCTATTTTCAAAGTATTGAAAAATCATCTTTCAACTTATTTAGTTTTCATTAAGGATAAGCAAAAGAGAGTAGCTGATTATCATAGGCGTGCTTTGCACTTTGCAGAGGGTGATTATTTATTGTTGCGATTTGGAAAGGCACGGTTGAAAAAGATGAAGAGCTGTTTAAAAATGCTAATTAGCTAAAAAGCGTGTTTTGGCTCAACAAAGTGAACTTAATCTCTATAGATATGGCAGCTTGTTTAGGCATTAGAGAGGATGAGATGGACCCATAGGGAAAGTTGGGATAGCATACAAGGGCCATGTAGAGCTTGTCACATTGCTCATTGGAAAGCTTCAGTTGCACATTCAGGGATGTGTGGACAACAAAGAGTTTTTTTTTACTCTACTCTAGGGTTGTGATATTTTAATTGATTCACATGTGAAAGTGATGATTATTCAGCATGAGGGCAAGGCCTATATACTTAATGTTAAGTTGAAAGGGGAATTTGTTCCTATTGTATTGGTTTCTGCCATTTCAAAAGTAATGAAAAATCACCTTTTAACATACTTGGTTTTTACTAAGAATAAGGTTGATAATGAAAATATTGAGAACATGTCAAAGCTAGAGAAGGATTGCATTTCGTTTTTAAAAATGTATGTTGATTGCTTCTCTCAATCACTTTTAGGGCAACTACTACATGAAAGGCCTAAAGATCATGGCATAGATATTATCCTTGTAAGTAGTCCACCTAATAAGCCACCTTACAGATTAGTGCAACTCAACAGAAAGAGTTTATGAGCCAAGTGAATGAGCTGTTAGAAAAAGAGCTTATTTAGCCTAGCTCTTCATCGCTTTGCTTTCCAGTGCTTTTGGTGCAGAAAAAAGATGATTCATGGCGTATGTGCATTGACTATCGTGCCTTAAACAAAATCGTGATAAAGAATTGATTTTCAATCCCACAGATCGATGATGTTATGGATAGATTGCAGGGGCAGCTATATTCAGCCGTATAAATTTGAAAAGTAGGTATCATCAAATGTGCATTAGATTCGAGGATGTACTTGAGACAACTTTCAAGCCATCTTTTGGGTTGTATGAGTTTTTTGTCATGCCTTTTGCACTTTTGAATGCTTTTGCCACTTTTATTCAGATGATGGATTGCATCTTCAGGCCACATAGAGGATTTGTGGACACTTTCTTTAATGACATGATTGTCTATTCAAAGAATGAGGTAGAGGATAGAAAGCACTTGGACATTGTGTTCAATGAGCTGTGTAAGCACATGTTGGTAATTAATGACAAGAAAAGTGAATTCTTTTTGCACAAAATTCACTTTTTGGGACACATCGTATCTGTTAATGATATTCGTATGGACCTTGCAAAGGTTAAGACAATATGCTCATGGCCACCTTTAAAGAATGTACATGAGATTTGCAGCTTCTTGGGTTTGTGTTCGTACTATAGGAAGTATGTATGCGGGTTTGTTAAACTTGCATCTCCATTGCATGCTTTGCAAAAAAAAGAATGTGCCATTTAGATGGACAACAATGGAAATTTTAGCTTTTGAAAAGTTAAAAGGAAAAGATAACTTCAAATTTTGTGCTTGTCTTGCCTCATCTAAGGAAGTCATTTGTCGTTTATATAATACATGTGGAAATAAGATTGGAACTGTTCTAATGTAGGATGTTTGAGTTATAGCTTATGAGAGTTGTCTTCTCCATGGTATAGAGAGAAATTTGCAAGTCTATGAGAAAGAAATTCATGTGTTATCTATGTGGAAAGATTATTTATTAGGAGCTGATTTTACAGTGTAGAGAGACCATTAGACATTGAGATATTTTCTGACGCAGACAAAGTTGTGAGAGAAGCATATAAGATGTGCAAATTTTCTCTCTATGTTTAATTTTTGGATTGTATACATTGATGGTAAAAAGAATGTTGTGGCTGATGTACTATCACATTAGTCTTAGATTTCAGCTGTCAGCGTGGTTTATTACACTGGGTTGGATGCCACGAAGGAGTAGTATACTGTTGATTTGGATTTTACTAATGTTTATGATCAACTTTGGAATGGCTAGAGATATGAGCACTTTGTGCTTGGAGATGGCTTTCTGATGATGCATGGATGACTATGCGTCACAAATTAGTTGAGGCCTAGAGTGATCACTGAGAGTCCTGCTTCTTTGTATGCAAGAGATAGAGGTATTGATGCCACATTCAAAGTAGTGGAGCATTTCTTTTATTGGCAGCTTTGAGGCATAATATAGAGCAGTTTGTTAGGATATGCATCATATGTCAAAAGGTTAAGCATGATAGACAAGATGTTGGGCTTGTTGCAGCCCTTGCCTATTCCAAACCGGCCTTGGTAGAGCATTGGTATGGATTTTATCTTTGAGTTTCCTAGGACAACTACAAGGAACAATGGGATATGGACTATCATTTGACACAATGCAATGCAATTGAGGATGATTGCACGGATTCCAAGCGCGAGGTTTGTTACAAGGAGGTGAAATTTTTGAAATGCTTTAATCTTTCTAGTAACATTTGATTAATTTAATAATCAAATGTGCAAGGTTGTAAAGCATATGTGATGCACATGGCAATTCGTTCATGGTAATAGACAAAGGTCCAAGGACCTTGAGGAAGTAGTGGATGCCAAAGGCAAAAGTTGTGACAGGTTATGCCTGCTGGGTTTTGGATGCTAGTTGATGTCAGTTTTGGCTCTAGGATAGTTGATTGACCATTAAGTGTGAGTGGTGACACTAGGGACTAGCATCAATTAATTAATTAATACTAGTCTAAGGGTCAATTAGGGTTGGGGATTACTTGAGGTTGCAAATGGCCTAGCCAATTAAATTGTGGATGGACAATTTTAATTTTTGGCGAGGTCAAAAGGATTGAAATTAATTTATAGAATTAATTAATTGGCTAGAAATTGTTGGAAAATAGGATTAGAATGGTGCCACTTGGCAAAAATGCGCATGCAATGGGAGAGAAGGCTGTTTGGTAGAGAGCCATTCAATGCATTTAGCTTGAGAGAGAGAGAGAGAGAGAGAGAGGAGAAGCTGCTGGTCGTTTTCCCTGTGCAGAATACAACGTTTGTTGCAGTGAGCCATTCAATGCATTTAGCTTGAGAGAGAGAGAGAGAGAGAGAGAGAGAGAGAGAGAGAGAGGAGAAGCTGCTGGTCGTTTTCCCTGTGCAGAATACAACGTTTGTTGCAGTGGACCGCCATTAGGGGCCTATAGGAGGCAAGGGACAACATTGCTGATCAGACATCATTTCGGAGCTCAGGACAGCAAACAATTGCATTTAATGCAGGTTGGACCAGGTTGCAGCTAGGTTTTGGGTTTTCTCGTGAAGAATCTCAACATTCTCTCTCATCTTAGCATTCTCTTAACTCCAATAGCTTGGGATCAGCTATTCTTAGCAATTCTCAATCATTTGGAGCAGCTTTTAGTCAAATTTGGAGGATAGTAGTGAGAATTCTGTTGTAAATCCTAAATTTATTGGGAAATTAGGGCACCTAAAATTCAAGGAACCATCAAGAATTTCAGATGCCAGCCCATCTTGTGTGATTTGGGGCATCATTTGGCCAGTTTGTGATTCCATTTGTACAAGTCGTGGATAAAAATCAAGGGTCAATTGGCTTGAATTATTTGTTGATCGGTTGTACAGCAAAGGGCTTTTTGATCAACAGAGGAGATTGTGAAATCTCAGATTGTACTCCATGCATTAGCAATTTAAGTTAAAGAAATACCGCAAGGAGCACTAGTTTTAGGGCCAACATTAGCAAAGGGCTTTTTGATCAAGAGAGGAGATCGTGAAATCTGAGATTGTATTGTACTCCATGCATTAGCATTTAAGTTAAAGAAATACCGCAAGGAGCACTAGTTTTAGGGCCAATAGGGTGTCCAATGTCTAAGATTATGATGGTAATGTGTGCATTTTAGTTTATGTTCATTTGTTAATTGTTGCAATTAAGTACTTGATAAAGTTTTACCACCCTCTCCAAGAAGGAAGGCTAGTTTTACTATATCCTTGCGATATGCATCTTGCTTAAGCACCATTGAGACTAACTCCTCCCATTTGATGGAATCATGTGTATGAGAGGCTAGAAGACTTGTGTAGAAGACAATCATATTTCCATGACGTGAGATGTGATAGAAATGTTGCAACTTGGTCCTATGAAGCAAGAATCTTTCCCACGGATGCAAGCTTATACTAAATCTCCTCCATTTGGTTGATATGGTTCTTCATTGTAGAGGAATTTGTGACAAAGAGATGTCATAGCTTTAATTAGAGGGTCATTTGATACCCAAACAACAAAACCTAGTAAATGGATACCGACTTGGTCTAGACCTCTGTAAGGTGCAAATACATCTTATATGCATGAGCACAAAACCGATACAACTCAATGAGAGAAAAGAGGGATTAAGTAGATCCAAGAAAGTCGTTGAGTCTACAATCGCTTGAACTTGGGGTTCCAAATGATCAATAGATTCACAAATCTAACCATTATTTAACTAGATGAGTAGCACTAGAAATGAAAGACAACAATCAATCCGTACGTAGTTTTCAACTTGGCATTATATTAATTTAAAGTTCAAGTATAAATATTTTGAAACAAGAAAACATCATAAAAAAATTGTGCTTATATATACATTGAGTGAAAGAGAGGCCAATGCATATCCGAAGAAATTACAAGAGAGAAGAAGATTGGCGGTTGTTTTTGCTTTGCACACGTTGTCAACTCATGTTCCATAGTTGAAACTTGCAACTTTTGCAACAAAGAAGAGAATGGACTAGCTTGTCCTTAATGAGTCTTGTGTTGGATTAAGGGTTATTTAGGGCTTGGGTCATTGATCATAATGAGCTACTCAAGGCATGCGAATTACTTCAGTGGGTTGTTTATTATTGGGTGAAACTTTCAATGTAACTCAAATTTAATGTGCAAACTTTCAATTTAATGAAAGTTTTAGATTGTACCTTATTACCTTTGTACTGTCCTTGTACTACATATTTTGTAGAGTTATCCACTATATGCCTTTATGTCAAATCCTTCATTGCCGATGCAATGGTTATTGCGTCAAGAGTTAGGGGTGCTAGTATTAGAGTTTCTTTTAATTGAATCATTAAGTCCATTTCTCATTTTGGTGACGATTTGCTTGTTTTGGTGACTCAAATTTCAATTTATGCTTACATGTGCGCCACATGTGCATAACTTTAAGTTAAAAATTCACGACCTCGTTATATATCTTCCCTTTAATCCTTGCAATCATCCCGATTGCATGGCAGTGAGACGAGCATTCATTACCATTGGAAATACAATTGGCATCATAGTCAAACAACATCTGCAGCCATTAATTTCCATGATCATGCCTAGTGCACATTGAAATTTCCAGCAAGCAAAACCGAGTTACCATACTCACATATAAAACATAACCACAACTAGAATCGAAAGTAGTGGATCAACATATCAAAAATCAAAAATGTTTGGATCATGCCAAGGCAAAGTATTATAAGAAAAGAGCATAAACAATGCCTTAATGCATAGATGTATCGCATGCTATTCATGCAAAATGTACATCTGATATATCTCATGCAAATGTATATCAATGTGTACATCACTTGCACTCTGCACATAACTCATATAAATGTATAGTTTTAGAGCTCAGGTGTAAATCATACATGTATGCATGTGTACCAAATCCACAATGAGTAGTAAATTGAATTGTTATCGTCTAGGCAGAAATATTATCAATAGACAATACCTTAAATGATCTCAAAGTACTTCCAGGGTCATTGCATATCCGAGCTAGTCCATAATGAGAGGAGTGAAAGTGCTACAACCCCCTTGAGTATTAGGTAGTACTTTGGACCCCTTGCTTTGTTGGGCGTATAAAGCTCGATTCAAAGTTGGCTCCAAGTGAAGTGCGTTGAGATAAAGTTGCAACTCTTAAGGACGATTTGCTAGGTTGTCCTCTTTCATCCATTTCTTATACATAGGTCAATAATTTTAAACTTTCAGCAAGGAGTGTTTGGGAGCTTTTCCTTATGTGCCCATATTTGCTCTAGTGCCAAAACCTCGTTTTTTCAAGTGGAATACTTTGATTGCACATATTTTAACCAAAAACATACTAATTTATTGAGCACCTACAAATCTCTTTGTGTTTCCCTTGGGTTGGCAATCTCTTGCAATCCCCTCTCTTATCTTTGGATCACATAGAGGTTGTAGTTGCCAGTTCACAAACATGAGCAAGTGGCTAAGTAGCAATAGGAAATGGCCGAAGTCAATGACCAGTGTTGATGAACAACCGGTTGTAGTAGACCCATTGTACTTGAATAGAGAGTGAGAGAAGTAGAGTAGGCCGAGCTTAAAGCTCAATGACATCGGTGGAGGCAACAACTATGACTTGAGTGGAATCTTTGTACCACTATTGGGTTAATACTTAGATGCATGTGCATACGCATACTCACATTATATAGTGAAGAGTAAGAGAGGAGAGATCGTTGGAAGGTCACATTTACCAATGAAAGATGGATAAAATAAACTTATAATCCCTAAGGTACTATAGTACCACACTCAAGTGGGTGTTTACACGGGAAAAAAACGATTCTCTATCTAGAAGGTAACAAGTGCATGTGGATAAGGAAGTGTTTATACCTAAACAATGGATGTACATGATAAGTATAATGATTTGTAAAATTTGAGCTAACACATTGTTCCTTCATGACATTCAACTTCAAGTGATATGCCATAGTAATTGTTGAAATTTGTGGTTTTTTGGAAAGTGCATTTACCTCTATATTTTTCTTATCCTCAATGTTCATAATTTAGAAATGAAATAGAGAGAGAAAGGTTGCCCAACGCATATGCTTCTTAGGTAACTTTCTTTGAGTAACATAGTGTTTCCAAGTGGAAAGGACATGAATTATAAGAAGTGATTCCTTCTCATAAATTGGAAAATTTCTTTCAACACCATACAATATGCAACTTTCATATGCCACTAACTACATGGTCCTCTTGCATAAGAACAACCCCAATGATGTTGCCATAAGCATCACGTTGAACCACAAATGATTTTTTAAGGTCCGGTAATATATGCATAAGATTTGATGTCAACTTTTCTTTTAGTTTTTCAAATGCTGAAATTTATGCCTTTGCTCAACTAAAGGGCATTCCCTTTCTACTTAAAGCATTAAGGAGTGATGCAATTTCAGCAAAGTGACGAATGAGTGGTTGATAGTAAGATGATAACCCTAAGAAGCTACAAATCCTATGAATATACGTCAAGTGAGGTGAAGTATGTATGGCATCGACCTTTGCAAGATTTATGTGAATACCATCAACAAACATAATGTGCCCCAAATGTGAAGTAATACCCTAATATAGAAACACGTAACATCGTACGACAAAGCATAGACTGATAGAATAACACAGTTAGGGTGAGGGTAACTTTGAGACAATGAACACAGAGAATGAATGAAGTGATATGACTACTGAATATACAATGCTCATGCAACAAACACATTATGTAGTGAATGAATATTGAACTTCGAACTCTTGTATCTTAGGGATCAAGGTAGGGGTAATGAGTTGGAGAGTATGTCGTACTCCGAACGGATCCCGAATTGCAATAAGGCAGCCTCCAAGTGTCGAACAATAGTAAACACAGCTTGTGTGTGGCTGGACTTGATGTAGACAGCAGTCTAGAGATATTGTGCGCTGTAAATGCAAGCTGAGGAGAGAGAAAATCTTGTGTGTGGCTGGACCTAATGCAGACAGCAGTCTAGAGAGATTGTGCGTTGTAAACACAGGCTGAGGAGAGAGAAAATCTGCAAATGCAGGTTGAGATGATGATGGGGACAACTGGAAGAGAGAGAAAACTGGCAAAGTGGCGACTGGGGCTTGCAAACATAGCAGTATGTTGATGTGGCAGGCTGTACGACAGCTGGATGGGTGGACAACAGTAGTTGCCTGGCTGGAAATAGCAGCAAAATGATGATGGAGGGGTGGAAATAAGCACTAGATGAGTGAAGACTGCAATGGACAGCGTGGACTGTGATGTCCCCCATGAACGGGGTGTAGGCAGCAAGTTGAAAATACTTGAAACCTATAAAAACGAGATTAAGGCTGAATAAAGGGCAGCATACCTATTTATAGAAAGTTTGGGCCCTCCCAAGTGGCTTTGTGCTTATGGGACACAGACACTCTCTAGGAACACATTTCTTTTAAATAAACAAGGTTTCTTCCTTAATTAAGCATGTTTTGGGGCTGTTTAAGTGAAGCTTATGCATTTTTAGCTCAACACCAAAGAGTGAATCTTATGAAAAAAGAAGTCACTTTTCTTGTCATTGATGACCGATCTATGTCTCTTGAATTCATTCATTGAATATAATTGTCAAATGCTTGGAAACCAATGTGGCTGAAAATGGCTGAACCTTACCATCTATCCGTCACATCATTGATTCTAGGAATTAGAAAGCGTTTTTTAGGGTGATTTTGTTCAAAGCATGATAATTGAGGATGTATGCCATGAACCATCCTTCTTAGAAAAACAAGAGAGCAATATGGAGATGAATTGGGTTGAATCAGTCACTTTTTTAACAACTCTTGTACATGGCTGATAATCTCCTATTGCTAAGATGCACTCACCCTATAAGTTAGCTTATTTGGTGAATGTGCAAATGAAGCTTTCCAATGATACATGCCATGGGTTGAACACGACCATGACATACCGTGCCAACCTCACCCATAGGTCCCATATCATTCTCTCAGAAACCAAGTTTTGCAACCATGTTAGAAGATATAAAATTTGCATGAGCTCTAGGATCAAGGAATATCATAGTTTTTCTAATCTTGTTTCATTGCTTTGTATAATTTTGTACTATGGTAATTGTGAAACTCACTTCACCGTTGCAAATGAGAAATGCATTTTACTAATGAAACATTTCAGTATGCTACGTTTCACATGTGCATTTCAATCCAAGGGAAAAGCAAATTTTTATCAAAAAGCCGTTGAATATATGTTTTTTATATGTATTATTCTGCCATTTCATGTGGTGCTTCACTTACAATCTACCCAAGGGTGAAGTATTTCTTGTTGAAACACAACATTTTGGGGTGGGAATGTTTTGCAGCTACCTTATTCCTTGTACCATGGTCATTTGGCTGCTCATTTAGTACACCAAGGACTAAACCAACAATTGTTTTGGGCTGTTTATCCTTGTGAACAGCTTTAGGTTTAGCATTTTCTACTAGCCTGCCCTTTTTGTTTAGTTAGTCTGTCATCTCCTACTTGTGAGCTTTGTCAAAGTTTGACCAAGGCATTGAAGCTTTGACTCCCTTTTCCATTCAGTTTTGTGTGCATTACTTCCCATAGTGTTAGGCCTTGCAAGGGGTTGTGCCGCCCCATACATCAATGATTTTCCCAGAGAGTGCCATGCCATCATTTTTGCTACTAGATAGGGCTGGGCAGCCATTTTTGGAGCAGGTCGGCTGCATATTTTTTGGTGCAGATTTCAGGTCAGGTAGATTTGGGGTTTTGGGGCTATCTATACCCCTCTTCCCTAGTACTTAGGGTAGATCATCTTCTATCTTTTGTAAATTGTACACTTCGGTGTTGCAGAAAACGTAAATGTACGATCGTGATTGAAATGCATCAGAGGATCCGAAGATGGAGTCATTTGAACCGTTAGGATCTAGGTACAGGTTTTTTGTGTATCTCACACAAAATCAAACTCTCCATGATAGCCATAGGATACTCTTTAAATGAGCAATAGCTTTGATACCATGTGAAGATATGCTAGGGTTTGCACAAAAAAACACAAAATGTACGAATACAACTGAAACACAATAACACAAATAGTAATGCAATAAACACAAACCTTGAACGTGAAATGCAAAACACAAAAACACAAACACAAATAGAGAAAAATAGAACTTTGAAGTGAACAAATCAATGATATAAATGAATGAAAGAAATTATAGAATGCTCAAGGGGAGAGTTGTTCAATAGTTGGTGACTCTCTTGGGAGCTGGTTGAGGGAGGTGCTGATGTGCATTGTCCATAGGAGATGGATCCTGAGTGTAGTAAGCACCAATTAGAGAGAGACCGATGAAGAAAAGTGCCGAAAACACGAAAATAACTTGTTGTAGATGCAAACACAAATGAGGTGGATGTTGGAAATGGAAGGGCCGGTGGCTGGCAACTAGAACACAGCATTCTCTGGGGCTGGAATTAGTAAACACAGCGATGTAACCACTTGAAGATGATGGTAGCTGATCATTGGCAGAAGTGGGAGGCTAGGCGACAACTATAACCATGTAGTAGCAATCATTGGGGATTGGATAGCTAGTGGAAGAGGGTTGATGGACGAAACTTGCAAAACAAGGATGGATTGAATGGTGGGCAGCCTATCTACTTATAGATGCAAAAGGATCCTTCCAAATTAGGGTTTTGCTAATGGGACAGAAATTCTCTAGGATTGTGTACCTTTTAATGAAACTTTTGGTAATTTGCATGTTTTGGGCTGTTTTATAGAGCTAATCAATTTGTAATGCATTTTTAGCTCAATAATACCCTCACTAATGCTTTGGGCTATGTGTAGGGACCTATTAGTCCATCATTGTATTCAACTTTCTTTCTTGATTTAGTGCAAGTTTCTTTTCCATTCCTGTTGTCTTCTACTTCTTCTTTTCTCTCTGTGTTTGTGTCTCTCTTTTGTTGCACACTCTCACATGGTATCATTGCCTAATTGAGAACATGGAGGTTTCCTATAGAGAAGATGCTTTGGGTTGTAAGCAAGGATTGATCAGTCCATCATTGTTTTCAGCTTTCTTTCTTGATTTAATGCACTCTCTCTATGCTTGTGTTTCACTTCCATTGCACACTCACATGTTATCATTGCCTAAGCGAGGACAGAAAGGTTTCCTATAGAGAAGACCACCTTGTAGTTGAAAACACAAATTTTCAGCCTATTGTTTTGTTGTAGAAAATATAGATTTTTTGCCTTCTACAAAGGTGGGACATCTACAACTGGTATTTTGTAGATGATTATTCTCTCCGTTTGGGCTCTTTACAGCAAAATGCAGGAGATTTAGTGTGTTTGGAGGTCCAAATACTTGGGTTATCACAGATTCCAAGGCTATAATGGCTCAGACGAGGATCCTATTCATATTCCCTTTGACATTTGTTGTGATTGTTGTGAAGATTAGAGGTCAGAATTGTGTTCTACACAGGAGTCATCACATGGCAGATTGCGAAGATCAGAGCAGCCCTCTCTTCCCTCCCTCTTGCCCCCTCTTTTCACGTCTCCCATAGTGCTCATTCTTTTGTCCCTAGGATGCCTATGACGGCATCTTTTGTTCCAGTGCCCATTTTTCTTTCTCTATCCAAAAGAAGACTATTTGCATGGATCTAATTGTTGAGCTAAACCATGCTTTGTAGCTGATTAGCATTTTTAAACAAACCCAAAATAGGCTTAATTAATGAAAAACATAAAATTGATGCGTAGTTCAAGAGAGAAGCGATTTTTCTAAGTCCTAATTTTTGGGACACCCTTCAACCTCTATAAATAGACAAGCTGCCCACCTTTTAGTCTCACTTCTCTTGTGTAGATTTCAGCCAGTAGTCTTCATTCACTTGGTGGTTTGACCTTTGCAATGGCTGCTATATCTTCCATAGGTCCTCTAGTGCTTGGTGTCTTCATCCATTGATGCTGCCCACTGTCTGGCGCCCTCCCTCTAGCTACACTCGACATCCTTGCCATTGCCAACTCTTCTTGCCGCTTGTGTTTGGACTCTTCAATCCCTATCATCAAGTGGCAGCCTTTCTCTAGCATCAGGCGATCTGCTATTTGCGTTTGGCCCTTCTCTCCTCCAAGCGGCAGATGATATTCATCCTCTTGGTAGCTTCTTTTTTGCCATGTTTGCAACTCTTTGGTGTCGTCACCCTCTCAGGCATCATCCTTGCAGATGCCTTAGTTTCTTGACTCTCTAATGATCAACGTTTGATGTTTCCTTGCCTTTCGTTACTCCGATTGGTGGTCGTAGCACTTGGAATCTATCTCCGGTGTATTTACTCTTTGACACTCCATTACTGTGCCCTTGGGCATTCTGTATACTCTTACATTCATTTACTTCAGAGTTTCTTCTCTCTATGTTTGTCTCCGTGTTCGAGTTTTGAGTTTTGTGTTTGCATTTTGCATTTAGGGTTTGAGTTTTGCTTGTCATTGTTTGAGTCTTTGTGTTGCATTCTTGGTCGTACATGTGTTTTCTCAATGCAAATCCTAGGATATCTTCACATGGTATTAGAGCTGATGCTCTTCCAAAGAGTATCTTGTGTTGATTGTGGAGGCTAGTCTTTGTGCGAGAATGTCTCAGACATCTTCTGGGGATTCTATGATGTCCTATCAGGCTTCTACATCATTGGAGACCCTAGGAAGGCATTATGGTCTCGAGGAGGAGGTAGTCACTTCTTCACCTTTACCGTCTTCTTTTTCTTGTTTTGATCATCTTACAAAGGAAGAGTTTGAAGAGTACTTGTGCATCATATATAGCTCAGTTTATATCCCTCCAACGAGTGCTACTACTCCTTCTGGATCAATTGGTAAGATTGGCCATCTCCTTGATCTTGGAGGGACCATGACATTTGACATGTTTAGTGATGCATCTCCTTTATCATAGCTAGGCCTTGTGTCAGGTTTGTATAATCCTTTTGAGTTGTATGAGCCAAAACCCTCTTTTGTTTCTCCTTTTGGTATGCAATATCCAGATGGTTTTCAGTATGTTAACTTTAATAGAGGGAGGCTCTTGAAGCAAATACTCTTCATCAGGTATATCTTTACCATTTGTTTCATTTGAGCAAGTAAACCGCACTTCTTAACTCTCTCCAATCCCACTACTATCTTCTCCATATTTTGATTTACTCACATCTTCATTTCAAAACCTAGGATTACACTTCACTTTTGCTCAAAGCACACTAGGGGTTGGATCTTTTATCTTTGCTCCTAGCACTTTCTAATTCCCCATCCCACCATCTATCTATCCTCCATTCTCTATCCCTATTGGTGTATCCTTGGGGGGAAGACCACTCTTTAACACTATACCTTACACATACCTTCACTTTACCATATCCTTACATTGCTATGCATGGATTTTTATCCTCTGCTCCTTGTGTTGCTATCCCTTCGCCTTGGGCTTCTCATGCGAGTACCATGCCCATATCCAATATGCTCATGTCCACATTTTAAACCACTATGCACACTTCTCGTATGTATGGTGGGCACTTTGGGATCACTTCCCAAGTGTATTCTGATCCTGTATCCTATCCCCTCTATCCACCCTAACCCCCATTGTACACACCTTCTCTATCTTCTAACATTACCACTCCTATTGCAATAGCCAAGAATGCCTCCACGGATAAGACTCGTTCTGACAAGTTGAATTTCATCACTTGGTCGAACTTCACGAAACAAGTTCTTGAATATGAGGGACCTTGGAACCTTGTCACTGGTATTGATGTTGGACCCTCTATTAGCTCACCTTGATTACATCCGTCGATGGAGAGCTTGCAATGCTGTGGCCAATGTTGAGTTAATGTAGGGGTTGGTTCATGAGTCCACTCTTAGTTACATTATTTTTCCCTCACATTTGAGTGTTGGAGTCATCTAATTGATCGCTATGCAGCACGAGATCGCACTTGACATATCAATCTCAATTTTAAGCTTCAGGAGTTTTCCATTAAGGAAGGGGATGATTTGAAAGTCAAGTTGGCTGAATATTGGTAGTTACTCACGGAGTTCGCCACCATTGGCTTCCCAAACTTAGATGACTATCAGGTCACGTTCTTCTTGAACAAGTTGCTGAACAAATACTTCCATTTTATCCAGCACATTATCTCACTACCTAGATTACCAATCTTCTACGAGTTTGAGTGCTAGTTCTTACGCTATGCAAGGCTACACGATTAAGTCCACTAGAAGTTTTACACACACATCCATTCAGAGGGGCATGCTTCATCATTCTTGGCACTATACAAAGACCGACATAATTAGGCTCCTTTTTCTTCTTTGACATGGACATTTAGGTTGAGAGGGGGTTTCTATCCTTTTGGGTATTCTACAGGTGTTGACACTTGATTTCGGCATTGGCCTTTTTTCCTTGTTGTACCTTTCCCTATGCATTGCATGATTTCATCATCTTTGTACTAGGGTACTTGGGCAAGTAAACAATTTGTCCAGGAGACATTGTCCAAGTGACACTTGTTGCATGAGCATTCTTTAGCATTTAGCATACTATGAATCTCATTGTGCAGAGCACAATTGGTTTATTTCTAAGTTGTTTCCAACGATGGATTACACCACAGCTCCTCTAGTGCTTGGCATCTTCATCCACTGTTGTTGTGTTTGGCATCCTTGTCAATGTCAACCCATCCTGCTGCTTGCGTTTATACTCTACAATCCCTAGTGTTAGGTGGCAGCTTTTTCCCAGCATCAGGTGATCTGCTGCTTTCATTTGGACTCTACAGTCCCTAGCGTCAGGTGGTAGCCTTTCCCTAGCATCAGGTGATCTGCTGTCTGTGTTTGGCCCTTCTCTCCTTCAAGTGGCAGTTGGCATTCATCCTTCTCCTGGTGGCTTCTTTTTTGCTGCATTTGCAACTCTTTGGTGTTGCCACCCTTCTCACGCATCATCCTTGCAGTTGCCTTAGTTTTTTGACTCTCTAGTGATCGACGTTTGATGTTCTTTTACCTTTCATCATTTCGACTGGTTGTCATAGCACTTGGGATCCATCTCCATTGGACGTCATTCTCTGACACTCCATTGCTCCGCCTTTCGGCATCTTGTACACTCTTACATTCATTCATTTCAAAGTTTCTTCTCTCTGCGTTTGTTTTTGAGTTTTGCATTTGTGTTTTGCTTGTTACTGTTTGAGTCTTTGTGTTTCAGTCGTGGTACATGTTGTGTTTCCTTAGTGCAAACCCTAGCATATTTTCACACTAATTACTACCTTTGGTCTTGCATGTGGAGTGCATTCTTGATATGTTTGATCCTTGGACTTTGGTAACTATCCCTATTCCTCAGCTTGTGGAGAATCTTGCTGTTGGCTAATCTATGGATTATGCAACCCTTTGGGATAGGCTCAACTGTGAGCCTAGTCCTCTCTCTTGATGAGTCTACATGGTTGTCCTTGTTCATGTGCTCATATTAAAGATGGCCATAGAAGTATGGACAAAGCTCTCTCTTCTCTTATCATTAGAAGACTTTTGCCCATTGTATCACCTTGGAAAAAAAGCTTCCTATGCTCTCGGTTGATGACTCTCCTTCTATGAAGGACCACATTAACAAGATCGAGGATATGAGGGTTGCATTCCTTGGACGGATAATATCGTTTGAGGATATGGTGATGTTTCTCCTTACCTAGCTACCATCTTCTAAGTATGATGTTTTTTTACACTAGCCTTCTTACATGAGAATGAGAGAGACTTTTCTTTGGGAGGATCTAGCTCCACTTGTCTTAGAGCATGACCTGCGTCTTAAAGAGATAGGAGCCAATGAATTCGGCTCTACTAAAGCTTCTATCGTAGGTGCAAGAGGGGGAAACAAGAAGGGGAACAAGAAGGCAAACAACAATAACAAGAAATAGGATGACAAGAAGGATGAGAAGTCGTCTAAGCCCAAGTGTTTACATTGTGGGAAGGGTACTCATGTCGTAGAGAAATGTTGGTAGAAGTGCCTCCATTCGAACCATCGAGATTTATTCATCCCATGGACAGACATTGGCAGTTTATTGTCGTACAGTTAGCACTCTTGGGCACAGTTACACATTTCCTAGATATAGGTTAGACAATTTTTTGCAGTTGCTTGGTCATTTCTTGTATTTCCAGGTAATTAGGCATGCTATGTAGGTTGTGTTGATGGTGCATGGCATAGGTGGTATGACACAATATTTATTATTTATTATTTATTGCTGCGATTTCTTATTTGCAGCAGTTGGTCGGCTTAAACTAGCCGACTTGATCTTTTTTATGATTAATTTATGCCTATTTATAGGCTGGCCAGCCTCCGAGTACATTCACTTGGTTTTCCCAATGGAGAGAGAATTTGCTTTGCTGAGATACATTTGACAGCATGTATACATATCTGCCTTTTTCATTTTAGCATTCATTCACTGGTTAGAATCACTATAGATTTCTGTGTTCTACTCTCTCTTTTCTTTGACCTTCTTCTCTTTGTTCATTTTCTTTCAATCCGGTCATACACTTCCATATTCGTTGCACTCTGACATTGTATCAGAATAGCATTGAAGGGTTGATTGATCGTGGGAAGATCTAAAAGGGAGATTCGGTGTGACAAAAGTTTGTGTTTTCAATGTTTGAGGGCGAATGGGAGAGCTCTGCATTGACACAAGGTTGAGGCAAATAATTGAAGCACGAAAAAAGAAGAAGCAAAGTTCTTGTTTTTTGTAGGTGTTTGCTCGCCTTAGCAAGTTGTGTTTTTGGAGTTAGAGAGGGCTGCCCTTGTTCTGTGCAGGTTATTTAGGTGACAATGTCTTTTGAGATCAATGTGGAGTTTTAGGCTATCATGGATCGTAAGATTCTTGTGTTACTATCCCTTTCTTTAGATCAGAAGCGCAATGGGAAGAATGACTGCAATTGGCGGGTAATGATGCTTGCCATCATGGAGTGCTATGACTTGATAGAGCTTGTGAATGAGGCCATCGACCATCCTATAGCTTGTGATGCCTCCAAGCTTTCTATTGATGAGAAAGTTGAGTTGGTGAAGATACTGACACATTGGGATAAATTGAATACCCATATTTGCTCCTTCCTATTTCTCTCTCGCACTTAAGTCTTGATAGCTCACATGGAGCATTTGATTGTTGCTCCAGAGATATAGCTATAATTGGACTAGTTTTACAATTAGATAACCATTATGAAATGGATGTCTTTGGATGCACAGACGCAAACGTTGAACTCGTCTAAGTTCACTTCCATGCAAGAGCATGTCAACAAGCTTTGACAATGGTATATGTAGGTTTAGAATGCAAAGAAGACAGTTACCTCAGAGTACACGACGATAACTTTTGTTTCGTAGTTACCACCCCAATTTAATCCATTATATTCTACCTTGATTACTTCAAAGTGGATATATACCTTAAGTGGGAGTAGTTGGTTTTGATGGTCTTAGATCAAGAGAACAACTCAAAGGTTAGAATGCTCCCAAGTCGGAAGAGGCATTGACATGTGAGCCTCTCTAACAGAAGGGCAAGAATAACATCAAGAAGAAGGATAAGAAGGCCAAGCAAGATAAAGCCCAAAGAGTCTATTTGTGACATTTGTGGCAAGATAGATCATTGGAAGAAGAATTGCCTTGACAAGGACAATAAGGTACCAAGAAGGAGAAACTTGTGGAGGACTCAAAAGCAATGGTTGCTTCTTCATCGGTCGCCTTTCTCCATTTGGATGTGATTGAGAATGCTTCTTTGATATCCTTTGATTCTATGATGATGGTCCCCTAGCCTCGTGAGTGAATTGTGGATGGTAGCACTTCTTGCCACATGGCTCTTTCTATAGATAGTCTTGCACGGATGTGTTTGATGCATGGATAAATTCTCATAGGTGATAGCTTTTTGGTCCCTATCAAAGGCAAAGGTGATATGTTGTTGATTTCGGATGGGCAAGGTGGTGCTCACACATTAGAGGTTCTCTATGTGCCATGGTTGGAATATCTTTTTTTTCTTTAGTGAGCTAGATCTATGCTCTTGGCTGCCTTATGGTCAAGTTTGATAAGGACTGTTTTCGAGTTCTTGATGGAGCTTCTCGATAGGTTTTTTGTGTAAGTCATGAGAAGAATCGAGTCTATAAGCTGCATACTTCATGACCTTTACTTCTTTTTTTTTCTCTTCATATACTAAAACAAAGCTATGACATGCTCGGTTCGGCCATCTCAACTACGAGTATCTTTGGAAGGTAGCTTGTGGTGAGCTTGTGTATGGATTGCTAGAGATTGGGTGAGCCACCCGCCATTTGTCTTGCATTCGTGGCAAGTAGCATAGAGATGCTATTTTTAGCAAGGCTTCACGTAGGGCTAAGGAGCCCTTGGAGCTTGTTTCGATAGGCTTATGTGGATCAATGAGGATGGAGTTCCTCAAGGGGAGTTTATACTTTATGCTAATTGTTGATGGTTTTAGTAGGATGACGTGGGCGTATTTCTTGGAGTTAAAGTGTGAGTCACACTTTAAGAATTGGTTGGTCTTCGAGAGGAACAAGTTTGGCAAGAAACTTCAGTCCTTGTGTTTCAACAAAGAAGGGAAGCTTATCTCCAACAAGCTAGCCGAGTTTTGTGCAAATCATGGCTTTCATCGAGACTTTGCTGACACAAAAACATCTCACGAGAATGACATATTGAAAGGGAAGAATCACGATGTGATTGAGATAGTATGGACTATGACGGAGCTTCAACAGATACCTTAGTATCTATGGGTTGAAGTAGTGGCAACCATTGTCCACATCTTGAATTGATCCCCTACATCAGTCACGATTGATATGACATCTTTTAAGGCGTACTTTGGTCAAAGGCCAAATGTCTCATATTTTAGGGTATTTGGATGTGATGTTTATGTTCACATCCCAAAGAAATAGAGGGAGAAGTTTGAGCCATCTTCCAAAAGATCAGTGTTTGTGATTTATAGCTTGCTCCCAGGGATACATATTTTATGGTTACATTTTATGGGAGCTATATACGAGTCCAAATGTTTGGTTCATGGAGTTTTCAGTTGCAGAGAGGGGTGTTGACCATCCCATCCTTGGAGATTCGGGTGACATTTGGGCACTTGAGCTAGTGCCTTTTAGTGGAGGAGGAGATTATTTCACCACTAGTTTTACTCATTCAGTCGGTATTAGTGGACGTTCTAGAGGCTTCAGTAGAGGCAGAGTGACAGAGGGAGTATCGGCCTTCTCCTTGTTAAGCACGTGATACACTCAATGATGTAGGGATTGATAGAGTTGCTAGGGAGTGGTAGTTGCAAGATGACTCGTGATGGTCTTGGAAGAACTAGGCAGACTCTTTTGAGCTTGTTTGTACTAACTACTATTTGATGTCTCATGCCATATAGGATAGGGAGCCTACCTTCGTGAAGGAAGCTTTGCAATCAAATCATTGGAAGAAGGCTATGGAGTAGGAGTTGGATGTGATTGAGCGGAATGACACTGGGGATCTTGTGCATTACCTCATTCATCAAAAGGTGACTGGTATAAAGTGGGTCTTTAAGATCGAGTACCATAGTGATGGAACTTTGGATAATGACAAGGTGTGGTTCATTGCTAAAGGATTTACGTAGAGGCTAGGAGTGCATTTCCATGATACCTTTGCTCCTACTGCTTAGATCGCCACAACTAGGACCTTTCTTGCCTTAGCCAACCACATAGAAGATGGCCGATTTATGAGCTTATATAAAGTTCGCATTTCTTAATGGAGATTTAAAGGAGGAGATCTATGTTGAGCAGTCTCTTGGCTTTTTCTCATTGAATGGCAAAGTGTATAGATTGAAGAAGGCCCTTTATGGCCTCAAACAAGTTTGCGTGCTTGGTACGAGAAGATAGACTTGTTTCTCCAAGGAAAGTTAAGAGTATCGATGTTTTTTTACTGATCCCTAGTTGTATATCCATACCTCAGTCAAAGGATATGCATTGTTCGTGCTTTATGGATGATCTCATTTTGACATGTGATCATGCCCAAGAAGATCAAGCAGACCAAGGAGGCACTCCACGAGATGTTCGAGATGACGGATATGGGCCTTATCCACTTCCTTCCAAGTCATGAGATTTGGTGGACTCTAAGGGGGATTTTGATCTCCCAACAATTGCAGCAAACCTTTTATATATTAATTATTACCAAGATATATTGGCTTAATGATTCGAAATCAATTTGATGCTTGTGTACTTCGAAAGGCGATTTATATTATTTAAGTATTTCAAGCTACGATTAAGTGCTCATTTTTCTAGTTGAGGGTAATTATACTTAGGTCGTCATTGACGAGGTGATCAAGAGAAATTAAAAGTTTTTGTCGGGCAATTAGATTAACTAGAGACCTCACATGACTAAGACTTTTACACTCAGATAGTGACATTGACTTTTACCATCTTTGCCATCCAAAAAGAAGCTAACATATCAACAGTAGAGAAGAACGATGTTTCTCGTGGAGAAAAAGAACACATGGTTGGGCAATGCTCTAATAAGGTAAAGAAGGAAAACTAGTCCCATAAGATGTCTCAAGCAAATGCTATACATAAGGAATGCTTGCAACAAGATGAAACTCCATTAGAGGAAAGGAAGCTTTTTATGGCTTGGGGCAAGATTGCTAATCAATCTTATTTATTTTGATATAGGGGCTATATATAATTATATCCATCCTTGAATTGTTGAGGCTCTACATCTACCAAAGGAGAGGTTTGAAATACCAAAAATGTCAGGTGTTGCTTTTTAAGGAATGGATTTTGAAGTTACTGTCGTTCTTAGAAAACTACGAATCGAGATAGGAGATTATGTAGATAATGAGAGTTTTGTCATGGGAGATCTTCGTCATTGTGATGTTGTATTAGGAATACCTTGGCACAGAAGAATAGATCGAGTCATCGATTGGAATCAAAATAAGTTTAGATTCCCTTTCAAGGGTATAAATGTATCTTTTGGTGTGGCAGTAGAAGGAAACTCTATTCTCGTCTTATCCCATGTATAAATTCGTAAAGCAATGAAAAAGTCTATTTCCTCATACTTTATTTTTATTAAAGATTCTAACAAAGAGTTTAGAATTAAAGAATGTATCTTAGATATGAATGAGGACCGAATGAGTTTCTTAAAGGAGTATAAAGATTGTTTTATAGACACTTTACTTGACGAGTTAGCACTAGAGAGGCCAAAAGATCATCACATTGATCTCATTCCTAGGAGCTCACCTTCAAATAGGCCATCCTATCGTGTGAGTTCAACATAGCAAGAGGAGTTCATGAAGCAAGTGAATGAACTCTTGGAGAAGGATCTAATAAGACCTTGTTTCTCATCTTTTTACTCTCGAGTTCTCTTAGTGCAAAAGAAAGATGGATCTTAGCATATGTGTGTAGACTACATGGTTCTCAATAAAATTCCAATTCGGAATAGGTTTTGTATTTCAAGAATTGATAATATCTTGGATAGATTGGACGGATTCAAAGTATTCAGCCGGATTGACTTGAAGAGTAGCTACCATTAGATAAAATGATTGCTCCTTAGGATATTCATAATATAGCATTCATGACAACTTTTGGTTTGTATGAGTTTCTTGTGCTACCATTTGGTCTTGCCAATGCTCTTGTAACCTTTAATAGAATGATAGAAAGAATCTTTAGTCACATCGGAAGTTTACATGTTTTTTCTTTGATGATATATTGATTTATTCAAAAGATAAAAAAGAGCATAAGCAACACTTGAGAATAATGTATGAAGAACTCCGTAAACACAAGTTTTATGTCAAGAGAGAAGAGATTCACTACTTGGGCTATATTGTATCCAAATATGAAATTTTGGATGGATTAAAAAAAAGTCAAGGCTATTGTAGAATAGCCAGAATTGACGAGTATTCATGAAGTTTAAAGTTTCTTGGGATCATACTCTTATTACAGGAGATTCATTAAATGGTTGGTAGTGGTTGCTAGATCATTGCATGATTTAACCAAGAAAGTAATGGTGTTTGGATCGACCTAACTAAAGAAGGAAGCTTTTGAAACTCTAAAGTTCTATATCAATAAATGATCTATTTTGATAATACCTAATTTCTCAAGATCTTTCTTTGTGGAATGTGATACTTCAAGAGATTGCATTTTGCAATCTCAAACCAGGAAGAGCATGCAATTGCTTATGCAAATAGAAGGTTGCAAAATGCAAAAAGAAATGCTACTACCTATGAAAAACAGTTAATGGCTATCATTTAAGCTTTAAAAGATTTGAGGCACTATGTTTTAGGTGGAGAATTTCTCATCAAGACAGACCATGATAGTTTTAGAGAATTTCTCAACTGACCAAAGATTTCTGAAAATATTCAATGGGCCAATTATTTAGTACAATTTAACTTTCAACTACTGCATATTCTTGGAAAGTAAAACAAGATAGTTGATGCCCTATCAAGAAGATCTCAGATTGATACAATGTTTATGATTCATCATACAAATTTCACTACTATGAGATATATATATGCTTTTGATGAAGATTTTAAAATCATTTGGGAGAATTTAGAACTTGGTAAATGAGTAAACTCTTATGTTATTAAAGATGAGTTTCTTATAATGGAGAATAATTTATGCATTATTAAAGTTTTCAGGTCTAAAGTAATGAAAGAATATTATGCGACACCCTACATGGCTCATTGTGGTATTTTGGCCACAACCAATGCTCTTGAAATATATTTCTTTTAGCCAAGTCTTCGACGAGACATTGTGCAATTTATCAAAGAATGTATTGTATGCTAAAAGATTAAGTTTGATCGCCAAAAGCTTGCAAAGCTTTTGCAACCATTACTAATTGGGAGGTAACCTTGAGAAAGCATTGCTATGGATTTAATTTTTGGCTTGTCAAATAAGCAAACGGCAATGATGTCATAGAGACTATTATTGACAGGTTTAGCAAATATGATTATTTTATTCCAGTCAAAAAGACTATCAAGTCTTAATATATGGCTAGAATATTTATTCAATAAATCTTAAAGTATCATGGGTTGCCACAATCCATTGTGGGTGATAAAGATCCACGAACCACTAGTCTCTTTTGGCGAGCTCTGTTTGAAAATTTGGGTACAAAGCTTACATTTTCTTATTTTATCATCCTCAAACAGATGATTAAAGTGAGATATTTAATCTTATAATATTGGATATACTAAAGTGCTATTGCCATGAAGCCAACCAACAATGAGAAAAATATTTGTCTTTGGTAGAATATGTCTATAATAACACAGTTCATACTTCTATAGGTAAAGCACCATTTGAGATCATATATAAAAAACCACTCTTATTACCTATTCTTAAAACCGAGGGGATATTACATGCCGATGAGTTCATACGTGATATAGATACAACATTTGCCTGAGTTGGACGAGCTATCCAAACATCTTAAGAAAAACAAAAGAAAGTAGTAGATAAGTATTGAAGACAATTGATTTTACAAAAAGGAGACTTGAGTGTGGTTGAAATTTGACAAAGCTCGTCTAAAAAGCTCTAATAAGCCTTCATTTCAAGTCACTAAGCTTGTAGTAAGAAATTATAGCCATTTCAAGTCATTGAAAATATTGATGATATTTGTTATAGGCTACAACTTTTAGAGCATTGGAGAGGTCATAATGCTTTTCATATCCATCTTCTGAAGCCTTATGAAGGGCCTTCACCATTGGAACTTATAATAGAGGATCCATCTGAAGTAGATGAACATGAGGATATACTTCAACCGGAGTAAATAGTCTTTCATATGATCAGAAAACGTGGAAGAAATATTTTTAGAAAATTCATTTTGAAATTTAAAAATTACTCTCATTTAGATTCTAAATGAATGTTAGAAGAGTATTTTAAAGACTATCCGAAAATAGTTGTAGCTTATGAAGAAGCTATAGGATAAAAAATACTCTTAAGCAACGTCTTGAGGACAAGATAGATTTAAAGAGAGAGGGATGTCACAAACCTTTTATATATCAATTATTACCAAGACATATTGGCTCAATGATTCCAAATCAATTTGATGTTGATGTAGTTTGAAAGGCAATTTGTATTATTTAAGTATTTTAAGATATGATTAAATGTTGATCGTTTTAGATAAGGGTGGTGAATGGCCAGAATGCCCTATAATTATACTTGGGTTGTCATTGATCAGATGCCCAAAAGAAATTAAAAGTTTTAGTTGGGCGCTCAAATTGACGAAAAAGTTCAGACGACTAAGACTTTTATACTCAGATAGTCACATTGACTAGAAGTCTATATAATGAGTAATTTCGGAAAGTGAAACTAGATGCTCGTGATCGAAGAAATAAACCATGAACCAATGAACATATATAATGAAGCTCTCTAAAAGCTAAATTTAGCAATTTCTAAAATTTAAGAAGTTACTATTTTTAAAAGTCTCTCAAATGGAAATTGTGTTGGCGTCAAAGGCTTTCGAATTTTACAAGGAATAATTTTGTCTTCATCAGCTTTCTCAAATTCTTAACCGTTTGAGAGATTTTTAGAATAGAAGGTTTAGAAGCTTCTTTCTTTAGAAAAGTGACATGTGGCATTTGGAAGAGGACATTGAAGAGACAAGTGTGTCTACCTACACCTGTCATTTTCAACAAACACTTCTAATTTATAGCCTCTAATTTTTACTTTTGAGCACCTAAGCCCCACACCTTTATATTGGAGATCTCTCTTTTCATTTGAAACAAGCTCTCATGTTGAAATTTCAATGGAATGCATTGTACTCTCCTATCTATCTCTCATCTAAGAAATGCTTTCTACTTAGCTTGATTTGATTGAAGCACTAAAGAAGAGAATCAACTTGCTAGCTGGAGTTTGTAGAAATTAGGGTTTCAAAACCTTAGTTTTCAGAATCGTAACAAATCAGCCCTTTTGTAGCCCTTTTGTATATGATTTTGTTTCAATAAATTCTTGAAAAGGGGGAGAGGCTGGTTCCCTTCTTAATGTGGTGCCTACTCTTCTCTCTCTCTCTATCTTTTGATTTTTCATGGTGATAATTGATGAAGTTGGTTAAGTTCAAAGTATTGTCATTCTCACGTTCTTCCCCAGACTTACAACAATGGTATGTGCAAGAGCTTTTGACTATTGAGATGGAGGGGTGTAAGGCTATTTCTACTCCCATAGATTCGAACACAAAAAGAGAGATTTTTGGGCCATTGCAGTATTGGCTGCGTAATTGGAATGGAAGTTGCAGTCTGAATATGATGACGAGTCAGAGTTGTCTTGGTGCTTCCTCTCCTTTTGCAAAGCTGCTAGGTTCTTGGGATCCTTTTGGAGATTTCTCTTTGTTGTAGAAGTAGCACTTCCCTTCCATCTTCATATCACCATTGTAGCTGCAAAAGCTCAAACATGCATGTTGCTAGCTTGAGGTGGCAACCTCTTCTGTAATTTGACTGCAGGTTAATGCTCCAACAACATAGATGTCATATGCTGCAAGTTCACAGATCCGGTGAAGTCTGAGCCCTCAAGGCATAAAGGAGCTTATGAAGTACTGTCCCCATAGATGTGCTTTAAGAAGGGCAGCTTGCATGTGCACATCTTTTGCATGGTCTTGTGTGAGAGTGGTTCTCCTCACTCATAGTTATTGTAACTGAGCTCAGCCTGAAGGGACATGGGTTGAGCAGAAAGATATTCCTTATTTGGAGGGTGGTTTGCCCATCTTCAACCCTTAGTTTGTCTCCACACCTTTATGTATCCCTTAGTTTGTCTCCACATCTTTATGTATCTACGGATGTGATCTAATTTTGAATAATTGTCATACTGAGCCTCAGGTTTTTATCTTTTTCGTTTGCTTCAAATGGTTAGTCACAGAAATAAGCAAATATTTTAATCATTAAGCAGCTCCATTGTTTAGGGTGCTTTCAGCAATGAGTGATGATGTGGTGGCCATTGAAGGTCTGGAGCAAACAAAACAGGCTGTGACAGCTGCATTTTACAAATGGAACAAGGCTTTTACAACTGAACCGAGCCTTGAAGGCTAGGCAAATTGACAAGCTGATCAAGCAAGCTTAATGTAAATACAATGAGTAGAAGGCTGACTGAAATGCAGATGTGAACTGCTGATCAAACTAAAATTAGACGATAATCAACTGCAGCCACTGAAGCAGTTAGAGACAACCGAGGGTGGAAACCTAAACAAAAAAATATGGCTGTCCTTACCTGCTCGCTAGGCTCTAGAGCAATACATCCCCAGAATGAGAAAAGAAGCAATGACAACACAGTATACTATTGTTGGTGCTGCTTGTGTAGATTATACAAATGCCATATGCTACTTTGACCTGTGCCCATCATCTTTGACATTTTCCAAGAATGACCTTTCTCAATTTGGCAAAATTTCTTTAATTCACTTGGTATATATTGCTTAGACAATTCTTTTTGATGTTTACAGGAAGCGTTGGCTGTTCTAGATATGAGGTATAACCTGGGAGTAGGAAGTATCTTGTGCTAGTTTGAAACAGATTATACTGATCGTTGTCTTTTGAGCATTCCAAGAACGACTTTCTTATTCGATGCGTGCTGTGATTCACTTTCTAAATATTGTTTATTGGGCATCCTTTCTAATGTCTAAAGGAAGTATGGCTGTTTTAGATTTAAGATAGTCCCATCGCATGGAGATGATGGAGTTTTTACCCTATATGAGCAGGTTCAGGAACTGGAGAAAGAGATTATGGACTCCAAAGAGAAGATGGAGTACTATCGCACCAAGTTACAAGACATTGTGTGTCTTTAATACTTTAATGTCTGAATTTCTTCTCTGTTCAGTATGCATTATCTCTTTCCAAGAGACTATTGCTTTTGACTACTGTTGATGGTGCAATATATATGCAGGTCCTATTCAAGACACGCTGTGACAATCGCCTTGCGGAAATCACAGAAAGAGCAGCTGCTGATAAGCGTGAGGTTGAGTTCAGGCCTGTAAACCTTGCATTGTTTGATGCTGAGATTTGAGATTTCATGTGTTTTGAATGTTCATAACTATTTGTCAGCCAAATGACGAGTGTTATAAACATAGGTCTATGATAGATAGCATTTACGGTTAGAAGGAAGTTAATCTAGTGGTTTTAGCTTCTGGGGAGCAGGAGCAGTCAGAATATTTTTTGGATTTCATTATTTTCTGGAAGTGTATTGATGGCTTAACATAAAACTATCAAGGTTGATATTGATTTTCTTAAGTTTCCTCTAGGAGGTTGTTGCATTTTCATTTTCAAGAAATAATGTACTACAAAAACATTTGGATCACAATGGAGTTTTTGGGAATTGTTGCAGGTCGAATCATTAGCAAAGCGTTATGATGAGAAATTCAAGCAGGCTGGGGAATCTCAGTCTCGTTTGCTCACAGATGAGGCTGCCTTCCGTGATGTCCAGGTTTGTCCTAACGTCACTGGGACCTGTGCAAGTACAACCTTGAGCACTTTGTTGATTCAATGCCAATGAGTGAAATTTAAACTGGTTCACGACATGCAGGAGCGAAGGTTAGAACTGTACAATGCGATACTTAGGATGGAACAAGGCGGGGACACCAATGCACTACTCCAAGTAATCTCAGCTTTTACAAGCTTTTGCTTTATCTCCCTGCCTCTATGTTTCTCATCTATCGTAATGTGCATTACTTTACAATTTTCCCTGGGATCAGTTTTGCATTTGGTGGGCTGTTTGGTCTTGGGAGCTGGTGTTTCCTAAACAACTGCTCAAATTTCTTTCAAATTTCTTGCTTCAGTTGAAATGAGGGTTGAATACTGTGCTGAAAGCCACATAGGAATTTCTTTCCTTGTGCTAAAAGTGATACAGTCCTAGTTTGTAGGAAGGCTCAATGTATGTTTTTTGATTATTATACTAGACAGCATGATAATCCTGTAAATGCTGTTTTAATGGTTTTCTTTCAACTGTTGTCATCTGGCTCCTCATAGGACTCCATAATGAGGAATCAAGAATGTTTGTGGAAGATGATAGAGCAAAGAATGTCCACAGATGTGTTCACAAATTACCTTAAGATTTCTTTACTGCTGTCTCATAAGAATGTCTGCAAGAGTGTTCACAAGTTACCTGAAATTTTCTTTACTTCAGGCTCGTGCAGACCGGCTACAGAATGACTTGGATGAGTTGAGAAAAGCTTTAAATGCAAAATGTAAACAACTGAGGTTGCGCATCAAGCCAATGTCTATTCTTGAGTTACCGTTTGGTGAGTTCACATAAAACTTTCTTGGATGCACATATTCTTAATTTGCTGTTGCTGATTACACTCTTTTGTAAGCAGGATGGCAACCAGGCATACAGGAGAACGCCGCACAATGGGATGAAGACTGGGACAAGTTTGAAGATGAAGGTAAGTTCATCTGCTCTTATTAGCCTACAAATTCTCATCAGGGCTTTCTGATGTCTTTACTGTTAATTCCTTCAAGCTCTTACTTGTATTTGCAATGTCTTTCCTGTGTATTTTCCTCCTATGTATAAAATTAAGCTCAGTGTATTTATGTATGACAAGTACCATTTCTTGGATCCTTTCTGTAACCTGCTTGGACTGGCTTTGTTTGTCTAAGTCTTTGTCTCTGTAGGTACATGGTCCTAAGCAACACACCTCTTGGATGTTGTAGTTAGTTATTCCCATATAGATACTTGTATTTGCAATGTTTTTCCCATGTATCTTTGTGCTCTAGAGTGCAGATAGATAGCCATCCTCTTCTTACTTAGGGCTTAGTCATTGATGTGATGTAGCTCTTTGAGTTTCCTGCTTTGTTATTTTCTAACATTAATCTCAGTGTAGCATTTATGCATGGCAAGTATCGTTTCTTGGATCCTTTCTGAACCGGCTTGGACTGGCTTTGTTTGTCTGAGTCTTTGTCTCTGTAGTCCTCAGCGTCACATGTCTTGGAGGGTGTAGGCAGTTATTCCCATATATATACTTTTAGAATATGGTTTACTTTCCATTTTATTATTTTCTAGCATGAAGGTCAGTGTAGTTATGTATGACAAGTATCGTTTCTTGGATCCTTTTTAAACGTGCTTGAACCTTCTTTGTTTGTCTAAGTCTTTCTATACGTATGTACATGGTCTTAAGAATCACATGCCTTGAATGTTGTAATTAGTATTTATTTCTACTTGAATGTTGTAATTAGTTATTTACTTCTACATAGTTTCAGAACACTGCTTACATACAATGTTGAAATCTTCTATCACAGACATCAAAGTCCTCATCAGATGTCCTGTAGAGTATTCCCCCTTAAATGTTGTTTTTTGTGATTCCTCAACATGTACAAATGTTTTGGAGTATAATGAACTCTTTTCTGGTGGAATCTTTCTGAAGTTTAGTTCGATTTTCCTTTGATATTGAATTCTCATTCCAGCTTGTTTTTCAGGTTTTGTTTATGTCCAAGAATTTATGGAGGAAGGAACGGCAGGTGGTGTTGCTGCAAAACCAAAAAGTGTCCCTACCTGGGATGGTAATGGAATGACTGAGGATGGGTTAGACATTTCTTCAGATGCTGAGGTGCGGTCTGAAGAAGTGCAGCCTCATGGGAATGTCGAAAGCGCATCCCCTCGAGCAGATAGTGACGATGAAACTACCAGGAATGGTGACAGTAGTCCTCATCATGATGCATCCCCTTCTAGTCCTCAGCATTCAGACTCTGGCATATTTAGCAATCCAAATGCTAATAGCAAGGAGTTGCATAGGTGTGTAGTCTGTCCTCTTAGCTGCATCTATTCGTGTTGGTATTTGTCTGATCAAGATTATGCCTTCTCAAGGTTCACAGGAAGTTGACCTCTGTGCTCTCTTGATTCTTTTGTGGTACCTCGTAAAGTGTAGATCGTGCTTTGCATTGGTTTACAGGAATTCGGAAGAAAGCACAAACATGTTGCTACAGATTTAGGATCTTATACACTTCTTTCCTTTCCAACTCATTGCATACATATTTGTGAAGCTTATGCATTATGTTTTTACTTGATGTCTTTGATGTGGCTGCAGTGGTGATGATCATGAAACCTCACACTTTGCTGATGCTTTTGGTGACAATGGAGGTGATTGGGCACCAGCTTTCAGCCACAGAAGTGATGACCTGGATTCAAATGTATCCTGGGGAACAACTGATAATAAGGTAAAGCTATACTCTTAATAAAATCCTATTTGAGAGGTAGTTTGAGGTCAATGACTCTTATTTTATTCTTTCCTTGGGTGCACAGGGTGCTGTTGAAACTGGTTTTCAAGCAGGAAAGTCCACCTCTGCATCCTTTGCCTTTGGTGATCCTTTTGACATGCTCTCAAGCCCAGCTCGTCACACTGATACTCCAGAAGATTTTCCTTCCCTTGGGCCTATTCGCACAAAGGAAACATCGGTCTTTTTTGATGCATCTGTTCCAAGTACCCCTCTGCATACGAATGCTACTTCAGCTCGTCCCTCCAGTGCCGCTCCCTTTGATAACTACACACCTACTCATCAACAGTTTGCTCGGTTTGATTCATTTAGTAGCAATGCTAATGATTTTGGTCACTCATCTGATGGTGGTAGCTTTGCAAGATTTGACTCATTTAGCAGTGTTCGAGATTCAGGGCCAGCTCGAGGCTTCACGTCATTTGATGAGTCTGACCCTTTCTCAGGCACTGGCCCTTTTGGGGGCGGGCAGACGCCTAAACGTAGTACAGATGCATGGAGTGCTTTCAGCTAGATGGGGCATCTTTCATTCTATGAGCAATTGCTGCTCGCTGGTGTGGATGCAGGAAATTCACTTTGTTTCCTTACATATGTGGGGAGTGATGAGTGGTGTAACGGTGTAGAGGTATAATTTGTTGGAGACATTTGGGTTTTTGTTCACTGAAACCAGATATTAGCTTGGGAGTTGTGTGGTATGTCTTGGTAGTGCAGTCAGATTTTGTTTTGGACATGCCAATGACCGAGCATTCGAGTGATAGCCTTAGTTTATTCACATTCTTTGCTGTATGTATAAGTAATAACATTCTCGTCATTTTCATATAATATCCAAGATTTGATGGATATTATTTGTACCTCATCTGTTGATTGTAATAAGCATGTATACACGATCTTGAATCCTATAAATAAAGTTTAGTTAAAGTTGTCTTAGCTGATAGTAATATTTGATTGTTCTGCATCTTCTATGATGGGAATAGTTGGTGGTCATATTTATGGACTTGATTTAGAAAACCTAGAGGCAATATGCACTACGCACTAAGTTAGATCTCAGCATGTCCTTAAGGTTGTTGGATCAGCAACTGATCAGCAATAGATTAGTCATTTTTAAGAAAATATAATCAAGTGTTTGCTGTCTGCTGAAAAAATAGGATACCTAAATGCGTTTTAAGATACCCCATGCTTTCGCTACAATGAGATTGCATGTCTTAATTTATGGGCCCTCATGCCACTCTCTCCTTTGCGCACACATGCATGTCCACTCAGAGCATGTCTTTTTTCGTGCTGTGCACATAGCACACCACAAAATATAGATCCCTAGTTTCTCAAGTTATGCTATAGAGGTTTTTTCAACGCGGGCAAGGCCAATCGCAAATGCATGGACTCATTGGCGAGTTGGGGTCTTTGTTGATTCAAGCATTTGTAACACCTGCATTGACTAGCTATTCATTTGCATGAGAATACCATTTGGATGGCATCACATGTGATGCAAGTCTTTAAATGCTTATGAGATTTTTGGCAAGCATTTACTCAATGGTTGATGGCAAGGTGAATCATCTTGTATTTTGGATATTATGTTAGATAGTCATAGAACAAGGACGGGGGTTGTTGCCAACAAGTTAATTGCTTTTGAAAAAAAAGTCATGGATATTGGGTCACAGCCCTTCGATTTATGTGCACTTGGTTACAGTCCATTGTCTCAAATAGGGTGCTTGTTTGGATAACGAGGTTAAGCATCATTTTTGTAACGTTCATGCTTGTTGGGATAACAAGACTTGCAACGTGTGTTGTGCCTCGATGATCACAACAATCTTCTCCACACAATGTAACAATGATGATATCGAAATGACATGACTTTGAATGCCGAAATGACCTATGAGACCATGAGTCAATAACCATTTGTGTGGTGATACAACTATTTGAAAAAAGGACAATAAATGTAAATGAGCAGTTGAAGAAAGCTATAAGCCATAAACTTACAATTATAGTTACGATCTAGGATGAAAAGACTTGAGGTGAAAAAGCCTAGATAAGGAATAATGGAGGTACTAAGGACAGCTCTAGCTTGAGCAATGACCTCATGTATTTGCATGTGCATGTGCCATTGGTGTGTATGTTGGAGCCTAGGATGTTACAGATTGGCCAAGTTGGATGGCTCGATCAATCAATGCCCTTGGTGTGGTTGTGTATTGTGTGAATGTTGAGGTTTCCTTGATCTCATGTTCAGACTAAGATTGGGATTGTTTTGAGGTTTGTTGGATCTCCCTTGTGAAGAAATTTGTAAGATGCCTTTTGATAGGTTCTGTGTCTTGGGGTTGTACAGATTCTCTTTAAGTCATAGTGTCCTAGGAGCAAGCGACCAAGGCATTGTTGATAACAGTAATTTACAACTCGATAATGGCCCAAACCCTTTTGTAAGTAGATAATGAAAGCGTCTCGGCAATGGCATGTGTAATGCTCCTTTGTCTTGGCTCTAGCTAGCATATTTGATGTATGTGCTTCTTTGGTGGTATAGATCTATATTTGCCAAGCTCAATCTCTAATTGATGTGAGGAGGTGCACATTTGGTTGATAACACATCTAATCCCATGTGAAAGGTGGGTGTCCATGTATTTTGAGTGTACAATAAAGCCATCATTTGTAGTATGCAGAAGAAGCTCTTGGTAGAAAGCCATCTTTGTTTCTATACTAGTGGTGACCATGTTCTCCTAGTGTCCAGTTGAGTGAGGTTCACCCTAATGATCATGCCAATCTTTGAGTGGCTCAAAGTGAGGGATGGTGCATCAAGGGAGTATTGAAAAGCATGCGGGCTTTATAAGGGAGAAAGGAGGAAGAAGAATCATCTCACATCTTGAAATATTTGTACCTTTATTCTTAAAACCTCGTAAATCGTTGGAGTTGTGTAGTAACAATGCTTAATATAGGCCTTGGGGTTTGTTGAGAGACTTTGCCTTCTCTAGTACATTTTGTATGAGCCATTTTGCTATCATTCAAACGTCTTGTTAATACCTTTTGAGAAATATGTTATTTTAGTCGATCTTGACACGAGAATTTTTTTATGGATTATCATATCAAGTTTTACCCCCATCCAATTGCTCTTATTTTGGATGTGATCGATCATGATCTATGTTGCATTAATATAGATATTAGATAGATTTCCATAAATTAGAAAATATAGGACTATTATATACTATTCTTAAAAAATACAAGATATAATGTAGAGACAGATCAACAAATACATGGATTACTATATTGGATTAAGGTCATTAGTTGAAAACATATTTTGTATGAAATATCTTTTGTACAAAAGAATTCTCCCTGGTAAAAATGGTAGTTCTACTATTCATGTCATGTCTGACCAGTCTTTACAATCAAGGAGTTGTCAGGGCAAAGGGAAAGGAATTAAAAAAACAACTTTGGTGCTTCCATTAAGGATCTCGATTTGTTTTGGACAACTTTTGACTTTTGGATATGCATGTTGATGTCACTGTGGCTGAGCTACAAGTACATGAATGTGTTATAGATGAGTTGTAAAGAGATTTGGATTCACATGAGGATTGTGTTGATAGTATCAATGATCATGTGGATGTGATTCTTGCAAATGTTATTGATGTACATGCAAGTAATCATGCTTGTCATTCCTGTGAAGAAAGAGGTTTAGGTTTGCTCTCTAATGTGATGGATGATGTACTTGATATTAAGAGTGATGTAACTATGCTTGAGGATTCTTATGTATGGGAGGAATTGATTGATGGTGATCAAGTGGATCAAAATGCATTGTTGTGTAATCATAGTAATTTGGTTTATGTAAATGATTTTGCTTTGTAGGGTGAGGATCACCTTGAAGTGGCTCTAGTTAATGGTTGTGAGTTTGAGATGATACATGATGGTAACCATGATGGTCCTACATTGCATGAGACTTATGTTTGTGATGATGTATGTGTTGTAACTAACGAGTCATGTTTGTGAGCATCGTGCCATGGGATTTTTGGTCTAAGATTTAAAAGCGAAGACAAAGCCGTACCTTCATGATTTTTAGGATATGTTTGTATGGCTATTGGAGACATGATTTATGAGGGGGGCAATTTGTCCATGCTAAAGCCATGTAGCTCAAACTAGGATGACATATGTGGATACCAACATGAGGTATCTCCCTCTTTGGCAAGTTGTTGGGAGGACTCAAGAGCCAGTCATGTATATTTATCTTTGGGTAGATCTTGTAGGCCATGTATTTATGAGACTAATCATGTGAGGGCATCTATTATAATCCTTGTAGCTATTAACTTAGCTCCAAGTTGGAGGAGGGAGAACTCCAGCCCAATGTGGTGAGGAGATCAACTAAATCAAAGAGAAAGTACATCAACTTCAAAAGAAAGGGGAAACAAACAAGGAAGCCACTTCTTGTGCAGAGATACTAAAAAAAAGCTTAAAAACATGTGAAAGAATTGGAGCAAGGAATCCTAGTGGCCAAGAAAGGAAACAATTAGTCTATATCCATGACTACCATCCTCAACGACACAATGGGACCAGCCTAAGAATAACAATTTGGAATTGTAATGGAGCCTTGTCATTAGATGTGGGAGGATTCGAGGGGACATTTAGAGCAAGAGACATAGTATTCTACTTGGAGACACATTAGCTGCATGCTACATTCGCACTAGTGACAAGATATAGATGGGAGTCAACATATAAGAAAGACTTGCACATAAATCAAATTAGTTACAGATTAGGTGGAGGAGTGTTGTTCAAAGAGGAGCTACAACATATAATCTAGGTAGCTTGCAGGATGAGTTGGTCAGATATGTGTGGGTGAGAGTGCAATGCAAAGAGCATACACTCTACATTGCTATATGCTGTTTCCCCCCATGATCTGCCTCACAAAATCTGTATATGCCCCGCCCAAGAGGCAATCACCATACATAGCCCTAGATGAGTATATATGGGAGTTATTGAGGGAGGGAGATGCCATTCTACTAGGGGGGCTTTAATACAAGGATTGCCCCCCATCACTTGTCTTTTTTTTATACATTTGAGGGTCACGTTAATGGAAAACAAGGCTCAAGTGTAATGAGGGAAAGTGGAGAAGCGCAAGACACTTGTCATTCAAACTTCCAAGTGTCCCTCCACTTGTTATTTTCTCTTTGCTGCATCTAAAAACTACAAAGAATAGAAAGATACGCTTGCCCACCTAGCAGCACTTTTGTGACCTCCTCGGAGTGAATATTTATTCCTTGCAAGCAAAAGAGATCACAGAAGTGTGCTTTATCATCTGCTCTTTTCGTCATTTCGTCCCACAGGATTCTGTCATTTCTCTCTTCCTCTGTGGGCGATGCTCTTCCTATGCGAGGACGAAGCGCTCTCTCTCTCTCTCTCTCTCTCTTCTCCCCAAGGATGAAGGGATCTCTCCCCCACTCTTTGTGATTCTCTGCCATTATTATTGTGTGTGTGTGTGTGTTGCATAGACGAGTTCTATTGTATAATTCCCTCTCTCTCTCTCTCTCTCTCTCATCGGTTTGATTATCTGTCATCGTAATCATTATTTTTGTTAATCACTGTTGAATGTGTGCATATGCAATGATTCATCCATTCACAATCAGGCATGCTGATGGGACAATAGCTTAATGTGGTGGATGTGACCATATGCTTGGTTTGAATCCATTCATTCGGATCCATGTCAATTGTTCCATAGTCAATCGTGCAGATAGATGCATGCATGCAATGAATCAATGCACAAATTAGGCATGTTGACGGGAAAGTTGCTTAACAGGATGGTATGATTAGGTGCAACTAGAATTGTATTTTATATGCCCATTTCAATTGCATGTGAAAACCCATCTTTGTCATGTACATTTCACATCATTTTTATCACTTTTTAGAGATTAAGCACTTTCCTACAAGTTAGAGTTGTAAACGCATTTGATGTAGGCTCTTTGACAAGAAGTTGGACTTGTAAAGGTATTTGATGTAGGCTTAGTTTAAGTGATATTTTGTATGGTTTTGAGTTGGCACATGAACACATTTGACTTGAGCAAGCCTCTCATTGCCTCTCGTACGCAAATGATTTTGGAAGTCTTGGAATAGGATGATCATTAATGAGATGTGGTGTGCTATTTGATCCTTTGTTCAACTAAAATTAGTCGTCTCTCATGAATTATTCTTGTTGAAAATAATAGTTGTCTAGATCCATGTGCTTGTATTTCAGACCTATCAATCATGCTTATAGATGCATGTGATCAATGCATCAAGTATGTTGATTGATGCTTGCTTAGGATGGTGGACATGACCGTATGCTTTTAATCTCAGTTATATCCTCAACTGTCATTTCACTTGCATGGGTTAGTCTCATATTTGTTTTGAATCCAACCCATTTTGTTATGTATATCTAAACGATAAAACTTTCCATCTAGTCATTCATTATATGATAAGTTATCTAATGTAGAGTTAGGCATATTGAACACAATAGTAGGTTCTCTAACGTCATGTATGGGTCTTGTAATGACATTTCATTATGGAGAGGATGAAAGGAAATAATAATAAGCCATCTAATGTACATTTAGGCTTAGTGAACAAAATAGAAATAGTAGGTTCTCTAACGTCCATGTATGGGCCTTGTAATGACATTTCATTATAGAGAGGATGAAAGGAAATAATAGTAAGCCATCTAATGTAAAGCTAGGCTTAGTGAACAAAATAGTAGGTTCTCTAACGTCATGTATGGGTCTTGTAATGATATTTCATTATATGGAGAGGATGAAAGGGAAAAATGGTAATGATACAATGCGAGAGGAAATATGACAACAACTGTGTGATTGGAAATGATGCAATGCGAGAGCAAATATGACAACAAATGTGTGATTGGAAGAAGGTGGTTTTAGAGCAACCAAAACAAGGTGATGCAAAGTGAGAACAAATATGACAAGGTGGTTGTAGAGCAACCAAAACAAGGTGATGCAAAGTGAGAGAAAATATGACAAAGGTGTGATTGGAAGGTGCTGGTGGTAGAGTCTGAGAGGATAAACAATTGGCATGGAAAAAGCAAGCAAGGGGAAGGTGGAAACAAAAAAGTGAAGGCAGTGATGGCAACACCAGTCTTCAAACTTTTTCAATTTAGCAACATGGAATTCGTGCTTCTTGGAGTATGGGTTACTTGTTATCAAAATATACACAATATAACGAGAAAATATGAGATGATTGATGACCAATCTTAGTTTACCATGCTTGCATGTGCACAAGGTGATGCAAAGCGAGAACAAATATGACAAAGGTGTGATTGGAAGAATGTGGTGGTAGAGAAACCAAAACAAGGTGAAAGCAAGTCTGATATAAGAGGATAAACAATCGACATGGAAAAAGCAAGGGGAAGGTGTAAACAAAAAAGTGAAGGCAGTGATGGCAACACCAGTTTTCAAACTTTTTCAATTTAGCAACATGGAATTCTTGTTTCTTGGAGTATGGGTTACTTCTTATTAAAATATACACAATATAATGAGAAAATATGATATGATTGATGATCAATCTTAGTTCACCATGCTTGCATGTGCACAAGGTGATGCAAAGCGAGAACAAATATGACAAAGGTGAAAGAAAGTCTAATATAAGAGGATAAACAATCGGCATGGAAAAAGCAAGCAAGGGGAAGGTGCAAACAAAAAAGTCAAGGTAGTGACAAACACAAACTTCAAACTTTTTCAATTCAGCAGCATGGAATTCTTGCTTATTGGAGTATGGGTTACTTATTATCAAAATATACGCAATATAATGAGAAAATATGAGATGATTGATGATCAATCTTAGTTTACCACGTTTGCATGTGCACAAGGTGATGCAAAGCGAGAGCAAATATGACAAATGTGTGATTGGAAGAAGGTGGTGGTAAGAGCAACCAAAACAAGGTGAAAGCAAGCTTGATAGGAGGATAGACAATCGGCATGAAAAAGCAAGCAAGGGGAAGGTGGGAAATTAAATTGAAGGTAGTGATAGCAACATAGAATTCAAACTTTTTCAATTCAGTAGCATGGGACTCTTGTGTCTTGGGAGTATGGGTTACTTGTTATCAAAATATACACAATATAACGAGAAAATCCGAGATCATTCTTAGTTTATTGTGCTTGCATGTGCACAAGGTGTGATGCAAAGGGAGAGCAAATATGACAAAGGTGTGATTGGAAGAAGGTGGTGGTAGAGCAACCAAAACAAGGTGAAAGCATGTCTGATAGGAGGATAAACAATCGCATCGAAAAAGCGAGGGGAAGGTGGAAACAAAAAAGTGAAGGTGGTGATGGCAACACAGACTTAAATTTTTTTCAATTATTTTTTCAATTCAGCAGCATGGAATTCTTGCTTCTTGGACTATGGGTTACTTGTTATCAAAATATACACAATATAATGAGAAAATGTGAGATGATTGATGATCAATCTTAGGTTACCATACTTGCATGTGCACATGCAAGCTTGTAATGCATACTAGCACATTGTGCCAAGACCATTATCAAGGCAACACACACACACACACACACACACACACACACACACACACACACACACACACACACACACACACACACACACACACACACACACACACACACACACACACACACACACACACACACACACACACACACACACACACACACACACACACACACACACACACACACACACACACACACACACACACACACACACACACACACACACACACACACACACACACACACACACACACACACACACACACACACACACACACACACACACACACACACACACACACACACACACACACACACACACACACACACACACACACACACACACACACACACACACACACACACACACACACACACACACACACACACACACAGAGGCATGCATGCACCCTGGTGAGAATTTTGGATCGTTACATGGTAAACACTAAGCTATAGGTGGTGGCTTAAAAATGTAATGTTTCACACACAGAACATTGATCCAATATATACTTGGTTAAAAAATGTAGTTCATTTCATTAAGAATATTGAGATTCAGAATTGCTCGATCAAAACTATAGTTCACCTTGTAAGTCACATTGGATTGGTTGTAGTGCTTGTATTGATATAGTAGTGAATATTGTCAATCTTGCAACACATTTCAAGTGGTGGCAATCATACAAGCAACATTTTCTTATTTTATTATCCCAACTATCATTCAAGATAGCGTCGCCCTTGTGAATAAAAAATTCATGAATTTTAAATACATGGGCTTAGATATGTGACAATCACTCGATCAAGACACTTTAGAGTTCTTATTTTAGTATCCCAACTATCATTGAGGACAATGTTGCCCTCGTGAACAAAAATTCACAAATTTTTAAAAAACTTACATGTTATTTTATTGATCCTCATCAAAATTTTTAAGAACTTGCACATTATTGATTCTCATTATGTCTTGCTTTGTTAATCTCACTAATGAATCAAGTTATTCAATAGCTTAGTGTTGACTATTATTGAGCGATCCACGTTTTCAGGATGTGTGTTTTTCCTTTAATGTCTTACTATCATATCATTGTACAAACCATTGATAAAAGAAATAATTTAAGGGAGTAATCGAGAGAATTGAGCCCATGCCCATACAAAAAGCATTTGCATCAACCAAATCGCACAGATGACATCATGCTCAAATGTTTTCATATTGATAACGACCCAATTTAGACTCATAATTATAATAGGACACATCCTATATTTGTAAAAAATCACATTGCTCGTAAGTCAAGGTGATGCATGTTAAGGTAGAAATTTTCGAGGATGTTATTTTCTCCTCCTATTCTAAATACAGTTTGGAAGTGCTCTTAGTTTAGCATGTGGAAAGTGGAAGAAGTTAAAATTGTTTTCTCGAACCCCTAAAAGAAAAGAAAAAAGCCTCCTTAGCATGTTCATTAGGAACCTAAAATAAATTTACAATAGAGAAGCATTTGATAATCTTGCATAGAAAAAAAAGTGAGTACATTTATAAAAGGTAATGGGATACACATACTGTTTATACAAGTTTGGGGGTATACATTTGTGGGTGTTACTAAGACTTCTCTTGTTCTAAACATAGATTGGAAGTTCTCTTCATTTAACATGTGGAAAGTGGAAGAAGTTAAAAGGGCTCCTTAGCGTGTTTATCAGGAGCCTTTTTACAAAAAAATTACAATAGAGAAGCATTTGATTATCTTGCATAGAAGTAGGAACCTTTTAACAAAAATCTACAATAGAGAAGCATTGGATTATCTTGCATAGAAGAGTGGAGTATGTTTACTTTTGATAACACATCTAGAGAAGTTCCTAAAATTGTTTTTCCCTTTAGGAAATGGATTTGGCTGGTTGAGGTTGCTAATGTTGTATTTCTATTGTCTTTTTAGGCATGAAAGGTTTGGACCAGGGAGACTTGAGCATTGCTAGCAATTTTAGCATTTCCTCTTGCAAGTATGGCTCTTTGGATCTTTGGACATGATTAGCAAGTGGATTTGGTTGAGGTTGCTAATATTGTATTTCTATTTTCTTTTTAGGTGTGAAATGTTTGGATTGGGGAGACTTGTGGTGTTCAATTGGGGTAGTCACTAGAGCCCAGAGTGGAATCAGTTCTTCTTCAGGTTGGATTTCCCATGGGATGTTTGGGGAGGGGATAGAATCGATTCGAGCTCCACATGGTCATAGATCGCATTTCTCTTTTTGGGGGAACATACATTTTTTTTTTTCATTTAGTACTAATGAATTAGAAAGTAGAAGGCAATCCAAGGACACATACCTAAACGTGGAAAAGGATCCCATAAAAAATTCTTTTGAACAAATTGTTTTCAATCCACAAGGTATTGTGATGTATGGCACTCAGCTAGCCCAGCCATTCCCTAAGTAGGAATAGTTGAGTCTCACCTGGACTCCCACCATGAAGACAGTCAAAAGAGGAAGCAAGAACTATGGTGGAAGGAGGGGGGGTGGGAGGGAGGGAGGGAACTCCCATAGTCATAATGTGTGATCATCTTCCCTTTATTCAAATGTCATTGAAAATAAAAAATGAAGTGACAATGATAGACGCCCCATCACATAGTGTATATATCTGCAATACTATTAGTGTAGTAATACACAGGTGGCTAGACACATGCGCCTTTACTCCCAACAACTTCCCACTCAAAGGCAAATGTGCCCATAGTGGAGGAGAGAGAGAAAGTGAAAGTACAAATGTACATAAGTACAACAGGATGAGGAAAGATGTCTCATCCAACACCCATTAATTTCGTAAGGAAAGAAAAATGCTTTGCTAAGAGACTTTTCGTGAGCAGATCTGTAGGATTTTGATCAGTTAAGATATTGACAAGGTCATTATACATGTCCTCAATGACCTCTTTGATGAAATGGTAACACACCTCAATATGTTTCTTCACATGGAAGATCAGGTTCCTAGCTTTACTTGATAGCACTCTTAGAATCCGAATGTAATGTAGGGATTATATTAGTAATACTAAGATCTGGCATAACCAAAGAATCTCATTGCAAGCCTCAATGGCTGCATCATACTCGGCCTTGGTAGTAGATAGGGTTGTGCATTTCTGCACCCTAGATATCCAAGAAACACCACCTCCAACAAAGGTAAAGATACAGCCAGAGGTGAACTTCTTACTGTTTGCATGTCCTACATAGTTAAGAGTGTACCACATGACTCATGTATTTTGGCCACTATAACATATGCACATAGCTGTTGTGCCCTTCATGTACCTCATGATACCCTTGATGACATCCCAATGCCATATGCCAAGTGTAGCCATATAGCGTGACAACTTCCACTACAAATGCTATGTTAGAACAAGAGGCTAATATGACATACATCAAACTGCCCACGGTGGATGCATAAGGGATCTTGGACATCTCGGCCTTCTGGTAATCAAATTATGGACAATCAACTTGAAGAACCTTCACATGAGAAGGTAGAGGATAGCTAGTGGACTTACTATCTTGCATATGAAATTGGTCAAGGAATTTTTGGATATACTCCTTCAAATAGATAAAAGAGCTTCTTAGAGAAATCATGTGTGATGTGTATCCGAAGAATATGCGAGGCTTGTCCCATGTCCTTCATGTCAAAGCTATTCTTGAGGTATTTTCAAAGCATTTAGCTCATCATGAGATCTCCAAGCAATAATCATATCATCCACAAAGAGTACCAAAATCATAAGGCTGTCATCACGAGCCTTCATGTATAAACACGGATCCATAACATTACAACTATCCTTGTGAATGCATAAAAGCATTAAACTTGTGGTACCATTGCCTAGGTACTTGCTTAAGGCCATAAAGTCTTTCTCAACTTGCGTACTAGGTATTCTCTGCCTTTTTCTTCAAAGCCCTCAGGTTGCTACATATAGATCTCATCATATAAGTTCCATGTAGAAAAGATGACTTTACATCTATCTGATGAAGGTCTAGATCTAGTTGAGCAACTAGCGCTAGTACCAATTATAGGGCCATCATTTTGACCACAAAAGAAGACTTCATCAAAGTCAACACCATATTCTTGCTTGAAACCCTTAGCTACCAATCTAGCCTTATAAGTGGGCTTGGGCATCTAGGGATACTTTTTGATTAGTATACCCACTTACATGGCAATGCCTTCTTGCCACTAGGCAAAGAAACCAAATCTTACGTATGGTTAGTTTGTAAGGAGTCAAAACTCCAATTGCATAGCCTTGTCCCATGAGTGACTATCATCTTCGTATATGGCTTCATCATAAGAGAGAGGCTCATCTACATCTACCACCATAACATAATTCATGGAGGATATAAAGTGCTCAGGTTGATGACTAACATCTCAAAGCAATCTCATCTTGCATAACGATAGGTTGGACCTATGCCATTGGAGCATTAGTTGTTGCAGGATGTCTAGTTGTTTGCACATGAGCAGGACACTCCTTTTAAAAGATCACCCTATATTCCTCAAGCACCTACTCAGGTTGCTTATGTATCTTTTCCTAAGGGAAAATGACATCATGACTATGGATAACCTTTCAAGCTTGTGGATCTTAAAGGTGATAGCCCATCTCACATGTATCCTCATAAACTAAGAAAGATACATTTCATGGACTTAGGATCTAACTTATTACACTTGTCTTTGTTGGGAACAGGATATAATACCTCATAACCAAAGATGTACAAATGAGCGTAGGATGGAGGTATCCTAATCCATACCTTCTTTGCAACCTGGCAACCAATAGCAATGCAAAAGGACTGGTCAATCAGCTATACAGTAATAGTAACTACCTCTGTCCAAAAGTGCTAGGATAATCCTGTTTGGCTATCCATATTGTGGCCTCTCTCTTGAATTGTCATGTCCATGCATTCTATGGTGATACCATTCTAGGGAGGGGTGTAGGGGGAAGTCAACTGACACTTAATACCCCCGCTCATCACAAAACTACCTTAGGCATTTTAGTTTATACCTTGACTGGTTCTTAAAAAGAGAAAGCCAATGAAACATAGACAAGACATCTGATTTTTGCTTAATAGGGTAAGCCTAGACCTTGTGAGTAATCATCAATGAATGTGACAAAGTACTTTTCACCACCTATTGATTGAGAGGGCATGGGACTACATACATTCAAATGAACAAGAGTCAAAGGCTCACCTATGCGCTTCATGCCAGACATCTTATGCGTGCTACGTGTTTTACGTGCCATATAAACAATGATCGCAAGACTCGAAATGCTTAATAGTCTATGGAGGGCTTACGTTGACGGTCCAGTGACTCACTAGTTGCCACTTATCCTTCTACAATGGTTTATTACTCTCTTGGGATCAAATCAACACACACATAACAAGATAAATGTTAGGGTCAACATTAACCAATTGGGTAGGGTTACCATTATTAATTGAAGTTCTAATGTAGTAGGGAAAGTAAGCAAGCTACTAATTCAATTGGAAAACATGCATTGAATGAAGGACTATGTATGAGGCAATATGCAACCTTAGATCTTTCCAACAAGAGGATTAAGCTCAGTAAATGGACTAAATAAGAGATTGAATTGTAAAAAGCATACCTTGTCAATGATTGGAGTATATGAATGGATCAATGAAGCTCAAATCTTCTACTAGTTTAGCCCGAGGAAGCAAGACACCTTCAACGGGTTGAAATCTTCATGTAATTAATACATGTTTTGATGGTGAAAGCTCTCGTGCTTGATCCCATCCTTGCTCTTCAAGAGTTGAAAGTTTTATGTAGGGCTTACATGGCTACCCATGAGATCTTTGCATGCTAAGCTCTATGTCTTCAATCTTGATAAGTGTGGCCAAGAATGGTTGAAGGAGGTCCTCGGAGCTGAGATTGAAGAGGTTGGAATGTAGTTGAAAGCATAGGCTGAGCTTTAATGGCTAACTAAAACTATCTACTATTGTGCACTAGGGTTTTGCAAGATGTGGAGCTCAAATGTTGGAGAAGGGAGGTCAACATGCTAAACAAGAGGAAGGGAGTAGTTTCCTGATGCCCTGGGGAGCTCTAGGAATGGTGTGTACTGGCTCAAGGAGAGCAAAAGAGGACTAGTATGCTCAGCGTAATTTGCACCACAAATTGTGAGCTAGTTCCTTGACTTTCCTAGGTCAAACTTGACCAATCTACTGCTCAATATAATGCAAGGGATGCAAGGAATCAAGTGTTGGAGGTTGCCGATGTCCTAGGTAAGGGGGGAGCAAAACCCTAGAGTCTGAGTTAAAGGAGCAAAACCCTATGCATAGAAAGAGAGAGAGGTCTGAAGCAAAAAGTAACTAGGGTTTTGCTCCTTTAACTCTTCAGACTCTAAATTTGTCCTATAACCCCTAAAAGTTACATAGGAGAGAGTGATAACCTACTAAATTAACCATTTTACCTCCAAATTTATCAAAATCTCTAGCCATAGCTCCTACTTGTCTTTAAGAAGGATGCCACTAACTATAGTACTCCTTATACTATACATGTACTTGTTGCTCAAGTAACTAGGGTTTCCAAATTTGAAAAGGAAGCTAGATTGGGAAAAAGGAAAGGGGGAAAAAAACCAAAGCTTGATCCTTTGATACCAATTGTAAAGAAGAGAGGCTAAGAGGGGAGAGCGAATGATCATAAGAGAGAGAAAGAGGGAAAGAAGAATAGAGAGAGAAATACTAGGAGAGAAGAGAGAAGATGGGAAAGGAGAGACAGAGGGAGGAAGCCATGGAAGTTGAAGGAGAAGGAAGAGTCAATTCTTGATTATACTTGGATGTCGTAAACTGGGTGTTAGAAATATCATTCATTATATTCACTAAAATTGAAGTTGGAGGAGGGAGGAAACCACGGGTGTTAGAAGTATCATTCATTATATTCACTAAAATTTTGTATATACTTCATAGCTTGTACCTCGCATCCCACCATTATTTTCCTCTCAATTGGTATTAGAGTGGCATTCAAGGAAGCTCCTACTTGGAGATACAAGTGAAGCTTTGTCACAAAGATCAAGGAGTTTAGCTATTCTTACAACATTCATTATTATGATCCACATCTTAAAAGAGGTACTATTCTCATTGTTGAGCTCTATCTCTAAGTCAAACAAGCAATTCTCTCTTAAGGAGCCATTGAGGCTTGATTTGGGAGACTTCCATAGCCTAATTTGACTGCATTTGGATAATCATTAGTGGCTAGAATTGAAGCAAAATATCTTGGTTTTAAATGCTCAAGAAGAGGTTTTGGAACATGCCTTTGATGTATGCAAGCATAGGGCCAACTTAAGTAGGGGGCAATTTGTCATTTGATGTGTGCAAGCATAATGCCTACTTAAGCTGGCCACTTGTCAAAAGCACAAGGTAGCTTAAGCAAAGGGCTTAGCCAAGGCCTTTAAGAAAGGGACTTAATCTGTAAAATAGAGAAAAGGAAATAAAGAGGAACTTGATGATTTGTTGAGATAGTGATGTATATGGATCACAATATTTTTCCATCTTTTTTCATACTTGAGAAGCTATAATACATTTATTTTATTACAAAATCCATTTTTTACCACCTTTGGATCAAGGCAAATTGAACTAAAATTTATTTTACACTACAAAAAGCATATACATATGTTTAAGATTTCCTTCAATAATATTAGATTTAGGAGATTTCAAGAAAGGATTGGATGATGACTATCCTAAGAAATATTATCAAACCTAACCTCACCTTACTATTAGGTGTCCATAATACTCTTTTAGGAGCCTAAAATTCAAGTTAATCCCATCATGGGTATGGAGCATAGCTTTCCCTATGAGGTAGGCTCAAGTGAACCTAGGCCACAATGTTCGTGATATTCCAAGGGAGTTTCGAATAGTGTTGCCTAGGACTTTCTCTTAATAGGCTACCCAAATTGTACCCCCAAGACAAAAGAGTTGAAGTTATCTTTAAAGAAGCAACCTAAACGATAACGATCTTCATTGCAAGGCACCTTTTGCAAACATGAATATGAAATGTCTCTTGAAGCAAATCAAGTTGCCTAAATTCACAAGAAAGGGACCCAATGTGGAGACTAACGTTGAAGTATTCATATATTATTGCTAACATAATATGATATTAGTAGGAAGATTTTGGCTTATCCTCTCTATAAGAAAAGTGATGTACTACATGCATTTCAAAAGCTCTTGGCATTTGTAGAGAATCAAATAGGTGTTGGGGGTAAAGGCACCTATGCCTAACCACTCATATATTACTATACAGACAGTATCTGCACACCTATACACTACAGGTGGTGGACTCCCATCATTATCACTTCATTTTTTATTCTTTCAATGACATTTGAATAAAGGAAGGCCAGTCACATATTGTGATTGTTGGAGTTTCCACATCTTCTCTCTCTCTTTCTCTCTCTCTCTCTCTCTCTCTCTCTCTCTCTCTCTCTCTCTCTCTCTCTCTCTCTCTCTCTCTATCTTACTCCTTCCACCATAGTTCTTGCTTCCTCTCATGTACTTCCACTTCGGGCTCACTCCCTTTGACTAGTATCGGAACCATTGCATTGGCATTGAGGAGCTCAACTCGACATTACTTCAGCTTGTGGAGAATACCTACAGTTCATAGGTTTCATGGTAGCCATAGCTCAACTTGGAGAGGTATGAGTCGGTGCTCTTCTCCTTCTCCTGGCGACAATGAAAGGCTTGTTGAGGCTTGCTCCAAGCCTTCCTCTAGCCATAGTAATCATTATTTGGGCCCTCTTGTGGATAGCATAAGCAATAGTAAAGAGGGGCTGCAAGCAGCATGTTTGTGCCTACTATTCCTGCTCCTCTTCCTATACCATTTGGCATTTCCTCCAGCTCTCGTATGGTCATTTACACTTGAAAAATCATCTCCAACACCCTTGGCACTAACATTTGATATTGAGTAATACATTTCACGACAGCATTTACCTCATTTTCTGAAGGCCACTTATGCTTTTTGGAATGTCTATTTGATACCGAACACTTGGGGATGCTACATCAATGTTATGAGATACTATTGGACTGATTTGAGCACAATTTTGGCTTAGTTTTCCCAAAGATTTCATTCCTATAATAACATGGCTAGATGTCATTTCTCTAGGAAAAGCATATGCCTCTCATCATTTGATGCTTTCGAGGCTTAGTATTAATGCCCAAATGTTATTTTGACACTTGGGGATACTTGCCACATGGCTTGGAATGCTTTTGGGCTTTGATTGAGCTTGTATTGGCTCAGTTCTAGTAGAGATCCCACTACTGTAATACTATGGACACTAAGCTTTCTCAGGAAACACTAAATGCATATTGTTCTTAGATGTCATTCAGGTGCTTCATACAAATGTATTGATACTTAACATTGATGCTCTTGAGCTTCGATTTTGAGCTGTGTAATATTCATCTTGATTGTGGTTGCATGCCTTGGTTGCTTCAATGGGCTATGCAATTATAGGCTTTATGCTTTTGAATGTATGCTCTATGAATCTTGGATGTCTGGATGTCATTCACATGATGTTTTAAGCTTTGCTTGCCTGTTTGGACTTTGATTTTTGCTTCAGTGGGAGTTACTTGACTTTGTGTATTGAGTCACATTGGCACTTGGATTTATTGTAGAGAATTTGGCTTATGCATTTGAGCTTGTGAGAAAGTGGGTGTGACTTGTACATGCTCTTTTGATATGTATTGGATGCAATTTTCCTATCGTGGCTGATTTGATCTCTTAGCTTGGACCTGGCACTTATGTCTATCACAATGTTATCAGTGATATTTATATGCTTTTGGGTTATGTATTGAGTTGTGCTTAGTGGATTATTCATCTAGTAGTTCTCTTCATTTTCCTTGAGATCTACCTTGTGTATGGTGTCTATGCCGATTGCATGTATGGTTTCAAACACATTGTAGTTGTGATAGTCTTAAATGCTAGTTATTCATGGCTTCTTCTCTCTTGGTTGCTCAAAATTGGTTGTTGGCATATTGGAACACTTTTTCTATGGCTCTTATGTACTAAGGATGGGCTGAAATTATAGGATGTTAGAGATTGCCTTCTTGATAGAAGAGGTGAATAAAAACAATGTGTATGCTTCCACGTACGTCACATGCATTGATTGCGAGAGGCCAATAGGATGGAAATGGCCATGGTAGAGACTCTAGCAAGTCTCACTCTAGGATACGTGGATAGTCTCATAGTAAGTCCCATGATTGTATGCTAGTCTTACTTATCATTATCATGGGAAAGCAGGTCATATTTGACCATACTACTATAAATATATGAAAACAAGCATAAGAAAAAGGAAAAGGATAAAGTGCATGACAAGAATGATGATTGCAATATTGTGCCTTACAAGTCTAATGTCAACATTGAGGACATTAATATAGTGCAACCTAATATATCTAAAGATCTTATCTTGGTAGCTTCTTTGGATGCTTCACACTTGGTTGATGCTTTTTCAGGCTATACTCAATGTTGGTTGATAGATTCAAGGGTTTCCTTTCGTGTGACTCATCATAGAGAGTGGTTTCACTCCTATTACAATATGACTAGATCCGTCCACTTGGGTAATGACCTAGCATTGGAGACCGTTGGTATTGGTAATGTTTTTTGGTTCAGGCAACATGTCCACTCTTCATTATGTATGTCATCGACTAGCTCTCACAAAGAGCCTTATCTCTATTTGGCATCTTGGATGATGCACATTATCTCTTTTGGTGATTTCTCATGAAAGATTACCCATGGAAATCTTGTTATTTCCCATAGTGATAGGTCTAGTACCCTCTATCCTTTGCTTGTATCTGGGTCAATTCACTATGTTTTGGCTATGGCAATAGTTCTACGTGTATCTCTTTGGCATCATCGCCTTCTTGGACACGTCTTTGAAATGAATGAGAATGCTTATCAAGTTGTAGTATCTTCCAATTCTTGCACTTCATGAAAAGGTCCAATGTTTGTTTTTCCACATGCATCTCATGCTGGTTGAGTAATTAAAAATGTTTGCCATGTATACTGTGGTTGAGGAAAAAAGCCGATGCCAGGTGAGGTGGTAAGCCAAAAGAGAGGTGACCCTTCCTTATCACTTAAGACCCTGAAGGGATACACCACCTTTGCCCACCTCCCAGTCAATTGAAGCCCAATACTTGTATGTAGGTGTAGCTACACTCCATGATCACTCCATTTCCAATTATATGCCCCTAATATGAGATACATTCATTGATCAAGACACCCATATATGGCACTTGATATGTATGTAGTCAAATACAAGATATATGGCATTGAGGCTTCCATATGCAGTGTTGGTAGAGCAAAAACTAATACTTATACATTGCTATCATAATGGCCTTAGCCCAATAGTACAGTGGCATGCTTCTCATTAAGCATTGCACATGCACTCTCCCTAAGTAACCTATTCTTTCTTTCATCCACTCTATTCTGCTATGGAACATAACTATATGAGAGCTACTTGCGAATACCATTCTTGGCAAAGTATGGATCAAACTCATTAGATACATATTCCTCACCACTGTTGGATCTCAAACATGAGATAAAGCAATCAAACTCCTTTTCAACTTGCCTCTTGAAGTCCTCAAATATTAGACAATGAAAAAAGAGGTAGCACATCATCACACACGTGTATGCACAACCTTGCATAACTAGGAAAAGCCAAACCAACCACAATCAACAATTGAATAGGAAGGGCATGGACAAAAACAAGAAGGGAAAACAACCGTGGAAACCAAACAAACTCAAAAGGATAAACAACACAATCGAGAAATCCCAACTACCGAAACTCAAACCTAAAAACACTTGTTGGTTAATCATGTTTAAGACTGCAAATTAAGGTGTTGCCATCATGCACACATTGATTGAGAAAAAAGTAAAAGCTTGTTTATGTAAAATGCACACAAATATACTTATATACAAGCTAAATTAACCTAAAGAAACCTTTGCTTTCTTAGAGGATTGCAAATCATAAAGTAAAACATTTAAGGGAGGGGATAGGGTGACAAGGCAAACAATAACAAAAACAACAAAATCACAAAAATCTAAACCAACCATGGGAAGCCTAAGATTCAACCCATGACATAGATGCATTTGCTTGTGAAGAGGATGTGAGCTTTTGATTCAACCGCCATGAAAGACACCAATCCTAGTTGATCTCTTGATATAAAAAACACCCATATCCATGACCTTATCAATCAAGTCATTCCTCTAGTAGTCAACCTAGAGACCACGTGGACCATGTCAAGTATGATGGAGAGAATTGAAAACATTAGGGGAGTTTTGAGGCCTTGAAAAATCCTTGTAAGAGATCTTGAAAGAAAATATGTGAGAAAAAAAATCTTTTTGTAGTTTTTCAAAAAGTTCACTTTTTGATAAATAAATATATAAAATAATAAAAAGGTCACCATAACCACAATCTCATTGCTTATATCAAACCTAGAAATCTAAGAATCCATAAAGATGACAATGATTGCCTTGATAAAGATCCTATCTTCTCATTATAAAAGTGAAAGTGAATACTCAATTTGAAAATTTTCAACTTTTGATTTCCTCCCTCCATTCTCATTATCTTCTTTTCTTCTTCTCCCCCCTACTAGTGTATTCTTCATTCTTCTTCTTTTTGGAATTCACACAAATTTTTCCATACAAATATTTAAACCATATCCTTAGCTATGAATCAATAGTCCAGTTATATTTGTAGTGCTAATACAATATCTTTTTATCATTTTTGCACGGAGCTAGAGAGTAAGTATGAACCAAGTAGGAAAAAGGTTAAACCAAACACTATTTTAGAGTCCATGAAACATATGCCTAGATTTGAAGGAAAGAAGTTGGGACAAAAATTGGGCCCACACTAGCTCTTTTCGAGCTTTTAGACACACCAAACAACCCTCATGGCCTTACAACAGCCAGGAGCATCTAGTTACTACAAAATGATTTATCCACAGGGGTCCATCTATAAGAAATTATCTATATAACGTGTATTCAAAGGATATTAAGAAATAACATTTCTTTACATGTTATAAGGCCTTAAAAAGACCCCTTTTACTTTATTAAACTTACATATGTTTTTCAAATTGTAATTAAAAATCCCCTTTTGTAAATATAATCTAATAAATTTTACTAAATATAATACCCTTTCTTTTGAACTCACGTGGTATCTCATGTGTTGTATAAGGTGGATTCCCCAGGGGTTTATCTAACTAATGCATTTGTAGACATAAGTTTTAACCTATAGTCCAATGGTTTGCCTATCCCAATTCCAAGCACAAGGAGCTTCCCATACATAGGTGATTACTTCACCTCAATTTACACATACAGAGAGGACACTCCCCAGTTGAATGTTATGGCCCCTACGACTCTCCTACACCCTAGGGACTGGCCCTATGTTGCACTGTCTTAACATATAAATAACAACAAAACATAGTGTTCTTTGTTTATTTTTTCAGTCCAGGAGATTTATTATTTCCTCACACAAACTTTTTCCAAAAATATCTACTCTAACCTACAAAAAAGGAACCTCTTTCGCTTAACATAGGTCAATAATTCAGCAGACAAATGCTATGCATCCAAGAGTTGATCATTGATACCATGTTTAATGCACATGTAGTGTGTCATGCCGCCCTAACATGCTCAACCAGTTTTAAATAACAATCAGCCATGTGATGTGCAAAGACATTCTTTTGATGCTTTTCCCTAGTGTAGTGCATTGTTGAGGAGATGGAACATGGTTAACTTATGCTTCCACTCCTTTAGATATTCAATGAAACCAAAGTGTTGCACTTCAATGCACAATCACTCATCTTTTCATGATTCAAAAAAACTTGACATTCTAGCCTTATTGCGTATTGATTCATTATGTATAGCATTCTTTACGTTATATGACATTTTTCCATGGAAACATTCCAATAACTAGGCACTTTAACATGTGAATGGGCGTAGATCGAGACTAAACCTCATGCCCTACAATCCACCATATATATGAATATACTCTACTATTTTTTTTATTTTTTGGATCTAAAATTTATTTTTTATTTTTACTATTTTTAAACTTTTCATAATTATTTATATTATAAATACTCATTATTTTGCAATTTTTGATCATACAACAGCAAAGACCAGCCATGGCAATCAACGTATAATATTTCATCCATTTATAGCATTTATTACTATTGTTTCTCTTGTTTATTGTAAAATCAACCTATTTTGCATGTTTTTCGAGTCTCTATTAATTAATATCTCATGATTACAAAGGCCAGCTTTGCATTTTCTCTATCACAGCCCTCAAACATATCATTAACCTCCTCGAATGAATTTTTATACCATATGAATATCATTTGCATCATTAAACAATTAAACACAAATCAATTTTTCATTCAAAATAGAGCTTATCGAGATTTCCCTTGCTTTGGGTTCTAATAATTGAATGCACAACTAGTGAATGGGTTCGGAATTGGCCTCTAATCAACGTTGGTTATTACCTCTCAACATTAGCATGGTCCCATCTTGCATAAGACCAATAGCCCTTTTTTTAAAGGTGTATTTCTTCACTTTTATGTCATGAAGTTCTTTCATATGATGCTTAGCCACCTCTTTATGCAATAAACTCTAAAGTTTAAGCTCATCAAGATATGCTAAAGTCATGAACAAAAGGGCGTGTTGTACAACCTATACAACCACATATAATTTCTTATCCCAATCTCATTTCTTTTTTGAAACAATCTTTGACAGGATTCCCACAAGCTATTTATTTGTACTTTCAACTTGCCCATTCGCTTGGTTGATTATAAGGTGTAGTTTACTTATACTTTTTTTGCCAAAGTCTTTTGATAATCTTATTTAGAAAATGAGTGCCTTGGTCCCGACACTAGCTCTTTTGGTAGACCAAATTGATAGGCTATTTGCTTGAGAAGCAAGCTAGCACTCTCCTTTGCATCATCTTTCCTCGTCATTCTTGCTTCCAACCATTTCATAAAATAGTCAATTGCTACTATAACATGCCTCTTCTGTGTAGAGGACGACGGGGTATTTAGGCCTACAAAGTCAATGCCCCACTTCTCAAATCATATTAAAGCCATAATAGGAGTTAGTGGGTGCTTCTAATTCTCTCAACTATCATGCTTCTAGCATATATTGCACCTCCATACATATGCAAATGCATGCTAGAAAAATGGACGACCACCAATATTTGACTCTTAAGGCTTTTAGTGTAGTGAATTGCCAAGTATGCTCCACAAGCAGGGTCATGACACTCTTCCAAGATTAATCACTTTATAAGCGTAGGGTAGTCATCTTAGCCACAGGAGAAAAGACCTCATCAGAGTCCACACAATGCTCCTACTTAAAACCCTTTGCTACCAATCTAGCCTTGTATGCCGGCTTGGGGTGTCCAGGGGTACTTTTCAGCTTGTACACCCACTTGCATGGCAAAGCCTTCTTGCTCGTAGGCAAGGAAACCAAATCCCAAGTGTCATTCTTATGCAAGGAGTCTATCTCAAACTGCATAGCCCTCTCCCAGGAGTGACTGTCACCCCTGCGCATAGCCTCATCATAAATGAAAGGCTCTCCTGAATCTGTAACCAAGACATAATGCATCGAGGGCTGAAATCTATCAGGTGGACGTCTGTCTCTAGTAGACCGTCTCACGGCAAGGCTCTGCTGCTTGGCCAGCTACCTATCCAACACCCTGACCATGAGTATCTGTTGTTGCTGTAGGCTGTCCAACTAGCTGTGCGGGAGTTCTCGGCTCCCTCCTGAAATATGACCCTGCCGATCTCAACAACTCTCTCAGGCTACCTATGCATCTTGTCTTCATGGAAGACTACATCATGACTGCGGATGACTTTTCACGCCTGCGGATCTCAGATATGGTAACCCATCTCGCCTGCATCCCCATAACCAAGGAAAATGAATTTGACACTCTTAGGATCCAACTTACTTATCTTGTCCCTAGGCACATGGCAAAATGCCTCACATCCAAAGACACGGAGATGCGCATAAGAGGGAGGTTTTCCAGTCCATACCTCCTCTGCAACCTGGAAATCCAAACCACTAGAAGGTGATCTGTTTATGACATGCACATCTGTACTAACTGCCTAAACCCAAAAGCTCTGTGGTAGGCTTGCATGGCTAAGCATATTGCGTACATGCTCCTGGATGGTTCTATTCATCCGCTCAGCCAAACCATTCTGGGGGGGTGTAGGGGGCAGTCAACTGACACTTAATACCCCTCTCATCACATAACTGCTCAAAAGCACGTGAGACATACTCACCCCCATTATCTGTCCTTAGGCATTTTAGCCTATACCCAGATTGGTTCTCAACCAATGCAAGCCATCTCTGAAACACAGCCAAGACATCGGATTTCAGCTTAATGGGATAAGCCCAAAATTTTCGTGAAAAATCATCTATGAAAGTAACAAAATACTTGGCAGCACCCATAGATTGACAAGGCATAGGTCCACAGACATCCGAATGTACCAATGCCAAGGGCTCACTCATGCGTGGCCTACCAGACTTCTTATGCGTAGACCTAGTCTGCCTGCCATAAAGACAATGCTCACATGAATCAAAACATGCATAATCAAGGGGCGGTAAGTACTGTAAACCAGAAAGCATTTTCATTCCCTTCAAAGATATATGGCCCAAATGGGCATGCCAAAGAGATACATGTGGGATAGAACCCATAGACAAAACATGATCAAGGAAAGAAGCGGATACAATCAAGGGATAGAGGCTGCCAGCCTTGGCACCTCTCGCAATCACAAGTCTGCCACGAGTGATCTTCCATGCAGAGTCTCCAAAAGATACATGATAACCTACGTCATCAAGCTGTCCAGCTAACATGAGAGTGCGTGTCAAAGTAGGTACATGACGTACATCATGCATAACAAAACTGCTGTCAGAAGGAAATTGCAGTCTAACATTACCAATGCCCACAATATCAAGAGAGCTGTCATCACCCAAGCGCATAGAACCCGAAACAGTATGGTATGAATGAAACTACTCTCGGCAAGGTGTCACATGAAAGGACGCACCTGAGTCCAAGAGCCAACATTGTGCATACATAGAGTGTATCTCTGTCATCTGCGAAGCACTAGAAGAAGCTGTAAGGATATAATCATCATCAACATCCTCAGGCTGCATAACATTGATCTCTTCAATTTTAACACTGGATTTTGCAAGCACTATGCTGCAATCAGAAGACTTATCCTGCACTTTGTCTTTCCCCTTATCTTTGTGCCTTTCATTGCGCAGTTCATGGCATTGTGGCCTAATACGGCCCTTTTTCCCACAATGGTGACAAGTAACATCTGCATTCCTGCCATGGGATTTGCTATGCGACTTCCCATGAGACTTGGACCGAGATTTTTGAGAATCCTGTCCACGGCCACTGCCACTGCCATGCTTTCCATACCCATCATTCCTACCTCTAACTGTCATAGCATGCGACACACGAGAGGCATCCAAATTCTTACGATTAACCTCTTCCTGCAGAAGAGCATTCTCAACATCAGATAATTTCAAGGTAGCAGCAGAGGCACAAAATGCACTGCGGAATACATCCCATGACTCATTAAGAGTAACAAGCAAGAAAAGAGGAGTGACATCCTCTACAAAAGTGATGTCCTGCGAAGTCAAGTTCTTGAGTATAGTATGGAACTGGCTCAAGTGAGCAGACATAGTCACATTCTCCATTATGCGCAGATCCATAAGTTGCTTCAGCCAATACATCTAACTCACTAGACTTTTCTTGTCATAGAGATTCTTGATTTTATCCCACAACTGCCATGCACTCTGTTCTTCCTCAAATACATTGTAATGAACCTGTTCTGTGAGAGATAATACAATAGTGGACTTGCATAACTCATCAAGCTCAAGCCATTCCTCATCTAGCATTGTTGCAGACAGATGCCCGCTCAACCTCAATGGTTTGATCTGTGATTTCTACACCAACACTTGCCAAATCTGGCTCTTCCAATAAGAGTAATTCGTACCATCAAGCTTAGTGATGTTGAAAATATCATGATCAGTGGACGAACTCGCCATAATGCAGGCTGGAAGACTATAGACAATTCAAAACTACTTATTGTTTACTGCAGAAAATGACAAAAAAATCACCAAAATCGAGAGAAAATGGCAAGAAAAGTGTAACCAAAGCTGCTGCCCACCAAGTACTAGTGAAAGTACATCATTTCAGAATATTTCAACGTGAAAAATCCATATCAATCCGGAGTTATATGCTTGCTGTAATAAATGATAGCAAGGTACTGTGAGAGTCAATTGCTGACCAAATCACTGCATCAAGTTAATAAATGACAGCCAAGACATGACCAGCCATAAACATGCATAAATCAGCACCAAACAGTCATCAAGACCCTGAGCAAACACCCAAACATGTCACCAAAGCATCCGTCAGTGAGTAGGCATACCCCTGGACAATAGGGCAAAGTATACATAACACTGGCAAGACCTGACACCAGTAGGTGTATGCTCACAAGAGTGCAAAGCCCAAGCTCAGGTCAAAAGCAACTCCAAGATATCAGTGCATGAACCATGCAACATTTAAGTGTAAGAGATTTCAAAGTGTCAAGTATCTATCAAATACTCAAAATAGCATAAACCTCCTGCTCAATGTCGCTCAAGCATACAAGATGCTCCCACTGGCACAAAAGGCAAATAAATGAGCTCAACAGCTCAATCAAACCAAGTCAGAGTACCAAAGATAGGTAACCAAGACAATGCCTCAATAGCATCCCAAGAGCATGACCACTACAAAGCAACTATAGGTAGCATCCATGAGCAAGACATACATCCCAGTAAAAATCTCTGACAACCAAAATAATATCCAATAAAAGTTTCCAGAATAGCAAATGAGAATCCAAGCCAAGTCTTCAGAGAGCACTAAAGCTCAACAAGTACATGGTACATTGTGCCAAGACAAATGCATCAAGCCCTAGGCGTCGGGTAAGCATGTACCCAAATAGCATATAATTGTCAAAGCACTAACCACTGTCAAGCATAGACCAATGTCAATAAGTGTGGGCTGAAATAAGCTCAAGCTTCCAAAAGCATCCGAATCCAATGACAAGCTCGAAGTCGTCCCTCGAAGATCAATACATCATAGCATAACCCAAGACATACATCCGGAACCAATAGGCATATGTCAAAGCATGAAAGATAGCTTCAGCCCAAGAGTATTGAGCATGCATTTACTATTATAAACTAAGTATTTCTAGCCCTACAATCAGGCCAAAATCATAGCATTACATGTAGCTTCATTCCTCCAATCAATCGAGATCAGTAGAAGCATCACATAAGCCATAGGCATACAAATACATGCTGTCTCAGACCTGAAATCTGTTACAGAATATTTTGTCATCAGAATTTGGCAAATCTGACATCATCATCGCATTTGAAGTGTGCCAAAACCCCAACTTAGACTCTTACCTTGCCTGAATCCGGTTTCAAATGCCCGAGATATGACAAAAAGAGTGATTTTTGGGCCAGATTTTGAAGTAGGCGCAAAAAAAACGTGATCTGCTATCCCATGTGTCAACAATAGGACCCAAATGGGTATAAATGGGGGCCAAAGAAGGCCTACACCAAGCCTCAGCAAGCCTTGATAGGCTAGAAGCAAGATCCAGGTGAAGGAAGCTCCAAGAGGTGTGAGCTATGGCTGCCCACAACCTATGAAAACCCTGTGGACTAAGATAAATCTCTGAAATAATGAAGCAATATCTCAATGTCAATGCCCTGATGGTATCTCAATAGGCCAGGAAGAAGCTTGGGAAGCCGAGGAGTGACGCGAGCTCAAGAGAATGAGCTATGGCTGCCGGGAAGGAGACCCAATGCGAGTGGGGAGTCGATGGGAAGCTGAGAATGCCACGAGCCAAGCTCAAGAGTCGGAAGTCGTGCTCTGATACCAGTTGAAAGGTGAGAAGGATCAAATCTTGCACTCGAGAGCTATGGCGGGAGAGCAAGAGCAAGAAAGAGAAAGACAAGAAATGGGAACTCCAACAGTCACAATGTGTGACCAGGCCTTCCTTTATTCAAACTGTCACTAAAAGAATAAAGAATAAAGTGGTGGTGACGGGCGCCCACCACTTGCAGTGTGTAGTGGCGGTGACTATCAGTGTAGTAATACACGGGCGGCTAGGTGGAGGCACCTTTACCCCCAACATGAACACTCCACAAGAGGAGAGAGAAGAACTAGAAATGTAAATTTCTGCTGGCGCCACCATTTTTGAAGCCGAGGGTGGCGATTGGGAGCAAAAAATTGGAAGAACAGCCTATTGCGATCGATTGTATGGGTTGTTCTTTGCCTCCATAGCCCCTCTCACCCCCTTCCTCCTTCATCATGCTGTTTGTGCACCCCCTTTCTTGGTTTTTTTTTCATTTAGAAAAAAAATGCCCCCTCCCCTCCCCCCTACTTAAGTATCTTTTAGACTTCATTTCTACCTCCTCCACTTGGCACCCAGTCTCTCTCACGTCTTCTTGTATCCAATTTGGGGTTTGCAAATTTTTGCATGTTCGTTTGGGACTCCCACACTACCTAGCACTCATGTTCATTAAACTTGCTGCTTGAAAAAATTATTAGAAATCTACAACTATTGTGAGGTGCGACTTCAAAAGTACTTTTAAAACCTGTCTTTCACGATCGCTTAAAATGGTCGGATCTGCATCTACCGCTTCTAGTGGGATTGCATTTTCACTTCAAAATAATAAATGTTAGCACACTTTCAACCTTTCCATAGCTTAAAATCCTGCTCTCACTTGATCTTTGGTTGGATTGAAGATTATACCCCAAAGATCCCATAAAAAATAACACATCTTCTTTCTACAATAGCTCCTCATTAATAAGGTTTATTGGTGATGGTTGTAATGGATTTTGAGACTATATAATTGATCTTATTGCAAAGAGGATGTTCTTGGATTAGAGAATTACCGATTAACAAAGCAAAGAGATGAGTTGTTGCAAAAACTATAGGATTATCAATAGAAGATCCATTCATTGGAGAAATGTATCAAAACATACCAATGAAAGCAAACTATCTAAGGCATTTATTCCAGCTAGATATGCACTTTTGTAATTGATAGTTATGTGTATTGCAATGGTGTAATTGAAGCAACCATTATTGATGAGTAGTTCAAAAAGAATGAGGTGAATTGCCTTGATCATAAGGATCAATAGAAATGTCAAGGCAATTCACCTCATTCTTTTTGAACTAGTATCTTCTTCTTATAATTAACAAGGACATATGATTTCTTGTTTTCTTACAATATATGGAAGCTTTTTCTTTAAATACAGTGCAAGAGAAAAAGGAAGAAGATACTGCAAAACCAAATGAAGAAATTAAAGAGAGGGTAGAGATCTTTCAAGATGATATTAAGGACCGATTGGTATAATGTTTTAATCCTACTATGTTCAAGAGTGAGAATATCACAAAAGTGGAGAAAAGGAGATAGACTTTAGTGTAGAGATTGGAGAAGACCTCTTCTTGTACCAACATTCTTGACTTATCTCATTAACAAGACAATATATTTTTTGCTCAATAAAATTTAATATCTTTTCAATATTAGTAAATATTATTGCTTGGCTATTCTTGCAAGGTGGGGCCAAAATGAGAAGGACTTCATTATGAACCATACTCACTTGCAACTCTTGATGTGAAGGGGAAAATTTTTCGAGATAGCTCCATAGCTTTGAATTCATGTGTTGATTAGATTAGGGACTATGAAAAGAAGAGGTTGCCTATGGAGGGAGAGTTCACGTAGGTTCAAAAAATACTTGGTATTAAAGACATGGGGCATGAAGTCCATCTAAAGCCTCCTCCAAAGAAGAAGCCAAAGAATTTCATAAATCTTTATGATGAGAGTCTTATCGAAGAATATGAAAACCCAGAGTATATAAGATATTTTAAAGATTTTTATTTGAAAAAATAATAATTTTTTCTTAGGTTTAATAGATAAGTAAATTTAATATTTTCAGTTTTGACAAAGGAAACTTGTTTGCTTACTATGCAAATCGAAATTAAAGACTATGACAGCTTTCCTGGAAGAGCTAAGGGATTTAGGCCACTAAAGCTCAAAAAGAGTTAGAGCCTTGGCTACTATATTGGAAGCTTGAATAATCAAACTATTGCAATTTATCACAAAAAATCGTCAAGCTATCCAAGTTTACCAATAATAGCCATAAAAGTTATTTCTATAGTGATTGTATCTCAAGTTTTCAACATAGGAGTAGGAAAGATAATTTAGGTGTATAAGAGTTTTTTGCTATATATTTGGTTACAGTGGATCTAGAGCAAGATATTTTAGAGTTCTAGGCTTCTACTTTCTCTTTCATGTGGGAGATGCAAAAGATTTTAAGTTCCTCCAAGACTATAAAAAACAAGAGTTCTTGAAATGTAGAGCTCTTATTGCATGAAACGAAGCCAAAGATTCCTTAATAGAATGGGATTGAAAGGTATTAAAGAGTCAAGAGTTCCTTAAAACTTATCTTTTTCTTTCTATTTTCCTAATTTGTAGCTATTTTGAAAATCTCTACTTTGCACGAGAGTTCAAATATCCCTCTTTTCTTTCTTAAGTAAGCAATTGTATAGCTTTTGCTAAAGATGATATATTACTTAAAGTGGTTGTATCTTTAAGCTTGAGTTTATGCCAAATTTGTCTATAAAACCATTGAAGGATCTCTAATAAGCTATTTGCTTTAACTCTTTCATCTCCATGTATTGGGTGTCTAAAATATTTTGTTCCTACTTGATAATGTGATGTACCCATGCCTTGAGTTAACTAAATAGATAAACTTCCGTATTACTTGATGAAATACATGATGTGGTTGTATAAAATATAATGCACAATTAACCAACAAAAAAAATTCAATTCAAAATCTTATTTAAGTAGACAATAGAGACACATAAGAATATAAGCTATGTATAGTGAGTAAAGTATTGATTACCCTAGGTTTCCATCATTGTCTTTTTAAAAAGGTTTAACTAGTCTTTGAAGTCTTTGAGATCACCATCTTTCCATTCAAATTTATCACCATTAAATAATATTATCTAGTATTTTCCAAAATTTTATTTGTTTATTTTGAGCTTGGCTATTATTAGTATGATCCTTAACTACATTATGTAAAGATTTCCATTGCTCATATTTAATGGTAACTTTTTTTTTCTTACCAAGTTTTCTATGAAAGCTTAAGGATATTCTAGCCTTCACCCCACTAATAGATGGATTTTTGGGGATGATTTTCATCCTTCGACTTCTGAGGATATACTTCAATGACAATATTATCTCATGCAAGCCAATACATATAAAACTTACACAATCTTGGTTATAGCATATTTTCTAGCTAATAAGGGCTTTAGCTTCCAAGTAAACCCTATGTAAAGATAAACAAGATTTTTAATTATTTTACAAATTGCATGAAGAATACCAATGTTAGCATTGGCCAAATGAATATCTAAAACTAGCTTGAAGTGTGCATCTTTGATATACTTAGAGGGAGGCGCTCTATTCCAATTTCTTAGATTCAACTCTCTAGTTGAAGATATGTTGTAGAGGCAAGGACATCTAGAGTTGGCTCCCTTTGACACATTATACATGCATTTGAGCGTCTTCAAATTCCCAATGATGTGCCATTTCACCTTGTAGTTTCCAAATCCCTCAACAAATATCTAGTCTCCAACTTGCTAGCTCTTAATCACATCAAGTATTGAAGTATGATGAAAAACCTAATTTAGTTATATCAAAATCATTTGTACCTATTTTAAAAGCTCCTAAGCACCTAATATTGTATTCAGATTGAATATTAAATGACATTGAATCACTATAGGGACTTGATGAAGTGCTCTATTTATCAAGGTAATAAAGACCTTTTCTAATTTTGTATACTTCAAAATCTCACTTCAAGCATATTCACAAACCTGACTACTCCATGTGCTTCTTCTAGATACAAATCACAAAATCTGATCATCAAACATTACAAGGTTAGTAAGTCAAGAAAAATGTTGTTAAATTCATTGAAAAGAACCTCTTTTTTCTTGCCCTTAAAGTTGGCCTTAATATGAAAAGGCTCACCTAAAACTTCCATCACTTTACTATTAACTCTTTTTCTAATAGTCTTTACCACATATGACCTTGGAAGTAAGAAATTGTGTATATGGCCTTATTTCGCATTTGATTGTATTAGTTGGAAAATTTGTGTATATGCATCTTGACTAATATTGATACTATCTAAAGTCTTTTGCACTAGCTCAATGTCTAAAGAATGATACTTAATGAAATAATCCAAACATTATCTCTTTCATTTTTTGAATTTCTTCCTCTCAAGAATGTTCAAGAGTGTTAAAGGCACAAGGTGATCGTAAAACTGAGATGACTTTGAAGCATCTTTCTTACTTGCATTTGGTTGAATATATGACTTAAACAAGATCAATATCACAAACCAAATAAAATTATAAACAAAGTCATATTCAAGATTTCTCAAGTTGAAAAGTAGACGTTGCTACTTGGATTATTTTAATACAACCATCTCCTTCTCATTTAGATTCTCAATGTTCTCCATGTAGACACAAAGCTTCTTAACAAGACCATCCATTAGTTGTTCCAAATTGAAAGGAATATTTAGTATATCCCTAATGGAGTTGAACCTTGAAGATTTTCTTGTTTTGTGAAGAAAATTAAAGAGCCTATCATCACTTGTCTCCTCAATAAACTCCTACTCCATGCCTTCTAAAAAGAGCCTCCTCATGGTAATTATTGTCCTAAATTGTGTGTATTTGTTTTTATCTTGAAAGAAAAGGTCTCACGAGCATTTATGGTACATGTCTCATGAAACATTAAACTAGAGCAATATATTCTACCCTCTTTATACTAAGCCCACATTTCATGAGACAACACATTAAAATTTTTATAGACCAAATTATCTATAATGAAATATGTATGGAAGACAATACCAAATGAAACAACATTAAAGACATTTCATTTATTTAACATTTGATAAAAATATGTTAAAATATTTTAGAAATAGAAGATTTTGATAAACTTGACAAAACAACTCCCTTACGGTTTATAAATCTATCATGAGAATCTATATGATAAATTTGAATAAAATATTTTCTATACAATCTATTTTGAGAATGGATTTTAATGGTTCATAAACAAATAGTAAGAAAAAAGGTTGTTTGAATTTTTTTTCAAAAATTTCATATTGTGATCTAGAGGCCCTGGTGTTGAGACGAGTCTTGGAAAAAATGACCATGAAAGAAACAAGAGAGGCTTAAAAAGTAAACCCTAAAAGTGGTCGCTAGCCCTTTGATTTGTGCCACTTTTGGTTGTTAAATAAATTTGTGCCAAACAAATGTCATTCTCTCTCCTTTTTTTGAAAATCCTTTCTTTGAAGTCCTGTAACCAATTGACAACCATGAAAATCGTGCATGCAATCATCATCAAAAAGTAAAATCTTGTGATATAGTGTAAGTACATTACCATCTAACGAGTATCCAAAGATTTGCAATGACTTTTTAACTTTGCATTACTTTGACAAGTCCATAGTGACTTTTAGACAACAATTTATCTCAGTTGTCCACAACATTACTCTAAAGATTCTTTCAAGGTTAACCCTTTTCTATAGTTTCTATATTGTCTTGTAAATACTCATGTATGTAAGCACTAATGCTTATATTGATAATGAAGATGTATTTTTCTTAATATCCTTGCATTGTATATTCTTCTCACCTCTTTGATAATTGTAAAAAAATTTAATATAAATGTTTGTCATTCAAGAAATGGAATCAAACATGCACTTAAGTATGTATAATCTCATGTAGAGACTTACCCTTTCATTGTCAAGTTAGAACACAAATGAGCTTGGCAATTCAATATCTTCATTTTGTAAGTCCATCCTCACTTGTAGTGTATATGATAACCCAACCTTTAGGATTGTAATGACATCCTCATTGGACCAAAGATCAAGATCGATCTTATGGCTAATGCCAAGAAGCAACAACATGAACTCTTGAAAATGGTAGAAATCTTGAAGCTATTTTGACCTTATCACCAAAATATATAGTCCATTTATTGCAATGGACATCACTTCCCTTTGGAGTATTTGAGGCTAGTATGCACCTCACAAAATATGGATGCTTTGGGTATAAAGCTACTTACTATAGAGCTTTGTGAAGACTTCTAGGGCCTGGCCTTACTTTTGGCTACTTACCTAAATAGAGCTGAGGTCTCAATTATCCATGATAGTTGCAATTAGCACTACCCTTACCCTTATTAGCTCCCCAAGGACAAAGACAAATAGTGTTAAGAACTTAAATCAATCTCGGATCCCTAGAACACCCGGATCATTACTCATTCTCCTAGTGATAGTCCTGTCCACTATATTCAAGAACCGATAGAGAACCAGGAGTACACTTACCCCATTGTTTGCTACAATGAAGAAGGCCATCCTATCTTGATGAATCATATATGTGTCATCTATAATATTAGGATGAGGAAGAGGGTGAGGAATGATCGAGATGTGAGAAATGATAGCTTACTAGAATTATGGACAACCAAGATACATGTCATTTGCCAAAGATGCAAAGTTAGTAGTAGAACAAGGCAATCACACCTTCTATACCTTGATTCCCTTTGCCCTTGAAATGATCAAGGATGAAGATGTCATCCCTATTCTAGTGAATGCTATCGCTCCAGTGTAGAGCAAAAAAGTTGGAATCATTGTTGAGGGACCAACCATAGTGAACAAATTAATGGTAGGTAAGAATAATGCTAAGAAAATATGAAAGTGTGCTAATCTCACATTGAAAAGACAAGGTTCAAATACTTTGGCATTGCTCATGTCTCGAGTTGTGCAGAAGTGCAACAACAACACCCCAAATTGAGAAGGCTATTGTAGCAAAACTAGGTAAATATCCTGCTCTTGAGTAGTCATTAGCCACAATAGATAACTCAAGAAATGGGTAAAAGCAGCACAAGAGGAATTATTAGTTGAGACCGCTTTAGAGACTATTAGATTCTTCAACCTCTCCTATGCTTTGCACACTCCTCTCCTTACATAATCCCTAAACCTTGGTGACTCTACTATCAAATTTCTCTACTTTGACCAACATACACAAAAGCAACAGCTTATAACTTCCAAGGATGTAGGGCGTTACTAGTTCCAATATTAGGAAATAGAACCTAGTGTCATCTCGACCCTTGCATCGATAAACGTCTTGATTTTGCTTAGAGTCTTAAAGAAAGAAAGCCCTACTATATATCAAACATTTAAAAGTTGGATGGACAAAATTGATATGTGCTATCGATACAAAATCTAAAACCTAGTCTCTCCACTACACCAACTCTAGGAGCCTTGGGAGTTAACACCTTTTGGGAAGGGTTAAAGCATCATGTTATTCTCCCACATTAAAAGCGCTCAATGACTCTATCAGACAAGGCATGATCACTATGAGAGTTGAAGTTAGCATAGTTAATGAAGATGTGATCTATGCATGGGAAAACCCACCTATAGAACCTATTCATTTCAAAACCACTATCATCGATGGGTTCAAAGTATGCTCGCAAGCTATGCTGAAAGACTACCCAATCAAAATTGTTGAAGTACAATTTTTGGTTCAAATTTTACTCGCAAGGTGTGCTAAAAGATTGGCCAGTCAAAATCATCAAAGTACAATTTTTGGTTGTGGTGATGAAAGGGGTGAACTACAATCTCTTGCTTGGACATCCTTGGATACACAATGCACGACTCATTGAGGACTAGGGTAATGATCTAGTCTTCCTATAGTAGGGAGTAGAAAGGATGTCATGTGAGTCAATATAGAGACTTGGAAAATATTTCTAGTTGAACTTGACACAATTTCTAGCATGTTGCACATAGACACTAACTACCCTCTTGCCTAATAATCTATCTTGCCTAACAATCTCTCATAAGGTACATTCCATGCTCAAGGACAAGGAAGATTGGATGCATATACTAGCCACCCTAGAATTGCCATTCACGAAGGGACCAAAGTGTCGAGATGTGCATGAATACCTAAGCTAGACGGGACCACGAGAGCCCAATGTTCAAACAAGTAATCCTCAATTAGATCGTCTCTCAATGCCTCTCTTTATAATGGTCCTTGAGGCTATACTAAGGGCTATCCTATCTTTACAAACAAGCTTGAGTTGGCAAGTTATTGAGCCGATGGTAGTCGTGTTTCCATGGCACAAAAACAAAGCTAACCACTTAATCTTCAAGGAGTTTCTCAACAAACTCAATTGGTAATGGATGACCCTCCATCAAGTCCTACTTGATTATCACAATGACATCTTCACCTCCTTAATGTGAGAGCAAGGTGTAGACATCAAAGAGAAAAGCGAACTCAAGGAGAAAGAACCTAAGGATGATGAAAGAAGAAAATGACACTAACACCAACTCTATTATTGACTACTACTGATGGCTAAACAATAGAGAAAATCTCACTCAAGGAAGTCACAATTTGAGAGCAAATAATTCCCGAACTGATCGTAATCTTCTCAATTTCAATGTTTCCGTTGACTTTTTTGGCTAATGATAATCTAATGTTAGTGAAAATATTTGTCATGGCAGTACATAACATTCACGAAAATATTTAGTTCCTTGTATATCAATTGTGACTATGGCTACTTTTCTTGATGTATAAAGGTGTTGTTTATCTCCAAACAATATTGAAAATTTGAGTGTTTTTTTAACTTCTAAATTTAAGGTTTGCACTATTTCTTTATCAATTGATGAGAAAGTACTCATTGTGTTCAATAACATTGCCAACTTGTTTCCCTTGATTTTGATTTTTATCATACAAATAAGTCTTTTTTTAAAATTGCAGAGGCTTGGATGTGCGAGTGGAGTGCCTTGGTAATCCACTTGCTTAGTCATTTCCTGGTACCACTCTTAGATGTTCTACAATATTCAATTCGATTAGTATATTTTGCAGTTCCCTTGGTCTTGGTCTTTTGGGTTTTCTACAATATTTAGCTACATAACCAAATGTGTTACAGTTATAACATCTAGAACATCCTTGATTATCTCTTTGTGGGAACTTGTTGAAAGATTGAACATTTTGAATATCAATGTCCATTGGTGTAGATTTACCTTGTTGTTTATGTGTTGTGTGAAAGTCAATCATGTTCTCGTTCAAGATGTTATTCTCTATATGTTGTGCAATTTGTATGGCCTCATGTAAAGTTTTTGGGCCTTGATCTTGGACTCTATGTGTAATATCATGTCTTAAACAAGGCCACAAGAAATGCAATTTCATTGCTTTTGACATAATTGCATCTATTCTAGGCAATAATTGATTATATTTTATAGTAAACTATGCAATGGGTTCATTTTTCAATTGCTTATAATTATTTAATTGTTGAAGTGCTATTTCTATTATATTTTATTGCGCAAAATATCTTATCAATAAACTTTTACTTTCAAACCAATGTATTTTGATTCTTTCTATTTGTCGTGTATACCAAGTTGTAGCAATTCCTTCTAATACTCTTAGAATATTATGTGATTTTTTATCATCTTGCGATCCGTGGTATGTAGCCACATTCTCAAAACGATCTAGCCATGCAAGTACATATTCTATTAGTAGGCTTGAAAAAGATTTTGGACAAACATGATGATCCAAATGTGCATTCATCCTAATGGAGGCCTTTGTGAATAGACACATTGTTTTGCTCTTTCATTTTTTCTTGAAATCCTTCCATAGATACATTGTTTGGTCTCATTTTTATGTACGTCTTCAACTTTTTTACTTTTCAATACAAGCTATCCACAAATTCCTTAAAAAAGATAGAGGTGTTTTATAGTTAAAGAAAGATTCAAATGCCTAAGGCTTTTGCAGAAGAAGGGTGAGGATTAAGATAAGAAGATTTTATTCTAATGAAAGAGAGCTTGAATGTATGATGTTATATGGTGTGGCGAGTTGGCTATCACATTACATTCTGCGGTGCTACCATGTCGTAATGACGTCATGCAACACCACCACAATGAAAAGGATTGGAGGCCATGCTAGTTAGCGGATGCGGACATGACAATCGTCTACCTCAGCGGGACCAAGGAATCAGGGATTGTGGACGATGCATCAGTCGTGCCTTGCCAAAACATCACACATATATGGATTCTGGTTGTCGCACTCCTTTTTGTACTTCTCCTTGTTGTCATTTCCTGCACCTAACTATCAAGTTTTTGGCTCTAGAGATAAAGGCCTTCAACTACAAAGCAAGCCTTAATATGGACCCTCTCCAACATTGCCCTCACTTCCTTTGACACCACGAACTATAGACACTTTTGAGGGGGACACTCCCTTAGCCCAAATCCAATGCTCACAAGGTGATACCAGTGGCCTTAATTGCAACTTCTACTGTTGCTCCTTCGAGGGTGACCCTTGTGACTAGAACAACATTGACCTCGTAGGTAACAACAGACCAACTTCTACACCATAGGCACCGGCCATTGTGAATTCCTTCATGACCTCTGCTTCAATGTCTCTGCATACTTGCATGAGTACTCCGTCCACTCGAGCCCTGCACATTAAGTGGCTTGTCAAAGACATCTCCATTTTGTTTGGGAAGAGAAGAAGTGGTATGGGGAGAGCTTCTCTTCCTTCCCCACGTTCCTCTACCCACAGTCTACAACATCAATGAAGGCTAATGGGCTTGTTCATTAAATGGTCATGATGCTACTTATATTTGCATGTACTATGTCTCTACTCCCCATGCAAATTAGCCTTTCATTAACACACTATCATTTTGTTATGATCTCAAACCGGATCTTCTAGCCTTTAGATTTGTTGCCTTTAACTCAATAAGATTTGTGATAGTACATCAATGCATTTCATTTTCTGACAAGGTAACTATGTTGATGAGTTCTATTGAAATGGGGTACATAGCTAGCAACAAGCAAGCCAAATCTACCTATCTACAATCTCAACTTCATTGGCTTAGCTTATAGCCAAAAAATGCAATGGTCTCTTTAGTGTCTATCTTATGTAGGTGAAGATAATATAGCTGGAAACCTTCTTTGTGGACTTTGATTGTCATACTTCATTTGAGACCAATGCATGAAGTGTTGGGTTGGTAATTGGGGCATCGCAAGGTTTTCAACATAATTGAGGCATCCTTAGAATGCACAACCTGTGCTCCTCTAAGAGCCTCCAAACATCTTCATTATCCCTACTCACATAAATTATCCAAAGTCCTATTTTTGGTATGTCAAGCAAGGTAACTCCCTTTGTCATTTCACTCATGTGTTGTTGGAACAATATTTCTATTGTGTAAACATTCACTTTCCCAATCTTAAATTTGTTGTGAATGCACCTTATGTTTCTCATCATACCAACTATTCTCTAAAAGTTATCCAATTGAGATCTTTTTAGGATGATAAGTGCTACTCTTAGAAGCTAGCAAATGTAGCCCTCCTCCATTATACTCTAGCCACCTCCATGTAGAAAGCATCTAAGCATGTTTTAGCCCATAGATTTCAACCATCCCTCCAAGCCATTATTCTTCATAATTAGATGGTAAATGGTCACATGTCTTAATCTCACAAGTAATGCTCTTTTTGTTGATGTGATAGTATGGCCAATGATATTTTGGTGTATAATCCTCTACTCTTAGAGGAACAAATGATTATTATGAATAATCAAGTGCACTTTGTAGGCATTAAGTCTCTCAGAACAAAGAGCACTCCTCCATCCTACATGTTCCATGCCATGTCCTCATACAACTGATGCAAAGAGACATGTTGAAAAATGAAGATGTATCTAATGGGAAATAACATTCAATGAGATGGATACTCTTGTGCTTGGAAAGTGCTGGGCTCACCTAGGTGAAAGTGGTTTCCTCATCTCTCATCATTATATGTGGTAGTGATTCATGATGCTCCACCTTTCTAAGAGATTCCTCTATGTAACGATTCCATATGGCCTAACTATTTGTGACTCACCTATAGTGTATTCATTTGGAAATTCTTTATCTTCCCTTGTATATTTCCCTAAGCGCTCCTCATTTTGACCATAACATACCATTTGAGTTTCATATTTGTGTGCCTCCCTCGTTCTCAAACCATCATATTCTCAAACCATCCCTAATCCTACCAAGCAATCCATTTCCCTAACTCTCTAGTTGGCCATCTCTTATCCTTGTAAATGACTCGTCCCCCTATCTCTCTAGCTACAAGTATATCTAGCTTTTGGGTTTTTTAAATCCTACGTGCATAGCTATTAAGACCTCTCCAATGTATATTTTTGTAATCTATAGTTTTGATGTTGCTTTATAAAACCTATTTTGACTATCAAATTTATAAAATTTGACTTTTCCTAGTGGCATATTTTCCACTCTCCAAGCATTCATCAAGGCATCCTTTGTTTTGCTACTTTTTACACTAAACTTTGGATCTTCATCACCTTTGGCTTGTTTTGGTTCTCTCATGTAGAACCACAATCACTTTTCTTCAATTTAGGCTCCCTTTAATGTTGTAACCTTTGTATGTGTTTGTTGCTATCTTCTTTCATTCTTTGTTGACCATTTCAACTTAGTTTTCAGTGACATTAGAATAGACTCATGTAGTTGAGATATTGTCTTTGATGGTGAGCAACCTAGTATGAATATCTATGTTTGTGCACATGCAAATCAACCTTGTGTAGATGAGGTCTATGCAACGATTGGTGAATTTACACAATCTATGTGACCTCAAATTTCTCCATCCATATATTTCAGGGACATCACTTGCTTCTAACAAGCTCTAGCCAATTTTCTTCTAGAGCATAAATATATCACGATATGGTTACTATATAGTTAGTATATAGATTCAAGTTTAGTGATCAATCCACATGGATGTTGTCACCAATTGTGACATTTTCCCTGCTGTGTTCAACCAATGAGATCTCCAATAAGATGAGGGAGAATAAACGATACGTCATAGGAAAGGCTAACCAAGGGTGATCATGTAGAAATAAAAAATGGTGGAATAAAGTGCTATTGATATGATAATACAATTTTCACAAAGAGTTCATGTTGGATTCCTTCTTATTGGTAACACATGGTTTTGTGCTCCAAGTAGCTCGTGGCTATTGTCTCATGTGTCATGTATATTTAGAGAAAAAAAACCTCCACTTTATATACTTATTTCTTCATGTATGCTACAAATCTCTTCTTCTTCTAACTTGCCCTATGGTTGTTATCAAAATTATAGAATAATTATGGGAAAATAAGATGGTGATTAAATTTAGTTTTGGATTTTTCAATATTGTTTAATTGCCTCACGGCCATAGCTTATTGTGCAGAGGCCTACATATGACACTACTTACTCTTGCTTGGTAGTTAAATGGCAAGGACTAATGTGATTTGTGTTTGGTGCAGTAGATTATTGAGATATTATTTTATCAGAGAGTGCTTATGGTGCACAAGGAATAAGCTATGATGATTTCTTGCAACAATGGCTAAGTAGATATAGCATTGCATTTGCAAAGTATGTACACTTGTAACACTATATAGAGGGCTAGCAATTGTGAGCATGTGTTAAAACTTTCTCAATCTAACAAAAATAATCAAAAAATTCTTCTCATTTGTTTCATTTCTACTTTGGATTGGGCTTTGTCCATCTAATGTACTAGAAATGTTTGTGATATACTTACTATATGGGTTGCGTTTATTTGTACTATACCTACAATATTTCTACATGGTGTTGCAAAATACCTTTTTTTTTTCTTGTAAATGAGTTGCCTTTCTTAGCTTTTTTGGTTGCCAAAGGCTAGGCTGTTCTATTCATTCTTGGGTATCCCAATTTTCCTCAAGTGTAAGCTATTTGTAAATGAAATAGTTCCCAAGATTGTATTGGTTTAATATACAAAGCATTTATAATGATGACTTTCTCCACGTGTCATATTTAAGAGCTTTTATGTTGTGTGTGTGTGTGTGTGTGTGTGTGTGTGTGTGCAGTTTGCATTCTCATAGAGATGTATTAAAATCCATGACCCATCCACTCTTTTAGGAAGTTAATTGATATAAGTGCACTTTTACTATGCCTTCTCACAAACTTCAACATATAGCTAAGCAAATCTTTTGAAACTTTTTGGGACATAATTGAAAGTTTAGTAACTATTTTGCTTGCATGCATGGACGAGTAATGTGTTTACTTGCATAATAATATTTACAAATTTTATATATTTAACATGCATACATATGCAAGTTTACACACACACATGTGTGTGTGCGTGCATGCATGCGTGTGTGTGCGCGTGCGCGCGTGCGTGCCTTGCACATGTATCCACGACTTGCACATATCTATTCATACACACAATTGACTTGTTGAGTGAATTGCTAAACCAACTATACATAGTACAACATGATAGAGAAAATTCTAATGGATCTTGATATCTCTCTTACTATTAATTATTTGTAAGAGATATCAAGTTAATGAATTTTCAAAGCTCTCTCAAAAACTCATCATTATCATAGACTGTTCAGAGCTTGACTACATTACTATGTAAACTTTCCAACTAATTATCACTTTTAACATAGTTCATTCATGTTCACTTAGCCTTTGAACTTAGCATATGTTGTTTCTTACATTCATAGGCCCTTGTGATTATAGTCGTGATTATATCACATTGTTTTTGTTACTTTTTTATTTTTTTTAAATTTAAAAAGTGAAAATTGAGTGCCTTTTCCCTAGCCCATCCCATTAATGGGCGGGCATGGGTGGAGGAGTAAAATAATTTGTCATGATGGGGGGCAAAACTGCATTGGCATCATGGGAAGATATAGGCTAGACGATGAATGAGGCAGGGGGAAATAGATGCCTGAAAATATGAAAAAATAAATGTTCATGCAAGAATATGTTAACAAAAATCTAAAATGACACGAAAATTAATTTCAAAGAATTTAGGAGTTGAATTACAACACTATAAAAATGGAAAATGAACTTCATGAATGGGCAAAACAAGACAATCACAGTGAATCCGATTCTAGTGCCAAAAAGCTGTATTTAGATGGAAAATCGAATAAAATTATGGAAAAAGCACACTAAAAAGCTCTCCATCTTCTCTTCTCTTCTCTTTTCTTTTATTGCTCGCGGAAATGGAGCTTGGAGCGTAGAACTTGAGGATGGAGCTCGGTTGAAGCTTGCACTTGGATTGTGGAGCTACCGGAGTGCTTGGGAGAGGAGGTAACTCTATCGGGCATGGAGGTAAGCTCACTACACCCGTAGAGATGGATGGCGCGTCGGCTATGTGAGAGGTAGCCATTAGTGCTCAGCTTGGAATGCTTGAAACAATAAGTGGTCCATGGGTCTCGATGATTGATTGCCACTACATCTGCGCTCTCGACAATTCTTGAGGAACTCCAAACACTCATTCAGAGGAACATGTAACATATTATTCCATTCACAACACATTCTAAAATATCATTAAAAAGCCATGCATGTGAAGATCAATATTCTATGCATACAAGTTCAAACACATGGTCCGTGTAGCACACACTGAGAGCAATCAGGCAATGGAATCTTGTCTTCTAAAGTTAAAGCAACATTGTGCATATAGATTTTTCCATGGTAGCCTACTTCTTGGGAAGGCCATTGACAATGATAGTACGTGCTTTATATTCAAAATGTCAACGATTGGGCCAATCTTAGGGGTTGACTTAGTGAATCGCATACAAAGAAATGGCAATGGGGACCTACATATTAACTGGATATGCTTTGACCACGTGCATCGTATTAATGATTGGACCACCATGGCAGCACATGTGTATGACCCAACATAGTTTCTCTTATGTGATTCTATCATTGTCAAGTGATTTTTTTAAAACTGAAAAGCCATGGTCAAATTGAAGTTAGGTTTGATTTTTGCTAGTTTAGTTATTTGCATGATTGTTTGTTTTATTGTTTTATAATTGGATTTTTTGTGTTTGTCTAGCTTAGGATTTGTTTCTGACATTTTGTTTGATTTGTTGAGTGTGAAACTTGATAGCCTTGGTCGAGCTTGGTATTTTTTTTGGACAGGTTGAAGGTGGAGTTTGCTAGTGGCTGTCAAACATTGTGGAATATGGTATGTTTTCCTGATGAGACTTTTGCACATCACGGGGATTATGGGTTCACGAGCACTTCATGATGCACTTGTTTAATGCACTGCACTCAGGGGTTGTCTCCTGAATTATTCATTCAAATACTTACATGCCATGGGTTGGGATTATGCACTTTTCGCACCATCGTTGAGTACTTGCATGGCATGAGGCCCGCTACAGCTATATGCCGTAAATCTTAGTTGCACGCGCACTTGAGAGAGCACCTGTCATTGAGCACGCACATTTCCCGCACACACAATGTTTGGGATGTTGATCACAAAGTTAGGAACCTATGGATAAGTGTGTAAGGTGGTTGGGTGAATCAGAGGGTCGTGAAGAACGCTGCCAATTGTGAGATGGGATGTCCTTATCTGGTCAACATCTTGAGGCCCATTTTTTCTAGAGTGTTGGTGAGATTATGGGTGGGAGGAGCAGAGTATGTCATATTTTTTTTAAGAGCGTTGAGAGGTGAGGATAAGGATTTAAATAATCAAGGAACTATGTTTGCATTATGCATGACACACGAGCACATGTAGATAGGCTAGGCACAATTATTCAAATACATACATTATTTTTGTGTGAGCATGGATTGATTGATTGCATTTCATGGATCCAACTCTGCATATTTTTTCAAATCATGAGTTGATGAGCACGAAGTCCTATTCCAAAGCAAATACTTATTAGGACACATTGCACAAACAAAAGCCGGGAACTTATAAAGGAAAGTATCAGTTATTGAAGACTTGAGGAGCATGTAAAGGTGGCTTTTTATGGTGATGTGTGTTCTTTGCAAGCAACCACCAAAGAAGAGCCATTTTCTTGATGTCTTCTATGGTAAATACATGGATCAGATCATGGATGTCTTGCCTTCTAGCACTCCATTTCAAGGGAAGTTCCAATAACAAAAAGAGTGGGGCTCAACGTGGACGAGTGGAAAGGCCAAACAATGTTAGTTCAAAGATATAATTTGGGGACTATATGTGAACTTCTATACTTTTGCATCGGCCAGCATCATGCAATCAGAATACAATACTACATACAGAGAAATTGGCTAATAGAAAAGGTATTACGTCATGTGACAAGGAGAGAGAGAAGTATGGCTTCAGAAGCATGGCTTGATAGTAATTGATTAAGGTGGCAGTCCTTTCGAGGGGTTATGAAGTAGGATGGTTGTTGATAATATCAATAATAGCCAGGTGGCTAAAGGACAAACAACAACATCAGATTCTGAAAGGCGGAATTTGATTCGATGGCAATCGCAAGGAACTAAGGTGCTGAAGCAAAAATAATAGGATTATCATGACATATCTCTACGAAAAGTAGCATGATAATAGCAGAGAAAATGGTCGTCTTCAATTAGAGATGATGCGACGATTGGGAAGTGAAGGGGAATATCGATGTGACGTGGAAATCTGACATGCGGGTGGTTCGCAGAATAATCGGCATATACTTCATGTGGTGCCCACGTAGTGTGATAGTTTGATTAGCTTAAAAAAGCTCTTCCTTTTCATTTAAGCCTTAAGGCTAAAGGCTTTTTGAGTTTTTTTTTTTTTTAAGTGGAAGAAAGCAAGGCTTAAAAGGCCTGCGCCTTGTAAAAAGTCGCTTATGCTTTTAGAAAAGCACACTCAATGTATGTAACCAAAAAATCTATAAAAGGAGAAGAGAGTAGAGAGTTAGGGGCCTTCCCCTTCTATTCTAATTGTACCTTGTGAGAGAGGTGAGAGAAGGGTTGCATGTGTATTCTAATTGTACCTTGTGAGAGAGGTGAGAGAAGGGTTGCATGTGAGAGTGTGAACTCTTGTTGTGCAAACTTATGAAGTCGAAGAACTTGGAAGTTGAAGCGCAGAGTGTTGGCTCAAGGCTTTCAAGGTATGAGAATGCAACACTCTTGTTTTTGTCTTTGAAACTGTTGGTGTTTTTTTGAATTTTTTGTTGGGTTTCTGTGATGCTCTACCCGAAATTAAGTTTCTTTGTTATTTCTGAGCTATAAGAGGCATTGTTTGGTGTTAGTTTCATGTGTGCCTTGTGGTGTTCTGTCAAATAATTAGATTCTTTTGAGTTGTGTGCATCCGACAAAGTCAATTTCCCCAATCAGCACTCCTTAACATCTCATTATCGAGTTGTGAGTGAGGCTTGCTCTCGATCACTGCTCACGTAACATCATCACAACACGAACTTAAGTAACATAGTTCTCCTTACTCTTCCATTCATGACTTGTGTTTCTGTAGTGTACAAGAGTCGATGACTCTGGCAATATGTGAGATGAAGGAAAAGGATACAGATGCACAAGCTCTTTTTTGGACGAAGATGAATGAAGTGATGGAGAAGTGTGGACACCCAAGCGCTAATTTTCAAGGATTCATGGGTAGACGAGGCATCCACGAATTGGAGGGCCATCCACATAGTGTTCAATAGTGGTCCGGGTAATGGAATGCAAGGAAGGGAGAGATCTTTCTTATTTCATTGGGAACAAAGTCTCCAAATACACACATCATAGTATGTGCACAAGAGTTTCCAAGATGAGCGTAAGTGCTTGTGCCACATATGGAGGTGTGCAGTCACGGAAGATGATGCAACAATGCAATATCGATTCATTCAGGCTTGGTGGGCCTCAGGGAAAGTTGCAGATTGCAATATACCAGCAATGGATTGTTGGCTTAGTTTTGGTGGTATATCAGATATCCACGTTGGAGGCAGCACTTTGTCGAGGTAAGACTAGTTCGTAATAGTAGGATGTGATGTGTGGTGAATTTGTTTTCTCATGCTCCATACGTTCTCATGCTATATTTTTGTCTAGGTGGTGGAGGACATTGCTCATATGCTAACCACGAGCCTAGCAGAGCCAATGCATGCAAGTTGGTTTTGGCAAGGGAGGGATTCAAGGGATCTATCAGCTTGTACAATGCATGCGTCAGTGATTTAGTTGATGCTTTACTATAGAGCACAAAATGACATGCATTCATTGGTGGAAAGTTCCATGGTGCAAGTCCCACTGCTAGAGAGAAGCTTTTGAGTTGACCACAACAAGGAATTAGCCCCACACCTCAAGCAATGGCAAGGATGGTTGAGAAGGTGTAAAGAGGACCTAAATTGCATAAAGATGTCCTGATTTTTGAGGGGACAATGTGAATGTAGCAAGAAAATGCAAGCTTGATGGGAAAGTGGGGTCCAAGGAAGCCAACGTCTCTCACATGACTCAATATGTGACTAACAACATACCTAGAAGAAAGGGTACAAGAAAACTAAACTTTGAGGAGCCTTTGCCTTCTGACCAATCAAGGGTAGTATCACCAAATTGTTCGGAGGAAACGATGGTGGAGACAGTCCATGACACCGTTTGGGCTATAAGAAGGATTCCAACTCGCAGTCATGTACAATGTCAAGGATGGTTGGGAGCTAGAGAGGGAAAATGCAAAAAACCTATAAAAAGTACGTCACATGGGGTGCCTGCACCTACATTTTCGAGCATTATGGAGTGGTCTAGCTCAAGAGGAGAAGCTAGCAATCAACATGGAATGAGGCACCACTTCATGTGGTTTTGTAATGATAGTGTGGACCATACATGGAACATTTGTTCTTCCATTCATCACGCACCGCCCAAGGCTCCACAAGTATGGCCAGTGGCATGAGGCACAAATTTGACCATAGAATAAATCCACATATTGGAGAGTAGTGGGTTTGTTTTACAAAAGGCAACACAAGAGGTGGATACTAACAAGGGCTCGTGTAGATATCGAAGAGGTGTTTCACAAGCTACAAGAAAAAGGATAGACTCAGCGTTGGCTCTAGATGCAACTGTGAAGAGCCACACAGTGGTGAAGCCCTTGAAGCATGAGGTTTTCAAACTAGAGACAACTAACTCGTGCCATGCAGGAGTGTTATGATGTGCACATTGCAAAGAATCCAACATGTAATTGCAGGGATTTCATGGATGCTACCGTAGAAGGAAAAGCATATTTGGCATGTAAGCACCTATACTATGTGTACCTCCAAGTGTTTAGGATGGATGCAAATGCCAACATGTTTATACACCAACCCACACTCACTAAAGAAAACTTGCACATTGTATTTGGAAGTAGAAGAACTTTTCCAGCACCACCTATACAATGACTAGCAATGCAATGCCAACACTACCTCTTAGCACAACCACATTTTATTTTGCTGAGAAAGTCATTGTTATACAATCCAATTGGATGGCTTGTGTCAAAATTTTGGCAAGCCTTTGGTGACCTTTTCTCTCTTAATTTGACAAGCAAAAGCACTTTTTCCAAAGTTAACACAATATAAATGTACATTTGGATTGCTTGTATGAATTGTCAAGTATCATATTTGTTGGGGAGAGGGTGGAAGGGAGGGAGCTGTCAATCCATTGCAATTAAAGTTCTAAATACACCGAGTGGCTGCCCAAGCATTCACATTATGAGAGAGAGTGAGAGTGAGAGAGAAAGAGAGAGATGTATTTAGGATTTAAGAGAAGTGTTTGTTACAACACATGCCATAATCTAATGTGAGGCATTATTATACAATGTGGACTAATTGCATGCATGAGAGAGAGAAAGGGAGATAAACACGGAGAGTGAGTGAGCGACTAAGATTTACATACATACATACATGCATGCATGCATGCATATATATATATATATATATATAGGTGAGAGGGAGAGAGAGAGAGAGAGAAAGAGAGAGAGAGAGATGTGGGCCATAGGTTCCATTCTTCCAAGGTGATCACATGAATGAATCCACATTACATGCTAGAGAGAGAGAAATCGTTTACACAAGATGCAATGCTATTTGATTGAGAGTGCTAGAAAGAGAAAAAGAGAATATACATGTAGAGAGAGAAACTAAGAATGAAAGATGAGAGAGAGAGAGAGAGAGAGAGAGAATAGAGGTACGTAGAGTGAGGATAGTGGTGGAAATAGTGGAGGTGGTGGGTATAATGGTAGTGGTGGTGGAGGTGGCAATAGTGGTGGTGGCAAAGATGATGGTAGTGGTGGTGGAGGTAGCCATGGTGGTGGTGGTAGTAGTGGTAGCGACAACAGTGATGGTGGTGGTGGAGGAAGCTGTGGTGGTGGTGGTGGTCAAAAAAATCAAGGGGTAGAATAAGTGGACTATGTGGAACAAGAAATGGAGGTTTCCTAGAAAAGGTCGCTTCTCACACACACTCCTCTATGACCTGTGGTAACCCATGTAATGTAAACACATGCTCCATAAATTGAGTGGCCACATGAGATGTGGTATCTTGAGTTTTAGTGGGAATAAAGTGGGTAGCCTCCTTAGTGAGTCTGTTAGCTATCACATATATACTATTCCATCCTTTTTTTGTGAGGGAGAGGCCAATAATGAGATCCATAGTGATATATGTCTATTTTCCTTCAAAAATAGAGAGGGGCTACAAGAGACTAGCTAGTCTAAGCATGATATCCTTATTCTATTGGCATGGGACACAACTGGCCACAAAATCTTTGACATCCTTGGGATAGAATATTGGTTCTTAACTGTGATCTTATTCATGTCCCTATAGTCAATGCACATTTAAAAAGAGCTTTCATTCTTCTTGACTAGCAATACTAGAGATGAACTTGGTTCAATAAACCCCATCTCAAGTAATTGTTTGCTTGCTTTGTAACTTCTTTGCATTCATGCTTGGAGTCTATAAGGTGGCTTATTCATTGGCTTAGAATGGGATTCTAAATCAATTGGATGGTCCACTTGCCTATGAGGGGATAGGTCTATAGACATTTGAAATAAATCATCATACTCCTCGGGGAATGGCAAGAAGCAAGCTTTTCAAGCGAGCTTTTCTGGGTAACCTCTATTTCTTGTTCCACATATTTCACTTATTCCTCCTATTCTCTTATGCACATATCAAGCACCACTACCGCCTCTACTGCCACCACCATCTCCACCACCACCACCACTACTGCTGCCACTACCACCACCACCACCTCTACCGCCGCCTCCATCGCCGATGTCATTACCACCTCCATCGCTTCCACCACTATCGTCCCCTCCCATGTTTCTCCCCCCATGTTAATTAAGGTTTCTCTCTCTCTCTCTCTCTCTCTCTCTCTCTCTCTCTCTCTCTCTCTCGTATATATATATATATATATATATATATATATATATATATATATATATATATATATATATATAGGCAACTTCTCGCTTCTCCCTCTCTTATACTCACCTTCTCTCTCACTCTCTCTCTCCTTGTGCTGCTCGCAAATACATATGCAACCACTCTCTCTCTCTCTCTCTCTCTCTCTCTCTCTCTCTCTCTCTCTCTCTCTCTCTCTCTCTCTCTCTCTCTCTCTCTCTCTCTCTCTCTCTCTCTCTCTCTCTCTCTCTCAATTTTGCAAGGGTTATCCATCCATTTTTCACAACCCTTTTATTATTACAAGGGTCAAGGGTTTGCATGAGGTAAATTGTCTTAAACACTTTTAGATGTTAATATCATGACGAAAAAAATATCACATTATTATCCCACATGCATATATAGATTCACATACCTCTCACTTTTATGTTCATTATTTGATATTATATCTTGATATATCACTTCCATTGTGCACACATAAGCAAAACTACATTGCACATGTTTTCGCTACTTTCAATCGAACATTATTGTGTGGATTGAGGAGATAGGGTATCAAATAGTTTGTTACACTCATTGCGATAACGTGCAATGTCTATTGTTTTTCACTTTGTTCGAATAGTTAATATCAAGACAACGATATTACCTCATTGTTACTCAATCCACTATGCACATATACATTCACATGCATGCATGTTTCTACACTCCACACTTCCCTAGATATTTTGCACGTGCTTTGTTTACACATCTTGTAGTATTGCAATTGAGCAAATGCCTATACAAAATCTCCTTCATGCAGACATTCCTCTCTCTTTCTCCTATTCCCTCTCGTCCTCATTTCATTGCTCTTGTAAATAATAAGAATCTAATAATTTTGAAAGTACATATTCATCATGAACATCAAATATCAATCATGTTCCATTGCTGGGGGGTGGAATTGGTGATCCCTAACAAAGTCTAGGACTGAACCACAAAAGTACTCTAGCTCCGGTCAAGTAGGGAAGCATGTGCTCAGAAGGATTGTGTCCATGGGGTTTCCCTCAAATGGGGGTGGGCATATAAAGGTGTTGGGTGGGTTCATCTACATATTCTCCATGCTATCATCCACAAATACTATTGTTATTGGGCTGAAGTGTGGCCAATCAATGTCATCAAAACATTTCATGAAAAGGGGCTTTGTGTAACTCCTTCTGGCAGAAGTTTTTGTGGGAGTTTCTCTACACTTTCCTTGTCCATATTGGAATACAAAGGTCACTTAACACATTCACTTCTAACCAATTGGAGCAGCTCACTTAAGTTGTCTTCCTTCATGGAGCTCCAAATGGCAATGTCAAACAATGTAGATATTTCCTTCAAAAACCTGGCAAGCCCTGGCCGCAAAATCACCCAATACTTGCCCACTTCTAGGGGCTTCACTGGTAACGATTCCTTTTGCTTTGGCCGCCTATGTAGAAGCACCCCATTCATATCGAATATGATTAATTTTCAGGTTGTGGGAGGTAGCTATACATACACACGTGGAAGGGTGAGCACCCATGTATTGGTATGACGAAAAAGAACACTACATTACAATCAGATATTGTACAAGTTTATGTAAACATGTTACCTTTGCTCTTAAATATCTTCCATCTTTAGCGAAGCGATACAGACATGCAATCAATCTATTAGGAATCTACTAAATGTTTTCAAAACATATCTACAATAGTTTAACAACATTGAATCTCATATTGACCTCTCATTGGGGATCCTGATGTATCTAGCACCCACTCATTCACAGTAATGTCATCTTTTGTGAACTCCGAAGGGTTGATTCCATTGTAAGCGATATTTGAACGCATGTACACTAGAATATATAGCACATGTATCTGCATTTAAAGATTGAATTACTAATTTTAGTAATTATACTCACTAAATGGAGCCAACAAGTGTGATACATAAGCAATATCCAGCATGAGCATATCATGGCTTTAAAACTCTCAACTCTCTACCTCCAATGACACATATAGGTGTCTTGTAGTGAACAACCTATGCCATGCGTAAGGCCCAACACTTCTGCCCTAACTCCATTCGTCGGTGTCCATCCTCCACAACCTGCTCAACAAGCACTACCATGGATTGTGTTGTGGCAAGAAAAAGTAACATCCGTGCGTCCTTGAGAACACGGTCAGCCATATACATGGCATCGACTGACTCTGCCTCAGTATGGGAGTTCCATGACGCAATTCCACCCCCCAATCCATGCACGACACTATCTTCAAGGAGACAAACCACCATGATATCGCATGCTGTGTTTGTGGTTTCTTCATCAACCTCGACCATCTTGTTTCGGTTGACCTCCTCCAATGCCTCTACCAATCGAGAGAATGCCTCACTTGGTTGATCATTTTGCAATGTATGTCCGATCTCGAATGGGTCGCAAAGAATAGTACGCCACTCCACCTTTGCCATCATAACGGCATGGGAGACAGCAACTTGCAAGGGGTCTTCCATGGGGCTTTCAATGTTGTGGACCTATGCACATTGAATCCTCAATTCATAACATATTATTCTTACTGAATGTTAACGATATATAATATTCTTCTTACATGTTTGTTTACCTGCATGTGTGGTTGGAACATCTTGCACCATTGGAGCTTCATTGGAGACAATGTCTTACAAGTGGAATTCCACATGACTTTCAGTATGGCCATTTGCATGATAAATTCATAATTAGCAACATATTTTTCATTCAAAATGTTATTGTAGATAGTATTATTGAGATACGTTAGTTCACCAGTGTCTATGGTTGTTGACATATCCTCCAACATTATAGGTTGAAAATCAAAAATTGTATCCCCCTCTACAAAAATAAATACCATTCTTATTGGCATTGTATTGTGGGGAAAAAACCACGAGTTACTCATGTTTACCGGTAGCTACCACATCCCCTAGCACGGCTTGTCTGTGTTATTGCATTCTTTCCTTCCCTACACAAGGACACATATCACTATTAACATCATACAATAAGAGAATGTTTTAAAACTCCAATCATGACATGTGTGGAATTCATGAGCATCGTTTCTTTACCTCTCTGCACATGCACCATGTCCGATGTGACCTCAAATCCAAGACACTCAATTCTTCTACCCTTTGCATGTTAAAAAATATTGTTGATGTTACTTTGGTGATGAACAATCATGGGTTTTGTACATTTCAAGCTTACCATCTTGATGCTCTATAATACGTGTGTCAATTCCATGTGATGCCTGATTGCTTCTCGTCATTGTCATGCATCTCTCTATAGTAGTGTGTAAGGTAACACTCCCCACCGCAAGATTTGCAAGAACTTGTTGTATCCTTCTATCCATGCCAATGTCATGGACCTCCTCGATGATGCCTTCCATTGTGATCTGCTCTTCAGTGGTATCAACAAAGGGGCTTGCATGGTTTGGTGGTTACGATTCATATTCAAGGAAATATTTTCACTAGAGGGACACAAGAGATGTCTTGGCTATAGTACTTCAAAACATCAAAGCTTTTTGGTGTGGAGTAACCAAATTAATTGGTGATGAGGACCGATCTTGGCCTCTCTTCAATCATATTGGATGTGCGCTTGCTCTTGTGTTTTCTTTTTATAGTAACCGCACTACTAGTATCGATTTCCTATGAACCCATCATAGTCTCTTCATTAGGAGACAAAAAAGTGCAATATACTCCTAAGAATGCAACTCATTTCACTTACCATGCCTTTGGATCCTTGTGTCTCTTGTGTTTGTTTTTTCATTGAGTATTTTTTGTGCAAACTTTTCTCATTGGAGGGGTATTCACCTTTTGGATAGTCAAGGAAAAAAGGGCATCTTTGATATACCTCCTCGTCCACTCTTGCTCTATCTCGTAATCCTCATACATGCACTGATCCTCCTACATGTTTGCCCAATCCTCACACTCTCCTGGCAAAGTTTGTATAGCTCTTCTCTCCATTTGCCCGTACATGAACCTAACTTGCAAAGTCACCATCACAAATCTTGAATGGATTGGCAAGATAGCACCACAGACATGCTACTAAAGAAGAATATTATGAACTACCTGTACAGAAGCCTCCATGCTACCAACTTTGTTGATTTCTGTGACTCTATATCTTCGTCTGGCTTGAAATCGTAGAAGACAGTGTGAAACATTTGCTGTCTATGTTTTCTCTTTATCTCCTAGGTGTATTGGAAGAACAAATCGTGTGTTCCACTCAAATGCTATAGTAGTCCTCCCAACTCAAAAGCAATCTCTTTCCGTTGTCTTGCAACATGGCCCAAAAGGTCTCTTGTCTTACCCAACTTTGAAATGCTGCATTTCCATTTGCTCAAATCAAAGATATGTCATTTAATACCAATTCGTCAAAATTATGATGCACATAATTTAGATGAACAAGAATAACCTACGTTCAGGCATGTCCATCAATGTTTGAGTTTTCATGTCAGAACTCTCCATGGACTTCAATATCCTTACGTGATCTGCTTCGTTTAGCTTTGAGGATGCCAATGTGTATACTCTCTCCTCATTCAATACACCCCCCATCTTGGAGCCCCACTCCAAGCATGAGACAATTCTATATTGACAAAAACATTGTTACTTTGGACCAATGTAATATAAGTACATATAGATGGCAAGTACAAAGAGGTAGCAACTTGCTAATACCACTTATCTTCGATGTTGGGGTCTGCAACTCTTAGCAAATGTCGAGTTTTCTTGACGAGCTTTTCACTGACACTATAGTACGCCTTGCCCCACTTGGTTCTAAACTCAAAGTGAAAGAGCTATGTTTGCTTCTGTTCAATCGGTCGCACTGCCATATCATACTCGTCCTACACTTGGTAATTAGGGACAACATCATTGCATTAGGAAAAAATGCATTAGGAAAAACATTGTTAGGATAGCTTAAAGAACTACCTGTTCCACATAACGTGGGCAAGTGCAATCAATGGTGCCTTGTACCATGTGGGAATGGGCGCCGGATTTCTATGTGATTGCACCCATGCCTTTTCCTCATCAGTTAGCTTGTCAAAAATAATTGTGTGGTCAGCCTACCCTAACATCCTTGCTTCACAAACAAGGTCCGGATACGAGGTATGGACAACCCCCTTTTGTGCCAACCTGTGTACATTCTATATTAGGATCTCATACATATTAGGATCTCATGAACATGGTCCATTGCATACCTGTTTGTACGAGAAATAGCTGACAAAATCTCCCCCTCTGCCACACTTGTCACTTTCATAAGGTGACAATCAACACACACATGTTGCCTCACATTATTTGGAAAGCCTATTGCAAACAGTCAATTATGTTAAGGATGATGTAAGAAACAAACACATTGCAGAATTTTAAGGTCCTACAGTTTAGGGCCACTCACATATGCATATCTCATCCATCCATGCATCTATCCATGCTGTGAACCGATGGTTACTATCCCAAACATAAAACATGCAATTTGACAAAAAGGCCCAATTGATGCCACTGATTTTTGCCTTGAAGTCCTCATGCTTCTTTAGCCAATGGGGGTCCCACTCAATTCTAATCATATCATCACCTCTTTGCATCGGTGTCTTGGATTCTCTAATGACACTATGAATATACCCATCCCTCTAACATACCCGTTGCTAAAAAAGGTTTCTGAGAGTTGATTGTACCTCGATGTGACTTGTCTAATTGTAGGCATGGAAACCAAATGATATAATGGGATGGGTGGCAAAGGGGTAGATGTCCACATCTGAATGAGATGATGAAATAATTAATTTCCAATCAACGTAAAAAAATAAAAAACATAATCTAAATCATGCTGCCATCTCTTACAAGCACTCATTGTCAACATTTCCAACTAGTCTTCTATGCATACTTGCACAATACGTTTATCACAAGTGACTGTGAAAGCGGTCTCGCCAGTGACATCTATCATGCACTTCTTTTTGGTTCTTTGTGTTCGATTCTTCTTGGGTTGCGTATGGCCATGCCCTTGTTGTGCACTAAAGGACTCAATGCTTTGATGGTTGTTGCTTTCCTTGTCAATATCACTCTCTGATAGTATGAGCTTTCTATTGCCCTTCCTCGCCTGCATCATCGAAGTGTGCCCACCTTCTCCTGATGTCACTCCTCCTTACATGAAATTGCAATGGTTCCTTGTAGCTCGGCGGAAGTCAATGATCGTGTTTGTGTTACTCTTCCTCTTGCTCTTGGAGGGCAACTCCCCCCCTTGTGATTGCATGTTGCCGGTGACAATAGCTTGTCATCCTGCTGTAGATCGTGGAGGCAAGTCAAAGTCTTTGAGAGACTCATCCAGTTGTTGCTCTCTTTCCTACAAACAATGATCTGAAATAGGATAAGAGGGGGAGATAGAGCAATCGTAACAAAAATCAAGAGAGGAGTTGCTTACCATCTGTTCAATTAGCCATTGCACAATTGTGTTTTCCTCAATGTCAAACTCAGTATTGCCTTTGCCACAAGCCTTCATACCCCTCTGATGCACAATGGTGATAAGAACTCCCACTCATCCAAGGAGCAAGCTCGGTAAGGGGAACATTTAGCCTTCTGCAATCCTTTCATTGCCCTTGTAAAGGGTGACATGATCTTGTCTTTTGAAATTAGATTTGGCTGTGACAAAGGGGCTTAGGGTTACTTCTTACAGATATATTGCTTCCTCAACTTCTTGCCAATGAAATATCAATTGTGTGTGTGTGTGTGTGTGTGTGTGTGTGTGTGTGTGTGTGTGTGTGTGTGTGTGTGTGTGTGTGTGTGTGTGTGTGTGTGTGTGTGTGTGTGTGTGTGTGTGTGTGAGGGAGGGGGGAAGGAAGAGATGACATTGGGATAAGAGAGTGACGGATAAAGAGAGTCAGAGTGAGAGGCGGATATAGGGAGAGCAAGCGAGAGCGAGAGCAAGAGGGGGGAGGAAGGAGGAGATAAAGAGAGGAAGGTGGAGATAGATTGAGAGAGAGAGAGAGAGTGTGTGTGTGTGTGTGTGTGTGTGTGTGTGAAAGAGAGGAAGAGAGAAAGAGTGGGAGGGGGAGAGAGAGAGAGAGAGAGAGAGGAAAAAAGCCTGGGATCGAATGGTGAGACAGAGTACGTGTGATTGTGTTAGAAAGAGAGGTGTGGAGAGAGAGAGGGGGAGAGAGAGAGAGAGAGAGAGAGAGACGAAACCATACTAAAGGTAGGGGACAAAAAACAAGAAGTTGAATTGTAAGGGGAGGGGGGTCCTTTTAAAGACAAAGGAGAGAGTGTGAGGGAGGGATAGAGAGAGAGAGAGAGAGAGTCACATACCAAGAGTGGAACGATTTGCAATGTGAAAAGGGGGAGGATGGATCCTTTTATAGGTGAAGGAGAGAGAAAATAGGGGGAGAGAGAGTGTGTGATGAAAGAGAGGGGGAAAGAGGGAGAGCATGTGATTAATGTAAATTTTTCTCACCAAAAAGGGGTTGTCGGTAGCCCCTTGTTAGGGATGATTTTTTTTTTCGATAATCCATTCCTGGATAGTAAATTTTAGCCCAACAAGATTTGTGGTTTTTTTTCACCCATTAAGGGATTGCTGGTGATCCCTTTTTGGCGAAAAAACAAACCATAGATCCAAGAATATACAGCATGGGGAGAACAAGGACCAATAGGTTTAAAAACCTGTACCCTATTTGTCCCTATACTCTCCGTGCAGTATATTCTTAGATCTGTGGTTTGTTTTTTTGCCAAAAAGGGGTCGTTGGCAACCCCTTATTAGGCGAAGAAAACCCGCAAATCCAGTGGGCAAAAAGTTACTCTCACAAGGAATGGGTCGCCAAAAAAAAAAACGTCTGGTAAGGGACTGTCGGCAACCCCTATTTGGTGAGGAAAAATTACACACATCACATGCCCTCTCTCTCATCACCCTTTCTCTCTCTCCCCCAATTTTCTCAACTAATCAACAAGTGCTTTCTTAATTAACTTTACGAGTGAAAGAGAGATATATAATTTTCTAAATAGTAGATCTCTACATTCCTAGAAGCATAATATGAGATAGTCATACAAAGTAGAAGCTTATACACACTCGTTCAAACATTGCTTAATTGCTTAAAAAACACACTCATTTAAACATTGCTTTATTCATGTTCTCTCTCTCTCTCTCTTATCCCTCTCCCATCACTTTGTTACTCTCTTCCCTCACCCAACTAGATTTGTGGTTTTTTTTTTCGCCCATTAAGGGGTTTTCGGTGATCCCTTTTAGGTGAAAAAACAAACTACATATCCGAAAACATATAGCATGGGGAGAATAGGAACCAATAGGGTTAAAACCCACAAATCCACTTGGGGGCAAAAAGTTACTCTTGCAAGGAATGGGTCGCTAGAAAAAAAATTCGTCTGTCGATAATCCCTTTTTGGCGAGAAAAATTTACACACATCACATGCTCTCTCTCTCATCACCCTTTCTCTCTCTCTCCCCCCATTTTCTCAACTAATCAACAAATATTTACTTAATTAACTTTATGAGCGAAAGAAAGAGATATAATTTTCTAAATAGTAGATATTTACACTCCTAGAAGCATAATATGAGATAGTCATACAAAGTAGAAGCTTATACACACTCGTTCAAACATTGCTTTATTGCTTAAAAAACACACTCATTTAAACATTGATTTATTCATGTTATCTCTCTCTCTCTCTCTCTCTCTCTCTCTCTCTCTCTCTCTTTGTTACTCTCTCTTCTCTCACCCAACAAGATTTGTGGTTTTTTTCGCCCATTAAGGAGTTGCTGGCGACCCCTTTTTGGCGAAAAAACAAACCACAAATTTGAGAATATACAGCATGGGAGAATAAGGACTAATATGTATCTAATGGTCCCTATTCTCCCCATGTTGTATTTTCTCGGACCAATACATACCTATTGGTCTCTATTCTCCCCATGTTATATATTCTCGGATCTATGGTTTGTTTTTTTGCCAAAAAGGGGTCGTCGACAACCCCTTATTAGGTGAATAAGGTGAAGAAAACCCACAAATCTAGCTGGGCAAAAATTTACTCTCACAAGGAATGGATCGCCATAAAAAATTTTATCCGATAAGGGGCTACCGACGACCCCTTTCTAGCAAGAAAAAATTACACGCATCACATGCCCTCTCTCTCATCACCCTTTCTCTCTCTCCCCCCATTATCTCAACTAATTAACAAATATTTACTTAATTAACTTTACGAGCGAAAGAGAGAGATATGATTTTCTAAATAGTAGATCTTTACACTCCTAGAAGCATAATATGGGATAGTCATACAAAGTAGAAGCTTATACACACTCGTTCAAACATTGCTTTATTCATGTTGTCTCTCTCTCTCTCATCCCTCTCCCATCACTTTGTTACTCTCTCTTCCCTCACCCAACTAGATTTGTGGTTTTTTACGCGTACCCTATTGGTCCTTATTCTCCCAATGGTGTATATTTTCGAATCTGTGGTTTGTTTTTTCGCCAAAAAAGGGTCGTCGGAAGTCCCTTATTAGGCGAAGAAAACCCACAAATCTAGTTGGGCGAAAAGTTACTCTTTCAAAGAATGGGTCCCCATTGCTTTGTTTATTTTAATTAACAATGTGCGTATACATTCCAAGAAAATTGATTTATATTGCACATTTTTAAAAACTAGCTCTAATTATGAAGGGAAGGGAGTGCCGCGCTTACCTGCGCCACGTCCGTTTGCCCACCCATCGCACTGCGTCTGTCCTTCCCGCCGACATCCATCCGTCCATGTGCTCTCTCTCTCTCTCTCTCTCTCTCTCTCTCTCTCTCTCTCTCTCTCTCTCTCTCTCTCTCTCTCTCTCTCTCTCTCTCTCTCTCTCTCTCTCTCTCTCTCTCATATAAAGACAAAAAAAAAGTAAAAAGTGTTATTTTATCTCTCCTAAATTGAAAAATTAATTAACCAATTAATTAATAGTTATTAATAATTGAGTAACTAAATCATTAATTAATTATTAACAAATTAGTTAACTTCTACTTTTAGCAAGTTAAATAATTAACGAGTTAATCACTATTTGATAGTAATTAGGTAAATAATTAGTTAATTAACTAATTACTAGTTAATCTAACTAATTAACTTACTTAGTAAATTAACTTACTAATTAAATAATTAAATATATTAAATAACTAATTAAATAAATAATTATTGAGTCAAAAAATAAGTGAATAAAACTAACTATTAAACATTTAATTAATTATTAACCAAATTCACTTACTAATCAATCTATTGATTCATTAAGTAATTAATAAAATTAAGTAATAACGTTTTTAATAACTAATTAATTAATAGCTTTTTAGATTTAAATATTTAATAAGTAAGTCATTAATTAAGAAATTAATTAATGAATAAATTAATAACCAATTAATAATTAATTATCTAATTAAAAAACAAGTAACTAATTAAGTAACCATTTAACCAATTAAGAAATTAATTATTAATTAACAATTTACCTTATATTTTATATTAGTTACTTAGTTAAATAAATAATTAATTAAATTTAATAATTAAAATAACTAATTTTATATTAACTATTAATTAATTACTTAGTCAATAAAATTATATATTGATCGATTAGTTGAAATTAATAACTACGAACCAAAAAACAATTAGTAATAACCAATAACTAGTTACTTAAAATTAATAAATAATTCATTAAAATTATAATTAATCAATATTAATTGATTATTTATTAATTAGTTATAAATTAGTTTTTAACAACCAGTAAATATCTTTTATTCAAGTAGTAATGGCTAATGGCAATATTATGTATTTATTTTATTTAAAATATTAAATAATTTATCACATAATTATTTAGCAATTAAAACTATTTATTACTTAATTAATTGATATGGATTTATTAATTGAATTTTTATTTATTTAATATAAATCAAATAATATTTAATAAAATAGTATGCATTAGTTCATTGATTAGATATTTAATGTATCGGTCAAAATATATCAATTAAAATATTAATAGTTGGCTTGTTTTATAATTCATGTATATCAACTAGCTTATTGATTAATTAGTTATTATAGTAATCAATTAGTATAAAGTGAACCATTTATATATTAATATTACTTAATTTGTTTATTAATTTATTTATTGCTATTAATCATTTCATATAAATCAATGTAATGTAATAATAATGCTAATTAATTAGTTAATATGATTGTGCATTAATACGTTAGTTGTATGGGATTTTTTTGGGGGGGAATGAAGAGAGAGTGCAAGTGCATGTGGACTAGTATCGTTCTGCCCGCCGCTGAGAAAGGGGTCACCGACACACCTACATCATTTATCTTAGTTATTTGGGTTTAGGGTCCAAGGTATGAGAGTGTGTGTGCGTATGGGCCAAGATGGCTGATAAGAGAGAGTGTGTATGTGGATTGGGATCATTTTGTCGCCAAAGAAGGGGTCGCTGGCAACCCAATATTTGGTGTGGAAAAATATGACTAGCACCTCCCCCCCTTCTCACATCTCTCTCTTCGTATGGCACATGTCTCCTACTCTCTCTCTCTCTCTCTCTCTCTCTCTCTCTCTCTCTCTCTCTCTCTCTCTCTCTCTCTCTCTCTCTCTCTCTCTCTCTCTCTCTCTTCTCTCTCTCTCTCTCTCTCTCTTTGACATGCATTTAATGCCCCACTATGTCAAAGTGGTTACATAACCCCCTATGACACAATGCCTCCCCCTCCCTCAAGTTGTGGATTATTTTCTTAATCTCGCAGGTACGTACACATCTCCGTCCCTCCCTCCCTCTCTCTCTCCTCCCCCTCACTCTATCCATCACCCGCAGTCTCTCTCCATGCTGGCTCCCTCTTGGTGCTCTCCAACCCCCCTCTCTCTCTATCTCTCCATGGCACCCACATCCACTCACACACTCTCTCTCTCTCTATCTCCCTCTTTTGCTCTCTCGCTCCCACACAAATATGTATATCCTCTCTCCCTCTCTCTCTCTCTCTCTCTCTCTCTCTCTCTCTCTCTCTCTCTCTCTCTCTCTATCTCCCTCTTTTGCTCTCTCGCTCCCACACAAATATGTATATCTCTCTCTCTCTCTCTCTCTCTCTCTCTCTCTCTCTCTCTCTCTCTCTCTCTCTCTCTCTCTCTCTCTCTCTCTCTCTCTCTCTCTCTCTCTCTCATGCACACACTTTATATATCCTCATCTCTCTCTCTCTCTCTCCCTCTCTTGTATATGACATACACCCCCACACTAACCGTTTCAATGACATCCATATCTGACATGAGTGTTCGTACATGTGTAGATAGCTTTGGAAATGGATCCAACATCTAGTGCTACACCAAATACTGAGGTCCACATATATGTATCGTCCCTCTCTGCCAAACCTATTATGCACTACACAAGTAGGTTGTTCCTGAAGTTGAAGAAGGAAGACATTTGCAATGGCAATGGCTACCGTGTTCTTGCTATCACCCATGCAAATGACTGAATACAAAGCACGCCAGTCCATTGTAACAATAACCATGAGGCTGTTCAGGTATATGTTCTGGATACCTTGGTCTCACAAGACTAACTTTTCGAACAAGGAAATGGACCTATATTGCATCCTTCCCCCACCATAGACATCACCCAGAGCCCTTGTAGGATTGAGAAAACAACAGTCACCATGGAAGCCTCACCACCCCCCTTGGACATTGAGAAAAACAAGACCATCCCCATCACGCTTAATGTGGAAGAGGAGGGGATGCGACAATCCTCTTATGCTGTAAGTGTGGTTGAGTACATAATGTCTTCAGGGGGGCCAACACCAAGTCTACGTCATTTGCTTTAGAATACAAGCGCTATAAAGAGAGTGGAGGAGATCCCAATTTTCTATGATGGCAATGTGGCATACGAGCTTCCACCAATAGCAAACAATATGCATCCAATGGAGGGTATGGGGCAAAAGTACGATGGCCATTACTGAACAAAGCCCACGTCAACATCAATGGCATTCCTCGGTACTGTTCGCTGAAGCAAATGTATCAAAGAGCTAGAGTGTCCCAATAGAGATTGTACTGGTAGGTCAATTTTTAGCTCCCCAAAAAAGGGGGCATGGATAGGTGCAAGATTATTCATTCGCTCCACTATCATTAAAGTGATTGCAGAGTCTCATGACATGGTTCTAGTATCCTATCGCAAGTAAATCACACTAATCAAGTTCAAATACATGCCATGCATGTAAACTCAGTACCACCATACTGACTATTGGAATGTCAACTGTTGGTCTCAGAAGCCTTGGATGCTTCTATTGTAAGAAACCCCCCCCCCCTCCCCCCCCATCTTGCTCTCCAAGTCCGAGTGTGTAGTGTATTATGTGATGTTAGCAAGGCCAATGTCAAAACTATTTATTCATCAAGGCACACATAACCATGAGGTGCAAAGAGGCACATGTAGAGGTAATGTCAAAGAGGTGCGAAAGACAGTAGAGGAAATGGTAAGAGACTTTAGGTGGCTGGACCTCGACACCTACAAATGACTATGGCTAGAAGGCTAGTAATGGGTGCCTTGGCTTCAGGAACTCCAACCACTCATTTAGAGGAATAGGTAACATATTATTCCATTCACAACACATTTCAAAATATCTTTAAAAGGCCATGCATATGAAGATCAATATTTTGTGCATGCAGGTTCAAACACATGGTCCATGCAGCACGGGCTCAGAGGGATCAAGGAATGGGATCTCGTTCTAAAGTTAAAGCAACGTTGTGCATACAGATTTTTCCATGGTAGCCTATTTCCTAGGCAAGTCGTTGACAATGATAGTAGGTGCTTTATATTCAAAATATCAACAGCTGGGCCAACCTCAGGGGTTCACTTAGTGAATTGTATGTGAAGGAATGGCACTTGGGACCTATGCAATAGTTGGGTATGCTTTGACCATGTGCATCGCATTAATTATTGGACCACTATGGCATCACATGTGTATGACCCAATGTAGTTTCTCTTACCTAATTCTACCATCACAACACAAACTTAAGTAACATAGTTCTCCTTACTCTCCCATTCCTTTCTTGTGTTTTTGCAGTGTACAAGAGTTGATGACTCTGGCAATATGTGAGATGAAGGAAGAGGATACAAATGTACAAGCTCTTTTCTGGACAAAGATGAATGAGGTGATGGACAAGTGTGGACACCCAAGTGTTGATTTTTTAGGATTCATGGCAGACGAGGTAGCTGTCAATTGGAGGGCCATCTGCATAGTGTTCAATGGTGATCCGAACAACATAATGCAAGGAAGGGAGAGATCTTACTTATTTCATTGGGAACAAAGTCTCCAAATACACACATCACAGTATGTGCACAAGAGTTTTCAAGATGAGCATAAGTGCTTGTGGTGCGCAGATCGGATGCCGTAAGCACACGTAGTGAGAGTCAGAAGGTCCCCAAGAACAAAAGAACTCTACTTTTTGCACACAAATCAATGTTGAAAGCTTGCACGACATAAACAAGAGACCAATTGGGTGCAATCTCCCCCCATGCCTTGTGTGAGCGCTCCACAAAGCATATATTTTATATATTAATTATCTTCAAGCTCAAATAATAGCCCAAATTACAAAATAGTACGCTTTTGGCTTTTGAGTTTGCTTTTGTGCCAAATAGAGAATTAAAGCTAATGGGCGCCCAAGAAGTCAGGCATACCCAAGTACAATGTCCAAATACAAATATCTAAATCGTGCGCCCACGCGTATACAAAAATAATAAATAAATATCAAGTGCCTTGATAAATAAGCGCGACAAAATATAGGCGCCATGCCTAAGGTATGTGCCCATCAAAATATTGACGATAAATTTGAATACACGCTATCCTCCAATGCTTTCCACTACCACCGTTGCTATCTCTACACATCAATTGAAGCATTCACAATCGTTAGTAAAATAATACAATTAAACCGACAAAAGTGAATACCTAGTAGTCTTCAGCTACATAAATAAATTAATTGGTTAGAAATCAATCCTAACCTTAATTTATCACGAGTTCGCACTCTAAACTCATAAACATTTATTAATTTAAATATGTATTTTACAGAATCACCCACTATGGAATCACCCATGTACACACTAAATTAACAAAACGCCCGAAAAGGATAGGCGTTCCCATCGACTTCTCGCACAAAGAATCCACTTTATGTATGAGCCCCGGTAATAAAATCTTATGGAATCCACTGTAAAACCTCACGGAATCCACCGTGAAATATGCCTCCTGGCATCATACCCCCGGGGTGGGATAGCAATTGTCCTCAATTGCTATTAGCTCAATGTGGAGCTAACAGAGTGGGGAAAGCATTTAAGTCTCTAGCGTGCATCCATTGGGCCTCTTTAATAGGATGGTTTTTAAACTTAACCAAATATCTAGAATATCTACAGCCAGTTCTAGTGATCATAAAGTCAGTATCTATAATAGTTTCAGGCTCAAAGATTTCAGTCTCTTTATCTAGTAAAGGTGGGTTTTCATAGACAGGGTGTACAGGTAATTGGCCTCTAAAGGGTCGTAGTAAACTAATATGAAAGGTGTTGTGAATTTTCCAATGTTGTGGTAGTGCTAGTTTAAATGCATTTTCATTGATTTTGTATATGATCTTGAATGGTCCATAAAATCTAGGTGCTAATGTGAGAACAGGGTGCTTATCTACACTTTGTAATCTTCGTTTTTCTATTTGTAACCAAACATAATCATCAACTTTAAAATTCATAGCCTGTCTTTTCTTATTTGCTTGCTTTGTATATGATTGCTGGGCTTTAGCAATCATATCTTTAACTTCATCAAAAATAGTAGCGTGCATATTAGCAATATCATCAGCAGTCTAAATCTTGTTTGATAATGATGCAACAGGTGTAGGCAATCTATATCCATAAATAACTTCAAATGGTACTTTCTTTGTAGCTGTGTGTGATGTATTATTATATGCAAACTGAAGTAAATGTAGATGTGTATCCCATGTATATGGTTTTGAAATAGTGTAAGCATGTAAAAGATCTAAAATAGTACTGTTAGTAGCTTTTGTTTGACCATTAGTTTCAGGATGAAATGCAGATGAAAAATCAATCTTTGTTCCTAAGTTAGCAAACAAAGTAATCCAAAAATTATTACAAAATCTAGAATCACAATCAAAAATAATAACTTTTGGTAAACCATGATTAATAAACACAATTTTCAAAAACAATTGAGCTGCTTGAGATGCAGTTAAATTTTTCTTGCATGGAATGAAATATGCTTGTTTGCTAAACCTTTCTACAACAGTCCAAATCATATCATGGTTAGCTTTAGTGTTAGGTAAACCAGTGATAAAATCCATAGAAATCTGTTTCCATGGTCTTGATGGAATAGATAAGGGCATCAGTAAACCATACTATTTACCATGGTGTCTTTTAACTCGTTGACAAACTAAACATTCAGTTACAAAGTTAGATACATCAGTGTCCATATGTGGCCAATAAAAATCTTCAGTCCAATGTACGCAAAGTAGATATAATACCTCTATGACCTTGATATGGAGGACAATGAATCTCATTCAAAACAAAAGATCTAAATGGAACTGTCACACATAATCTTTTTTCATAAAACATGAATGCATTATTGTAAGACAGTGAATCAATAGGAATCCAATTATTTGCAACTAATTTATTCCAATCAGCTTGAAAAGTAAAATCCTGATGATAAGTATCTTTCATAGGGATAAGGGAATCAAATGATATGACAGAAATATTATGAATTGTCGGTCTTCTACTTAAAGAATCGGCTACAACATTCTCTTTTCCTGGTTGATATTGGATAAGGGGATGAAAACTTTGAATGAAAGCTGCCCATTTAATATGCCGGTCAGATATTTGGGGTTGACTAAGGATATGTCTAATGCTTTGTTGGTCAATTTTGATCATAAACTCAGAACCCATTAAATAATATTTCCATTGATGTAAGGCTTGTACTACAGCTAACAATTCTTTATCATAGGTAGAATATTTAAGTTCAGGTGGTTTCAGTTTACAGCTAGAGTAGGCTATGGGATTATTATCTTGCATAAGGATGGCTCCTATTCCAGATCCAGTAGCGTCAGTAACTACTAAAAAGAATGGTCTATTGAAATCAGGTAGTTGTAATACATGAGCATGGGTTAATGCATGTTTCAATAAATCAAAAGATTTTTGTTGATTGTCAAACCAGCTATACACAATACCTTTCTTTAAAAGTCTAGTCAAAGGTAATGCAAGTAATGAGAAATTTCTTACAAACTTTCTGTAAAAACTGGCAAGACCTAGAAAAGAATGTAACTCGTGCACATTTTTGGGTATGGGCCAATTTAAAATTGCTTCTATCTTTTTAGGTCAACCTTAATACCTTCTGATGAAACAATGTGTCCTAGATATTCAATTTCTATTTGAAAGAATTCACTCTTTTCTGGATTAGCATACAATTGATTATCTTTTAACAACTTGAAAACTAAAGACAGATGTTCATAATGCTCATTCTCATTTTTACTGAATACCAATATATCATCAAAGAATACTATAACACAATGCTGATATTTTAGAAATATGTGATTCATCATGCGACTAAATGTAGCAGGTGCATTAGTTAGACCAAAAGGCATCACTAGAAATTCATAGTGTCCAAATTGTGTTCTAAATGCAATTTTGAATATATCATATTTATCCAATCTTACTTGATGATAACTAGATTTAAGATCTATCTTACTTGTGATAAATGCGGGATCTAGAGCATGGTAGAGGCAGAAGCTATGGAGGATGGAAGTTGAAGATACTACTCATGTTGACATTGACAAAGAAGACAACTGTTACACAAGTGAATTAGGTTTCAAGATTGAGACTTGAACTCATAAACACAATCTTGTGTAGGACTGACAATGACATAGACACTTGAAAGAAAGAGACAAGTACTATTGCGTTATCATCATATGAAAGTGATAGTCAAGTACATCATTATATAGGATTGCTTGGTAGCACACTACATCACTGTGCCTATGGGATCTATCTCTCTTCCTAGAATGAACTGCACCTTCCTAGCCTAGTTGTTCCATACAAAGGGGCATACATAGGGTGTAATTGGCAGATTCTCAACACCCCTCCTCAATCATAACCTAAAAGTACAAAGTGTGTAGAGGCTTTAGTGAGAGCAGCACCTGCAAAGTGTGGGCATACCACAAACATGGCAAAACTCTAGAGGCTGTCGCAGAAAAAGGCTAAGTGTGGGTACCATAAACATGGTGGACATCCAGAGGCTGTAACAGGGGCCTCACAAAGTGTACAGAGGCTGTAGTATAAGGCTACATGAGGAGTTTTTACAAGCTTATGAAAGAAACATCAAGGCAGGTACAATGCTTTTAAAACAGAAAATGAGAGACAAGGACCGATAGGCCCTTGTGGTCTTTTTCAGCATATGCTTTCTCTTTGTCAGCATGGAAAATCTTCTTGTCTTTCATGTTTGGTTCTTCAGCTTTGAATGATGTGATCGTTTGGTCTTCATGGCAGATCTTCTTCTTGTCCTTCTTCCTTTGCTCTTTGATCTTATGGTCTTCTTGGTCTGTTTGGTCTACTTCTTCTTTGACTTTGCTTGCAGCTTTAGTCTTCATGTCCATGTCCCCCTCAAGCAAAGGTATCATCTTTGAGGTAGTGGAAATGTCTTCAAAATCTTCTGATGGATTCATTGATTGAACTTTGATGTAGACAGCACCATGTCTTTCTGCAAGTAAGATAGCCAAGTCTTGCATGCAATGTAAATGGGCAACAAGAGTAATGTTACTCTTTATAATAGGTAACCACCCAAGAGACTTCATGCTTGGCATTTCCATGATGGAATCAGGTTAAAATTTCTGAAACTTTCCAGCACAAAGTTGAAATCTAATGTGTCAGAAGACACAACCAATGGCAGTGAAAGCACACTATGTAGTATCAAAAGATACTATGGTTGAACTTGATGATGATTCTTGATGCTTTGATTTTGTTGATGCTTATCTTCTTGAATCTTTTTATTGCTGGGAACTTAAGTAACACAGTGGATCAGAGTGACAGAGGCTTGGGTTGTATCAGGAGAGAGAAAATGAAAGAAAAATGAGTTTTGGGAGATTTTGGCTATGGTGGAATCAGGGTTTCTGAGACAGGGGCCTGGTTTCTCTCAAATTGCAGGAGCTATACTTGATCATTTTCAAAAAAATTTACATGTCTAGGAAGCTTACTTCATGGGCTATCAAAGCCCTATGGAAATTGTCCAGATCGTGGACAGCACGACTCAAGTAGAGGGCGCGAACAGCCACGGCACGATTCAGGACAGCGAAGACAAATTTTCGTAATGCCAGGGTCAGGGCGTAGCAATATGGTCGATTGATGTGCCAGGTGAAGCGTCTTGAGTAGGAGAACAATCCCCTAGAAGAAATTAGGAGCTGAAGTGGCCTGGTTGAGGAGTTATGGAAGCTCCAAGTGAGGTAGGTCATGTCTGGCTATGGCAGACACAGAGCAAAGATTGAGAATTTTCACAATGCTGAAGCTATGCTTGCCCAAGGTCAATGATTGATGTGTCAACAAGAAGCTCTGGAAGTAGGGGAACACTTTCCCAGAAAGAAGCTCCAGGAGGTTTGACCTGTAGAGTGAGATATAAGAGCTTCAAGTTGACAGGGTGATGTTGGCTATGGCTACCATGAAAGCTCAAGTGAAGGTAGAGTTAAGAGATGAAGTCATGGGCTAGAACTGTGGTGACTAGAGTTGAAGAGGAACTGAGCGAGAGCAGAAAAGAGCTAAGCCATGCTTAGCTGAGCTCTGATACCATGTGATAAATGCAGGATCTAGAGCATGGCAGAGGCGGAAGCTAGGAGGATGGAAGATGAAGATACTACTCATGTTGACATTGACAAAGAAGACAACTGTTACACAAGTGAATTAGGTTTCAAGATTGAGACTTGAACTCATAAACACAATCTTGTGTAGGACTGACAATGACACAGACACTTGAAAGAAAGAGACAAGTACTATTGCATTATCATCATATGAAAGTGATAGTCAAGTACATCATTATATAGGATTGCTTGGTAGCACACTACATCATTGTGCCTATGGGATCTGTCTCTCTTCCTAGAATGAATTGCACCTTCCTAGCCTAGTTGTTCCATACAAAGGGGCATACATAGGGTGTGATTGGCAAATTCTCAACATTACTGAATATGGCAGATCCTCGTAGTTTATCCATAAGATCATCTACCCTAGGAATCGGATATCTATTCTTAACAGTAATTTTATTTAGGGCACATAATCAATGCACATGCGATAAGTATTATTCTTCTTCTTTACTAATAAGACAGGTGCACCAAATGGAGAACTACTAGGTCTAATTAATCCTCTGTTAAGCAATTCTTCTATTTGATTTTGAATTTCTTTCTGTTCAATTTGATTATGTCTATATGGTGCTTTACATGTTGGTTATGTACCAGGAATTAAATCTATTTTGTGATCTTCAGGTCATGAAGGTGGTAGTCTAGGTGGTAAATCATCAGCAAAACAATCTTGAAATTGGGCAAGAAATTGTGTATGCCTAGGATGCATTTGTGTTTCTTTAGCTTGAAGTTCATTCACCCATATTAAATAAGATTTGCTACTTTTACGTAATGCACGTTAAAATTCCTTCATTCAGTATATTCACCAATTTTAATTTCTAAGTTATGCACCTCTTGTGTCCCATTATATCTCGTGCCTAGAAAAACAGGTTTAATGCGATAATGTGTAGAAACACTTTGTAAATTCAATTCTTTCACTAACTTTGCAGAAATAAAATCATGTGTGCTACCATCATCATGTAAAATAATCTTTTGTTTACCATGCACTAAACATTTCATTGTCAACAAAGAATGTGGAGTTGGCATATCTGGCAAACTATCCGAAGTAGTACCAATGTCGTCATCATCTTTTGTAAAGTCAGGCATTTCCTCACGTTCTTCTTCTTCCATTGCTCCAAGATAATTGATATGGACAGGTGGCTTTTTCGATTGACAATTGGCTGCTAGATGTCCAAGTTGATGGCATTTGTAACAAAATATAGGTTTGGCTTTAGATATATTGTTGGTAATGGCGAAAAGTTTAGGAATATTGGGATTTGGCTGCGAGGATGGCTTAGGGTTTGGATTGGTATTTGTTGGCAAAGCAGGTGGTCGTGTCCAAGACTTACGGAATTAAGATGGAAGAAAACGACTTTGATTGAATCTTCAAAAATTTGAATTGATTGCTTGGAACCATAGTTACCATTAGTTTGAAATTGTTGTGGACGCTTGTCTCTTCCTCGAATCTTGTCTTCAGTGTCATGAGCCAAGGAAATTGCATCTTCAAGGGTTGTTGGCTTGAACATATTGACTTCGGCATAGTAATGTCCAAGTAGACCAGACATAAACCTGTGTTTGTGAGTCGCTTTAGGTACATCTTCGAGCATGCGTAATTGCAGTAGGGCATTCCAAAAACGTTCAGTGTATTGGAAAATAGGTTCACGATCTCTTTGCTGTAGAAGATCCCATTGCTTAATGGCTTTTTCATGGAACTGAGGGGGAAGGAAATGCTGCAAAAACTTCTTTTGGAAACTCTCCCAGGTAGTGGGACAATCAATGCTCTTGTGAACCACAGTCCACCATAGAGATGCTCGATCGACTAAATGGTTAGTGACACATTTAATTTTGTCTTTCTCAGCATATGTCTCTTCATGAAAGTAATCATCAAAGTGACTGATAAATGCAAGCACAGTCTTTCCATCTCGTGATCCATTGAAAGTACGAAATTTGAATTTTTTTTTACTTATCTTTGTTTCTTTGCGGATGGATTGGGCTTCAAGTGTCGCATCGATGATACGTCATATAAGATCTTCGGGTTGCGGTCCATCTTTGTCGGCGGTAGTTCGTTGTAGATTGGCCAATTGAACTTGCAAAGCTTGTCGGGCTCTTCGTTCTTCATCAAGCTGCATCATAATCAAATCCAATTTTTGTTCCATCATTGGTTCAGGTAAATCACCTTCAGCCATTAAACCGTCCATATGTTGTTCCATCATCCTGTAAAATCCAAAAGACCTCACACTCTCGAAATCTGATTAGCGGGATGAGCATAGCTCAAAGGCGAGTATATAAGGCTTATAAATTTTTATTTGGCTTTTTAGTCTTTGTCTCTTGCGGTTGTGGCATTCGTTATCTTCGTAAAAATGGCATATAATCTTTGTATGACCTGCGTATAACCTTCTGCGTTTGCTGAAACTAGTTCAGCAAGTCTGCAAATAGGAACAGGGTCTTCCAAAGAGCAATACCGTGATTCTGTGCTTCTGCATGTGAACAGCCTTTATGGGAGTGGTTGGATAAGTCTGTTTTGACTTCTGTGACTTGCAGGACTTGGAGATTGCTTAGTAGACTTGGAAGACTAGGAAGCTTAGTAGCTTTAGTAATTGAAGCTAAACGAAATTTTTGAGGACGTCAGTATATCAGTGGTGGATTCGACGCCACCCAGAACGTCCTCTTGCCCGTCGATCGTCGAATTTGATGAATGAAACTTTTTTAGATATGGAAGCTTACTATCAGTCTGGTTCAAAATGACTTGAAGAAGGAGATGTTTACGTGGTCCTCCGCTTTCTCAGGCCAGTCCTTCGCGATCAGAGAGTGCAGATAGGGGTTCTTGACCACCAGGAAGTCACCGGTATCGACCGTTCGCGATGAAACTGATTGTAGAGCTCGATCGTTCCAAGAGCTCCGCCTTCGCACAAGATGGTAAGCGATTAGAAGCTCTCGATCTCAGCTTCGCTCTGATACCACTGGTGCGCAGATCAGATGCCGTGAGCGTGTGTAGTGAGCATCAGAAGGTCCCCAAGAACAAAAGAACTCTACTTTTTGCACACAAATCAACGTTGAAAGCTTACATGACATGAACAAGAGACCAATTGGGTGCAATCTCCCCCCATGGCTTGTGTGAGAGCTCCACAAAGCATGTATTTTATATATTAATCATCTTCAAGCTCAAGTAATAGCCCAAATTACAAAATAGCATGCTTTTGGCTTTTGAGTTTGCTTTTGTGCCAAATAGAGAATTAAAGCTAATGGGCGCCCAAGAAGTCAGGCATACCCAAGTACAATGTCCAAATACAAATATCTAAATTGTGCGCCCATGCGCATACAAAAATAATAAATAAATATCAAGCGCCTTAATAAATAAGCACGACAAAATATAGGCGCCATGCCTAAGGTATGTGCCCATCAAAATATTGATGATAAATTTGAATACACGCTATCCTCCAATGCTTTCCACTGCCACCGCTGCTATCTCTACACATCAACTGAAGCATTCACAATCGTTAGTAAAATAATACAATTAAACCGACAAAAGTGAATACCTAGTAGTCTTCAGCTACATAAATAAATTAATTGGTTAGAAATCAATCCTAACCGTAATTTATCACGAGTGTGCGCTCTAAACTCATAAACGTTTATTAATTTAAATATGTATTTTGCGGAATCACCCACTATGGAATCACCCATGTACACACTAAATTAACAAAACGCCCGAAAAGATAGGCGTCCCCATCGACTTCTCACACAAAGAATCCACTTTGTGTATGAGTCCCGGTAATAAAATCTTACAGAATCCACCGTAAAACCTCACAGAATCCACCGTGGCACGGAATCCACCGTGAAATATGCTTCCTAGCATCAGCTTGTGCTGTATGTGGAGGTGTGCAATCACGGAACATGATGCAACAAGGCAATATCGATTCATTCGGGCTTGGTGGGCCTCAAGGAAAGTTGCAGATTATAATATACTAGCAATGGATTGCTCGCTTAATTGGTGGCATATCGAATATCCACGTTGGATGCAGCACTCTATCAGGGTAAGACTAATTCATAATAGTAGGATATGACATGTGGTGCATTTGTTTTCTCACGTTCCATACCTTCTCCTACTATATTTTTGTCTAGGTGGTGGAGAACATTGCTCATATGCCAACCACAAACTTGGCAGAGCCAATGCATGCAAGTTGGTTGGCAGGGGAGGGATTCAAGGGATCTATCAGCTTCTACAATGCATGTGTCAGTGATTTGGCCAATGCTCTACTATAGAGCACAAAATGGCATGCATTCATTGGTGAAAAGTTCCATGGTGTAGGACCTAGTGCTGCAAAGAAACTTTTGAGTCGACCACAGTAAGGAATTAGCCCCGGCAACGGCAAGGATGGTTAAGGAGGTGCAAAGAGGACCTAAATTGCATAAAAATGTCTTGATTTTTTAGGGGACAATGTGAATGTAGCAAGAAAATGCAAGCTTGATGGGAAAGTGGGGTCCGAGGAAGCCAATGCCTCTCACATGACTCAATATGTGACTGAAAACATGCCTAGAAGAAAGGGTACAAGAAAACTAAACTTTGAGGACCCTTTGCCTTCTGACCAATTAAGGGTAGTATCACCAAATTGTTCGGAGGAAACGGTGGTGGAGATAGTCCATGACACCGTTTGGGCTATAAGAAGGATTCCAACTTGCAGTCATGTACAATGTCAAGGATGGTTGGGAGTTAGAGAGGGAAAATGCAAAGAACCTATAAAAAATACGTCACATGGGGTGCCTGCACCTACATTTTGGGGCATCATGGAGTGGTCTAGGTCAAGAGGAGAAGCTAGCAATCAACATGGAATGAGGTGCCAGTTCATGTGGTTTTGTAATGATAGTGTGGACCATACATGGAACATTTGTTCTTCCATTCATCACGCACCGCCCAAGGCTCCACAAGTATGGCCAATGGCACGAGGCACAAATTTGACCATAGAAGAAATCCACATGTTGGAGAGTAGTGAGTTTGTTTTACAAAAGGCAACACAAGAGGGGGATACTAACGAGGGCTCTTGTAGATATCGAAGAGGTGTTTTACAAGCTACAGGGAAAAGGATAGACTCAGCGTTGGCTCTAGATGCAACTATGAAGGGCCACACAGTGGTGAAGGCCTTGAAGCATGAGGTTTTCAAACTAGAGACAGCTCACTCAAGTGTCATGCATGAGTGTTATGATGTGCACATTACAAAGAATCCAACATGTAATTGCTAGCATTTCATGGACAGTGCCGTAGAAGGAAAAGCATATTTGGCATGTAAGCACCTATACTATGTGTACCTCCGAGTTTTTGGGATGGATGCAAATGCCAACATGTTTATACACCAACCCACATTCATTGAAGAAAACTTGCACATTGTATTTGGAAGTAGAAGAACTTTTCCAACTCCATCTATATAGTGACTATCAATGCAATGCCAACACTACCTCTTAGCACAACTGCATTTTACTTTGTTGAGAAGTCACCATTATACAATCCATTTGAATGGCAAGCCTTTGGTGAACTTATCTCTCTCAATTTGACAAGCAAAAGCACATTTCCCAGACTTAACGTAATATAAATGTACATTTGGGTTGCTTATATGAATTGTCTTGTATCATATTTGTTGGGGAAAGGAGAGGAAGGGAGAGAGAGGCGAAGGGAGGGAGCTATCAATGCATTGAAATTAAAGTTCTAAAAATACCAAGTGGCTACCCAAGTATTCACATTGTGTGTGTGTGTGTGTGTGTGTGTGTGTGTGTGTGTGTGTGTGTGATGTATTTAGGATATAAGAGAAGCGTTTGTTACAATACATGCTACTAAGATTTGTTACAACACATGCTACTAAGAGTAAAGACATGGAGTAATTCATGTGTGTGTGTGTGTGAGAGAGAGAGAGGTGTGGGCCATGGTGTTCCATTCTTCTGAGGTGATCGCATGAATGAACCCACGTTACATGCTAGAGAGAGAGAGAAATCGTTTACATGAGATGGAGTGCTATTTGATCGAGTGTGCTAGAAAGAGAAAAAGAGAATATACATGTAAAGGGAGAAATAAAGAGAGTGAGTGAGTGAGAGTGAGTGAGTGAGTGAGTGTGTGTGTGTGGATGAGTGAAGGTAGTGGTGGAAATCATGGAGGTGGCGGGGATAATGGTAGTGGTGGTGGAGGTGGCAACAGTATTGGCAGTGGCGGCAAAGGTGGAGGAAGTTTTTGTGGTAGTAGTGGTGGAGGTCAAACAAATCAAGGGGTGGAATAAGTGGACTATGTGGAACAAGAAATGGAGGTTGCCCAAAAAAGCTTGCTTCTTGCATGCATTCATACTCCTCTAGCAAGCTTTCAAAGTTGAATTCTTAGAAACTTTAGAGGACTAATTTGAATTTTCTTTATTCAAGTGCAAGTCAAAGATTTGTGAGCATTTCTTAAACTCTCTCCACGCGAAAATGTCGTCCGCGCGACCACGCTGCACTATATATTTTGTACTGCACATTTGAAACACTCAAATTAGATGTAGCAAGCAAATTTAGATACGACACATTCTAAACCCCTCATCACCTTTGGACTACATCCCCTCGAGAACTCCCACTCCTCCATTGAGACCTCTGTCCCTTCACTAGATGCTGCACTTAAGGCTCCATGCAACCATCGTGTTGACATAAACCGTGGCATCTCCTCCATGCCTTCGGGATATCGAATCGGTCGGTGATGCGTACTGCATCGGAATTCAACTCGCGCTTCCTCTCGATCTTGCCTTGCAATCTGGTACTTGGCGAGCCACGTCTCCATGGAGGCATGGTGCAACATACAAAAGCGATTCACCTTCTCTTCCATTGAGGCATCCATTCTTTTTTCTACCCCATTTCCAACCACCACATCTCCAGTCAGCCTATCATCGTCCTTCAGCGTCCAAAGCATTTTATTGTCCGGTTCCACCGTTGGTAGCCATTATGAGATATGCACTAATGCCTTTGACACCAACCAACCTTCTGCCATGCTACCTTCTGGACGAGCTCGTTGTCGCACAAAGCCTTTCAGGGTTTTCATGAAGCGCTCCAAGAAGAACATCCATCGTGTATAGACAGGTCCAGCAATCTCCACTTCGTCCACAAGATGCACAAGAAGGTGAACTTGTATCGTGAGCATGCTAGTGGGCAGGTATTTCTCAAAGAGACAGACCATCTCAACTGCTCCCCACCTTGCGGATTCAATAGAAGACGTCTTAATCTCTTTATGTGAGATCCATTGCACCAAAGTCAACAACTTGTAAATGGCCCCGCGGATTTCTGGAGTAAGGCATCCCGCGATCGCGATCGGTAGGACAAGCTGCCACAAATGAGAAAGCATTATGAATAATGGTCACTTTTCAAATTTCAAAATGTCCACGCTAATTAAAATCCATTCTGTTCACAAACCTGACATATCTTATGCCAATCATGGGATTTTAGCCCAGACATTTGGTCATCTTTAGAAAATGCGGACCTAAGAGAACGCATCATACCCGTCGAAGTGTGGATAGACTTGATTACTTGCTTCACAATGCGCTCTTCTTTGGTAGACAAAACCCAGGGAGCGTGAGGAAGCTGCACTCCCCCTTCAGTACTCGACTGCGGCCAAAGCACCTCCATCTTATCTACCTCCTTTAAATCCATTCGTGACCCTATAGTGTCTCTCTTTCCTGTGATGTGGTCCCATAGCAAGCTGCCCACATTCTTGAAAATATGCATGGGATCCAACAAGTGGTTGACCTGTAAGTGGGTCCAATATGGCAACTCGTAGAAAATTGAGAACCGTTGCATTCCATTTGGATGTGATTCCGGGTTTACCATTTTCAGCTCATACCAGCTTGCAGCGTTCATACGTGCTGGAGGTCGTCCAAGAAAACCTTCCCTGAGTTCATGATCCTCCGGCAAGAGAGCGGTGTGTCCTTGATATACCATCTTCTTCATGGTTCGTGACCTTCGGGAGTCTAACTGTGGCCCACATAATGGACATGCATGATAACCTGAGGTAACCAGACCTGTAAGGCGAGCCGCGACCTAGTGAATACTTGATTGAATGAAATAAAATATAGATATTACCAGCGAGAACAAAGGTCTGCTCACCTGAGCACTCTCCCAATCCCGAAAAGTCATGCATTGTCCACATGAGAATGGCTCGAATGTTGGCTAACCGCCGACCATCGCACCTGCTCATATCTTGCACCGTGACCCCCTCCTCCCACAAAATCTTAAGCTCATCGACTAATGGACAAAGATACATGTCCATATTTTTTACTTTGTAGCGGCCCGGGACGAGCAAGCTAAGGATGAGATGTCCTTTCTTCGTAGAAAGCCATGGAGGGATGTTGTAGTTGACAAGCACTATAGGCCACACACTGTAAGAAGTCGAGCGCAGACCGAATGGGTTCATACCATCCATGGCGAGACTAAGCCGAAGATTCATTGGCTCTTGTGCAAAGCCTGGGAAGGTAGAGTCAATGTTTCTCCATGCGCGCGAGTCCGCTGATATTCATTGAACTCCATCCGTGGACCTATTCTGCACATGCCACATTGTCAAGCTTGCCATGGCAGACGTGCGAAACATATGGTTTATGCGAGGGATGAGCGGAAAGTGTCTGAGAACTTTTTGAGGGATGGTTTGCCCTTCCAAGTCCTGCCGATACCTGTGAGCACCACACTTTGGACATGTCTCCATAGTCTCGTATTCATCTCGAAACAATATGCAGTCGTTGATACATGCATGGATGTTATTGTAGTCCATGCCAAGCTTCCGTAAAACATGTCGTGCATCATCACGAGACTCAGGCATGGTATTTGCAAGTGGCAATATATGATATTTCAATAACTTGAAAAAAATCATAAAACACCTTGAAAAAACACAAATGTTTGCAATAATACTGTTTAAAAAAAAATCAATGAAGCCTGTGTGCAAGGTACCTGAATAACTCAGTCACACTCGTATTGCTCCAACCGTATTTTGCTTGCACACTTAAGAGTGCAAGCAATGTCTTCAACCAAGATACTCGGCACCCATCATATAATGGTATGGATGCTTCCTCTCTAAGCGGGTCAGATGTCTCAACATCCATGGGAATCAATGCATCGATCATTGCCTCCATCTCAGGCTCCAAGATTGTAGGCAGGTCGGGAAGGTTGTCTGTCTCCTCTGGCATTGACGGTATAGATGGGCCTTGCGAGTGGTCGATTGGCTCTTGCAATCCATCCATCGCACGTCCAGAACTCTTCTAATTGGCCGCAAAGGGTGCACTCCCCCTTGGGTCGAGACATCACCCCCCTGGATAGAAAATTTGCCAACAAGACCCAATCTTATCGTGTATGGTTTTCAATTAGCTTGAGAGTACAATGCACGATTAATATTAACTTCAAATTACCGTTTGCTGAAAATTCGCAATCGCCTGATCAATGATCTCAGATTGAAACTCGCCAAATCGTCGTACATGTTCTATAGACAATCGGCGTTTTCGTCTAATTGCCAACTTGCATTGAGAGCAAGGACATGGGACATGCTGATTAAGATACATCTCGCGGTCTTGAACAATAAGACCTTCTTCGTTTTCCATCTTATCTACATTACAGCAAACGAGGCTTAAATGGATAGCTTTATGGAGATGTACGTCAAGTTGCAAGTTGACCATAAATCTTGCATTCTATATAGTAGTTGAGAGATTTTCCGATGTTATATCTCGGCCTTGTATCATGCTCAAGGATTTGTTTATCCCGGTAGATAATTATTTGTTATATCTCGGCTTTGAGTATAAGTAATCCATTTTAAAATTAATGCGCACCATCTATGAAATTTAATAACTATAGTAATAAAATTTATTTCAATCAATTCTACTCATAGTCATAAGACCTGAGAGAAATTATCCTATACTCAATTTAAGGGTTTCTTCTTCTATAACAATACTTTTGGGTTCATTTTGATGAAGTACCTTAATGACCATTAGCTAGGGTATCATTTTCTTTTAGTCCTTCCGTTGACTAGTTGGCATGATTTCTAATTTGGCATGCCTATAAAGTTAATACAAAAACAATGAATTATGCATATCACAATTAGATCCCCTACTTGGACATTATGAAGGAATTGACCATTTTTAAGCCATCTTAAAGAGTTACCAATGTACGTGGCCCATGGCAAAGCACATTGCATACCATTATTAATAAGTCTATTATCTTAAATTTCCTTCCCCTCCCTCTCCCTCTCTTTCTCTCCCTCTCTCTCCCTCTCCCTCTCTTTCTCTCTTTCTCTCACCCTCTCCCTCTCCCTCTCGTTCTCTTTCTCTCCCTCTCTCATTTCCTTCCCCTCCCTCTCCCTCTCCCTCTCTTTCTCTTTTTCTCCCTCTCCCTCTCCCTCTCTTTCTCTTTTTCTCCCTCTCCCTCTCTATCTCTCTTTCTCTCTCATTTCCTAACCAAGCAAAAAATAAAGTGATTTAAACATCCTCCAAGCAAAAGGGAGAGGGAGAGATACAATGCACTCTCCCTCTCTTTCTCTTTCTATCCCTCTCTCATTTCCTTCCCCTCCCTCTCCCTCTCGCTCTCTTTCTCTCTCATTTTCTCTCCTAAACAAGCAAAAAATAAAGTGATTTAAACATTAAACAAGCAAAAGGGAGAGGGAGAGAGAGAATACACTCTCCCTCCTTCTCCCTCTCTTTCTCTTTCTCTCCCTCTCTCATTTCCTCCCCCTCCCTCTCCCTCTCCCTCTCTTTCTCTTTCTCTCACTCTCCCTCTCTTTCTCTCTTACTCTCTCATTTCCTTCCCCTCCCTCTCCCTCTCTCCTAAACAAGCAAAAAGGAAAGTGATTCAAACAACAAACAACCAAACCCGTCGTGAGAGAGAGAATGCACACTCTCTCTCTCACCCTCTCCCTCTCGTTCTCTTTCTCTCCCTCTCTCATTTCCTTCCCCTCCCTCTCCCTCTCCCTCTCTTTCTCTTTTTCTCCCTCTCCCTCTCTATCTCTCTTTCTCTCTCATTTCCTAAACAAGCAAAAAATAAAGTGATTTAAACATCCTCCAAGCAAAAGGGAGAGGGAGAGATACAATGCACTCTCCCTCTCTTTCTCTTTCTATCCCTCTCTCATTTTCTTCCCCTCCCTCTCCCTCTCGCTCTCTTTCTCTCTCATTTCCTCTCCTGAACAAGCAAAAAATAAAGTGATTTAAACATTAAACAAGCAAAAGGGAGAGGGAGAGAGAGAATGCACTCTCCCTCCTTCTCCCTCTCTTTCTCTTTCTCTCCCTCTCTCATTTCCTCCCCCTCCCTCTCCCTCTCTTTCTCTTTCTCTTTCTCTCCCTCTCCCTCTCCCTCTCCCTCTCCCTCTCCCTCTCCCTCTCTTTCTCTCTTACTCTCTCGTTTCCTCTCCTAAACAAGCAAAAAAGAAAGTGATTTAAACATTAAACAAGCAAAAGGGAGAGAGAGAGAGAATGCACTCTCCCTCTCTTTCTCTCCCTCTCCCTCTCCCTCTCCCTCTCTTTCTCTCCCTCTCTCTCCCTCTCCCTCTCCTTCTCTTTCATTTCCTCTCCTAAACAAGCAAAAGAGAACGATTTAAACCTTCAACAAGCAAAAGAAAGAGAGAGGGAGACTCACCAATGTGATATGGCGAGCGTGGGGCGACTTCTCTTTGCAATGAGGGCTCCTCCTCTCCTTCGCAAACAACAGCGGTGGCGGCGGTGGTGGCGGCGGCGGCGGCAGCAAGTCTTCTTCCTCTTCTTCTCTCACAAAGCCTTTGCTCTCTCCCTCGCTCTCGCTCTCAAAAGTCGAAGCAAAAGAAATGAAAACGGCGCTCGAGTTTCAGCCGCGTTTTTTTTCCTGCGGCATCGCTATTGGCGTCGCTATTTGCGTCGCAAATAGCGACGCCAATAGCGACGCCGATATCCGTCGTTGCTAATCGGCGTCGCTAATTGCCCAATTCCTTGTAGTGCATGAGATGCCGTCATCGGGGTGGTCAAAGAGAAACCCATCCCTCGAATCATAAAATTGCTCCCAGTCATAATCCTCATTTTTAGTATGTGTAAAGCTATTTGTAGCATTCAAGGCATCTAATTCCTCCTCATAATTTTACCAATCCTCCATTGCGTACAAGTTGTGAAATTTGACCTTTGCTATCTTGTAGGGGCATTTGGAGGCATGGTCTATTGTGTTCTTATCGCCACACTGAAAACATAAGCCTTTTTCTTTCTGATCCTTCACAATATCTTGAGAAATAATTTTTTTGCCACTTGGACCACTCAGAGTGATGCAGTTCGAGGCCTATTTTTAGCATATTTACCCTCACTATTAGAGCTAAGTGATGTCCCAAAGGTGCCCCATTTTCTTTCAATATGGAAGGGGAGGGGGGATAAGTAGAAATTTTGGGGCTACTGCTAGGCATGGGGTTGCCTCTAAAATCATCACCCCATGGGCTTGGTCTCATTGGGATATAGGGCTATCCAAAACCTTGCTAAAAACTCTCATTTTTATGATACTTTCTTGCATATCTTTCAATGAATTTAATTGCATCAAAAAATGTAGAAAGCTTTTGAGCCATTACATCAACTAACAAGCTAGGCTCTAGCCCATAGATATACTTGTGTAATTTTTCATCATCACTACCACTCTCAACATACATGGTCAAGTTCATAAACTAATTTGTATACTCCTTCACTGTGAGATTTTGTTGGTCAAGTTGATACCATCGTCTTGCCAACCATTCTTTTTCCACTTGGGATACAAACCATATGCATCTTAAAGTCTTCCCAATCAAGAAACTAATGATTCTCATGGTTGATGTAGCTCCACCATGTATAGGCAAATTCCTCTAGATGGAGAGAGGCAAAGATAATTTTTTGATTATCAATGCATGAGTAAATATTAAAGTATGACTCCAATTTAAAGGTCCATTCTTCCAAGTCCAAAGGGGAGTAATTGCCCATTATATTTGTTAAGAATGATTGTCAATGAGATCATTGGGACCTTACTACCCATGATAGCCTTTCTATCCATATATATCATACTGCCCATATACACCATGATGTCCATATATGCCATGTTGTGCATTTATCCCATACTGCCTATGATCATGTTGTCCTCCCTGGGTGCTATAATATCCATTGTTGCCATGTTGGTCATTAATACCATGATGTCCATTACTAGGTTGAGTTATATCAGTGCTATTGGGGCTCCTAGGGAGAGTGGGAAAGCTTTCATCCATGGTGGGTGAGGATCTCATGATGGGGTTGGCATGTGTACACTAGTGTACATGTGTTAGCCTAAGTGCCACAGATATGAGCCTATAGGTGTGGTGTGCAAGGGTTATGTTACAATACAGGAATGTGTTCTAAATTATGTATGTAGGGATCGTTGTACACAGGGGTAGTGCACTCGGGTCGTGTACTAGTCTACCAGTGCATGCACTATTGCACTAGTTTAGTACATGTACACTAGGGTATGAAGGTGTAATGGTTAGGTGCACTAATGCACACCAAGTGTACACTAGGGACTGTGAAAGTTACTCAGTGATTGTTTGGGGGGGTCAGTACATTTTACATTTGCAATATGTGCTAGTGTATGTGTACCATGCACTAAGATGAGAAATGTGCACTAGGGTGAGTTACAGTTGGTATTTGCAAGGAAGTATGTGTAGGGTATGTGCAAGTGAATGCCCTAAGATAGCCTAAGATGAGGTGCACTAGTGCATGTGTCATCATGTACATACACTATGCATTATGCAATAGTATGTGTGCACATATGCATGTGCACTACTATGTGTGTACTATGCATGAGTGTGGTGGGTTAGTACACAATGTAGTGCACCAAGTTACAATGAAGTAAGAGTGGTGAGGTTAAGGTGCACGAGTATGCAATGTAGGTGCACTTAGTGGCCTTGGGATGTGGTGCAGTTGTGCATGTGTGCACTTGTACACATGCATGTGTACATTGTGCATGTGCATAGTGCACCATGCACTATGCATTATGCATCATGTGCTAGTGTTGTGCATAATCCGCTCTAGAGTGCACATGCAAGAGTTAGTGCTAATACACTTTGTGCGTGCCCTGTAAATGTGTGCATTGTGCACTATTCATTGTGTATTATGGACCTAGGGTGGGAGTACAGTGGGTATGCAAGGTACAACTAAATTGCTAGTGTGTTAAATTAGAGGAATAGTATGCAATGAGCATACTTGATTGATGCTAGATAAGTGCACTAGTGGTGGGACTGTGAGTGCACTCACAATTGCACATGTGCACTAGATCGTGAAAGAAGGCATGCACTAACTAAAGAAAATTAACATTAAATATCTAAGAAACAAGAAATGGAACAAAAAATGATAAACTTCCATTACTAGAGCTCCACAAATCCATGGATGCTACTACAAGGTACAAAGAAGACAACTAGTGCTAATGCTATGTCTAATTCTAATTCTTGGAAATTGTCAAATGAGCAATAGTGTTTAAATGGCACCAAGGCCCCTTTTATTCTCCTGAAGTATCACTCTAAATCACTCTGTCTCTATAAGTAATTTTCTTCCTTCCAATTTACAAATTGACCTTGAAATAGTCTTTGGCAAGCATTTTCCCTTCATTATAGATCGTGTGTACCATTGCATGTACACTTTACACTACATCACTAGGAGAGTGACTATCAATTGTGCCAGGGGCTCTTGGTATGCCAAAGGGATTGATTTCAGCCCCTTGATTAGCTAGCTTGTGCTCATTAGGGTCCGATTGCTCATTAGCTTCTACTCATTAGGGTTTGATTGCTAATGTCTTGGGTAGTAAGGACTCTAGTTTTGCTACTAATGTCTACTATCTGCATATAAACTTGGATAGGGTAGCCTTCAAGGAGCTTTGCAATGGGAAGAAATCCTCCAAGGAACTCCACAATCATGCCCAAATAGCTCACAATTTGTAGATAATCATAGAGGCCTTTAGTATTCAAAAGGAAAATGATCACCCCCATGAAGGGAACCATGCATTGGAAAAAGAGAATGTGTCCATCTTGGGAACAACTATGCATGCAACATTGTTTGCACTGGAGATATTAGATAGCTTGATAATTGTGGTTATAGAGTAATTGTTGGTGATTGATACAAGATGGCTTGATAGTTTTGGTTACAAAGTAATCTTCGGTAATCATACATACATGGAAGATTTTCAAGGGATCTCTTGTTGTGGCCAAAGGGCCAAAATCTAGTACTTTGTATCTTTTGCATATTTCTGGTGATAAAGGCCATGTTGTAATTGTTCACTGAATAACCATCTATCTCTTTATTGCATCACTATTTAGGGCATATGTCAATCACTGGAACAAACCTTTGTGTCATTTGAACTATCTTCCTTGTCTAAGTTTTTTAAATCTTGGATTTTGTGAGCATTATATCTTTGGAAAGCAAACTAGAATGTTGTGTAAGAGAGATAGTTGGAGAGTAGAAGATTAGAATCTCTTGATTTTGTTCATAGTGATATGTGTGGGCCAATGCTCATGGTTCCAAGATGGTTTCACTGGCGGAATTTGTACTTTGTCACTTTTATAGATGATGCTAGAAGGAAGGTTGAGCTTATCATGTTCACAAAAAGAGTAGTGTGTTTGGATGCATTTCAAAAGTTCTCGCATTTGTAGAGAATTGATCAAGTAAGATGTTTAAGTGCTTGAGGGATGATAATGGTGGAGGGTATATCTCACATGCCTTTAAAAACTTTTGTGTAAGTCAAGGTATTAAGAGTGACTTGACAACTCCTAACAATCTTACTCAAAATGATGTAACTGAGAAGATAAACATGACCATTCAAGAAAGGGACTATAGTATGCTCTCTAATATAGGTGTTACTAATGGATGTTGGGCTAAAGTTATAAAGGCAGTAGTGTATTTGATCAACAAGTCTCCTAACAAGCCATTGGATGGCAAGATACCATAAGAGTCATGGTTTGGCAAGAGACCTAGTTATCATCACCATTTTGTTTTTGGTTTTGAGGCATTTATACATATACCTAGGGCCAAGCAAAGTAAGCTTGATCCTAAGTCTAAGAAATACATTTTTCTTGGCTATGGAGAATCATATGAAATGGGCTATCACTTGTGAAATCCTGAAACGATGAAGGTAATACACAACCATGATATCATCTTTAATGAGGATAAGATGCATAAGCAAGCCATCAAAAGAGTTGAGATATGTAAAGTGGTAATTTATGAGGATGGGCAACCAAGACATGAGCAAATTATAGAACCTTTTTCACATGGTGTAGGGCTTGAACAGCCAACAAATGTTGAGATGGGAGCGCCGTAAGATAGTGGATAGCCTCATCTTTTATAGGATAGATGGATGCGATAGCCAAAGGTTCCAATTGAGCCAATTTTACACAAGTCTATGAGGGTTTTTAGACCACCAGATAGATATCAAACTATGTCATGGTTACGGATTGTGATGTGTCTTCTTATTATGCTAATGTTATGACTAGGTATAACAGTCATAAGTAGATGAGGTCTGTGTAGTCAAAGATTCTTTGGAACAAATTTCTACTTGGATGTTAGTTCCTTTTCCTATGGGCAAATATGCACTACCATGTAAGTGGGTCTACAAGTTGAAGGTATCTCCATCTAATGCATTGCCTAAGTATAAGGCAAGATTGGTGGCCAAAGGAGGAGAAGGGGATTAACTTTGATGAGAACTTGCCACTAGTCAAGATGACCACCCTTTGTACAATTCTTGCTTTGGTTGGTAGAGCGGATATTGAATTGGTTTAAATGGATGTAAAACTTACTTTCTTGCATGGGTATTTGCATGAGGATATTTACATACAGCAGCTTGAGGGGTTTGTTGTGAAAAGGCAAGGAAAAGTTGGTGGTGCATAAGCTATATAAGAGCTTATATGGTTTAAAATAGGCTCCCAAAGGAATGGCATCATACATTTGATATTGCCTTTATACGATCTCAAGGGTACACTAGGAGTGAGACCAATTATTACCTATACAAGAGGAAGGCTAGGGATGGTAGCCTTATGCTCTTGATTCTATATGTGGATAACATGTTGATTACTAGGAAGTCCATTATGGTTGTGGATGCTTTAGAGGAAAGGTTGCAAGAGACATTTGATATGAAGGACTTAGGGAATGCTAGACACATTCTTTATGTGCATTATCCAAGATCAAGACAAAAAGATATGTTATTGGTCTCAAAAAGAATACATTGGCAAGGTATTGGAGTGTTTCAATAGAGAGAGGGGGAAGGCTAATAGTGTTCCATAACAAAAAGATATGTTACAAGTTTCAAAAAGATATGTTGTTGGTATAAAAAAGAATACATTGGCAAGGTATTGGAGTGTTTCAATATAGAGAGGGGGAATGTTATCAGTGTTCCATTGCCTCCATATTTGAACTTAACCAAGAGGACAACCCCAAATCATATGAACAAAAGGTTGAAATGGCCAAGGTTTTGCATGCATCCATAGTTGGTAGCTTGATGTATGCCATGGTGATATACCTCCAAACATTGCCTATGCAATGGGAGTGGTTAGCAAGTATATGGAAAATCCTACTAGCAACAAGCATTGGGAGGCAATAAAGAGTATCATGAGATACTTGAATGACAATAGCTCTATGTGCATATGCTTTAGAAGGAAAGATGCACTCATTCTTGGATATATAGATATTGATTTTGCAAGGGGTGTAGACTCTAGAGGGTCTAGTACAAGTTCTATCTTCACTTTCACATGTGGTGTAGTCTCTTGAATCTCTTGATTGAAGCCATGTACAACTTTATCTACCACTAAGGCAAAGTATGTTACAACCACACTAAGGCCTTCAAGGAAGCTATATAGCTTACTCATCTAGTGGGAGACTTGGGCATTGTAGGAGAGGTATCTACATCACATGTGATGGTTAAAGTGCCATTTTGTTGACACATAACCCTATCTTTCATGCAAAAACAAAGCATATTTAAGTGAAGTATCACTTCATTAGGAAGATGCTTGAGGATAAGCATATTGAGCTTGTCAAGATCCATACAGATGATAACCTTGCAAATCTTCTCATGAAGAGTTTACCTTCTAAGTGTTTTGCACACACGCTGCGCAAATCGGACACTGTATCCGTATGTAGTGATCGTCGGAAGGTCCCCAAGAACAAAGAACTCTACTTTTTGCTCAAAATCCAAGAGAATAGACTTGTACGACATGAAGCAAAAAGACCAATTGGGTACAATCTCCCCCCATGCCTTGTGTGAACGCTCCACAAAGCATGTATTTAATATTCTATTCATCTCCAAGCTCAAAAATAGCCCAAATTTACAATTAACATGCTTTAGCTTTTGTGTTTGCTTTTGTCCAAATAAAGAATAAAGCGGTTGGGCGCCCCAAGAGTCAGACTGTGCCCAAATACAATGACCAATAATGAATATTTAAATCATGTACCCATACGCATACAAAATAATAAATATATGTCAAGTGCTTCAATAAATAAGCGCATCAAAATAAATATTGGTGCCATGCCTAAGACGCGCGCCTATCAAAAATAATAATTTCTTCCAAATAACTTGAATACACGCTATCGCCCAATGCTTCCCAGCGCCACACCGCCTGCTCTACACATCAACTGAAGCATTCACAATTGTTAGAAAATAATAAAATTAAATCGACAAAAGTGAATACCTAGCAGTCTTCAGCTACAAAATAAATAAAATAGATTTTAGAGCATTGTTTGACTTTGTTTGACCAATGAATTAAAAGATAAATGAATATCTATACTTCAGGTTGAAGGCCTGAGGGGAGAGACAGCTTCAGTTACCCCCAACTGCTTGCCTGACCCTAACCAAGGGGGTTGTTGACCGCGCCGAGAACGTGGACCGAACCCGCCGCGAGAGGTCTCTCCGTTGAGCACTACTTGGAGCAGGAGGACGCTTGGGTGCCAGAGGGGGCTCTCTTTACTGTGCAAGTGGGTGATTCCATAGCGGGTGATTCCACAAAATACATATTTAAATTAATGGACGTTTATGAGATTAGAGTACACACTCATATTAAATTAAGGTTAGGACAGAGTTCCAACCTATTTATTTATTTCGTAGCTTAAACTGTTAGGTATTCACTTTTATTGGTTTAATTTTATTATTTTCTAACAATTGTGAATGCTTTAGTTGATGTGTAGAGTAGGCTGTGGTGGCATTGGGAAGCACTGGGCGATAGCGTGTATTCAAGTTACCTAGAAGAAATTATCATTTTTTATGAGTGCACGTCTTATCATTAAAGACATGGCACTAACATTTATTTAGGCTCACTTATTTATTGAAGCACTTGATAAATATTTATTGTTTTGTATGCACATGGACGCACGGTTTAAATATTCATTATTAGACATTATATTTGAGCACAACTCAACTCTTGGGCCACCCAACCGCTTTATTCTTTATTTGGACAAAAGCAAACACAAAAGCTAAAGCATGCTAATTGTAAAATTGGGCTATTTTTGAGCTTTGAGATGAATAAATTTATAAATACATGCATTGTGGAGCGCTCACACAAGGGAGAAGAAGAGGAGGAGGAGGAGGAGGAGGAGGTGGTGGTGGTGGTGGTGGTGGTGGTGGTGGTGGTGGTGGTGGTGGTTGTTCTCAATATAGTTTATTGTCGATTGTCAAATTCATGTGATGTTATTGACTCAACATGTGAGGATAATATGCATGCCGTGATAGGCTTAATGTGAATAGAAATCACCATTAAGTATGTTCGTCTCTGATAAACTTTTGAGAAATGGTCATAAGGTTGCGCTCAAGATATAATTTAGGTTTCATTCACTCCATATACATTAATGTGAGTACCACAACCCCATATATTGCATTTTCATGCATTCAACATTGTATTAGTTTAGGTTACCGAAGCTTTTGAAGTGTACGAGCCCCGACAAATAAATATAATTTTACATAATCCACTGCAAAACCTCATGGAATCCACCATGGAATATGCCTCCTAGCATCAACACACTACAATGCATTGATAGGCATTAGATAGTATCTTCACTTTCTTCCTATACTCCCACAAAGATGCATTGGCTTTTAAGTTGGAGGTTGTTGGGGTAAGGACCAATGGCCTAGATAATCGAGCACCCCTTGTATATGTATGCACTGTAAAGTCATATATAAGTGAAGATAACAAAGAATAAGGAAACTATTTTCATTTTATATCAGCATAACTCTCTTGTGTTCTTCTCTTTCTGAAACCTCTTGCACTCCATAGCTTCTACCTTGCATCCCACCATTGCTTACCTTTTAGTCTATGGGGGAAATACATCACTCGCTTCACCCATATGTGCATTAGGAGAGGAGAGATATCAACCTTTGTAAATAAAGGTAGAATCAAAATTTTACCTAAAGGAGTGGTAAGGTTAAGCCTTCCCAATGGAGACCTTTAATTAGTTAATGTTTCCTACAAGTTAATATCTAAGATCATTGTGCTCATAATAAAATTTCTATTGGCCAAAATACTACACAAGTTCTGACATGGATTTGTTCATGGGCACAAGATTTACGATGTTATCCTAGACTTGATGGTGGCTATTGAGCATGAAATTGAGATGGGAAGGAACTATGTTATGAACATGGATTTGGATAAAGGCTATGAGAGGCTACGATGGGATTTCTTGTTAGCTATGATAGAAGAGATAGGTGTTGGCTCTTCCTTTTGCAGAATGGTTGGTACAATGTTCTCAAATACCACAACGAGAGTTGGAGTAAATGAATATATGTTGCATGCCTTTAATCTAAAGAGGTCAATCAAACAAGGCCCCTTGCCCCTTGCATTTCCTATTGTTGTTGACCCATTGTTGAAAGTTATGCAATACAAAGTGGAAAGTGGTCTTGTTAAAGGGTTACCTTTGCTAGGAGGCTCTCAAATGTGCACTTGATTATTGACTAAAAATAAGTAAAATACTATCAAAGTAAAAGAGGAGAATCTAGAAAATCTAATATACATTTATGATCAATATACACACTGGTAGGGGACTTAATAACCAAACCAAAAATAGAGTTGTTATGCATTGGGTTTGAGGACCCACGTAATTGGATTTAGAGATATGATTTCAAGTCAATCAAGATAGGAGAAGTTCTAAAATACCTAGGGGCCTCCTTAGAATTAGCCATAATTGCCAAACAAAGGATGGAGTGGCTTCTGGTGAAAGTGGAGCACATGATTGTGAAATGTGCTAAGCTACCTCTATCATATGTGGGTTGCTTGTTGGTAGTTGATTCTACTTCAAACTGCTCTAGATGATAGAATAGAGGGAACCTTTGGCAATTATTACAAGGGTGGTCATCTGTAATGGTATTCTGTCGAGATGACAATGGGAAGGTTTGACATGGGAGAATAAGATTTTGGCCTCAACCACCAAAATAACAGCAAGTGCATTGAGATGCCCAATATTATAAGGCCATGCAACCTTATAATGTTGTGCACAAAACAATTTAGTGCTTTGTGCATTGAGATGCCCAACCCATGTATGCAATGCTTCAAGTCACACATCTCACCTCTTAGTTGATTTGAAGGGCAAAGACTAGTCACTCGTCCCACCCTCTATCACATACTTTGTTGATAGATATAGAGGAAAATCCTTATTCATATCTGCATCTTGTTAGGATGAAAGCTCATGTCACTTAGTTGTCGATGGAGATCCGCTTGTTGATGATGTTAGAGATTCATTGTTGAGGAAGAGGCATACCTAGGGAGATAGCCGATAATTCAAAAATTTGTTGGTAATATCAAAGAATTTATACTCTATAGGGATCAAAGATACATGAACTGCAAGATGATCATGTTGTAGAAGGAAGTGTAACAAAGATTCAGATATACAATAGAGCTACAGGATATGGTGCACTAAGAGATGTGGCTTTGAAATTGCATCTTGAAAGTATCGATTGATGATTCAAAGGGTCTGGACTAGGGGATGTCCCTACCTTTTTCATAGCCAGCTTCCCACCACAAGGGTGTTTTTTTTAGAGTGGACCTATTGAAAATTTTTCTTTTATTTCATAATAGTTTTTTTTAATTATTGCCCCCTCTTCCCCTTTTTCCCTACTCCTAAGCATGTCTTTATCTTTTCTCAAGGAGAAAATGTTGCATGGCAAGGATTGAAGTCCTTTTCTTCCATAACCAATTTTTTTAAAATATTTTTTATTTTAAAAAATGTCATCAGCATCATTTATCAGATTGATTTGTGCCATGTCTATAGGACTCAAGGGAAATACAATGGAATAATGGTGAGTGCTAGAGTTTAAGAGATAGATGAATTGTACTACCATAGCAAAAGGGAAATGATGCCTATCAATAATAGATTTGACAATAGCATGAAGCAATGCCCAAGGGGAAAAGAGACTACCTGCTATGATTGTTGTGGAAGCTTTCGCTCAATTGCCAAGACCCACGGACCGCTTGTTGCTTCAAGTGTTCCAAGCGAGCTCTATTGGCTACCTCTCACATAGCCGACACGCCCTCGATCCTACGAGTGTAGTGAGCTTACCTTGATGCCGATATGAGTTGCCTCCTCTCTTGCGCACTCCGGTAGCTCCACGATCCTAGATGCTAGCTCAAGCATGCTCAAGCCTCCTCCATCGCCAAGCTCCAACCGCCATAGCCGTGTGCTCAAGAGAAGGAAAGAGAAGAGAAGAGGAGAGGAGATGGTGAAGAGCTTCACCCCCTTGATCCCTCACTCCCACTCACTCACTCCCTCACACTCACAATTACTCCCTCTCTCAAGAGCACACACAACCAAGGAGAGGAGAAGAAGAGAAGAAGAGAAGAGCTCTTGTTGGGCACACACCAAAGAATGAGCTTCCATTCACTTTTTGAACTTTACATATACAAACCCTAAAACCCCATGGGCACCCATCCTTTTTTACATGACTGGACATTGTGGCAAGGTCCCTTTTTCTAATTCCCTCTTTTTGCTTCATCCCCTAGGCCTATATTCGACTATTCTTTTACAGGTGGCACAGGAGGGAACCTAGCGCTCTTTTACAAGAGTTTTTGGAGTTTTTGAGGCGCCTTTTTTTTTTAACTATGCTTTTGGCCCCGGCTTAACTTTGGAGACCGGCTGCGTGTCGTTGCTCCTTTTCCATCTTCTTTCTGCTTTTTCATTCGTCCTTCCGCCTTCTCGGCTTGGGGTTAACATTACCCCCTCCAAGACGGGTGCCAGTCCCATGGCACTCTTGTCAACTGTTGGTGTTTTAAGAGGCAGTTGGTGGAGCAGTCATGTGAGGGCAGGGCAACGTGTAGACTTGGGTGCTCGTGGAAGAGTGGTAGTAAGGTTGGTTGGAGAAGTAACGAATAGCTAGTGGTTGACGGGGGCCTCCGAAGTTAGTGGTTGGGCGCGTTGGTAGTGCGTGGAAGGAGAGGGGGTGGTGCTCCACCTAAGGAGGGGGGTGTTTATCGTAATGTGCAGTGCAGTGTGCTCATGCCGGTGGAATGGGGAGTTGGGTTTAACCACAGGGCAGCCGGGGTGATATCCCACACGTGGGGGGCCCATTCGTGCCAGAGGTGTAGTGCAAGTGGCTCAGGGTGACAGGTCTAACCATAGGCGAGTGGCCTCCCTAGGTATGTCCTGCCCTTGATGGGCCCTAAGCGTGAAGTGGGGGAGCAAAGGGCTAGGGGGTTAGGAGCGGAGTCGACCGACCAAAGCCACCGGGCACGCCTAACTTGAGGACCCCTAGGTGCGGTGATTGTGCTTTATGTGGTGCTGAGTGCTTGTAAAAGTGAGTTGTTTTGGTTATTCCATGCGTAAGAATCCGCCTGCGCATTGTTCTCTTTTTTTTTTTTTGGGTATTACACTAGGAGAACGATAGCCTGTACCTAATCTTCCTTGTCTGATTGAGGCGGAGAAGGGGGTCGGATGGACTTGCTCAAAAATTGATGTCTTTGCATGTACCCTTTGAGATTCATGCGAACATGGAGGGAGGTGGTGGAGAGGAAGGGATGGTTGCACCTAGTAAACTGGCTGTCGTTCATATCTTCTAGGAGAGCTAGGCAAAAGGAGGGAAGAAGGCTAGCTCTCATCATTAGGCGCGCCATGGCACAGCTATCAATAGCGTTGGGGTTGAAAAAGAGGGGAGGCAGGCCACGCTCTTGTGGGTTCGGGTCCTGCTTGAGTAATAGCTTAAGTAGCCTAAGGTAATTATAGGTAGTTATAAAGGCAGGATCGGGACAGGAGGAGAAGTCCGCGAGAAAGCGCATCATGGAATCATTTAGGCTTCCTAAGTCAAAAAGGAGGGCATGCTCAAAGGAGGCGGCGTTGGAGTTGTAGATGATGGGGAAATCATGCCGCCCATGGAGGGTGGCAACAAAATCCACACCTACCTTATGAGGATACGCCATGAATGTGGGGTCGTTCCTCTCATAGGGTAGGATATTGCAAAACGCCATCCAGGCAAGCATGCTAATATCGCACACTCGCCTCCTCCAAAGAGGTTGGCAGTTGTAGCCTTGTACAGTATGTGGTATTTCGAACACCTTGTCTTGCCAAAACTTTGCTTCCTCTGTGCCCCACAGAGTGGGGGTCTTCGCTCTTTCTTCCAGCCATTTTTGGCTCACTCGGTCACCAATCGCGATCACCTCCTCCATTACCTTAATTGGGAGGACCCTCCTCAATCTGTTAGGCATGAGGAAGCTAAAGGTGAAAGGGTCCTTTTCGTTTTCTTGCTGTTCCCAAATCACCAGCTCCGTGTGGAATCCCACAGGGAGGTCATCGAGGCACAATGGGAGGGGTGCGAACGGCCGCACAACTGGTTTGGCTCTTAACTACCTCCTAGTTTCTTCAACTAATTTTCTCCGTCGCTCCCTGAGCGCGGTTTTTCTGTCTGAGAGCGGGTCAATCTATTGCTGTTCTTGATCATGTGGCGAGGGGGGTTGTGGGATTATCTCTTCGCTGGTTTTCCTTATGACGAATTCAATGTCAGCCTCCTCCCCTTGTCATTCTTCTAGTTGCGCTCCTTCCTCAAAGCCGAGTGCATCCAACTCCTGGGGGGTTAGGCCAGCCAATAGTAGGTACTTTTGTTGTTCTTCTAAGCTCAACCTAACCTCCGCAGGTTGGGGTGGCATTTGTAGCCCCGCATGCAGGGCCTTGCGTGCGATGCTCAATTTTTTCTGCACCATCTCCAATGACTCCTTTCCCTCTAGCCGGGTCGTGTCCAGTAATGTGTTGAGGAAGGCCTGTTGCTGGGCATTGAAGGCTGTCTGGGCAACGTCTGCTTTACTTTCTGCCAGGATTTTTTTTTTCCACCAAAGCGAGGCGCCATGCCAGTGCCTTCACCCGTTTCTTGTTTTGCGCAGCCCATTCCTCTACCCTTTTGTTCATTCCTTCCATGCTCTCCCCCTGCTTCTGTGCTAGGGTTACGAGCTTCTGCTCCTGGGCTCTAAGTTCTCTGCTCATATTCTCGTGCTCTTTCCTTCCCAGGTGCAGTTGATCGGTCGATCTCCTTTCGCTATTGCTCCCTCTCTTGTCTTCTCTCCTCCTCTTTGGCATTTAGTTCCTCCATCATTTGCTCGATATTGGCGGTTTTCGCCTCCAGTTCCCCATGTTGCATCAAGAGGAGCTTGTATTCCCACTGCACCAGTTCTTGATTTTTCTCCTCGAGCCACTGTTTGTAGCTTTCTTCCATATCTTCCTTGGCCTTTAATTCCTACTTGAGGTCAAAGATTTGTCATTGTTGCGTAGCTATTATGTAGGTTTTCTCAAGCTGAAAGGTGGCTACTGACTCCTTTCTGCCACCAACTTAGCCATAGCCATTCTCTTTTCCTCCTTCGCCCTCTCCAATTGGGAGAGCAGTTCGGCGACGTACTCTGTCATAACTGGCTAGTGGTGTCATTGTTGTGTGGGTTAGGGTGGTCGAGGCCTCTATTCGCAGATGCTTCTGGTCCTGCCTCGAGTTGGCATCTACGGTGGCTGGCCTCTTTTGCCCTGTGGTCATGGTTTCTGTGCTCTTCCCTTCGGCCATTTCTTTACAAATGAAATATTGCATCCAGGCCACGAAGTTGGGAACTTCCATGCTGGTGGGGATGCTAGGGGTGAGTATAGTTGATTCGGTGGACGATGCTATGAGGGTGGGGATAGGATGGAGGAGGGCCTTGCCTTTGCCTTCCAAGATAGCGGGCGGCGCGACTTCTGGTACCTACGTGCTAGAGCTAGGCCCTTCTTCCCTCAGCTGGCTCCAGGCTCCTGGATCATCAACCCTGCACTATTGCTCAATGGACCGGTGTGTGGCTTCGGCCAAGTCCTCCTCCTTCCTTCTTAGTTCCTCTTCTTCCTCCGCATCTCTTCTTTACCTTTCTTTTTCGGCCTTCTTGTACTCTTCCTCCAGTTTCTCCTTTTCTTCCTGCTCTTCTCTTTTTCTCTTCTCAGCCTCCTGTTTTGATGCCTTTTTAGTCCTCTTGACTTGTTCTGTTGTTTCTTCCTCTTCCTGTTTCCTCTTCCTCTCCCTCTCCTTGGCCTCCTTGAGGGATTGTCTTTTTGCTTTTTCCAAATCCTCTTTCTCCTTCCTCTATCCTTCATCCGGTTTCTTTTTCTTGTGCGATGTCTTCTTCTTGGGTTCCTTGACCTACTTTTTGATTGATTGCTCTTCTTGCCCCTATCCTTCCTTATCAGTCGCTGGACTTCTCTTGGTACTGATGAGGGAGTGATCTGTCCGACATTTCCCTTTCCCCTTCTTCTGCATCCTGCGTCTCTTTCACTGCCTCCTGGATGAGCACAATTAAAATGCTTCCATAGGCGATGAACGAGGCCTTGGATGAGGCCTTCTTTCTTTCTGTGGTCCTAGAAGCTGGAGACTCTCCTCCTGCAGGCGTGCTTCCTAAGACCAGTGCTTTAGCTGCCTAGTCGATAGTTTGCGCACATAGCCATTCCAATTGACTTTATGCAGGGTATGAGCCGCTACGTTCTCCAGCACAGGCACACTGATTCGGTGCATCAATGCATTGTAGCACTGGCTGGAGAAGAGCACGTGTACCGATTTTGCCTACAATCTGGTTTCTGCATCAAGGATGTCCTGGATACTGATGTCGTCATTTGTCAGCACGTCCTCCTTTCTCATCTTCAGCATGGCGTACGCATCTCTCTTCTGCTTCTTTTTTTTTATTTTTGGCTCTAGTCCCAACGCCTTCTCCACCCATGTAGGGGTTAAGTGAACCTGCACCTGTTTGGCATTTTGTCCCCTTCCTATTGTGACGGTGCCGCACTCGTTGTCGAGGTCATAAGACATGAGAAATTCCACACACTTTGTGTGGTCGGGTTCTTGTGCGAATTTTTCCAGGTACTTGGTGAAGTTGCATTTTTCAACGACTCTCCTGGCCGCCTCCTCCTTGGCCACCAAACCTTCTATGTTGTGAATGGTTCGAAACTTTAGCTGGTTGTAGGCGCGGCTCTCCAAAGTGATGCTGTAGTGAGTTCTTTCCTCTTCCATGAATGGAAGTTGGTGGGCACGGTCTTGTTGCGACATCTTTCGTTCCTGTCATAAACCTCAATTTCCATTAGTGCTTCCAAATTAACAATTCACAAAAGAAATCATAGACTAAAAAGGAATGACTCTATGTGTTTACTTAATGAAAGCCTTAAAATCTTATCCAATGTGGAGCCTTCCCTTCCAGCTTTAACTTTTTGCCTTTTATTTTAAAGTTCTCTTGACATCTTCCTACCTCTCTCGTTGTCTACGCGCTTATGCGTTTTGCTTGATTTTCACTGGTTTTAATTGATCTCTTGATTCACCTTACTCCCCTTCCCTTCCCAGCTTGAGAAGAATCCTTACTAGGATTGAAGGTGTGGGAGGTTGAGGACCTTTGGCAATGTGTCTTAAGAGTCACCGGTGTAGGAACCAAGTGCAAAAATCGGGGTTGTACTCTAACTGAGCTGCGTGATCGAGATCAAAAGGGCAAGTGTCAACGTGTGTTATGTAAGTGAGAACATCTGTAAAGGAAGTCACCGGAGGCACCAAGGCTAGCAATGTGTAGCTCCTCCTTAGTCAGTAGGCGATCGAGGTAAGGATGTCCCTTGATGTGCTCTTCTAGGGGGCAGTTGCGAAGAGTGGTTAACACTCTGTACGAGGTTGGCACGATATAAGTGGGATCATACTCCACTGTTTTGATTGCGCGGTGATGCTCCACGTTGGTCATGACTCGGCATCCCTCTACTTCCCATTGCAACCTAAGAGTGAACCAGTGCCGCAAGAATGGGGATTCGGTCCCAGCAAGTTGGGATAATTCTACAATTTCTTGGTCGATGATGTCAAAAGTGGTTCGTTGATCATATGACGTTATGAGGCATTGTTTGAGGACTTGTTCTTTAGAGACCTCGCTGTCGAGCAATACAGCAGCGGATTTTGCTACCTTTACGAAGGCAAGTTCAAAGTCTCCCAAGAACAAGGCATAATATGAATTTCTATTACAAAAGGCTCGGGCAACAAGCCTAAGTCCAAGTAGTCATAGCTTAGAGCTAGCTCTTTAAAGGTGGCATTGAGTTGTCTAATGCAATCAACCACGTCTTCCCTTGTATCTTCGGCTAGATATGAGACCACTGTCAAAAATGACTTTCACTCGTAGGAGGGTTTAAGACGTGCTGGTGGTTGGGGTTTGATAGCACTAGAGCCTTTGATAGTGGATAGTTGTGGTTGCGGGTGTGCCTTAGGTTGCGGTTGGGCTTCCTGACTCTAGTGGGTGATGGGTCATGCGACGGTGTTTGTCGTTTGGGCCGGTAGGCTTGTTCGAGCCTGTCGGGCATATATGTAGATGGGCTTGATGGATGTGGGCATGGGGAGCACTGCGGCTCATGGTTTTGAGGTTTGATGGGGATGGGGGTGATCAAGCTCAGGGGTAGCATATGAGTGGTGGTCTTGGCCATGTGGGCTTTAGGGATATATAACCAGGTCTTTCCCTCATAGTAGCCTTGCACATGCAAGAGAGCTTTGGAGACCCACCTTCGCTGAATCATGCCCTGATTTCTATAACTGCGCCTTGGCGTCCTCGGTTTAGAGCTTTGGGTCTTATGAGGTCATGTGCGACAACTAGGTGGCGGTTGTGGCTGTTTAGGCCTCCATTGGAAACTAGGTTGTTGAGCCTTAGCTTTTGTTATCACGAGTAGTGGTTCTCGAGAGGTGGTGGGTGGTGGCCAGGCACTACCCTTCTCCTTAGATTCGGATGCTAATAGTTCTATCGGTGGTCGTGCGGATTGTTCCATCGCGCAACCCTTGCCGAAAGGTGTATCCATGTGGATGTTTCCTATGGCGAGGTGAATGCGCTGCAACTCATAATCGACGTGGCAACGAGTTTGCTTCTTGAAGGTTCGCCCTAGCAGCATCTCCATGCCTGCGTCCTTGGTGTTTGGCACCACGTAGAAGATCATTAGTACAGTTTCAGTCTCGATAGAAACAACGGCCCTGCACTTGCCAAGGAGTGCATAGAAGTGGCCCCCATATGGATTGAACGTGGCGTTAGTGGGTTGTAGTGGCGGTTTGCCAAGTTGGGTCCAATGATCATGAGTCAAGATGTTGAAGTCCGCTCCCTCGTCAATTAAGACATTGAAGATGCATGTTCGCTTGGCAGTGACCGTGATGTGCAGGTATGCAAGTTCCACGATTTCGGTGATGGTGGCTACCCGGACGTTGACTGGTGGTTCATGCAAAAGATGCGTGGCGGGATAGTATTTCTTGACGCGGCTGCCATTGAAGAAGCCTATTCCTTCGCCAGCTAGAGTCTCGAGCTCGACGTTGCCTGTTTGGCTGATCGCATGGACCCTAAAAGGTCCAAGTCCCCGAAACTTCATTTTTTGCTTGTGCCCCTTGACTGTGTATAGGAGTACTAGGTCGCCTTGCTCCAAGTCGCGTTGCTTGACATGCTTGTCAAACCAGCTCTTGCGTCGTGCCTTCTCGCATATGAGTGCATGGGTGGCTAGAAGATGAGTCTCCAAGAGGCGTTCGAGCTCTACTAGGCATTGCGTCCATGCTTCCTTTCCTTCCTATTGCTCCTGAAACGCAATTCAGAGACAAGGCACGAAGAATTCTACGGGGAGAATTACTTTGGTTCCGTAGGCCAATCTAAAGGGGGTCTGTACAACGATTGTTTTGTAGGCTGTACGGTAAGCCCACAAGGCCGCCCCAGCCGCTGCGTGAGGCCCTTAGGACATTACAAGAATCTTATTTGTGGATTTTTCCTGGCCGTTTGCTTGAGGGTAGTATGGAGAGGATTTCCGATGGATAATTAGGAAGGTGGATAGGAGATGAGTTATCACTTCATTGATGAAGTGTGTCCCCTGGTCACTGACTAGTTCGATGGGGCATCCAAATTGCGAGATCAGCTGCTCCCACAAGAACTTGACAATTGTTTGAGCATCGTTCTTTCGGGTTGCTCTCGCCTCTGCCCACTTTGTTAGGTAGTCTGTGGCCACAATGATGTATTTGGCCTGAGAATACTGTGTAGTGAGGCTGATGGGTCCCATGAAGTCGATCCCCCATTTTTCGAAGGGTTGTCGTGCAATGATTGGGGTCAACTCCATCTGATCCTTGCGAGTTGGGACCTTCGTCCGCTGATATTCATCACAATGCTTAACAAATCGTGCGGCATCACGAAACAATGTTGGCCACCATAGTTGAGACTACAACACCTTGCAAGCCATTGTGTCTCCACAAAAGTGTCCACTAGCAATCCCACTATGTGCCTCCGAAAGCACGTCCTGCATCTCATGTTCGCACATGCATCTGAGCAGCAATCCATCTTGCCCTAAGCGATATAGCTGGCCTGCTATCAACTGGTAGGGTTGGATTTTGAGAACAGGTCACCTCAGTCTTGCCTTCTCTATTGGTCGTTCAGGCAGTCCGTGCTCAAGCAATTGGACTATGTCATCCACCCAATATGGTGTTAGATCGGCCTTGAATAAATCCCTCCTGTTGGAGAGGTTAAAGAGGTGGGTGTCTAGCAATTCATCGGTAATGCCTTCTCCAGCGGATTCCCCTGTGGAGATGCATGACATATAATCGGCCATGTAATGTTGTTTTCCCTTTCGTACAAACACGGAGAAGTCAAACTCCAAAAGTAGGAGGAGCCACCGAGCTATGCGTCTTGTAGCACAAGGTTTATTCACTAGGTATAGCAAGGCTTGATGGTCTACAAAGAAGGTAAAGGGCGTAGCCAATAGATAATGCTGGAACGTCTTCACAGCAAACACCATAGCCAAGCCCTCTTGTGGGAGCTTTCACTCAACTACCAAGACCCACGAACCGCTTATTGTTCAAGCATTCCAAGATGAGCACTAATGGCTACCTCTCACATAGCCGACGCGTCATCCATATCTATGGGTGTAGTGAGCTTACCTCCGTGCCACTTGAGTTACCTCCTCTCCCGTGCACTCCGATAGCTCCACGATCCAAGTGCAAGCTTCAAGCAAGCTCCATCCCCAAGCTCCATGCTCCAAGCTCCATTGCCGCGAGCAAGAGAAGAGAAGAGAAGAAGAGAGGAGAAGATGGAGAGCTTCTTCTCCTTGGTCCCTCACCCTCACACACTCACTCCCTCACACTCACACTCCCTCTCTCAAGCACAAGCTCAAGCAAACAAGAACAAGAAGAAGAAGAAGAAGAGGAGAGCTAATTTTGGCCACACACAAGAATGAGCTTCTCATTCACTTTTCAACTTTATATACAAAACCCTAAATCCCTTCTGGGCGGTCATCCCCTTTTCCCTTTTTTTACATGGCCGGCCGTAGCCTAGGCCCTTTTTCCCATTGTCCTTCTATCTTCCTAGCTTCCTTTCCATCGCCCGTCTACATTTACAAATTGCACAGGTGAGAGCCCGGCGCTCCTTGAATTAAACCATGATGCGCTTGTGCTCTTTTACAAAAGTTTTGATTTGCGCTTTTCCTTGTGCGCCTTTCTCCCTTATTTAGGACTCTTCTCCTTGTGCGTCTTTGTCTTCCATTTCTCTTTGCCTTGGCCTTTGTCTTTGTCTTCTGCTTTAGCTTTTCCGGATTTTCCACCTTTGTTTGTTTGAGGGTTAACATTACCCCCTCCTAGACGAGTGCCAGTTCCATGGCACTCATCGTCATAGGTAGCAGGCTGTAGCATGCACCGAAGACGTGGGTGACAAGGACGCTTGTGGTTTCCGTGGAGGAGTGTTGGTGGTGGTGTGGCAGAAGGTCCGGGGGGCCTATTGGTGGCCAAGGTGGCTGGTGGAAGTTTGTTGGAGTTGGTGGTAGGGCTATTCTGTGTTGGGGATTGCATTGATGGCCAGCACAAGTGTTGGTTTGTTGGGGATTCTGCACATGACGATTCTTTGCGGGCTTGTCGGATGGTAAGGGATAAGCATTCAGAGTTGGGTGTTGATGAAGAGCGAATGACACTTTTGTGGGAGTCTTCAACACCTGCAATTGAAAACCTCTCATGTGGTCTCTTCCTAAGGGTAGTGTTAGTCTTCTCTATTGTGCACAAGACATAGTGCAATTAGTTTGGGAGACAGGTCAAACTCTAAGCAAGCTGAGAGTATTGTCCTGCACTTGAGGACCCAAACTGTGTATATACTTTGGTGCAAATATTATGTAAGTGTTCGTGCATACTTAGATATTACTTAATTAGAAGACTGTCGACCTGGTTCCTTGTATAGCAATGGGTCAATGAAGCAAGGGGCTAAGTTGATGGAAAATTTTGTCGATGAAGACGGGGAGTACACTTGAAGATTGCTTGAGACATCATTATGGTCTTGTCAAGGCCATGTAGCATAATTGAGCATTTTGATGTCTAGCTCTTGGTAGCTAATGACTACTTGTAGTGCTTGAAAAGTATGGTGTACATTTCCATTGTCTTTCATGCCTTGCTTACCAGTGTTGATTGTAATGGCATTGAGATGGAGTGCAAAAGAAATGGCAAGTGGTTCAGGGTGATAGGTCTAACCATAGGCGAGACGAGCTCCCTAGGTATGTCCTGCCCTTAATGTGCCCTGAACAATTGTGAGGGATGTACAAAAAGGCTAGGGGATTAGGGACAGAGCCAGCCGACCAAGGTCATTGGACGTACCTAATTTGAGGAACCCTAGGTGCGGTGCTATGATCGTGTGTGCTTTTTTCTTTTCTTTTCTTTTCTTTTTCCTTTTCTTTTTCTTTTTCTTTCTTTCTTTCTTTCTTCCTTCCTTTCTTTCTTTTCTTTTCTTTTCTTTTCTTTTTTCCTTTTTTTTGTGGGAAAAGTGAATACAATCAATGCCATACATTGAGACTGTTAGCCTTTCATTTGGATTGAGAAATGTTGGGATTCAAAGGCTATGAAGAATTGATATTATAGAGATGATTGTGTCACCAGCCTTGATGCTAGAGGAACTATTGTTGAGATGAAGAGATACACTTGATATTTTGCAAACCTCTTTGTAACATATGAGACATCAAACAATTGAGGTAGCACTTGGAGTGAGCTGTGCATGGACAAGGGCAGAGCATCTTGTGAATTGAATCCTGGATGATGAAGAGACATTCGCCCTTGTTGAGAGCATGGCTCCTGCCCGAACATAGAGTTTGGCCAAGAAGGAGGAGGTAATCGATGACTATGCTTTAGCCATGCTCAGTTGCAATATATGCTTTCTTCAGAGGAGTCGTTGGGTTCTCATCCAGTGGCGTTTCCATCATGGCTTTTGTTTCTTGGTATTCCTGTCACTTCCTCTATAATGGTTCTTTGTGGGGTTGGTGGTCTTGTGGTGACTTGGATATTAAATGCTTCTAGACATTGACATGTGTCATTCAGCATTCACTTGGAAAGGCATGAGAGTACATGCAAGTCACATGCTTCAACCATAATGAAAATGTCCAGCTAAATAAGACATTGCCAACCTGAATCCCTTAGTTTTGACTTGATGCGTATCACATGCACTTGGTCATCATTGCTCATGGGGTGTGTTGGCCTTTACTTCTTTTGGTATTATTTACACAATCACAAAACACGTTGTTTATTTATGTACATGTTCATGAAACCATGTCACTCCATGAGGATAAAAACCAATTGTAGAACTCAGGATTGTACTGGAGTGTGGCACACGCATCCAGCACTCGTGGCAGCTTACTCAGTACCAATAGATATTTTGCCACATCGAGCAGCATGGAACCTTGTCTGAGTCTACTAACAACATGTAACTCCTCCTCAGTGAGAACCTTATCAATCAAAGGGCTCTGTAGGCTAGTTCCAGCTAAGTTCGTACCCCGAATGCCAGTTAGCACTCGAAGGGAAGTTGGTGCCACATAGGTTGGGTCTCTTTGAGACTGCCATTTGGCCAATCGCTCCTCAGAGACTGTCATGATCCGAGCCCCTAGTTCGGCCATTGCAACGTGGTTCTCACACCAACACTATTCAAATTGACTTCGGCCCTTTGTTAGTCACTTTAGTTGCTCTATGTCTACGAGATTCAGTCTCGGCATAGCACTTCATTGAACGTGATAGTTAAGCGTAGTTCGTTGGCTTCCTCATCAAAGATGAGTCGCATGAGTTCATATAGAAGCCTATCGTAGTGCTCATTAAGATGTTCTTGCTCCTCCCAGGATAGAGGGAAGGGCAAGTAATCTCCAAGTTGCCCCTTGGGGATTGTGCCCACGTCCTCAAGGATGTAGACTCATGCGAACACCTTGAGCTTAGCATCCAACTCAGCTAAGCATTCTGCGACACTTCTATGTTCAACGAGGGCTTGCTCGATTGCCATCTCATGCAAGGTTCTAGGAATTTGTCTAGGCTTTAACATAGCTGAGGGTTCAGGCCTAGATGAGCAAGATTGGTCAACGCTAGGATTGCTTATGCTCTCAGGGATTGTGCATTTTTCCTGAGGTTTTGCTGCTATTTTGTCATGGTTCTTCTCGGATGTGACTGGTATAGATTTTTCACCCTGTTGTGATGATGTTGTATCCACTCTTGATTGATCGATGTGAGTTCTATTGTCGGTGGATTGAGTGTTGAAAGCAACTATTGATGGCAACAGCTGCTTTGATTTTTCAGAGCACACAGATGTGACTGAGGTTTCACCGCTATCAGGAGAGACATCAATGGGTTCATTGGTGGATGGACTTGATGCTTTATTCCCCAGCTCTCCATAGCTCTTGGTCTCAATGCTCTTGGGGTCCACAACCACCTGTGATTGCTGTTGTCTTCGTTGTTTTCTCCTCTTTTTCCTGGTCAGTGAAGGTGCATCGCTCAACGACTCAGGACCCTAGACTAGATCAACCGTTGATGTGCTTGGTTGGGCCTTAGCATTCTCTTTCTCTAGTGTGTCCTTATGGGACATGGCCGTGGCCTGCTAAATAGCCTTGCTAGGTTGTGAGAGCACAATTACCTCCCTTTTCGGAGAGTCTAGCTCTTCAGCCAACTCCCTTGAGTTTAACTCCTCCAACCTAGGCTTTAGGCACTCTGAAAGTGCTGGAGTTTTCAAGGAAGTTAATTGCGACACCTCCTCCATAGGTAAACTACTAAGGACACATTCCACATAGGCCATTGTCACGGCCAAGGGCTGTGACTACTGTGGTCCCTGATTGGAAGTAGTGGTGGCTAGTTCAGTGGACTGGCTACCATTGGTAGACTGTGGTGTCAAGTCCTTAGGCAGATCAGAAGTGGTCGTGCCTTTTGTTTCCCTTTGCACGTTCACTTGTGTAAGTTGAGCAACGGTATGAGGCTGCTGCTGTCGTGCTTTCCATGTCCATTTAGGTGAAGAGGATGTAGGAGATTTGGGACTCCTACTTGGGCTTGGCACTGACTGGAGAATTTGCTCGTGGTTGTTAGATGATTCTGTCATTAGCTTTGTTGAGTGATCAGCCTTATCATGAGCAATGTTGTGCCTATGGTGCCCATTATCCTCTTGGGAAGTCAAAGGCTCCTTGGGCACTAGTGGACCTTGTGCACGCTCGACAGTTACCTCTGATATCTGCTTGCTAAGTACGCCAGGCTGGGGATCTACTTTTTGATAGGCCATGTTTGGTTTCTTGATTTCAATAGTGAGGGGCTCGATCACTCCAATATTTTTGGTTCGAGACTTGGCTTTTCGTTTAGGTTTCCTCCTACGCCTCTTTGCTTTGGACATAATTTGGGCTTCTGATAGAGGTGGCTTAGCAGGGAGTTTTGGTGCCCAAATCCATTGATTGCCTGCATAATACCCTTGAGCACGAAGCAACACCTTGGATATCCATCGTGGCATTGTGCTAGCTCTCCATCGATGCCTTCGCCTATAAGGCTTGGGCTTCTTTCATGGTCTTCTACGATATTTGTGAGTCCAAACCCTATCCTTGGCCTTGTCTCCTAACCTTTTTGTCTCAAGTATGGCCTCACTCGCTGGTTCTCTCCGTTCAACCTGCGCTTGTATCAACTCTTTCAACAACTCCTTGCCCTCGTTAATAGGCTTGACTGTTGCATCAGCACCTTCCTTGTCTTTCCCTCGAGGTTTGATGAGGCCACCCTTGCTAAAGGTTGTGACTATCCTCACACCCGGTAGTGTCAGGTGTATCCTCTATGCTACATAGTCGGCCTCACATTTGGTCACCCTTTTGAAGGGTCTTCCTAGGGGGGTTTCTTTCCCGCAGCTAGCACTATTTGGAGGAACACGGAATAGGATAGGCAAGCTTTCTGTTTCAATTGTCGCAAGGATTTTACACTTCCCTATGAGTACTTGTGGGTGTCCCCCACCATAAGGGCTAAGAGTTGCACTAGTCGGTGTGAGCTCTGGTTGGCCTAGTAGGGTCCATGATTCATAGGTCAAGATGTTAAAATCTGCTCCTTCATCAATTAGAGCATCGATAATATGCTCTCTTTTCGTGGTGAGTCTGACCCTAAGATAAGCAGGTGGTACTATGTCTTCATCTTCGGGGTCTTGGCTTATAAATTTAAGCCTTTTGACAGATGCCCTTGAGTCCCCACTTACATGACCAGACGTGGATTCTCCACCAATGTCTTGGGTTGTCTGTGCAGTGTTGCTCAAGGTACATCTCTCGTCAAGAGTGTCATGTCTAGTCATCTTGGCATTTGTAGCTTGCTGATGTTGCATTTCGCTCTGACTAGACATGGTATGAACACAATGTCTTTGTGTTCTCGTGGTGTGGCCTTTTTACCCTTGATAGCTAGTTTGGCCCATTGATATTCTAGGGTATCTGTTTCTCTCTATTCGGGTATGGGCTTTTGGTTGCTCTTTTGCAAGTGAGGATACATGCTCATGTAGAGCCATTACTACACTAGGGTTCAATTTGGAGGACCTGTCACAGTGCGCATTTTCTCTCCAACCTACTTGGGGGAGGTGCGGAGGGGGCAGAGCCCCCTCTACGGGGGTCCGAGGGGGGGGGCAGTCCCCCCGACCCGCAAGGCCGTTACGGTAAAAGCCATGCACAATTTGGAGGACCGTTTATAGCTAAATTTTGAACCACGTGCTCTAAATTTTAGCCCAGTGATAGATCTATGATATGCCTTTAGCTCTATGTAGTCTTTGGGGTCAATCTCGGGGTCTAGATGTGTCAAAATTTGTGTTCTAGATACCTGTCTGATTTTGACAGTTTTTTGTCCGATTCTCAGATGTCCAATTTTCAGGAGTCCGATTATCAGAATCGGACGTCCAATTTCTGGTTGGTCCGATTGGGCCAGTGGTCTGATTTTGGTCACGTCTGATTCTGGGACTTGGACGGCCTGGTCCGATTCTGGACTGGTCCGATTCTGGGTGGTCCGATTCTAGACTAGTCCGATTCTGGGAATCGGATTGGACAGGGTGGTCTGATTGCCTCGAGATCAGACAAGCATCCCGATCGGACAGAATGGTCCAAGTGGTCCGAGTCCGAGTGTCCGAGTGGACTGGTCCGATTTTGGGACTCGGATGAGCTGGTCCGACTACACGACCGACGGCCCGCGAGTTGCACGCGATGCCTCTAGGTCAACGTCTACTCCACCGAATCATCCAGTGCCTTCCAGATAGGTGCAAGACACTACAAGGGAATGCCAGACATGCCTGGAATCACTGTGGTGCTCGAATCAAACGGCACTCCAAGGATCTATGCCCCTATTCCCCTGTTTTAGCTTGTTATATAGCAACATACACCCCTACTGTTTGCTTCTTTTTCTTTGTTTTTTCCAATCCTAAATGCATATAAATCACAAAGCAGTCACCTACACTACTCCATCTCACAACATAAATCTCAAAAAATCAAAAAACCTACTTGCCAAGGAGATCGAATACCATCTTCAACCCCCTCACTTCCTACCTATCTCAAGCACTGGTTTGGGGAAAACCCTACTCCAATGCTCGATTCAAAGCGCGCAAGTGCTCAAGGCTTGAATCCGTTGGTCCCGGCAACAGAACCAAAATGTGGGAGCTTCGCTCAACTGCTAAGACCCACGGACCGCTTATTGTTCAAGCGTTCCAAGCCGAGCACTAATGGCTACCTCTCACATAGCCGACGCGCCATCCATATCTACGGGTGTAGTGAGCTTACCTCCATGCCGCTCGAGTTACCTCCTCTCCCGTGCACTCCGATAGCTCCACGATCCAAGTGCAAGCTTCAAGCAAGCTCCATCCCCAAGCTCCACGCTCCAAGCTCCATTGCCGTGAGCAAGAGAAGAGAAGAGAAGAAGAGAGGAGAAGATGGAGAGCTTCTCCTCCTCGGTCCCTCACCCTCACACACTCACTCCCTCACACTCACACTCCCTCTCTCAAGCACAAGCTCAAGCAAGCAAGAACAAGAAGAAGAAGAGGAGAGCTACTTTTGGCCACATACAAGAATGAGCTTCTCATTCACTTTTCAACTTTATATACAAAACCCTAAATCCCTTTTGGGCGGTCATCCCCTTTTTCCTTTTTTTACATGGCCGGCCGTAGAATAGGCCCTTTTTCCCATTGTCCTTCTATCTTCCTAGCTTCCTTTCCACCGCCCGTCTACATTTACAAATTGCACGGGTGAGAGCCCGTGCGGCACTCCTTGAATTAAACCTTGATGCGCTTGCGCTCTTTTATAAAAGTTTTGACTTGCACTTTTCCTTGTGCACCTTTCTCCCGTATTTAGGACTCTTCTCCTTGTGCGTCTTTGTCTTCTGTTTCTCTTTGCCTTGGCCTTTGTCTTTGTCTTCTGCTTTAGCTTTTCCAGATTTTCCACCCTTGTTCGTTTGAGGGTTAACACCTCTCTTTCCGTTGTCGAGTAATTCATTTTCGTCTTTGTGAGTTGTCTGCTAGCAAAGCTCACTAGATAATCTAGGTTGTGCTCGCCAGGTTGGCATAACACTGCCCCCACAGCAATTTTAGAAGCATCGATATGCACGTGGAAGGTTATGGTCCAATCCGGGGCTCATAGAATTGGTGCTGTGGTTAGAGCCCTCTTCAACTCTTCATATGTGCATTGGCATGCTTCAATCCATTCGAAGACAATCAGCAACTTGTATAAAGGTCTTGCTATCAATGCATAATTCAACACAAGCCGTCAATAGTATCCCGTATGGCCTAAGAAGCATTGAACTCCCTTGAAGTTGGTTGGGGGTGGAAGGTCGACAATAGCCCTGACCTTCAAGAAGTCAGTGGCAATGCCGTTCTTTGACACCACATGGCCGAGGATGCACCCATGCTTTACCCAAAATTGGCATTTCAAGGGGTTCAAGGAGAGATGATATAGGTGACATCGGTCAAAAACTTCTTGGAGTTTGTTCAAATGTTCCATCCAGGTCGAGTGAACGCAGAGGTCATCGACAAAGACTTCTAACTCCTTGCAAAGCACATCTTTAAATATGGTGCACATGAGACGTTGGAAGGTGGCAGGGGCATTTGTCAACCCGAAAGGCATGACTATGTACGCAAAGACATCCCACTTGGTGCGAAAGCAGTCTTATGCCTGTCTTATGCCTGTCGGCATGATGCACTTGCACCTGGTTGTATCCTGAGAAGCCGTCCAGAAAACTGTAGGCATCCTTGCCTACCACTCTTTCAAGCATGTGCTCGGTGTATGGCAATGGATAATTATCCCTTTTGGTAGCAGCGTTCACCTTTTTATAATTGACGCACACTCTAATTTTTTCATTTTTTTTTCATCACAATGACTATGGGTGATACCCAGTTCGTGTGCTCAATTTCGTAAATGAATCTTGATTTCATCAGCTTATCAATTTCTTCCTTGATAGCATGAGCGTGCTTAGGATTCATTGGGTACGGTCACTACTTCACCGACACTGCGTCTGGTGTCATGGGTATGTTATGAGTCACTACACTCGGATCTACCCCTTTAGGCTCTTCCAAGGACCATGTGAACACGTCCACATACCCTCGCAAGAGAGCGACCAGACTCGCTTCCTCGTTCTCAACCAAGTCATCGGCAATGAAGACTAGTTAGGGTGTCTCCCCTTCCCAGGCTAAGTTCACCTCTTTAACCCTAGCTGGTCCCTCGATCGGTTCACTCGTTTCCCTTGCCGTTTGGCACCCATCGAGATCACTACCCTATCTCCTTTCTTGAATTTCGTAAATCGTTTTGGAAGGTCCCGTGGTTTTCGTTGCTCGTCTGTTTGGGTGTCCCTGGGTTAGTTCACCCTTCCTTGCTTCAATCGTTTGTGCCTCAGGTGGACAGGTAAGTCCCTGGTTGTGCTGGGCAGCCTAGGTATTTCTGGGTCGCTATCCGAGCTTACGTTTGACTCAGAGTCGAACTCGCAGTCTTCGCTAGAAGAGGGGGTCTCCCATGGTGGTTGCAGTTCAGATGGTGATTCTGCTCTAAGCACTTGTGTCGCCCCTGGTTGAGCTAGGCCTGCTTGCTTAAGGTCTATGGTTGCCACGTGTTCTAACCAGGCACGGTCACAAATTATGTGCATGAGTCCTCACTCTGTCTTGTAGGCACTTCTTTTTTGCGGCTTGGAATCCACCCGTATTTGTTCTATTTCATGTCCCTCCATGTCATATTCTATCTAATCCACCTCACCCTCACTTCCATCACTGAAGGATTGATAGTCTCCGTACTCATCATCAGAGTCCTCTACGCCAGCCGGTTCGTCATCTCGTAGGGCTTAGTACATCTCTTGTTGCCGATCTGGGACTAAGGCCCAATTGTACATAAGGTTCAAGTCATGCACCCTGCTCCACTCGGATTCACCTAAGAGATCTTGGAATGGTGTGAGGTTTGCTGTTGAGTTGTCAACCAACTTGTCTATTAAGTATTCCAGGGCCTCCTGGAGTTCTCTCTTGTTTCATGGCACTTGGAAGGTGACGGGCTTAGGTCTTCCAAGATGGGTTCCTTCCATCATGCACACTAGTATAGAGGGCGTGCCGTTGGTCGTGTCCATCATCTTGATGGCTTGCTCATGTGCTTCTTGGTCTGAGAACGGCAGGTCGATTGTAGCAAGGACATGCTTCCAATCCCGCTCGTCTTCTAGACATGGGATATACTTGGTCAAGGGCCCATAAGACTTCTTGACCTGACTATCACCCTTGAGTATCGAGGAGATGGCATCCAAGTTGACTAGTGAGGTTTTCCAAGTGCTCATCTCCACCCTCACAACTTCCGTCCTGTTGCCTAAGAATATCAAACCGTTACCCCAATCTTCAATAATTGGCATTGCGCATCCAGGGCCGGCCTAACGTGACATTAAACCGAGTGGTCTCAATAGGTGGGTTTCCCTAGGTCTGCAGTACTACATGGCTTAGCACACTAACCCCAACTCCTGTGTCTACGATCCCCTTTCTTGTTGTGTCTCTTAGGGCTAGGACTGGTAACAATGCATGCATCTCGGTGCCTTTCCAAAAAGCGTTAATGTGCAAGGATTTTGGCATAGAGTGTAGCGTTAGACTCGGTATTTGTATTTCTACGTCCTGATCCTACAGATCCGACGCTTGTTCTCGTGATTCCTTGACCCACTGCTTGAGGTTTTGCCATAGTGTGGGGTGTTGCTTAAGCAAGTCTCCTAGGCTTAACGTCACTGGGGTGGTAACTAGTGTGGTGAGGAGGTTGTCGGTTGCTCGTCCCTCTCCTGCACTAAATTGTCCTGGCCAATGGCCGTGACTGATTTGTGGGCCTGCAGCATTAAGGCTTGCCCTAAGAGGTGTTGTCTGTTGTGCGGTTTCCCTTCCTGACTTTGGTTGAGGGGGGTGAGTTTGCGGTGCTCATGCTGATGAGATCCTCGCTCTCGTCCTCTAGGATGGGCTCAGCGTCTCTTAAGTGCTCTTGGGCCTCTTTTGCCCAGTCCCTCGCCTTCTCTATGGCCTCGAGTTGGCGCTTCAGATGCGGGTACTCCCCTACCTTGGCACTTCCCTTTTCGGCCGTCTTGGGGGCTGAAGTTTCCATCTTTGTGTCCTTGACTTTCTTTCCAACAAGTAGAGTTGTAGCACTCTCAGCTTTCAGTGCGATCTTAGCCTCTGGCCTCCTCTTCCTTCACCTGCAGCTCTTTTTTCCCGTCGAGGCTACATCGAGGTTGTTGGGCCCTGGTAGTGATATGCCAGTCTGCTTTGTCTAAGCATAGGTCATGACCCGCAACGGGATGGGTGTGGCCTCCCCATCAAGGTTCTTGACACCGAACAGCCCCAATGGGACAGATGGTACTTCGGCTGAATTTGCAAAAGGTTTTCACTTTGGGCAATCGACGAAGAGATGGGTGATTCCACACTCAACACACCTTAGGTCAACTTTTTCTCTATTCTGCTGCTCCCTCTCAGGGCAACGTGAGGAGACATGGCCTGGGTGTCCACATGTCCAACAGATGATTGGATTCTGCGTCTGCCCCCCTAGGCCTCTACCTCATTCTCTCCCTACTAATGCCATCACTGGTATTGGTCGATAGTCCATGAGGACGGCGTTGCCCTCTTCATCGTGAGAGACATAAGGGTATAAGTAAGTCTCTTCCTCATTTGGCTCTTCCATGTAGTGGATTGGAGCGTCACTCGGTGGATGGGTCACATAGGGACCGGGCGACCTAGGTATACCTGTAGGGTTTATGTCCATCCTGGGGACAGCCGGCTTCATGTCGTTAGGCACAGGAAGGGCCAATGGGACTCCCCTTCCGAAAAGTGGATGCGGTCTGTTTGCTAGGTAAGGCTGACCATATAGTTAGAAGTACGGAAGTCTCCTGGGCAATCTGCAGTGCATAGCGTCGTGACCGAACCTACCGCAATTAGCGCAAGGTCTCAACCGAGGGTCTTGACACTCGGCTGGCAAATGATTTCCACCACAATACACACATTGGATGTGTGGTCACGTTGGTCGTCTCCACAAGTCTTGTAGCTTGACTATCTCCATCTTGACATCAACCAAGTCGTAGTTCATCTTGGTGACCTTCCCCTTATCTTGGGATGATAGTGTTGGTCGCTCACCAGAGGTTGGTGCTCTTTCCAAACCTCGCGAGATTGTTTCTTCTGAGTTGGAGTTCCTGGAGCTCCTCTCTTTCAGTTGATCATCAACTCTGATAGCTTCCTCAAAAACCCTAGCTAGCATGTCTCGCTGCAAGCTCGAGTTGGCTGCCAAAGCCTTATACAGTTCCTCGTTTCGAATTTTGCTGATGAACACAGTTGAAACTGCTCTTTCAATCGGTCATTCATCTGTAGGGATTCTCTTGAAGAGGCTCCTTACGTGGGTTACGTAATCGCAAATGTCCTCCTTCTCTTTGTGCTTGACATTCATCGGTCGCAACACCAGATTGTCGGAGTATCCAGGCTCGGCAAATCTCTTAATGAAGAGATCCTTGAGGCTATTGAAGTTTGCCCGCTCTATAGCATCTAAGCTTGTATACCACGTCATGCCCTTGTCACCTAAGCAAAGTCCGAACGCTTGAGAACGCTGAGTCAGGTCAGTGAGGCTGTTGGCTTCACAGACTTGCTCGAACTTCTCTATAAAGCCATAAGGGTCGTCATGGGGCTGCTTTGCAACTATCGGGATTTTAGACTGGCTCTTAGAGCCTTGGGTTGCTCCTAACCCTGCCAGCTGTGAGGTCGCTAATGCTACAGCATTTTGCTCTATTGCGATATTGTCTAACAATCGCTTCATAAGAAGTTCGCTCAGCGTTAAGTCTCCTTCTAGAGCTCTCTCATGATCCGTTCGGTTTCTGCCGGCTAAGTTCAGCACTTGATGTACCTTACGCAACTCTGTGCTTTGCCTTTGACTCCTAGCCTGCTGGTCTCTATTGTACGTGGCTATGCCTCGCAACGCTATGGGCTAGCTTCCTCTCTTCTTCTAAGTCTGCGATGATAGCATTTGCTGTCCGACCACGGTGCTCATATCGGGCATGTGCATCGTAGCTGTTGACCAATTGCTAAATAGCCTCTGGGAAGACACCCAAGTCGAGTTCCTCATTGGACCTGCGGTCCGAGCTTTCCTCCGCCATAGTCAAGTTCTCGTGCTTCGCCAAGCTATCGATCGGATTGAGTGGGTTTGTCAAATCCTCTTTGTTTGCGCCGCTCCTACTTTGTGTGTTGATGGTTTGTCTCCATCCGTCGGTTCTCTCCTATTCGTGGGTTCCTTAAGTGGCTTATCTGAATGAGTTCCTTGACTTATTAAATACATTCCTCAAGTTATCTCCACTCCGTGCGTGTGTTCTTTCTAGTGCGCGTGTGTTCAATCAAGCTTTCAGTTTTTCTTAAGTGCACTTCAAGTGCAGAAATTCAAGGTGAGTGCGGCAAACAGCCTCTAAGCATCTCATGCACCCTCGGGCCTGATAGGCTTTGTAGATTAATTCTTTGGCCATCTAGATGGGATTTAGGGCCCTTCGGCTACGTTGCCTTGCCTTGCCTTTTTTTTTTTTTTTGCTCGATCAGGGTTTTATGGCTTGGCAAGTTACCTCTAGATCTCTGGGTTTCTAGGTATTGCACCAGAATCAGGCTCTAAACATCATGAGAGCTTACGACAGGTTGCGGCATTGAGCTTACTACATTTTGTCTACGATTTTGTCTACTCGGTGCACCAGAATCAGGCTCTAAACATCATGAGAGCTTACGACAGGTTGCGGCATTGAGCTCCAGTTGGGTCAAGTCAAATCTCTGAGACTGAGTTAGGTACACACTCGGTCCAATTGGTCCGAATTGCAGGGGCCAAGCGAGTGACTCGGATGGGCCAAATTGCACCTGTTCGAGTGTAAAAAAAATTTCGTAGGCCGAGGTCCAAGTGGAGTAACTCAGACGGGCCAAGCTAGATGTTGGGCCAAAAGTCAAGTGTCCTAGGCCGAGTGGACCTCGAGCCGAGTGTCAGTTTGGTCAAAGGGTCGAGTGGAGTAACTCGGACAGGCCAAGCCAGATGTTGGACTGAGGGCCAAGTTAGGTCCTGGACCGAGTGGACCTCAAGCCAAGTGGACTTCGGGCCGAGTGTCGGTTTGATCAAAGGTCCGAGTGGAGTAACTCAGATGGGCCGAGTCGAGTATTGGGTCCGAGGGCCGATTAGGGTTTTCGGGTCGAGGTCCGAATGGGTGAGTTCGAGGGCCGAGTCTGGGACTCGGCCTAACAAGGGCCATTCGGACGGACCGAACGCGGCGCGACGAATACCGCGCAATGTTGATTTCGATCAAATCTCCCTAGTCATGCAATCACCCCCTGCACAAACTTCCAGATCTTGGCTAAGACACCAAGGGAAGTGATTGGTATACTTGGGGTGAGCGGTAGGCTCTCTGATGACACGATCGAATCGAATCTTTGCGGGCTCTCTCTCTCTCTCTCTCTCTCTCTCTCTCTCTCTCTCGCTCTGTGTAATGGTTGCAAATGAGCTCTCCCTTGGCATTTTAGCCCTTAAACCCCTTCCCGGGCAGAGCTTTGACACTCTCAATCACTCACTTGCCAGCATTAAGCATCCCAAGCTAGCTCTTTGCCATTTTTTTGCATGTTTAATGCCCTGTTTGCAACAGTAAACCCTACCCTTTCCCGGTTCGATTTTCTAATCCTATCCTATACTAAATGCAACGAGAATCGAAAGCAATAAACTAAAATGATTTCTCCCTATTTTCCAATCATCAAACAAACTAACTAACCCAAAATACTTACTTGTTTCGAAGATCAAAACACCCAACCTTCCTACCTACCTCAAGCTCCATTTCGGGGGGAGAATCCCTTACTTCGATGCTTGATATGGGACACGCAAGTGCTCAAGCTTGAATCCGTTGGTCCCGGCAACGGAACCAAAATGTGGGAGCTTTTGCTCAACTGCCAAGACCCACGGATCGCTTATTGCTTCAAGCGTTCCAAGCGAGCTCTATTGGCTACCTCTCACATAGTCAACGTGCCCTCGATCCTATGAGTGTAGTGAGCTTACCTTGATGGCGATATGAGTTGCCTCCTCTCTTACGCACTCCGGTAGCTCCACGATCCTAGATGCTAGCTCAAGCATGCTCAAGCCTCCTCCATCTCCAAGCTCCAACCGCCATAGCCGTGTGCTCAAGAGAAGGAAAGAGAAGAGAATAGAAGAGGAGATGGTGAAGAGCTTCACCCCCTTGATCCCTCACTCCCACTCACTCACTCCCTCACACTCACAATCACTCCCTCTCTCAAGAGCACACACAAGCAAGGAGAGGAGAAGAAGAGAAGAAGAGAAGAGCTCTTGTTGGGCACACACCAAAGAATGAGCTTCCATTCACTTTTTGAACTTTATATATACAAACCCTAAAACCCCATGGGCACCCATCCTTTTTTACATGACTAGCCATTGTGGCAAGGTCTCTTTTTCTAATTCCCTCTTTTTGCTTCATGCCCTAGGCCTATATTCGACTATTCTTTTACAGGTGGCACAGGAGGGAGCTTGGCGCTCTTTTACAAGAGTTTTTGGAGTTTTTGAGGCACCTTTTATTTAAAACTAGGCTTTTGGCCCCGGCTTAGCTTTGGAGACCGCCTACGTGTCCTTGCTCCTTTTCCATCTTCTTTCTGCTTTTTCATTCGTCCTTTCACCTTCTTGGCTTGGGGTTAACAATTGTCATGATCCCCAAGGAGGGAAGTGCTTCTTCAAGTGATATGCTTTGATGAGGGAGGGATCAATGGCATCAATGGCTTAAAGTTGAACATAGTCACTAGGATTTACTGCAAGTACCTTGTAAGGGCCCATCCAATACTGTTGAAGTTTTCTAGGAAACTTACCAAAGTATGAATCATATGCTAGAATGAGATCTCCTTCCTTGAATTCTTTGTGCTTGATGAATCTGTCATGGTAGGCTTTGTGAGGGACCTATGTGGATTCCATGCACTATAAGGCCATCAGTCATACCTCATCCAAGCATTTCAATTTCAGAAGGCAGTGCTATAGGGACTCATCATCTCCTAGATGCTCTTTGATAGGCACTCACATAGAGGGTAGTTTGAGCTTGCTTGAAAAGACAATTATTGTGTCATAAACCAATTCAAAGGGTATATGTCCTAATGTGGCTTTGTGAGAGGTTATGTATGCTCATAGGGTCTCTGTAACTTGATCATCCCAACTAGGCCATGGACAACAATTGTCCTTGTTAGGATCAAACATGGGATGTGATTGGTGACTTTGACTTGGTCGTTGGCTCTAGGGTAGGAGGGTGTGGACTTGTGATGTCATATTTTATAGATCTTGATCAACTCTTCCATGATTTTGTTCAAGAACTGGATGCCATGGTCACTTACTAGCTTTAGGGGACTACCTCGTACAGGTTAGAGCCACACTATTTCTATCATCTCGCTTGAGAGCCTTGGCTTCACACCACTGTTATGACAGAAAGCGCGAGGATTGAGACACACAATGCTTTCACACAGTAGAGAGACAGAGAGAGTGTGTGTAGAGTAGAGAAGAGAGTGAGCACGACGTTCTTGGGTACAATGATGAGTGTACCTCTTTAGGTTTTTAGATATATATATATATATATATATATATATATATATATATATATATATATATATATATATATATATATATATATATATATATATATATATATATATATGAAAGTGCAAATGTGCTAAGGGTGTGTTTACACCCATGCACATATAAAATGCATGATGGCCCTTTATTCCCAACAACCTCCCACCTAAAGGTGATGTGCCTTAAGGGGAGAAAAAAATCAACTAAGTCTAGGTATGTACAAAGCTGAAATACATATATCTATCCAACTCCCATCATCCGTTAGCAATAATCAAACTACTCTACTGGAACACCCTTCATTAGAAGATCTGCACGATTATCATATGTATGCACTTTGACAAGTTCAATACTCTTGCTGTCAAGTACATCTCTAATGAAGTGATACCTCACCTGTATGTGCTTTGTCTTTGCATGAAAGATGGGATTCCGTGCTAGCATGATAGCACTCTAACTATCACAATGGAGAACATGTAACTCTATAATGCCAAGCTCTCCCACCAGACGTGAAAGCCATAAAGCCTCCTTGCATGCCTCAGTGGTAGCCACATACTCTGCCTCTGTAGTAGACAATGCAACACACTTTTGTAGCATGGAGATCCAAGAGACTGCTCCTTTTGTGAAGGTAAACACATACCTAGAAGTGAACTTTCTGCAACCCATATGACCAGCATAGTCTGCATCTGTAAAGCCAATGATAGATGCCTTTTGCTTTCCATAACAGATGCACAAATCCTTTGTGCCTTTGAGGTATCTTATAGTACATTTCACTGCTTCCCAATGCTTTTTACCAAGGTCTTCCATGTATCTACTAACCACTCCCATTGAAAAGGCAATGTCAGGACGTGTAGCAACCATAGCATACATCAAACTGCCAACAGCTGAAGCATATGGTATCCTAGCTATTTCAGCCTTCTCATCATTAGATATAGAGCTGTCCTCTGCACTGAATTTTCCATATGGAGGCAATGAAACCCCAATTATTTCCCCCCTCCCCCTCCATATTGAAACACTGCAAAACCTTGGAGATATACTCCTATTGAGATAGATAGAGTAATCCTTTTGACCTATCTCTAAGTATTCTCATGCCAAGAATGTGATTTGCATCACCAAGATCCTTCATGTCAAAGCTGCCATGAAGACTTTGCTTGAGTAAGTCCAAGGCATGAGTATCCCTGCCAGCAATCAACATGTCGTCAACATACATAACCAAGATAATCAGGCTGCCATCAGCTGCCTTCTTGGTGTACAAAAGCAGTGATCCACTTAACTTCTATGAAAACCTTGAGACTGCATAAATGCATCAAGCTTGTGATACCATTTTCTTAGTGCTTGTTTCAGCCCATACAAACTCCTTTTGAGTTTACATACCATCTTCTCTTTCCCTTTTGCCACAAACCCTTTAGGCTATTGCATATATATGTTTTCATGCAAATCACCATGTAAGAATGTAGTCTTTATATCCATCTATATGAGCTCCATAGCTTCAGCTGCAACCAAGCCCAAAATGGTTCTCAATGTAGTCATCTTGACTACAGGAGAGAAGATCTCATCAAAGTCAATTCCATGTTCTTGCTTGTACCCCTTTGCAACAAATGTTGCTTTTTACTTTGGTAAGGAACCAGAAGTGACCTTCATATTGTAAATCCATTTGCATGGAAGGGTTTTCTGCCCTTTAGGTAAGTGCACCAAGTCCCAAGTGCCATTTTCTTTGAGAGATTCCATCTCTAACAACATGGCTTTATACCATTTCTTAATGTCATGTCTGTCCATTGCTTCCTTGAAGCAAGACGGTTCACCATAGTCTATCAACATGACATAATTAGCCACATTGTTTGCATTAGGAATGAATCTATCAGGTTGTCTAGTAGCCCTAAATGATCTCCTAACCTAATGATCATTGTTTGCTGGGTATTCCTGCAAATTTCCATTTTCAGCTTGCTATCCTAGCATTTCAGCCTGCAAATAAGCATTAATAGCTTGATGTCTTGGTTGTTCCTGCACATCTAGTGGCTCATCATTATGGGCAATAGTTGGTTGATCATTTCTAGCATTATTTTTTGCATTTGCAAGTTCATTTACAATAGGTATTTGGTTGCTGATGTACAGTGGGCACATTTCGCTGTCCAAAAGGTATTTATTCTCTCAAAATACAACCCTACGAACCTCCTCTATCTTTTTGGGCTTTTTATGCATGAGATCTTCTCGGAAGATAACATCATTACTGTGTACTAATTCCCTTTTCTCGGGATCCCATAATCTATATCCTATTTTACCTTCATCACCATATCCTAGGAAAATACATTTATAGGACTTTGGCTCAAGTTTGTTGCGTTCTTCTTTACGTATGTGCACCAATGCTTTGCAGCCAAACACTTTCAAGCATGCATACAAAGGTGGCTAACCTGACCACGCTTCTTGGGGAACTCCTTCTCCCCCCCCCCCCCCCCCCCCCCCTAAAGACGTGTTTGGTAACCGATTAATCAAGTGTATGGCTATCATAATAGCCTCTGCCCAAAAACCATGGGGTAATGCAAACATGAGACAGCATCATACGAGCCTTATCCTATATGGTCCGATTCATATGCTCTGCAACTCCATTTTGGGGTGGATTTTGAGGGGCAGTGAGCTCCACACATTTGATGTCCAAGCCTTGACATGGTTAATACATCATCCTTAGAATGGATATTAAACCCCAATACCTACTCAAAAGTCTTTATCCTTTTGCTGTCACAAAATTCCTAAAAGGCCTTAGACACATATTCCCCACCATTGTTAGAGCGAAGACAGTTAAGTGTCTTATCAGTCTGATTTTCAACCAATGCCAAGAATTTTTTAAACTTGTCAAGCACTTCATCCTTGCTACGAATAGGATAAATCCATACCTTCCGTGTAGCACATCATCGACAAAGGTGACAAAGTATTTCTTTCCCCCTAAAGATAACCCTGGCATCCGATATATATCGGAATGTACTAACTCTAAAGGAGAAGATTTCAGTGAAAGAGACTTCTTATGAGACGTCTATGCATGTTTACCATAAACACAATGATCACAATGCTCAAAATCAGCATAACGAAGACAAGGCAAGTAACCCAAACGAGAAAGCACTTTCATTCCATTTTGACTCATGTGTCCCAACCGGCTATGCCATAAAGAAACACTTGGTTGCTCGATTAGCAACAATGTGATCACTCGCACTAGATACATGGAGAGGATACAAGGTATCACTTTTACAACCTCTGGAAATCACTCTAGATCCCTTACAAATCTTCCATTTTCCATCACCAAAGGTGGTATGAAATCCATTGTCATCTGGCTGCCCTGTGCCAATCAAGCTCTTCTTGAGCTGAGGTACATGCCATACATGCTGAAGTGTGAAGACAAAACCATGCTGAAACTGCAACTACACACTGCCAATACTTGCAATGTCACATGCATAGTTGTCCCCAAGATGGACAACACCATGTCAAACCCCTACATAGTTAGAGAACCACTCACGATGAGGGGTGACATGAAAGAAAGCACCCAAATCAAGAATCCAAGTATGCATGTCATCATCCATATCTACAAGTAAAGCATGTGTACTAAATTATGAAGAGACAAAGAGTACGTCATTACCACTGCCACTGTCATGAGTGCCTGCATTCACTTCTTTAATTTTGACACTGCTCTTCTTAGGGTGACTCTCTTTATTCTCTTCCTTGCTATCATTTGTCTTCTTGCCCTTTCCTTTCTCTTTCTTCCATTTGTAGCAATCACCTTAAAAGTGACCCTTCTTGCCACAATGATGGCATTCAACATCCTTACCACGTAAATGGAGTTAAGCTCACTCAAGTGAGTAGACATTGTTGTACCCTCTTTCATATGCAAATCCATAAGCTTTTTCAGCCAATAAACTTTACTTGTGGCACTCTTTTGTGCATACAATTCTTCTAGTTGAGTCCAAATAGCATAGGCAGAATCCAAACCTTCAATGTTAAACAATAAGGCATCAAAAATTGATAGCTTAATGGTTGAGCGTACAAGTTCATTTAACTCATCACAGTCTTCATGTTCCATATTTGCGAGCTTTGACCCTTTGGTCTTAATCGGCTTTGCTTGCTTCTTCTGCAATAGAATATTGTAGCATTGTTTTTGCCATACTGCAAAGTTATGTGCTCCTTCAAGCTTCTTAATGTGAAAGAGATGATTGCTGTCATTGTTGCCAGCCATGATTTTCAGCTCAAATGTGACAAAAAAATTCAGCAAATGCAAGCCCAATCTACACACAAGTGACAAGGTACAAGCAAGTACCAACCAACAATAAATGACCACATAAAAGTAGAAATTTTAAACCTACAAATAAATTTTCATAAGCACTAAACCTTGTGCTATAGCACTCCACAACTGATTACAGTTGTTTCAAGGGCAAATACATCACATTACTTGAGAAGTCCCAAATTTTAGCTGTAATTTCTATTGTACATGCACCCACGGGCACAAAATTTGATACGCACGATCAAAAGCCCCAAAATTTTGTGCTCAAAGCATCAACCATACATCTGCACTGTCTCTAATATGCATAAAACAGGCCAATTTTGCCAAAATAGAGCAATTTTAGCAAAACCCCTAAATTGTTAAGTGCTAGATGTCCAAATTGCATGGAATTAAACCCACATGTACATAAAATGACCAACCGGTGCAGAAATTTCGCCCAAATAGCAAAAGCCCCAAATTGCACGGGGTCCAATGTGCATCAATGTCGAGAAATTGGATAAATTTCAGCCCAATTCTTGCATGTACATAAAAGCCCTAAATGTCGGAGGCAAAATGTTACAAATCCTTGCAATTTTTGAGACAAATATCATTATTGTGTCTTGCTCGCATCAAACCTGAACAAATCCCTAAATTTCTCGGGTCTTGTGTGCACAAATTTTAGTGAAATTGAAAAAAATTCACTAAAGTGTGAAAAGCCCCAAAATTCCCGAGCAAATCTGCACTGATTTTGCAATTTCTAAGTCAGATTGTTCAATTTTGCATTAAGATCCCCGAATCCAAGAAAAGGCCCAAATTTTCGGGCCAAGATTGCACACCTTGCTTATGCACGCAAACACTCGATAGTGAAAGAGGAAAAAATTGTAAGAAATTGAAAACAAAATAACGAAAAAATCAAGCTTGTAAAAAAACATTGACCAAGCGTAATCTCTGACTAAGTCGAATCGTGGACCTTGGACCTGTGCCACTTGTACACATGCCACCCGCCTGGTTGTAGGCTGTCACCCGCTCTCTCCCCCAATCGACTGCATAGCGGGAAGAGAGAGAGAGTGTGTGTGTGAGTAAGGAGTGCGAAAGGGGGGGCATGTAGCCCCCCCTAGGTGGAGGATGGCGGCTACGAACAGGCATGCCCCCCCCCCCCCCCCCCTCGTGTGTTCATCGTGAAGTGCCACAACATTGGCCTATCGTAGCTATTGTAGGTTGTCGTGTCCTCTGTTGCCTGCCTTATCAACGCTCAGCTATATAGAAAACGTGCCCATTGGTCAACTGCCTCCGTCAGGCACTTGATTGCTGACTCTAACATGCGCATGTATGCTGCTAAGCCTACGCACGCTTATTGATTATCTTGGATGCGTGCACACTTGAGCTGTCTCTTGCCCGCTCTGATACCAGTTTGTTATGACAGAGAGCACGAGGATCGAGACATGCAATGCTTTCACACAGGTAGAGAGAGAGAGAGAGAGAGAGAGAGAGAGAGAGAGAGAGAGAGAGAGAGAGAGAGAGAGAGAGAGAGAGAGTGTGTGTGTGTGTGTGTGTGTGTGTGTGCAGAGTAGAGAGGAGAATGAGCATGACGTTCTTGGGTACACATATATATAAGTACAAATGTGCTAAGGGTGTGTTCACACTTGTGCACATATAAGAGGCACGATGGCCCTTTATTCCCAACAACCACTTTGTCACATAGTCAATACATGCCAAGATGTATCGATTGTGCTTCCTTTTGGTGGGAGGGTCAATAGGTTTGACAAAGTCGATGCCCCATTTCTCAAATAGCTTCAAGGGAAGAATATGATGTAGTGACATGGCATTGGTTTTGGTGGGTTTTCCTATTCACAAGCATCATAACATGTGTAGTAATCATAGGCATCTTTGTGCAAGGTTGACCACTAGTATATTGCAATAAGTAGAGCCTTCCAGGTTGCCACTTCTCCCACAAAGTGTCTGTTGCATGCTCATCAAGACAAGCTTTCAGGACAACAATCTAGTCTCCTGTGACACACCTCCACAAGATTTCATCATTGTGTACCTTATAGTGTGTACTACCTAGTAGGATGTAGGGGCTTGCTTCCAATAAAAGCTTATTCTTTCCTTAGTTGGAGAGATAAGGAGGATACTACTAAGTAGCCAAGAGGTTGGCAATGCCTGCATGCTATGGGGTCACAATTTCCACTAGAAATAAGGAAACATTAGGGAGATCAAGATCATCTTACTCATTCTCTTCACTTTGAGGGATCCGTGTTAGATAATCAACTAGTATATGGGAAAGAACGGGCTTTCTCACCACTTCAAAATTGAAATATTGGAATAGGAGTAACCACCTCATCATATGCCTTTCACATCGACTTTATTCATCAAGAAGGACAAAGCCTTGTGACCCACATAAAACTTGAAATGCATCAATAGGAAGTAATGTTGAAACTTCTCCAAGGCAAATCCATCGTCAGGGACTCCAATTTAGTCAACGTATAGTTCCTTTACCTATTGATCTAGCTTTGAGGAACCTTTCTCACATAGGATTATGACTAACCCTTTAACTCAAGCATAAGTGTGTACATGGATTTTCATCTTCTGATTAGGAGGCTACCTCAACATTAAAAAGGACTCCATATGAGGATCATCTCTAGGAGATTTCTTGTTTGTCCCACCACTGTATATATTTATTTTATTAAAAAAAGGGTTATCCAAATTAAGCAATTTTTTTGTAGAAATCGATTTATAAACTAGTTGCAAGAACTTTTTTACCCTTGTGGTATATCCATCATTAGATAGAGGATTCTCACTACCGATGCTTACTAAAAGTTTATAAGGAACCCAAGAGAACTATTTTAGTATATATGTACAACCATCATTATTAGTTACTTATACAATCAAGTATTGCATTCTATTGATCTTCAATAACTAGAAGAAGAAAGACGAGGCACAATCACCTTTTTGTAGCTAGCAAACCCTAGCTCAAACTTGAGCTCCATCAATCTTGGATCCTTCACATTTTTGTGAAAAACCTTTAGATCAAGAAAGCAATACTTTAGAGATTAGATCATTAGGATATCTTCATGGAATACCTAACAAAAAGTTCCTAATAACCAAAGCTAAAGACTCATAATTTCTATTTCTAGAAGCTCTTTTTTCCCAATATCTTTGCCAAACGAGGTTATCCTTCAGATCTTCTCATCTTAAGAGACAACTAGAGCATCATAACTTGAGGGATTTCTCCATATCCCTTCAATCCAATCTCAATGAGCCATTGTTGAAGAGAGTTAGGTTTAATCTAAAAGGAGAAGGATCATTATTCCTTGCATTATCCAATAGAAGCAAATATAAAAAATGATCAAAGCTAGTGTTTTCTTTGCATATATTAAAAAAGAGTAGGATGGATGCATCCTATTGAGGAATAACCATCTAATCTACTTGCACTACAAGAGAAGTTTGAATATTTTTCATAGCATGAGAACTCTTCAAGGGTATTATTGTCACCCAAAGATGCACCACCAATCTAATTCTTGCTAAAGTCAGAACATTTCCCATGCTTGAAGTTCATCATAGGACCTTGTATCACATTCATGCAAGTGATCAACAAGATTGTCAACCATATTCTACTAATGGGAAAAGGACCAACATTTTACATAGCCAATTTGACCCATAAGAGCATGCTCATATGATAATATTGAATTACATGAGTTTTTTGAGCTTATGGTAGCATGAAATTACATAATAAACATATATATATCAAGAAATTATCAGCTCATATGGCCTAACCAAGGTTACATAGTAGAAGATGGCGAACAAAGGTGAGAAATCACTGTAGAATTTCATACTATATCCTTGAATCACTTCCCCCACATCCATAGACATAGCTTGATCACCAACGCAATCAACAGTTAACAAACAAATGATCAATATCAAGTGTTTCATTGTATATGGCCTTACTCAAAGTGGTGGGATACCCCTACTTCCACTTGCAAAGATCAAGATAGATGTGTCGTGCATACAAGAGAGAGTGGATGTGTGCTCGAAGAGTAGGGTTGGTGGGTTTGGCAGACATAGTAATTGACACTAGAGACTCCTTGGTACATGCACCATTTATTATACTCGGTGTTCAATTCTCTATTGGGGAGGGAGGGAGGGTCAACAACTATATAGAGGGGAGAATGTGATATGACTTGTAGATAGATAGGAAGAGAGATACACACAAGTGCATGCACATGTATAGGGATGCTTTGTGATTGTTGGGGTTTTTACACTTCATTATGCACGTATTGCACCATCAATCTTTTTTTGTGAGCAAAAGGAGGCAGCAGTGCCAACCGAGCGAAGCGCAGCCAGCGGGCTTGGCCACCTAATTAGAATTAGAATAGAATAAAATTAGAATAAAATATAAAGGAAAGAAGATACAGATATTGGTCTTGGTAAAGTCCGATGATGCAAACCCTAACCCTAAACTTATAAGAATGAATTTCCAACCTGGACTTTCCGTTGTAAGTCCCTCTCATTCTCAACATTGATTCTCCTTCTTCTACGTCGGCTCTGCGGTGACCTAACGATGGCCTGTGATGAGACACTGTTGTCGTGCACCACTCTGATAATGCTAAATGATAGAAGACGACCACCAATCTTTGTGTCTGAGGCCATCTTTGCTTCTGAGATCCGTCTCGTCTTTGCTCTTCTCCCTATGATGCTTCTGTTTTATTAGCTCTATCTGAGTTTCTTGAAGCGTGCGGATCATGTTCTAGGTATTCTGAGGGAGGCCTTCTGGTGTTCTGTTGTTTTTGTGCGTCGTTTGGCAGTCACAGATTCTTCCTAGGTCTGTGCTACGACAGCAAGGGTCTTTCAGAGGCTGGCTTGGTATTGTAGCCGCTTGAGGTGCTGTGGTACTTGTTCTTTCGGTGTATGTAGGCCCGTACAGTTTGATTACTGCGGTTGGAGGGGTTGAAGTTGGCGAATGCTCTGCATCTCCACTTCTCGTGGACTAACTGATCATGTAGTCTTGTGAGTCTATCTACTGTGAGGCCCAATGGAATGGGCGCCATGGTATTTGCGTTGACGTCCAAGCACGTTTTTTTAGCACTTCGCCGAATGGATCACGGCCAGCCCATTTCGTTGTGCTGACTCCATGGGGAGGGAAAATTATCCTTGAAGTCGTATATGTCGAAGGTATGCAGTCTGATACAGTGGCGAGGTTGTCAGGGTTGCGTGGTATAGCGTTGCAATGTATTAACATGGCTTTGGTGCAGTGCACAGCTACCGACTGAAATGCGAAATCATCGTGTGAAACATTTGATTATAGCCTGTACGCATTATTTTCAACTCGCTAAATAGAATTCCTCTTTTCAATGTCCTCATGGTCATCGGTAGGGATTATGGACAAAATGTTAAGGCCAGGGATGCCAGGTATGCGATAATTCACGACATTGGAATATTGACGAAAATTTGGGCCGATGATCTGAACTATTTATGATTGCAGATAGCAAGCCGCGATGGCATCACTTTCCAGCGAAATTTGTCTGAGGGTGGATAGGTAGAACAGTTACATGAAACAACCCACTAGGGAAAGGCCTGTGGCAGACTATAAAACCCCAAGGTGACCAGGGGGAGGAAATAATTTAGACTATGTATAATTCCCTTGTTTAGGGTCTCCATCTGCGCTTGTACGAGAGTAGTATTTTGCTGCTGGTCCTTTTCAATTTGAATGCTTATTAGAGAGATTTGTACGAGAATAGTACCCTCGCCTCAATGAGTAATGTTCTCGACCAGACCCCATTCCATTAGGTTAGTTAGGACTTGTCACAGCCATCTGCAAGGTCGGTCATAATGCATGCCAAACCCTTTTCGATGAAGTCCTGATCTTTGAAGTCCCACCTATCAGTTAAGGCAGCATCTATGCAGAAAGTCCTAGATTCATCTCTGGAAAGCTGACTGACTACTGCATTATCAGTCCTGAATTCGGATCGTAAGTCTCCTCTATGCTCCAGGCTGGAGCTTAAAAGAGTATATCTTGATCCGACACGCTATTAAGAAGCTGGAGCTCAAAAAATCATATCTTGAAGATGCGTTAACAAGAGGAATGTTATGCCTGTCTAAAGGCAAGATGATATCTGTAGAAGGTGTGGGAAAGTAAACCAACCAGCCTCAGAAGTGATTGAAAATAAAAGCTGTACAGCTTCATATTTTAAGTGATGATGAATCTTTGGTATCAACATGGTCAAACAGCTAAAATGGTGGAGATTTTGGTTACCAGACCCGGTTCGTAATGGTGGCTGTAAGCGGGAAGATCCGGATTCTCGGCAATCTTTTGCTGTTTGTAATTCCTCTGCGCCATCTATAATCTGGCTTGATCTACAATGATTTGATAAGTTATTTGAAGAATTAAACTTGAAATGAGATAATTGCCTCTGATGCTGCCTAATTCTCAAGTGGAAGCGTGGAGAATGTTCCTAGCTTTGGTTGATTGGAGCATTTAGATGGAGATTAACGGCCTAATTAGGTTGTCTACCATTCTTTTAGCGCTCATTTATTGTATTATTGATATTATTACAAAGGCATCTTTACAAATGCGTCAAGGAGCACTCTTTATCAAAGTTTCCTTTGATGCCAAGCAATACGTGCTGTCTTCAGTTCGTTGAGGACTAGCCCTGCAACGCATATGCTTCAATCCCCGTTCCAAACTGTATGCACGCAGCAAGGCAGTGCCACAAGGCATGTGGGGAAAGTTGGTTGCAGGCCCTCAGTTGTCTACCGTTGCATTGAGGATATGGGTCTTCTTCGCCGGCTATTGCGTTATCATTAGCCAAAGCTTCACCAGCATAAAGATCACCCAAAATTGAATTTGCGACCCTTTTGGTTCCAATTGTAGCCAGAACATCTATTCATGTTCCTAAATCACATTGAGGAATGTGAACGAGAAATGCACTTATCACTTTAGTAGCTATTGCAATTTATTGGGGTAAATCAATTCATTGGCTATCCTACCCTATTTGTATCCTATTACACTTTCTTGGGGGCTCACTTGATATTCTAATCATTACCCTATTGCACTTTCTTGGGGGACATCTTTTGTATTCATTCCATGGCAATATCAACAAAGAGGTTTCGAATTGTTGGCTTTGAACTCTCTTTAAATGAGACAACATTAGATAAATTTCAAATATTGCTCAAAGGGTTTTATAGGAAGGTGAAAGGAAATAGCGAACTTGGTATCGCAATGTTGTAGGAGTTTTGTAAGCTAAGTTGGGTCTTTTAAAAGGCGAAGGTATGATGTTGGCTTCAACCTTCCTTTCATTGAGAGACCATTGGGTAAAATTTAAATGTAAATGTTGCTTGAAGTATTATCAAGTAAGGTGAAAACAAATTTGCCTCAAATTAGTTACGATGCTTTGATGACTAGTAAACTATATTGTAATCTCTGTACCCAGTGTAATTTATTGGTGGCAATCAATTCATTTGTTTACTAGGCAATCAATTCACATTGCAATAAATTCATTTGCTCTAATTCTCTTTTTGATTTGCTTTAAGTGTTATTGATTGGTTGTATGCTTTGAAACACTTTATATATTTACTCAAATGCTTTCAATAAAAGAGAAACTCTAATTTTCATCTTCTTTGTTCAAAACCCTAAAATATAGCAATAGTCATAGCCACAAATTTAAAAATTCAAATTTTTTCAAAACATTTGAAAACTCAAAAATTTTTCAAATTTTGAAATGTTTCGATTTTCAAGGCTTCTCAATATCATGTACAAGTAAGATAACTTTCAAAATTGAAGACGTTAAAGAGATTTTAGCTCGTGGAGCAAGTTAGAATCTATAATGAAGGTTAAATATGGGATTTCTTTTCAAGAGGCTTGAATCGAGCAAAGTTAGAACCTATAATGAAGGTTAAATATGGGATTTCTTTTCAAGAGGCTTGAATCTTTGGTATTTGAATGTTCAAGAAAGCTTTGGATATTGTTTCTTCATAAATTTGATCGTATGGGAGCTTATATAGATCGATTTAATGGATATTTCAAGCTTCATGATAGATTTATAATGAAGCAAATTTGAAGAATTCTTTTATTAATGGGATTGGAGTTGATATCTATTATTCTCTTCAACCTTAATCAAGCTATTTTTTATGCTTAATCTCTCAAATCTCTAAATAATCCACTTGTTAATGTTTTTTTACTTGAGAGATTATTGATTAATTAGAAAATTAATTGATCATAGTTCTTTGAAAATTAATTGATCAATAGATCAAAGATTAGAATTATTTCTATTAATCTTAGCCTATTTCATTTAATTTTAGAGTCGATTCAATTATAATCTTATCATTAATATCATATATTAAATGTGATGTATAACCTTGTTTTGTTTGGTTGAATTTTTTTGTTCAAGTTGAAATATTATAAAAGGATAACTATTAAAGCAATCAATGAGTCATTGAATTGCATTGGCAAGACTTTTTTTATTTGAAATTTTTAGATTTTATTTAATGGTCTTACGAAAGGAGTTAAATGAATATTTCAACAATGTGTTTTATATTGGTTCATTAAAATAAAATGTCATTGATATGTTGATATACCCATTGAGGAAAAAGGTGGATGTCGAGGAGATAGTGGATAAAAGAAAGGTAATCCTCTCTCCTTATCAAAGATCTTGAAGGGGTGCAATCTTTAATATCAAAATTGGGTAAAACATAGATTTTACAAGGCAATGTAGGGTATTTCAAGGTGCCATATGTATATTTTTTATCACTAAAGTACATGTATAGGTGCTATAAGATATTCATAGATCTTACTCAATCTTTTAAAGAATTTAGTTTCACTTTAGCCATCTAACTAAAATGATCATGGTTATGGAATTGTTGGACGAAGAGGCATTCAAAAAAGCCAATATGAAGTAGGTGAGACTTCACAAAGGTATGATGACTATTTGGGCAGTTTAAATGGAGCCAGCTCTCAAGCTGCTGGATTGAATACTCAATTTCTTAGAGGCTCTCTACCAACGGGAAGATTGCATAGTGGTTCTTAACCATCTCAATTTGAAGGCTCAATGCTGGTACTTATGATCAGCCTATGTTGGGACAATAACCATTCCATGAAAGAGAGTCGAAGGACAAGATCATTTTAGCCAAGTATAATGGTCACTTATCTTCACCATTTGACTTAAGAGGAGTGAATCTCTATGATGTAATCTTACTTTGATATGTTTCTTAAAATTGATGACATGAAGATTTTTTTTGCTTATTTACATTTGGAGGGATTTGCTTATACTTAGTGGAGGTATATGAAAAGAAAAAACATACTTGTAGAGAATTAAAAAGCTTCAAGGTACTTATGGTTGAAGTATTTGTCTCCCCTCTTGAAAAATAGAAATTAGGAGATGGTATGGTTTGAAACAAAGAGGTCTAAGTGTAAGAGAGTATACTAATCAATTTCTCAACTTAATTATGTATATAGAAAGTATCAGTGATGATAAGTTCCACAAGTATATGAATGGTTTAGAGCTATCTTTATGAAGTATTTGTCTCCTCTCTTGAAAAAGAGAAATTGGCAAGAAGATGGTATGGTTTGGAACAAAGAGGTCTAAGTGTAAGAGTATACTACTCAATTTTTCAACTTAACTATGTATATAGAAAGTATCAGTGATGATGATAAGTTTCACAAGTACATGAATGGTTTAGAGCTATATCTCTACTTCTCTTTAAAGTTATTGAGCTTGTAGATCGCTATGGAAGAAAATATAGAAGAGAATCTTCATTTTAGTTTGGTTTTGGATAGCCAAGGATTGTTTTAAAACATGGCAAGTTGGTAACAATTATGTCAATAGTCATGTGCCAAGTGGAGGCTTAAGGGTGTCAACTTATCCATTGTTCAATGCTTCTAGACCTCAAAGTAATTTCAAGATATCAAACAGTCCAAGAGTTGACTTCAAACGAGGGGATATCACGCCTAAATCCATTTAAGCCAACATGAATTTTGAGTCTATTCTTATGGATCTCTACAAAGAAAGAAAGAAGAAAGGCTTATGTTTCAATTGTGGGAAAAAGTATACTTGATAATGCCAAAAAGTGTGCATACAAAAATGTCAAATCCAAGCTTTAAAGTATGTTAGTCTTTGAGGATCTTGATGATGAGATTGATAAAATGCAATTGTACTTAATGTTGAAAATGAAGATCTTGAGGAAGAAGTTTGATAAGAGTATTTTTATGATTAAGTCAACTCTTTTTCTTTTGATCAAGGTGGGAGTGATCTTTTGATTTAGGTGGGATTTGTCATGAGTCACTTGCTACCATTAGTTCTATTTTTGTGGATGTTTGGACATTTTCTAAGAGTTCTAATACATTTCATATGAAGGGTATGCACACAAATATGCGTACAAGTTTCTTTGTAAATAAGTCCATTATGAATAAGTTAAATTGTATTTCCATAGATTTACAGCAGTCCATTAGAGTTCAAGTGGTCAATGGTGAAGAAGAAATTAACACTTAGATATATATGTTTCTTAAAAGTTGGTTGAAAAGTTTGAAGCAAAAGTAAACTTGATTACTTTGGAAATAGGGCTTATAAGCATTGTACTCGGTTGTGATTGCTTGATGATATTAGACAAGATCACTATGGATTTCTTACAGTTGTGTATGGAGTTTATCTTCAATGGATAGCTTATCCATTTATATGGAATTTCTAGTAAATCAGATTTTCAACTAATCACCATTCAACAACTCAAAAGGGAGTACAAGAGGCGTTCACAAATATTTGTTTTGCATTTGAATAAAGAAATGCAAGATCAACCCAATAAGTCAGGAAGCCATCTAGCCTTGACATCTTTTCTTGAGGAGTATAGAGATTTGTTTGAGGTGCCTACTTCATTGCCTCCTATGAGAGTAGTAGATTACCCTATTGATTTGGAGCATAACTCAAAGTCAATTAATAAGCCATCTTACATATTGCCTAAGTATAAATGAGAGGAAGTAGCCAAGCAAATCAAGGAACTTCTTGAGATGGAATTCATTAAACTAAGTTTTTTACCTTATGCATCTTTAGTTTTGTTGGTAAAAAAGAAAGAAGGATATTTCAGGATGTGTATTGATTACAGGGATCTTAATAAGATCACAGTGAAGAACATGTATTTGATACCGAGGATTAATGATTTGCTTGATGAGCTTAAGGAGGCTTGATTCTTTACAAAGATTGATTTGAGACAAGAGTATCATCAGATTCGCATGTGAGAGAGCGATGAAGTTAAGATTGCTTTTTGGATTGATTGAGGGCTTTATCATTTCTTAGTAATGTCATTTGTGCTTACAAATGCTTTAGCTACATTCCAAAGCTTGATGAATAAGATTTTGTAGCCTTTCATTTTTCAGTTTGCCTTGGTGTTCTTTGATGACATTTGATTTATAGTAAGACTTTACAGGACCACTTACCACATATGAGGAGGGTTTTTGATGTATTGGGATATCACAGGCTTTTTGCTAAGGAGACATGTTTTTTCATACAGACTAAAGTGGAATACTTGGGACATATTGTCAAAAGAGAAACATGTTGATCTTAAGAAGATGCAATGTATTAAAGATTGGCCAATATTCACTATTACTATGTGGCAGCTGGACATGTTTCAGTTGTTACATTCCTTGCAGCTGTGTTCTTGCGATATCACCAAACGGTTGGTTTCACCAAAACTGGTTACTTGTAGCAATGGGGTCTAAAGGTAACCTGCGGGAACAGACACCTCCTACGAGCCGACGGCCAAGCTGGGCATGGCACTCCCTCTGCGGGAACCCGTCGGGATGGGGCATTTTATCGGGTGAGAGTTAGGGCAATCCTTTCTTAAGTCCCGGACTACCTGGGCTCCTATATGGGGATCTTGGTGCCTATCCTCACTAGCCAAGAGGGTGGTCTCATTGGAACTATCAACCGAAGGGAGCGGAGGAAAGCGGATGCGTCCGTCGAAGCTGGAGGCGAAAGGGTTTGGCCCTGTGATAGCGCATGTACCAACATACCATACTCACTTAGTGAATATGACATGAAGGTGCACACTCGACTCACAAAACAAAACAAAAGCTGATTCATCAAGCATTATGTGGCTATTGCAGCTTTTTTAATTGATATATTGAAGAATTAGGCTTTCTTTTGGGATGCTCTAGCAAATAGTAACTTCAACTAGTTAACGAGACTTTCTTACTTCAACTCTTATTTTAGTATCCTCGGGTTTTTCCAAAGAATTTACCATACAGTGTGATGCTAGTGGTTGTGGCATTGGGGTTGCTTTGTTACATGAGCATCAAGTGATTGCCTTTGAGAGCTGTAAGCTTACAAATAAAGAAATGGCTATGAATGTTTATGACCAAGAGATGTTGGTTATCTTGTATGTAATAAAAAAATGGCATCATTATTTGTATGGCAGTTGATTAAGAGTCCAAAGTAATCACAAGGTTCTTAAGTATTTTCTTACTTAGTTCAATTTTACTCCTAAGCAATGTAGGTGGGTGGTTGCTCTACAGAATTATGACATTGACATCACTCATACGAGGGTCAAAGACAATATAGTGGCTGATTCTCTTTCTCATATGAGAGCTAGTGACTGGATTTAAGAACTATAAGAGACTCATACGAGTGTCAAAGACAATATAGTGGTTGATTCTCTTTCTCGTATGTGAGCTTGTAAAGTTTCAGCAATGACTAAACCATATAATGATTGGATTGAAGAACTATATGAGGCTTATCTTTTGGATGAGGAATTCAGTTATATTTTTTAGAAATTACAGTAAGGTCTTTTGGAAGAAAACTCGCATTATCAGTTTAAAAATGACATTATTTGGTTAAAAGGCAAGATTGTAATTTCTTCTACCTCTTCTTTTACACAGAAAATTATGGAGGAACTCCATTCTTTGCCTTTAGTTAGACATCTATGAGTTTTCAAAACCTATGATAGGATTATCAAAAGTTTATATTGTAAAGGATTGTGGAAAGATGTCCAGGACTTTGTCATGAAGTGTATGCCTTGTCAACAGCATAATGATAGCACCCATAAGCTAGGAGGTTTATTGTAGCCATTACCTATTCCTATAGGTAAATTGACTCACATTACTATGGATTTCATTACTGGCTTGTCTACTACTAAGAATGAATGGAATAATATATATGTGGTGGTAGATAGACTCACCAAGGCAACCCATTTCATTCCAACCAAGACCCAATTTACTGCTTCTCAAGTGGCCAGTCAGTTTATGGAGCATATTTTTAGATTATATGGATTACTGCAGGTGATTGTTCATGATAGAGACTCAAAGTTTATGAGTAACTTTTGGTAGGCAATATTTACATCTATGGATACTAAATTGGCTCTATTTATAGTTTATCATCCACAAATTGATGGACAGATATAAAGAGTTAATAAATGATTGGAGACTTATCTTTGTCATTTTTGCTATGATGTTCAAAATTCATGGGATTCTTGGTTACACTTGGCTGAGTTTGCTTACAATAACTCTACCCTTGCTAATATTGGAGTTTTGCCCTTTGAGACTATGTATGGCTACAAGGTGATCTTATCCACAATTATCTTTAATGAAAGGATCAACCCTCATGGGAAGAAAGAGTTGGAAAGAATGCAAACATTTCTTCAGCAATGTAAGATGAATCTAAGGAAAGCACAAGACCAAATGAAGATGTATGTTGATGAGAAAAGGCGGCCTTTAGAGTTCCAAGAAAGAGAGTTGGCCTTACTGAAGGTGTCCAAGTCTAGGTACTCTACATTAAAAGATGGATTTAGTAATAAGCTTGCTCACAGATTTTATGGCCCTTATCGAATCCTAAAGCGCATTGGAGACTTGGCATACAAATTAGAGCTTCCTTCTTCCAGAAAGATTCATAGTGTCTTTTATATTAGCCAACTTAAGCCTTTCTATGGTAATCCAGTTGATATAATTGATGAGCTACCACCTATTGATGAATGTCTTATTCAATACATCCCACAGGTTGTTATAGGTTAGCGTGAGAAGAAGCTTTGATCTTGTTCTATCATGGAATATTTGATCAAATGGAGAGGTTTACCATCCGAGCAAGCTTCTTGGAGGTCCGAATCTATATTGGATGAGTTTCCTTTCTTAAGGGATATATTAATGGCTAAAGCCTATTGATTAAGAAGCTAGCTTTGGTGCAGACATGCTCAGGACAACATGTTTTAGAACAGTTTTTAATGTGCCTAATTTTCAAAATTAAGCTATCTACATGGACTTAAAAGTACTCTTCAAGAGTTACGTTTTGATATATGCCACATCTCATTTGGATACTTTTACTAAAAGTTATGGCAGACTTGGTCTAGCAGGGTTTGTTTACACAGCAAGATGTCTACTTCATTTTGAGATAATGTGTTGAAGATTTTATGGCTCCATATACTTTTGAAGTATTCTAGATCATGTATACAGATGAGGCCTACTTTTGTTCTTTCATTTTAGTCCATATGTTAGTTATCTTTTATTCATTTTTCCATTTGTAAAGCTGTAAAAACAGAGCAGTACTCTGTTTTATTTATCATTTTCTAGTCTTTCAAGTTTGTTTTTAAGGGCAAAAATCTTTGGGAAGGGATGGATTGTAAGAAGTTGGGAAGATTTAGGATTTAGTGTAAAAATAATATTGATGTTATGCCATGTCATATTGACATTGGTATAAGAGGAGAGGACATGTAACTTTTCACATCTTTTTGACACATTAATACAATTATTGTCCTCTCTCATCTTGCTCAGCTTTTATGGCTTCAATCTCTTTCCTGTCTTTCTTTCTTCAATTCTAGTCTTTCTCCATTCTCGTCACTCTTTCTCTCTTCTAGTCCACTCTCTAACATTCCATTTATGGGTTGCAAGGGGGATCTATCTCTTCTTATGGCTTTCATTCCATGCCTATAACTCCTTGCACGCTCTAGCCAAAGAGAAGCCCAAGCTATCGAAGGGAACTCACGTGAAAGGGTTAAGGCAATTGTGATGCATGGATCAAAGATAGACATGGGTGGAAAGATATGAAATAGATTCAAATAGTGGTTAAGATTGGATGAGAAAATGGATTGGATTTGTAGGGTGGGGCAAAGGCTCAAAGGGAAGTTAGCTTATTACTAATGAATTGGTTGACTTGGACCCACAGGGAAAATAGAAACGTGTGGAAATATATGGAGTGAATTAAAATAGTGGTTTAGAATGGATGAGAAGATAAATTCGATTTGTAGGGTGGGGAAAAGGCTCAAAGGGGAGCTAGCTTACTATTAGTGAATTGGTTGTCTTGGACCCATAGGCTAGGAAGCAATTGTTATAGGGGAAAAGAAGATATTTGCGAATTTTGAAAAGCTACACCCTTGTTTGAAGTCAATAGTCATAGGGCCTCCCTCTCTATTTCATTACTCTACATTGTGTAAAAATGTGTTGTGCTAACATGAAGCCTATTTGGAGGAAGGTTGAAAGTTGACTCAAAGTTGCCATTGCAGGTAGGCAATTTGCTTTCTTCGATGAGACAAGGAGTTTTTGGATGACTAAATATTAAAGTTAATGAATTTGGTTAGAGCAATCACGATAATGTTTATTTGGAAAGCAAGAAGTGAAGTGGCTTTTGGAAAAAAATCTGTGTTAATGCTCTTGGACACCTAAGGTCTTGACTAGGAAAGTGAGAATTGATCATTAGATATTTAACATTGTTTTGTAAGAAATTGCTAAGGTGTGGTCATGAGGCCATAGAAGAGTTGTCACCATACCACAAAAACTAAAATCCATCTTCTTTAATGTAAAAAAAAATGATGTCTCATCTAACACTATCATAAGCCTTGTCCAAATCTAAAATTGCGTAAAGTTCTTCCCTATGGATTAAGCATGATCTAGTAACAAAATTAAGCTCAAATTATCTTCATAAATGCCCTCCTTGCGAATAAATATAGTCTTCAACTTGTGAACTAGATTCTTGTAAGAAGCATTCAATAAACTAAAAATGCCTTTAATCCTTGCAAGATTGGCATTTACTGTTTCTTGGAATCAACTTGAGTTTTGTTGCTCATAGAGTAAATGATCCTTACCTTAATTCAATTCTAATATTATAAGATTTCACTTAAAAGTTATTTCAAAAACATTATTAAAACTCCATAGGAGGATTGTCTCCAACATCACAATTGAATATGTTTGTTTTAATTGAAAAAGGGCTATCCAAATTTAGCAATCTTTTTGTAGAAAGTGTTTTATTAATTGGTTGCAAAAACTGTTTTATCCTTATGGTATACATGTCATTAGATAGAGTATTTTCACTATCTATCCTTACCAAAAGTTTATAGCAACCCAAGAGAACTACTTCAATATATATGTACAACCATCATTATCTGTTACTAATACAATCAAGTATTGCATTCTCACAATCTTCATTAGTTGGAAAAAGAAAGATGAGGGGCAATCACCTTTTAGTAGCTAGCCCAACCCTAGCTCAAACTTGAGCTCCATCAACCTTGGATCCTTCACATTTTTGTGAAAAACTTTTAGATTAAGAAAGCAATACTTGAGATATCAGATCATTAGGACACCTTCGTGGAATACCAAACAAAAAGCACCTAATGATCGAAGCTAAAGACTCATCTTCTATTTCTAGAAGCTCTTTTTTTTCCCAAAATCTTTTGCAAAGGAGGTTATCCTTTTGATCTTCTGATCCTCGTAGACAATTGGAACATCATAACTTGAGAGATTTCTCCATATCCCTCAATCCAATCTTGAAATGAGCAATTGCTTAAGAAAGCCAAGTTCAACCTAAAAGGAGAAGGGCCATTATTCCTTGCATTATCCAGTAGAAGCGAATATAAAAAATGATCAAAGCTAGGGTTTTCTTTGCATATATTAAAAGGAGTAGAATGGATGTATCCTATTGAGGAATAGAAGTTTTAATATTTATCATAGCACGAGAACTCTCTAAGGGTATTATTGTCACCCAAAGATGCACCAACAATCTAATTCTTGCTAAAGTTAGAACATTCCCCATGCTTGAAGTTCATCATAAGACCTTGCATCACATTCATGCAAGTGATCAACAAGATTGTCCACCATACTCTACTAATGGGAAAAGGACCAAAGGACCAAGATCTTGCATAGCCAATCTAACCCATAAGAACATGCTCGTGTGAAAGATTTACATATACATAGAGATTAGAACAAACTTTGTTCATGAACAACACACTTTGGCAACAACAAGAAGACCCCAACCACTACAAGAAACTAAAAAAGAATTTTGTAATTTATGTTTACTTGAATTTATTATATTCCATTTAACCACATTTATCTCATCTTGACCATTCTAACAATCTTGCAAATTTACTTTTCTACTCGTACAAATTTTCTTCAATTGTTTTAACTTCATCTTATAGTGAGAATTCATAGTCTTTTCAAGTTTCTTTTGACAAAATTATATGTAACTTGAGTAGTCTAGGCATAAAATGTTAATGTAACATTAAGAATTTAGAACAATCCACATAAGTTTGAAACTTAGGGAAGATGAAAAGGCATTGAAACCATGGTTGTAAGTGTTGAAGAGGGAAGAACCTATAAGAATTTAGAACAACCCACATAAGTGTGGATCTTAGGGAAGATGAAAAAGTGTTCAAACCATAGTTGTGAGTGTAAGAGGGGAGAATGATAAAAATTGCAAAGGAAAAGAATTAATGAAAGAGAGTTGAGCCCTCTAAAGTAAGCTCGGAGGTTGGAGTACTTGTGCAATCCATGATTGTTGCAAGTCCTAATTTTTCTATCACCTCCACTTTTGATCATCTTTGATACTTGTAGCCTAGCTTACCTCAAGACCAACATTAAGAAAATCCATTGGATATAAGAGCTTAAGTTGATAAAGTTTTTCATCTTTGAGGTAGTTAGAATGAATGCTCTTCTACACTTCAGAAGTTAGTGAGTTCACTACAACCACTACATCTATGATTAGGTGATTTAGGTATTGTCTCTTGATCTAGTTGCAGTCTCAATCCAGATTTGCCAATTCAATACCGAACCCTTAATGTTTTGCAAAACCGCCTACCTTTAGCATGGTAGATGTTAGAGAGTTTTACAACTGAACTTAAGTATATCATTTTAATGTGAATAAAAATGGCCCTTTGAGTCCTTTGTACTTTGATTTGAATAATGAAAATGGATTTTGATATTCTTAGAAATTATATACTATATTAAAATTGAAATACCCAAATCTTTTTCTCTTATGTCAAAATGATTATGAGTAATCATTTAAGTTGTAGAGACCACAAAATGACTTAACTTATGTTTAGGGTGCTTCACAAATTGCCAACCCAATTAAGCTATAGGGGATGAAGTTTCTTTTGAAGAAAGTTAAGCCTCCTAAGCTCGATGGCAAGGGCAAGGATGTAGAGGTTGATGTAGAGGTGTGGATCGAGTCCATGGAGGACCACTTGGTAGTTAAGGGGATGAGTGTTGCTAATTTAGAGAAGATTATGAAGCTTAAGTTAGTTGGAGAAGCCTCTGTCTTTGGTGGAAGCAGCAGTGCAAAGATAGTAGTAACTTTGAAGCTATAGTCATATGGGATGAAATCAAGAAACTTGTATGAGGGAGATATACATCTCCTATGTAAAATTCAATTTGATGAATTTCAACCTAAAGAAACATAACATTTCCCTTGAAGTGTATTACTTGCGCTTAATTGCTGTCAAGAAGCATACCTCGACTATGGATCCAAATGATCAAGTGGCTCTATTAGATCATCTACTAAGGTTTGAATCCTCCATTGAATGCTCAACTATAATTGATGTGGTCAAGTGATTTGCAAGATACATCAAGGTTCCTAATAAGGAGACAATTGGTCAGTGCTATCAGTAGGGAAAAATTTGACTCATTTTTGGGCCTTGTAAGAATTGCTATGTCATCATCCTATTAAAAAAGGGGACCCGTCAATGATTATATCCATTGTACTTGAAAACAAAATGTTGCTACATATTATTGGAAAGTCTTGATGAGATGGTTTTAACATACCAACCTCCTACTAATTTGGAGTTTATATGCTCAAGTTAGGACTTCCTGACAAAAAGCTAACCTCAAAAGTTTCATAATAGTAGCCTCATTCACAGTTGTCCTTATAGAATATTACTATAGAATCCCAAATAGCCTAAAAGGCCCAAAAGTTTGTCCAAATTTTCCTTAATGTAGGGTTAGAATAATCAAAATAATTAGCGTAATGGCTAGCAGCCCTTCCTCAAATGAGGCCACTCAAATCAATAGTTTGGCCAAAGGAAGAAAGAATGGGGAAACTTTGCCAATACTCTAGCCCAAACCAATATAAATAACTATGGGCAACGATGCTACAATTACAATGAAGGCGGCCACTTCAAAGCCCAACACTCGAAGTTGAATAATGGCAAGGGACAAAGACCATTTAACCATAAAAATATTGCCACAAATAGAGCAACTATTGGTTAAGGCAAGGGACATGTAGTAGCATCCCAAGCCTACCTTGAGGAGCAAGATAAAGAAATGGACCTATCCATTGATAGAGAAACAGATAGAGAAACTATTCATGTTGCTCTGGATAACAAAGGGTCAAATCAATAATTTTTTGTAATTGAGGTGTTTGCAAATCACAAAGGTACTCTCTTCAAGGTCCTAACACATCTAGAGAATTGAACTTGTAAAGTTGCTAGTGGAATTAGCAAAAATAATAGATGTTCTAACAATCCAACAAACTAACAATGAGGATCAAGCTAGGATTTGAGCAACCAAGGCTAAGTTTAGAGTCATGAAATTTGGAGTTTACGATTGCTTATGCTAGGAATGGATTGGTTTGTGTCTAATGATGCCAAGATCCACTCTAGCAAAGGCTTAGTAATATTCCAAAATCTACGAGGAGATTTAGACACATTGTTCAAGGTGAAGATCCAACTTGCCTAAGCATCCTGCATAGCCCAGGGCTTAAGGAAGGGACTCCTAGTGTACTTAATAAAACTCAACAAGCTAGAATAATCCTCTAAGGAAGAAGAATTATCTTCCTAGATGAAAGAGTACGTAGATGTATTTTTGAAAAACTTGATAGAGTTACCACCCAGAAGGGAAGTGGATCATGAGATCAAATTAGTTCTTGGTTCAGGATGTGTTAAAGAGACTATATAGATAGTCTATCCCTAAAGCCATCAATAAAAGGAGCAATTTAGGTAGTTATTGGATTAAGAATTCATTTGTCCCAAAAATCTCCTTAAGGTGCACCAATTTTATTTCAAAAAAAGAAGGATGGCTCCCCTAGATTATGCATTGACTCTATAGAGGTTAAACTAGGTGACAATCAAGAACAAATATCGTATTACTTGAAACGACAAGCTCTTAGATTGATTATAAGTTGGAATAATATTTTCTAAGATAGATCTTAGATCCAAATATTATCAAACGAGGATTAAAGAACAAGATATTTCCAAGACAATCTTTAACACTAGATACATGTGTTATGAGTTCATCATTATGTCCTTTGGTCTAACTAGTGCACTGACTATTTTTAACAAGCAAGTACTACACGACGTCTTTAGACCATACCTAAACGAGTTTATCCTAGACTTCTTCATCGAAATCTTTACCTATTCAAAGAAAGAAGAAGAGCACTTAGGCCACTTGTGTATTGTCCTAGGGATGCTATGAGAAAACAAGTTCTATGCCATAACTCCTATTATTTTAGGAGCTTCAAATTCAAGTCCTCTTCATCAAGAATTTATAGATGTCCGACAAGATACATAAAAGATAATAACTGAACCTCATGGGAAACTAACTCATCCACAAATCTATCAAAAACTGCTCTCAAGAGACCTGCAAACCAAATATTTGACCACCCATCCTCTGGAGGTTCCAAATCCACATTGCTTAAGGAGATGTACATGGCAAACCTCTGCTGATTATATTTGATCCAAAAGGATGGAGGAGGTGACACCAATTCAGTATAGCGGGTAAAATCTTCCTGCACACAGTTCATCCTCTGCTGAAGACATTCCACTTTAGTGGAGAACCCATCACATAATTTAGCTTTATGGTGCAACTGATCAAGCTCTCCTTTGGAAGATATGATTAAAGGGACAATAGGAGTTGGAGGAGGAACATAAAGAACAGCCACTTTTTGGTTAAGTTCTTCAATAACTTTCTGTTGGGACTCTACAATTGCCTGAAAGTGCTGCAACTGACCTTCACTAGTACCAAGTTTACTAGCCAAAGTGACCATTTCCTTAAGGGCATAATTTTTCTCAAGCTGCAAGGATGCATTCTCCTCTTCCAACTTAGCAACCTTAGATTCTAACTCTTGGATAGTTGCCTTCTGGGAATCCATTAAGGATGTGGCATCAGTCATTTGAGTATTAATATCACCAAGTGTAGCCCTTTCTATAGACAAATCCTCTAGTGCCTTAGTCAACTGACTAGTCAAGGAATCCACCTTGTCTTGCAAGGAAGTATAAACATTGGTATACATTGTCTGAAGACAAGAGGTAAGGGAGGTTTCTAGAGTGGACTGGACATTTGAAACTAGCTGTGAAAGCATAGGTCTAGATAATATAGTATGTAAGGATGAAGGCATCTGCTGATCAATTTGTCCTTCCTTTTGGGCTGAAAATAAATTAGGACAGGAGAGGAAAGAAGGAAGGGCACTACTCGACACAGCATGAATAGGTACGGGTACAGGGGAAGCAAGTACAAGAGGGCTGGAAGGACCTTTGTACGAAGGCGTTTCTTGTGAGAAAATATAATAGGGGACTCCTCATCTTCTGAATTTGGTTGCATAGGTGGAGGGGAAGGAACTGATGGTGGAGGCTGCGGCGGTAAAGGAACAGAATCAGGCACTGGCACACCACCAGGAGGAGGTGCAAAAGTGATAATGCGCTGTAAGAAAGCACCATAGGAAACATTAATGATTTGGCTCTTCCGTACACACTGGAAATGTTGATCCATCTTGGAGAGTAAGAAGCTTGCCCAGTTGAACCTAGCACCCTCTAGGATCTTCACAGAAGCTGTGAACAATTCCTTGGAAAGATACTTAGAAGCTGACTTACTCATCATAAATCGGTCCTGGAGGAACTAACATAACTGCTTCCATACTGGAGAAGAGATAGGAGCAATAGAGACCCCTGAATTGTTAATAAGTTGATTGAGAAGCAAGGGGGTAGAAGTTTCCTTCTTCAAGAGCGTAACTATCTCTTCAGGAGTAAGTAACTGGTTATCGCTGGACACAAAGGAAGCAGAAAGGGGCAAGCACAACGCTTCATGGATATTAGCTGTAGATAAGTAGAAAGTACGGTTATAAACTAGGCCAGACTGGTTTTTATAAGAAGCCAAGAAGGAGTAACAAAGCTTCTCATCTACCGACGGCAATGTAAGGGCAACAAATGGTCTGAGGCCTGCACGTCGGATGCAATCCGCCTCTAGAAGGAGAGAATAATCATGGAATGCGAGGGGAACATGCTGTACCACAATCGGAGGGGAAGAAGAAGATGATGCCATTCAGAATATAGCAAAAACCACACACACAAAACCAGGAATCAAAGAGAAAACCTGCAAAACCCACAAACAAAACCACCACTGAGACCATCGACAAGAGAAAGATTTAGGACAAGACTAAACCACCCCAAGCAAACCACATCCTACCGAAAATTCGTCATGACCTACGCACATATGCAACCGAAAGCTTCATGTGATGCAACATGCAAGCACCCAAATCCCTGTAATCAAGCACACAAAATAAAACAAAAGTGTCACACATACCGTAACCCAGACATTGACCAAACTCCAAACAAAATCACAGACTTAGACTAAGGAAATAGACATGAACAGATATAACCGACATCTTTGACCAAGAAAATCCAATCCCCGTAAATGTTCAGCGTCCTACAGTGCGGTGAAGTGGATGGGTGAAACTAATGACTCATTTTGTTTAAATAATCAATTAAGCATAGTTCATTATTAATGGTTAATCCATTAATGCATGGTGAGTTGGAAACATAACCCAGCCCCTCTCAGACTTGACACGACTTTACTTGACTGGGTCTCTACTAATGCAGTTCATTGTTATAATTACATGATCTGTGGCACTTGCGTGCATGCATGCATGACTTCGGGGGGTTCATTTTATTACAAGTTAAAGATGTCTGTAACGCGTATGCGTGTGCATTGGTGAATGGATTTTAATTTACAAAAAATTAAGTGGGTTATGGTGCAACGGCGGGGTTCCTTTTACAATTAACGTTCGGGTTCATTTTATTACCATTTTATGAAGTGCAGTCTGTTAATTTTGTGTATGTGCAACGGTCAATTGAGTTTAATTACAATTTAAATGTGTGTTATGGTGTAATGTGAGAGGGGAAAAAAGAGAAAAAACTTGGCAATGTGTGGGTCTGTCTGCAAAGTCTGAGATGACGGCCTCGAAAAGGGAGAGACACAATCCACCGATAATCCACAAAAACTGACAAAAGACCGACTAAGACTAGTCGTTCTGTCGTACATGAAAACGGAAAAACAACTAACACATTGACCAAAAAGAAATAATAAAACAAATGCGACATGTGACCAAATAAAAAAATAAAAATGTTGGGGGTGTGGATTAATTGGGATTTAAGATTATGATTGTTTGGTTTTGTGGGTTGTTTTTTATTATTTTTTTTAAAAGTTTGGTTTGATTGTATTGTATTGTTAAATTGTTTGTTTTTGTCTTTTAAAAAAAAATGATGTGGACATGAAATTTCAGTGAACCAATCATAAGCATCAAGTGAAAGAAGAGGATCGGATTTAATTCATTTTTTTCAGCTCATTTGTGGGATGAAAAATGATTTTTTTCATGGAATTTTGTTTTAAATTAGGGTTTTGGCTTCAATTAATACTTTTGCCAATTAAGGAAAGCATTTTCAATAAGAAAATATTGGCAAAATGTACAAAAGAATTTGTAGAATTTTCAAAAAATTTTTATGACATTATTTCGGTATTTTTATGAATTTTAAAGGATTTTTTTTTTCATGGTTTTGAAAAAGAAATCCAATTTTTGATTTTTTTGGGTAAAATTTTCAATATTTTAGTGTGGAAAAATATGCCAATGGTTTGCAAAAATATTGGGAAATCTTTAGGAATTTTTCTGTAATTTTTTGATTTTTAATTGATTTTTAATTGATTTTTTAATGAATTTTTGAAATTTTAAATGTATTTTTAGGGTTTTTTCAGGATTTTAAATTAAAAGGGCAGTACCCGGCTGCATGTGAACAGCTGATAAGGATTGCGTGTGAATGGTGGGCGTCAGCACACCACCGCATGGACAAGGCGGAAGCGCGTCCCCGCGCGTGAATGGCCGCTAAGCGCGCACGAACCCGCGATCACGAACACACACATACAACTCCGCGGATGCACACACCCTGCGTGTGACAGGGGGCCGAGAAGGGGATACGGGGGTTTTTGTTGGTGAAATGAAGGGGGCTGGTTCGACGCGTCAGGGCGGGTGGGTGGGAAATGGGCTTAGGAGGGGGGTTTGTGTGTATGGGGGAATGGGTATGTGAACGGGGGCTGGAGTGAGAGGAATGGGGGTATGAATGGGGGCTTGGGAGGGGAAGTTGGATGACTTGGGGGGGGGGGGGGGGGGGTTTGGGATTGGTGGGGGGGAATGGGGGCTTGGAGGGGGGTTGGGAGGGGGTGGGAAATGGGGTGTGACTGGGGGCTAAGGAGGGTGGGGGTGTGTGTGGGGGGGGGTTTGGGGAATTGGGGGGAGGAATGGGGGACTTATGGGGGGTGGGGGTTTGTGGATGGGGGTGTGGGAGGAGATATGGGAACGCCGGTGGCAGGCACGGGAGGTAGAGCCAGGCGTCAAACGGCGTGCGGCAAGGCGCACGGCGTCGTAGCAGAGAAGGCGGTGGGTGGCAGGGAGGGCCCAGGCGGGCTGGCGTGGCGGGCGAGGGAGTCAGCGACCAGGTGGGCGAGGTGTGGGAGAGGAAGGAGGGGCCACGAAGCAGGCGTGGGAGAGGAGGGAGGGGCCAGTGGGGGGCCAGGGAGGCGGGAGCGTCCACAGGATGGCGGGCGGCGGCCGTCAGCCGGGAGGCGGCCAAAACGGGCAGTAGGCAGAGGGGGGAGAGGAGGGAGGGAGGAGAGGAGGAGGAGGGAGGAGGGAGGAAGGAGATGAGGAGGAGGAAGGAAGATGGAGGTTACAGGAAGAGAGAGAGAGGGGGAGGAGAGAGAAAAGAAAGAAAGAGAAGAAAGAAAAGAAGAGGAGAGAGGAGAGAGAGGAGGGAAGGAGAGGTAACGGCCGCGGGAGGGGGGGAATAATATTTTTGTAAATTAAGTAATAAATTAATTAAAATAATAGAAAAAAAAGAAACAAAAGGTGTGCCCTCGTCCCGCGCGTGTGCGCGGGGCGAGGTAAAAAAAATTTACAGTGGCAGGATTGGAATGGCGCTGGGATGTCGGTATGGGGCACGCGTACGCGACCGGGGTGTGGTGAGACGCGTAAAATCGAAAACGGGCGCGTTCACGCGCGTGACAAGTCGCGCGAGACACATAAAAACAAGGAAAAATTAATATCTCATAATCCGAGCATCGAAACGAAATGGTGTAAAAACAAAAATTGTGCAGGATGGTAGGGGGAAGACAGGGAAAAAGTGCAACAGGGGTTCCGAGGGGAAGACAGGGCATTCACATGTAAAAACGCAAAAAACGGATCAAAAAACGCAAACGAAAATTAATATCGGAAGATCCGTGCATTGGAACAAAGTGCGGGAAAAAGAAAAACTGTGCAAAAGAACGTGTCCAACAACTCTATCACGTGAAAACACAGTTTCGACTGATATAAGATGCGTTCACATAGGAAAAACTCAAAAAAGGGACCTGAAAAGGGATTCGGAAATTAATACGGAACGATCCATGCACCGGAACGAAGTGTAGTAAAAACGCAAAATGTGCGGGGGATGAAGTTTCACAGGCCTCGCACATTAAAACGCATTGCCAATAGGGTTAGGAGGCATTCACATGGAAAAAACACCAAAAAGACACTCAAAAACATGTTGAAAAATTAATAATTAAAAATCCAGAAGTCGAAATAGAGTGGAGGAAAAAGGAAAAATAGAGGGACACGGCTGCCAAGTCAAATTGGAATTCCGATGCAAACAGGGCAGGTTCACATGGAAAAATGTAAAAAAGACACACAAAAAAAGTCTCGAAAAACCGTGGTGCGCAGATCGGATGCCGTATGCTCGCGTAGTGAATGCCGGAAGGTCCCGAAAAACAAAAGAACTCTACTTTTTGCACAAAACTCAAGGTAAAAAGCATGCACGATATGAACAAGAGACCAATTGGGTGCAATCTCCCCCCATGCCTTGTGTGAGCGCTCCACAAAGCATGTATTTTATGCATTAATCATCTTCAAGCTCAAATAATAGCCCAAATTACAAAATAGCACGCTTTTGGCTTTTGATTTTGCTTTAGCACAAAATAGAAATAAAGCTAATGGGCGGCGCCCAAAGAGTCAGGCGTACCCAAAACAATGTCCAAATATAATTATCATAGTCGTGCGCCCATGCGCATACAAAATAATAAATAAATATCCAATGCCTCAATAAATAGGCCCGACAAAATATAGGTGCCATGCCTAAGGTATGCGCCCATCAAAATATAAATGATAACTCGAATACACGCTATCCTCTAATGCTTTCCTCTGCCATTGCTGCTATCTCTACACATCAACTCAAGCATTCACAATCGTTAGTAAAATAATACAATTAAAGCGACAAAAGTGAATACCTAGTAGTCTTCAACTACATAAATAAATCAACTGGTTAGAAATCAATCCTAACCTTAATTTATTACGAGTGCGCACTCTAAACTCATAAACACTTATTAATTTAATATGTATTTTGCGGAATCACCCGCTATGGAATCACCCATGTACACACTAAATTAATGAAATGCCCGAAAAGGATAGGCGTCCCCATCAACTTCTCGCACAAAGAATCCACTTTGTGTATGAGCCCCGGTCAACAAAGTTTACAGAATCCACCGTAAAACCTCACGGAATCCACCGTGAGATATGCCTCCTGGCATCATACCCCCGGGGTGGGATAGCAATTGACCTCAATTGCTATTAGCTCAATGTGGAGCTAACAGAGTGGGGAAAGCATTTAAGTCTCTAGTGTGCATCCATTGGGCTTCCTCTACAGGATGGTTCTTAAACTCGACTAAATATCTAGAATATCTTCGGCCGGTTCTAGTGGTCATAAAGTTAGTATCTATGATAGCTTCAGGTTCAAGTATTTCAGTCTCTTCATCTAACAAAGGTGGGTTTTCATAAACAGGGTGTACAGGTAATTAGCCTCTAAAGGGTAGTAATAAACTAATGTGAAATGTGTTGTGAATTTTCCAGTGAGGTGGCAATTCTAACTTGAATGCATTGTCATTGATTTTGTGAATGATCTTAAATGGTCCATAGAATCTAGGTGCTAATTTCACAACTGGGTGTTTATCTACACTTTGTAATCTACGTTTTTCTATTGTCAACCAAACATAGTCATCAACTTTGAAATTCATTACTTGTTTTTTCTTATTGGCTTGTTTGGTATATGATTGTTGGGCTTTGGCAATCATGTCTTTAACCTCATAAAAAATAGTAGCATGCATAGTAGCAATATCATCAGCACTCTGAATTCTATTTGATAAAGATGCAACATGTGTAGACAATCTATAACCATAAATCACTTCAAACGGTGCTTTCTTTGTAGATGTGTGTGGTATATTGTTATATGCAAATTGTAGTAAATGTAAATGTGTGTCCCATGTCTGTGGTTTAGAAATAGTGTAAGCACGTAAAAGATCTAGAATAGTACTGTTAGTGGCTTCTGTTTGTCCATTAGTTTCAGGATGAAATGCAGATGAGAAATCAATCTTTGTTCCTAGGTTAGAAAACAAAGTAATCCAAAAGTTGTTACAAAATCTAGAATCATGATCAGAAATAATAACTTTTGATAATCCATGATTAGTGAGAACAGTTTTCAAAAATAATTGTGCTGCTTGAGATGCTGTTAAAGTTTTCTTACATGGAATGAAATATGCTTGTTTACTAAACCTGTCTACTACAGTCCAAATCATGTCATAGTTAGCTTTAGTATTAGGTAAACCAGTAATAAAATCCATAGAAATCTGTTCCCATGGTCTTGATGGAATAGATAAAGGCATAAGTAATCCATACTGTTTACCATGATGTCTCTTAACTCTTTGACAAATCAGACATTCAGAAACAAAGTTAGATACATCAGTGTCCATATGTGGCCAATAAAAATCTTCAGTTAATGTATGTAAAGTAGATATGATACCTCTATGACCTTGATATGGAGGACAATGAATCTCATTCAAAACAAAAGATCTAAATGGAACTGTAACACATAATCTATTTTTATAAAACATGAATCCATCATTATAAGATAGTGAATCAATAGGAATCCAGTTATTTCCAACTAATTTATTCCAATCAGCATGAAAAGTAATGTCGTGATGATAAGTATCTTTCATAGGAGTTAAAGAATCAAATGATATAACAGAGATATTATGAATGGTGGGTCTTCTACTTAATGCATCGGCCACTACATTTTCTTTACCTGGTTGATATTGGATAATGGGATGAAAACTCTGAATAAAAGCTGCCCATTTGATATGTCGGTCAGATATTTGAGGTTGGCTAAGTAAATGTCTAATACTTTGTTGATCAGTCTTAATCATAAATTCAGAACCCATTAAGTAATGTTTCCATTGTCTTAAAGCTTGTACCACAGCTAATAATTCTTTATCATATGTGGAATATTTAAGTTCGGAGGGTTTCAGTTTACAGCTAGAATAGACTATGGGATGATTATCTTGCATAAGTACGGCTCCTATTCCAGATCCACTAGCATCAGTAACTACTAAAAAGAATGGTCTATTAAAATTAGGTAGTTCTAATATAGGAGCATGGGTTAATGCATGTTTCAATAAATCAAAGGATTTCTGTTGATTAGCAGACCAATGATAAACAATACCTTTCTTTAAAAGTTTAGTCAAAGGCAAAGCAAGTAATGAAAAATTTCGCACAAATTTCCTGTAAAAACTAGCAAGACCTAGAAAAGATCGTAACTCATGCACATTTTTAGGTATAGGCCAGTTCAATATTGCTTCTATCTTCTTAGGGTCAACCTTAATACTATCTGATGACACAATATGACCTAAATATTCAATTTCTATTTGAAAGAACTCACTCTTTTCCGGATTAGCATACAATTGATTATCTTTCAACAACTTGAAAACCAAGGACAAATGTTCATAATGTTTTTTCTCATTTTTACTAAACACCAAAATATCATCAAAGAATACAATAACACAATGCTGATATTTCAAAAATATACGATTCATCATTCTACTAAATGTAGCAGGGGCATTAGTCAATCCAAAAGGCATCACTAAAAATTCATAATGACCAAATTGTGTTCTAAATTGCAGTCTTGAATATGTCAGACTTATCTAATCTCACCTGATGATAACCATATTTAAGATCTATTTTACTAAATATGGCAGAACCTTGCAGTTTATCCATAAGGTCATCGACTCTAGGAATTGGATATCTATTCTTTACAGTAATCTTATTTAAAGCACGATAGTCAATGCACATACGATAAGTATTATTATTCTTCTTTACCAACAAAACAGGTGCACCAAATGGAGAACTACTAGGTCTAATCAATCCTCTATTTAGTAATTCCTCAACTTGATTTTGAATTTCTTTCTGCTCTATCTGGTTATGTCTATATGGTGCTTTATAAGGTGGTTGTGTACCATGAATTAAATCTATTTTGTGGTCTTCAGGACGTGAAGGAGGTAAACCAGGTGGTAGATCTTCTGTAAAATAGTCTTTAAATTGTGCAAGAAATTCTTTATGCCTAGGGTGCATATGTTTTTCTTTAGCTTGCAGTGCACTTACCCAAATTAGATAAGATTTACTACTTTTGCGTAATGCACGTTTAGCTTGAGTATGAGAAAGCAGTGGAAAAGCGTTAGATGCATGCATAGCATACAATGTAATATGTTTTCCTTGAAAATGAATATTAATTGAATACGTGGAATAATCTATATTAGGGTTATGCTGATGACGCCAAGGCATACCTAGAATAATATCACTGGACTGTAATGGTACAACTAGAAAATTCTTTCTTTCAATATATTCACCAATTTGAATTTCTAAATCGTGCACCTCTTGTGTTCCATTATACCTAGTGCCTAAGAATGCTGCTTTAATGCGATAATGCGTAGGAACAATTTGTAATTTCAATTCTTTCACTAACTTTGCAGAAATAAAATCATGAGTACTACCATCATCATGCAAAATAATCTTTTCTTTTCCATGCACAAACATTTCATTGTCAATAAAGAATGTGGAGTTGGCATACTTGGTAAAGTATCCGAAGGAGTAGCAATGTCGTCTTCATCTTCCGTAAAGTCAGGCATTTCTTCATGTTCTTCATCTTCCATTGCTCCAAGATAGTTGATATGGACAGGTGGCTTCTTCGATTGGCAATTGGCTGCTAAATGTCCAGGTTGGTGGCATTTGTAACACACTATAGGTTTGGCTTTAGATACATTGTTTGCAATGGTAGGAAGTCTAGGAATATTAGGATTTGGCTGTGAAGTTGACTTAGGGTTTTGATTGGTATTCGATGGTAAAGCAGGTGGTTTTGCCCAAGACTTACAGAAAGATGATGAAGAAAATCGACCTTGATTGAATCTTCTAAAATTTGAATTGAATTACTTAGATCCATAGTTACCATTGGCTTGAAATTGTTGTGGATGCTTATCTCTTCCTCGAAGCTTGTCTTCAGTGTCATGAGCTAAAGAAATTGCATCTTCAAGAGTTGCAGGCTTGAACATATTGACTTCAGTATAGTAATGCCCAAGTAATCCAGACATATACTTGCACTTGTGAGTAGCTTCAGGTACGTCTTCAAACATGCGTAACTGGAGAAATGCATTCCAAAAGCGTTCGGTGTACTGAGGAATAGGTTCACGATCTCTTTGCTGAAGAAGGTCCCATTGCTTTATGGCTTTTTCATAGAATTGTGGAGGAAGAAAATTCTGCATAAACTTCTTCTTGAAACTCTCCCAGGTAGTGGAACAATCTATGCTCTTACGAACCACGGTCCACCAAAGAGATGCTCTATCCACTAAATGATTAGTGACACACTTGATTTTATCTTTTTCTGCGTATGTTTCCTCATGAAAGTAATCATCAAACTGATTGATGAATGCAAGAACAATTTTTCCATCTTGAGTGCCATCGAAAGTATGGAATTTAAAATTTCTTTTACTTATCTTTGTTTCTTTGCGGATGGATTGAGCTTCGAGAGTCGCATCGATGGTACGTCGGATAAGATCTTCAGATTGTGGTTTCTCTTTGTCGGTAGAGTCGATCTTTGTAAATTGGCCAATTGAACTTGTAATGCTTGCCGGGCTCTTCGTTCTTCGTCCAACTGCATCATAATTAAGTTCAACTTTTGCTCCATCCTAGGTTCAGGAAGATCGCCTTCAGCCATCAAATCATCCATATTTTGTTCCGTCATCGTGCAAAACTTCAAAAGACCTCACACTCTTAAAATCCAATTAGCGGGATGAGCGTAGCTCAAGATCGGGTGTACAAGGCTTATATATTTTTGTGTGTGGCTTTCACAATCTTCGTCTTTGGCAATTACGAGATTTGTAATCTTTGAAAAATCTGCGTTTTGACCTTCTGCATGTGTTGAAATTGGTTCAACAAGTCTGCGTATGCGAATAGTACCTTCCAGGGAACAACTTTGCAGTTCGGTACTTCTGCGCAGGAAAAGTCCTTATAGGAGTTTTGGGCACAAGTCAGTTTTGACTTCAGGTTACTTGCTAGACTTGCAGAGTTGCAGACTTACGAAACTTGATCAACTTGGTAGATTTACATGACTGATGACTAACAGAACTTGCAGGATAGGTAACTTTGAACTTGAAGAGTTGGAGAGCCTTAGTAAACTTAGTTTACTAAGAAGCTTTTAGCTTCTCACCCAGTCGACGATTTTTAGGACATGAATATGTCCTTGGCGGAATTTTCACCGCCTTGCACGTCCTGCCACCGCCGTTTTGTTGACGATTTTTAAAATATAAGTTTTTCTAAGCTTATTAAGTTTACTTAAGCTTTTAAGCTTATAAAATTTGGAGACTTATCTCTGCTTATCCACGACTTGGAGAAGAGGATGTAGGAGTGGTCCTCCGTCGTTGCAGGCCAGTCCTTCGCGATCAGAGGCTGGAAACAGAGGTTCTTGACTGCTAGAAATCCACCCATATTGACCGTTCGCGATGAGATTGACCGTAGAGCTTGATCGTTCCAGGAGCTCCACCTTTGCACAAGACGGGTAACGATTGGAAGCTCTCGATCTCAGCTTCGCTCTTATACCACTGGTGTGCAGATCAGATGCCATATGCTCGCGTAGTGAATGCCGGAGGGTCCCCAAGAATAAAAGAACTCTACTTTTTGCACAAAACTCAAGGTAAAAAGCATGCACGACATGAACAAGAGACCAATTGGGTGCAATCTCCCCCCATGCCTTGTGTGAGCGCTCCACAAAGCATGTATTTTATGTATTAATCATCTTCAAGCTCAAATAATAGCCCAAATTACAAAATAGCACGCTTTTGGCTTTTGATTTTGCTTTAGCACAAAATAGAAATAAAGCTAATGGGCGGCGCCCAAAGAGTCAGGCGTACCCAATACAATGTCCAAATACAATTATCATAGTCGTGCGCCCATGCCCATACAAAATAATAAATAAATATCCAACGCCTCAATAAATAGGCGCAATAAAATATAGGCGCCATGCCTAAGGTATGCGCCCATCAAAATATAAATGATAACTCGAATACACGCTATCCTCCAATGCTTTCCTCCGCCACTGCTGCTATCTCTACACATTAACTGAAGCATTCACAATCGTTAGTAAAATAATACAATTAAACCGACAAAAGTGAATACCTAACAGTCTTCAACTACATAAATAAATCAACTGGTTAGAAATCAATCCTAACCTTAATTTATTACGAGTGCGCACTCTAAACTCATAAACATTTATTAATTTAATATGTATTTTGCAAAATCACCCGCTATGGAATCACCCATGTACACACTAAATTAATGAAACACCCGAAAAGGATAGGCGTCCCCATCAACTTCTCGCACAAAGAATCCACTTTGTGTATGAGCCCCGGTCAACAAAGTTTACGGAATCCACCGTAAAACCTCACGGAATCCACCGTGGCACGGAATCCACCGTGAGATATGCCTCCTGGCATCAAACCGCAAAAATGAATATTGGACAAACCGTGCATTGAAAGGACGCGGAGTAAAAAGAAAAAATGTTAGGGGGAAAGTGGTTGTCAGGGCTATGACGTCAAATCATGGTTGCAGAACAAGCAAGAGATGTTCACATGGAAAACCATCTAAGTTTTGCAAAATCCGACAAAAAGTAATAACTCAAAAACCGTGTAGTAGAACAGGGGTGGGTAAAAAGAAAAATTGGACAATGCGAAGGGACAAACAGGGCTATAAGTGTAAATTGGAATTTGGGGAAACGTAGGGTGCGTTCACATAGAAACACAACAAAATAAGGGAAAAAGAGAAATGGAGGAGGAACAGCCCCAAGGGAGGGGTGACAGTGGACGGGTGGGTGGGGAAGGGACCCTAGGAGTGTAACAGAAAGTCATGGCATACATGCATGATCCAAGTGAGACATATGCAGGGCGGTATGCAATGTAGACGCGCAGGGACATATCCCCACACTTAATACCTTAACGGGTAGGGTTGACCGAACAACAGGAACCTAATACCACATGACAGACCAACTGCTAATGTCCCCACACTTAAAACATGACCGTCACTGTCAAAACAAGGTGTAAGGTTAGAAAAACTTGGCCCATGTTGTCGAGAATCAAGGTTGACTGTCGATGACACGTCCACTGTCATTGTCGACTGCAGGAGGTACCAAGGCATCTTCACAGCACACGTCCTTTGTGGCATGGACCATACGACAGCACCCAGGGAGGTAGCTGATGGATGAATTGTAGGAAATTCATCGATGATGAGGAATGTTGCACTCAACGCACAATCACTCATATGGAATGAAAGAGCAGTCACTCGCCCCATGACTAATATCACTCAAGGAAAGCAAGATGAAAACCCATGTCTCACACCACGGTTTAGGAAGCGACAAGGGGATGGTGCATCAGTGCGTCTAACCCGTCTGAAATAGGTGCAAGGAGAAAGGCAAGGGAGCCTTACAGTGCAGTGTACGGAACATGGTGACGTGTCCTGTGTTGATGGCAGAGACCCACCCCGTGGGTGCATAGGAAAAAGAGAACATACCTTGCTCCAAAGATCGTAACGTCCCTCAATCCTCACCTCTCAGTAATTGATTAAAGAAACTCCAGTCACACTCAGCCCACCCTCTGTCTCATGATTTGCTGATAGATACAGGAGGGTAGCCCTTTCCTGAAACTCATTGATGTAATCCTCATAGTCACTTGTGCAAAGGTTGTATGCCTTGTGAGCATTTGATGGTGCAACTGTGCATCCCGCCCTGTGCTGGTATATGGTGCGAGAAGGAAGGTCAGGGAGCCTTATGGTGCAGTGCATAGAAATAGATCGTGCTTTGTGCATTGAGAGGCCCATCCCGTGCGTGCAACACTTCATTCACACTTCTCACATCTCTTTCGCCCCACCCTCTGTCTCACTCTCTGTTGATAGTTACAGAGAGCAACCCATACTCACATCCCCATCCGGTTAGGATGAATGCTCGCATTACTTGATTGGTTGTCGATGAAGATCGTGTCGTGAGTTGTTGAAGAGGCGCACCCAGGGAGGTAGCCATCAGATCAAACATTGTGTTACATAGGACATGGCGTCTGCTAGAGGACTGTCAAACGCTCTGCAGAAAGGCACAGGACACAGCGTACCAAGGGAGGCAGCTTCGGAATTGGATCTTAGGAATGTCAAATGATGAATCCACTTTCTGGACTGCTGGGTGTTGCCACCTTTGCCATAGCCAGCTTCCCGCCCAAGGGTATTGACCACCTTTTCTTGGAACGAGGCCTGCTATGACAGGGAATTTCTTCCTTTTCTCCCATAACAATTTTTTTTGGGTTTTTTTTCTTTGTTTTTTTTGTTTTGTTTGTTTTTTTTGTTTTTTTTATTTTATTTTTGTTTTTCCCTATTCCCGAGGGTGTCTCCACCTTTTCTCGAAGAATAGGTCGGCATGACAGGGATCGAAGTCCGTTTCTCCCATGACCAATATATCTTTTTTTTTCGAATTAAGCAAGGGAATGGTAGAAATACCATTTGTTAGAACCATCCTTGCCACTGTCGCTGGTGGAAAATAGAGGATAAGAGAGCAGGTCTGGAAGGTGGGGCTGAGGGGACAGAGGGTTATGTCCACCTCATTAGGAGTGGTTGAAGAACTGCTATCAGAAGTAGCATCATAAGAGTTACAGTGCCACGCAAACGGGGGAAAGGATCAGGTGACCGTGATTGTCAAGATCCCCAAGGAGGGAAGTACTTCTTCAGGCAATATCCATTGATCAGGAAGGGATCATCAGAGGCATCAACGGTCTGCACTTGGACAGAGCCATTAGGATTGACAGCAATTACCTTATATGGACCCATCCACCGCTATTGAAGCTTACCAGGAAACTTGCCAAATCGTGAATCATAGGCTAGGACATAATCACCTTCCTTAAACTCCTTGTGCTTGATGAAGCTGTCATGGTAAGCCTTACGTCGAGCTTGCGTGGCTTCCATGCACTGAAGAGCCATCTTGCGAGTTTCGTCCAAACATTCCAAGTGCAGGAGTCGGCGTTGCAGTGAATCATCGTCCCCCAAACACTCTTTGATAGCCACTCGCAAAGAGGGCAATTCCAGTTCAACAGGGAAAATAACTTCTGTACCATACACCAGCTGGAAGGGTGTCTGTCCTGTTGCTGCTTTATGGGAGGTTCTGTACGCCCAGAGGGCCTTTGTAAGTCGATCATCCCAATCACGACAATGTGCGGCAATTGTTCTTGTCAGAATCGAGTAGAGGATGCGATCCGTGACTTCGACTTGGCCGTTGGCTCTGGGCTAATAAGGAGTGGACTTGTGATGGCGGATCTTATACAGCTCTGTCAACTCTTCCATGACTTTATTAATGAAATGAGTGCCTCTGTCACTTACCAGCTCTAGGGGATTGCCAAAACGGGTGATGATATTCTCGTACATGAACATGGCCACACTGTTACCATCGTCCCGCTTTAGGGCTTTAGCTTCACACCACTTTGTGACATAATTCGTACATACCAAGATGTATCTGTTCTGTTTCCTTCTGGTGGGAGGATCGATTGGGCCAACGACGTCGATGCCTCACTTCTCAAACAGCTTCAAAGGAAGAATAGGTTGCAGTGGCATAGCGCTTGTTTTGGTGGGTTTTCCCATTCGCTGACAAGCATCACATCGCTTGTAGTAATCATAAGCATCCTTGTGGAGGGTCGGCCACCAGTAACTCGCTAACAGAGCTTTCCTGGCTGTAGCTTCTCCTGCAAAGTGGCCTCCACATGGCTTGTCATGGCAAGCCTTCAGAACAATCCCAATCTCATCTTCTGCAACACATCTTCTGAGCACTTCATCTTTGCCTTTCTTGTATAGTGCTCCACCTAACAGGGTGTAGGGGGTTGATTCTAACATAAGCTTCTTCCTTTCTCGACTAGAAATATCAGGAGGATAATGTTGGGTTGCCAGCAGATTGGCAATGTCTGCATACCAGGGGGTTATAGTTTCTACCAGGAATAGGGAAGCATCAGGGAGGTCTGGATCATCCTGCTCCTCATTTGCAGCCAGCGGGATAGGCGACAGATGATCAGCCAGAACATGGGAACGACCAGGTTTGGTAATTACCTCAAAGTCGAACTCCTGAAATAGAAGGAGCCATCTCATCATTTGTCCTTTCATGTTTGCTTTGTTCATCAGGAAGGACAGGGCCTCATGATCCACATAAAATTTAAAGTGGGTAGATAGTAGGTAGTGGCGAAACTTCTCTAGGGCAAACACCATTGCCAAGCACTCCAGCTCTGTCACTATATAGTTTCGTTCCCTATCAGTGACTTTTCAGCTTGCGTAATAGATCGGTTGATCTAATTTGGGGGGGCCCTTTTGACATAGGACAGCACCTAGCCCTTCAACTGATGCATCTGTGTGCACATGGAACTCCTTCGTCCAATCAGGAGGCTGCAGAATGGGTGCCTCAATCAGACACTGCTTCAGAGTGTTGAAGGCTTTGTCACATTCTTCCGTCCAAATAAACTCTGCATCTTTTCTTAGAAGCTTGTGCAAGGAGGTTGCCTTTGTTGAAAAATGAGCTATGAACCTTCTGTAGTAACCCACATGGCCTAGGAATCCCCTCAACTGTTTGAGGTTGGTGGGTGCTATCAAAGCTGCGATCTTCTCGATTTTTGTAGGGTTTGTTGATATCCCTTGTGCAGAGACAATGTGGCCCAAGAGAACTCCAGAAGAGACCCCAAAGATGCATTTGTCGGGGTTGAGGGAGATCCCATACTCTCGCCATCAGTTAAAGCATTGTTCCAAATGTCCCCAGTGTTCACGGATCAAACTATAGACACAGAAGTCATCCAAATATACCTCAATAAAGTCGTGTAGATGATTTTGGAATGCGGCCATCATGACGCGCTGGAAGGTAGCAGGGGGATTGCAGAGCCCAAACGGCATCACTCGATAAGCGTAGGTCCCCCATTCTGTGGTGAAGGTTGTTTTGGATTGGTCTTCTTCTGCTATCTGCACTTGGTTATAGCCGTTGAATCCATCCAGAAGGGAATAAAGCTCATGTCCTGCCAATGTGTCCAACAGTTGGTCTGTGAAAGGGATAGGAAAGTGATCCTTCTTCGTCTTGGAATTCAACTTGCGGAAATCCACACATATATGAAGCTTGCCATTCTTCTTGGGTACAACCACGATGGGTGAGACCCATTCACTATTTGCCACTGGATAGACGAACTCGGCTTCCAGAAGCTTCAGCAGCTTTGCTTTCACCAATGTGGAATAATTCGGGTTCATTCACCTCTGTCGTTGCTATACTGGCTTGGCACCAGGCTCCAAATCAATATGATGCTGACATATTGTGGGATCAATCCCCTTTAGGTCTTTGTAGGACCATGCAAACACGTCCAAATTCTCTTCCAACAAGTTGTACAAGGTTGACAACTCCTCTTCTGGTAGGCTGCTACCCACCTTCAAGTGGCGTTCAGTGCCATTTGCATCCACAAAAGTTAACTGCCTTTCACCTTCTACTTCACGGATGAAGGTCCCACGGACTGCTTCTGGGTACAGATCCGACTCCTTCAAGGGGGTGGTGTCCTCTTCTGATGTCCCACTAGAACCAACTTCTTCTTTTGGTGGAGACTTAGGTTGCTCCTTGAGATGTTGAAATGGGATTAGAGCCATTTCGGGTTTGGTTTTAAGATTAGTTACCTCTTGGCTTAAAGACTCATCTTCTGATGATGCATCTAGGAACATCACATAAAAAGGACCCTCTGATGCCTATTGGAATCGTGAGACTGGTGCTTGTTGGCACGGTGCATCATCATCATCTTTTCTTGGCAAAGGTGGGTGAGGGCGGCATGAGCCACTGCTGAAAGACGGATTGGTCTTCTTTAACCACATCTTATAAAGATTTTGCATATGAGAAAATCCATTTACCAAACCAAATGGTACCATCGCCATTCTGTCCCACAGCATGAGCTCATCTGCTTTTGATGCTTCTGGAACGCCCTCCTCATCTATGCCTTCTGTGGGTGGAGTGATTTATTTTGTCTCGCTTTCATAACCTTCTTCTTTCGTATCATCTTCGTCCTCTTTAGACTCTGTCTCTGTCTCTGTAGGAGCTCTGTAAGAGAAGAACATGTTCTCTGTTTCATCTTCTGCCTATGTCTCTGGCTCTGCTGTGGCCATGTAACAGGGAGAGCAGTACATCCATGCTTCTATCTCACTGTCAGAAGTGATTTCGGAAATCGTTCCTGGTTTAGGCAGGAAGTATTCACCCATGATAATGGCTTTGCATCTTTTGGGAGTTGGCTTACAGTATCCACTGTTAAGGAACGTGCCACTGTTTTCTTGGGAAGGATCTATTTGGCAGCATCTTCGTCTGCTGATGTTCCATCTGTAGCCTCATTAGGGGAGTCAGAAGATAATTCCAAGGAGGTGGATCCATGTCCTTTTTGAGCACCATATAACTTCAGCACCACTTTGTTCGGTCATCTACCCAAGGTCAAGGTTCCTTTGAACCAATCCGTCCTTGCTCTAGCTTCAAAAAGCCATGGTTTGCTCAGTAACAGGGGGTAGAATGTACCATAAGAGTTTGGATTCACCACCAGATAGGTTAGCCAATAATCTTTTCCAGCCACTGTAGTCTTCACATATGGGAGAATGCCCAAAGGCTTGATTCTGCTCTCATCCGCCAGTCTGATGAGCCATTGGGTTGGTTGCACACCTTGTAGGCCTAGATCCTTCATTGTCACATCCGTCATAATGTTCACTGATAAGCCACCATCAATCAGTGCATTTGCAATAAAGCAGCCTTCTATCCACACGCCAGTCTCTGGGGTACTCAGATCTAGGAAGGCGTTAGCCACATCCACTTCTTTTACAGGCTCTGGAGCTTTGTTGGAATTTGTTGCTGTTGAGGGAGCAATCCTTAAGCCGCCTCTTCTTGTCAGTATACTTTTGAACCTTTTTCGGCACAACTGGGAGACAATATCAATAATTGTCGGAATGTGAGGTTTGATTTAAAGGTATCTAGATCTCTGACCAGATCGTATTCCTTAATAGGATCCACTGGCTTCTCTAACCGGTTAGGGAATGGGGCAACACCCATTTTCATTTTCCTTTTTTCTTCCAACAAGGGAATCATGGGGACTTCTTCTGCCACTTGTGGCACCTCCTCCTCTTCTATCTTGTGGACCTCTGGTCCTGTCTCTGGAATTGTCTCTGTGACTCTCCGTGGCATTGTAGTGCTCTGTACGGCACTGTAAGGCTCTGTTCTATTCTGTTCTTTTGGTGGAAGATTGAACTTCACTGTTCTGGCAGGAGGATTATTTTCTTTCTGGATAGGTGGTTCCTTCTTCTTTGCACGCATGATGGTAGCAACTTCCAATTCCACTAAATTGGAGGTAGGCTCTTGGGCCTTGGCCAGATTATCAGTAGCACTGTTTTTCACTGGGGCTGGGCTTGGACAGTCTTTTGTAGTGTGGCCTTCTCCTTTGCATCGATTGCATAAGGGCTTGTAATCCACTGACCTTCTGGGATTTGGACAATTTGGTGAAATGTGTCCCTTTTCTCTGCATCTATAACACTCCACTTCTGATCTCTGACCACCGCCAGACTGTCTTCCTTTATAACTTTGGGATGGAAATCTTCTGGGTCCGAAATTAGGACCAAACTCCCTAGGCTTTAGTCCAATATCCTGTGTTGTCATTTTGGATTCCAGCAAGTTGAATCTTGGGTCTTCTTCCTTCCTTCTTCTATCATACATCTCCTTCAGCAAGCAAATATCCTCTGTATAGTTCTTCCGCAAACAGTAGGAACAGAAAGCTCCAGGGACTATTGGCTTTCGTGTACATTCAATGGCTAAATGGCCTGCTTGATGACACTTACCACACCAAGTATTTGACCGCATCACATCTCTTCCTGCTCCTGCAACGTTGGATATGCTAGCGGTATTCACTTTCAGTGTCTGTAGCTGCTCTGTAATCACATCCATCAACTCCTTTTTGATATTTGCAATTGAGTTGGATAAATAATCCTTCAAGCTTTCTCCTCTTGAGGTACTAGCAGTAGGGTTTTGAGGAATCTCTGTAATCACTGCATAAACAGGTTGGGCTGGTGCAGATGGGTCTCTATTCTGATTCTGATTCAGAGCTCCTGTTTGAACTGTTGGCTGTTGGCCCCAGTTGGTAAGGTTCCACTGTTGCTGCTGATTTGGCATTGGGGAAATTGGTTGGGACCATTGTTGTTGTGGTTAAACCATCATTTGAGGCATTGATTGTGGCCATTGTGGATTTGGTGCACTGTACTGTGATACTGGGGGCATCTGTTGGTAGGGGTAGGGGATGGTCCTTGGGATTGCATTTGGTGGATACATCATTCCTGGCATTAGAGGAGGTAGGACTCCTCTTCCTGGATTCATCGCCAATCTAGCTTCCACTTCATCGTATAGTCTTGCACCTTCTGTTGCAGCTTGCAGTGTGGCTGGTCTTTGTAGCTCCACAAACTTACGGACTTCTGGTTGTAATCCTCTGAGAAACACTCCCTTCTGAATGACATCATCTAGATTATGGTTAGTCCATCTCTTCAGGATGGATTCCATTCGTGAGACATAAGCTTCTACTCTTTCTCCAGAGGACTGACTTAAATTCATAAATTCCTCTCATATCCGCTCTTCAAAACCTTCACGCCTGAATTTAGTGAGGAAGGCCAACTTCAGGTCGTCCCATGTGCCAAAAGTTCCTACTGCTTGTCTCTCATACCACTGAAGCGCCATGCCCTTGAAAGTGGCGGGGAATGTTGCTAACCAATGCTCAGGGTTCTGGCATTGTTAGCCACACATGCTACCATAAACTCTGCTACATGAAGATTGGGGTCTTCATTGTACTCTCCCTTAAAAATTGGCAATGAGACTACATTCGCTGGCCTGTCATCAATATTTCCAGGAGGGATCTGGCTTAGAAGTGGACCTCCAGCGAGGAGGAAGGGCTTGATGTGCCATTGGGACTTCTATAAAGAGTTCCGCAAGGGCGTCAAAGGTGGCTTCTCCTACTAGCACGCTCTCGGCTTTGATTTTTGCTTTCTCTCTTCTCACGTACCTCTGGACTCGTTCTAACGCTTGCCTCTATTGCGTCATTCATCAGGGGATTGGCTCCACTATGTTGTTAGTGCTCCACAGAGGGATAACAGAAGGCTTCAATCTCTGGAGGACTCTCTTGCTAACATTTCTTCTACTTCTTCCTTTTCAACGTCTCTGAATTCTGCTTTCATGCCACTGCTGCACAGAGGAAGATATTCGGTTCTGAAGGTGTCAAAATGCATACGTCTAAGCATTGTGGTGGTGCCATCATCATAGTAATGCCAGCTTCTGATGGTTTCAACAGTGTATGTTGTGAAAAACACTCTGTCTACCAACTTCCAGTGGGTTGCCAATTGGACAACAAAAGATTGTTAGAACACCAAGCATCCCACGTATCTTGCTGTTGAGTGTCTATGAACAAGCCCCAGCTTTGTTCCTTCTTATTTTTGTGAACCTCCATAGACCACGACTCCTGAAGTTTCTTGACTATTTCCCACTTGATGATGTCTGAAAAATTCTCAATGAATGCCAAATCTTCCATGGATGGTCATTCTCTCTGTTTTTGCTCTTCAATTTGTTCCCAAACAGTTTGCCACCAAGATGCAAGTTTCTGCTGCTTCAACAGGAAGAGGAAACTGTCCACCACATAGAGCATGCATCATGATGGTGATATGTTTCCGCCATTGTGGGATGAACTTCTTGTGGAAAGAGGCTTTGATTATGAGAAATTCCAACTCTTCAATGGAAGAAGGAACTTTACAAACATCCATTGAATTCTTCTCTTCTTGGCAATGCCATTTCCTTCATTTTCAGCCTCTTCTAGTGCTCGTTGATGGCAAGTTTCCCCGGCTATGCACCAAAAATATGGAGCCCCAAGAGGAACACCAAGGAAAAGAAAATTCTCTTGCAAGAAAATCTATCTTGTAACATCAACAAGCTTTTATTTCATTCTTTTGATCATCAAAACAAAGAAAACAGCAATTCTTCACACAGCATCATAATAGATATCTCCCATGGATTTATCTTTTACAAACTTGATCATGTTCTTCATATTCTTCATTAATAGACAAGGAGAACACAACTTTTGATAGAAATAAAATCACATAATATTCATCTTCATTGTCTTCATAGTCTTCTCCCTCATAGGAAGATACAATGTTTCACATAGAATTGACTATCTCTTGCATATGATCTCTCTCACAATAGTATGCTCTCAATACTACATCATATCCTCACTACAATCACTCAATAATCACTCACAATAACCCTCATTAGGTCATGGATACACCTCCCAAAAGGTATGTCAGATATGAAAGGTCACCAGAGACTTCATAGTGTCCTATGAGATCTGTCTTCTGTCACTATCCTCTGTAACCTTCTGTGAATCTTCTGTAAATCTTCAACAGTTACTTCTTCACTTCAATTAGCTTGGATAGAGCTTCCATTCATCCTTTTCCTAAGACAAGAACACTTCCCAAAACATCCATACATCCATCATAACACTCAACAGAAACAACATAACAGAACCATAGAGCAACAGAGTAACAGGACTACAGAGCTACAGAACTTTACAGAAGATCAACAAAACCCATAAAAATCATAAAAACCAAAACAAAACCAATTCAATCTCTCATAAACCTTTTCACACAACTTCAATCATTTCTCAAAACATTCATTCAACCATCTCAACTACCAAAACAGAACCAAAATAGAACAAAACAGAAGAAAATCAGGCCTTATAGAACCATACAGAGAGAATTACAGAACTCTTCAGAACAACATATTTCATAAAAAACCAACATAAACCCTTTCAAACATACTCAAACCACTTCCAAACACTTCAAAACATCTTCAAACTCAAACAATCAACCACCAAAAACAACCATTTAGCAATCAAAAACAACAAAAAATCAGCCCAAAAACCAATCATTTCCACACTCAACACTCCTTCACTAGGTACAGATGAAATTTCTTGCACTTTGCTCACTAAGTACTATACTTAGGCCATGATGTTGCATTCATTGATTGCCCCTTCAGTATTTCCTTTTGTTGGGGTGATTGTTTGTCGAGGTAGCCACGACTGGTGGGATTGTGCCTTTTCTGCATTGCTGTGCTTGTGCTTGGCAGTCATCTCGTGCTGGGCTCATCATTATTGATTCTTGAGATCCTCGGGAGGGCTGCTCCAAATGGCTAGGGCTATCTCCTCCTCCTCATGTTTCCTTTGTCATTTCTCCTCTTCTTGTTTCTTCCTGTTCCCTTTTTCAAAGCCTTTTCGATTCCTCCTCCACCCCTTGTGGCTCACTATTTTCTTCATAGGTGGACCAGGTTCTTCTTATGGGGATTTCAAGAGTGATCTTTTTCCCCCTTGGCTTGATAACTTTAAGCCTTGCTGCTCGTTGACTATCCTCTTTGCTAAAGGTTTCCTTTTCATTAACAACTCTTTCTGTTTTGCCTGCTATTTCTTGTGGAATTTGTCCTCCCCTTGTTCTCTTGCTAAAAGTGAGATAGTTGGGCTTGCTGGAGTGGGGGAGCGATGCTCCTCTTAGATAGGCAATGGCTCCGGTGTCTCCTATACTAATTCTCTCTCCCCTCCCCCAGGGCTTCCTAAATTATGGCCGTTAGTACTCCTCCAAAGCCTATGGTTGAAGCCTTGGAAGCATGTTTTTTCCTCTTTGACTCCACTATGATAGCCGGAGACCTAGGTTGTCTTCTAGGCGTAGGTGTTCCAATTTACCTCATCCAAGGTGTTTGATGCAAGGCTCTCTAGCAATGATATGCCTATTTTATTCATGAGAGCATTATATCTTTGGCTTAAGAAGAGGGTACAAACCATTTTGCTTGCAGTTGGATGGTGGGTTAAGGAATGTCAGCCGGCCAGGCTGATCCCATCATTTGTGTAGATCTTTTTTTTGTCCATCCCCAACATCTTGTGTATGTCCCTCTTTGGCCTCTTCTCTAGCTTATCTACTCATCCCAAGGCCTTCTCCACAATTTTTGGAATAAGGGCAACTTCCACCCTTTTGGAGGTCTCTCCTTGCCTGATGGTTACTATATTGAAATTCCTTTGGACATAAAAAATTCTCAGGGATTTTGTACATTTGCTATGGTTGATGTCTTGCCCCACCTTCTCCAGGTACTTGGCAAGATTACATCGTTCTATCACTTGTGCCACTGCCTCTTCAGATGTCATCACTCCCAAATTGTGGATGCTGCGGTATTTTAATTGGTTAAACACTCGTATCTCCATCACTAATCCATATCTTTTGTGCTCCTTCTTCGAGGAGGGGAGCATGTTGGTTTTATCATGTTATCTCGCCATTTAGGTTCTTGTCGCCACACAATAGCCCACAATTAGTTCTCTTCAAAGGGCATCTTTTGCACTAAAGATAAAGTGATTAGAAAGATTAGTGTTCGATGATAAAGGATATAACCCACAAAATGAGAATTCTCACATCAATAAATCCGCACATGTTTACACATTCATTCTTCCCTTTCAAATTTGATTCTTATTTTGAGTTTTCATCCATTTTCCACTTTTACCCCCTCCCCTTTGGAAATGATGAAAATCCTTCTAAGGATTGTGGGAGTCAAGGTGTATGGGCATTCAGTGCGTTCGCGGTGTGCCTTACTTTCTCAAGAGCCAATTGTAGAACTTGGGGTTATACTCTAGAGTTGCATAGCAGTCCATTCCTCCTGTTTTGTTGACGTTTATAAACCTTGGTTTTTGGGGCATGATATTGAGAATTATGCATAGCACTTCAGAGTTTAGGCAACCATAATAGCAGGGTGTTATCCCCATAGTATCCTTGGGCTCACAACATGGCTTTTGAAACCCACCATTGCTCAATCACATGTGAACTGTAGGAGTACCAACTTTGCCATTTAGGCCTAGGGTTTGAGGCACGAACACTATGCAATCCCAATTATTGACATTTGTGAGACTCTGGTCTATGCTTAGGGACCCCCTTGAGTGTTTGGGCCATAGCTTTGGGTGTAGTTGCTAGATGCGACTGTGAAGTTAATATGGGAGTACATTGTGATGTACTACCCTCTCCTTAGGTTGACACTAGGTTTGGCTACTGGTGGCACTATAGGATTTGGGACAAGTATGGTGCCCTTTGTTGAAAGCCGTTACTATTCTAACATTACTGATGGCAAGGTGGATGCAATGCAATGTGTAGTCAACATTATAATGAGCTTATTTCTTGAATATGCACCCCAATAGCGATTCCTTACTAAAACCTTGCTTGTTAGGCAGCACATAAAAGATGATGAGTAGGCTTTCAATCTTGATAGAAACCTTTAGTTTACATTTTTCCAAAAGTGGATAGGACTCTCCCCCAAACAGGCTAAGTTTCTCATTGGTTGGTTGCAATTGGGGTTGATCCATGGCGGTCCAATGTTCATACATTAAGATATTTGAGTTGGCTCCCTCATCAATTAGCACATGAAGGGTGCATGCCTTTTGGGCAGTTACAGTTATTCACAGGTAGGCTGATGCTACTACTTCCTTATCTACCTCCTCAAGTTTAGTGATGGTTGCAACCCTCACGTTTGTCAATGGTTGCATCATTGGAGGTTTATGAAGTGGATGTGATGGAGGGTAATACTTTTTGGTGCTACTTCTATTGAAAAATCCTATGCCCTCTCCTTCTAGGGTTAGAGTTCTTCATTGCGGATCTCGTTAATCAATACGATAGAGTTTGCTCTCTCATTGGGTCTCTTAGCTGCAGTAGGTATCCTCTTGTAGAGACTCCTCACACGTGTGATGTAGTCTCATATGTCCTCTTTGTACTTTGGCCGACATTCATTATCTTAACAATGAGGTTATTAGAGTATCCTGCCTTTTAGAATCTCTTGATGAAGAGATCCTTCAATTGAGTGAAGTTATTGCATTCAACATTGTCTAGCCTAGTACACCAGGTCTGTCCCTTGTCTCCCTTGAATGCTTGTGCTCATTGAACGGGGTTTGTGAGGTCATTTTGTGTTTGGTATTTTTGAGTTGCTTTGCAACTATGGGTATTTCCATTTGGCTCTTGGCATTTTGGATAACTCCCAGCCCAATTAGCAATGATGTCGTTGCGCCAAGGCTGCCCCACTTTGCTCAATGTTGGTATTGTCTAGCAATCTTTTTGTGAATAGCTCACTCACTGTAAGGCTAGCTTGTACACCAAGTCCATCCCTTGTCTCCCTTGAATGCTTGTGCTCATTGAACAGGGTTTGTGAGGTTTTTTAGTCTCGCACACTTGCTCAAACTGCTCAATGAAGCTGTCGAGGGATCATTCTGTGTTTGGTATTTTCGAGTTGCTTTGCAACTATGGGTATTTCCATTTGGCTCTTGGCATTTTGGATAACTCCCAGCCCAATTAGCAATGATGTCGTTGCGCCAAGGCTGCCCCACTTTGCTCAATGTTGGTATTGTCTAGCAATCTTTTCATGAATAGCTCACTCACTGTAAGGCTAGCTTGTAGGGCTCTCTCCATATCAGCATTGCCTCCCATTCTGTTCCTACCTGAGATGGCTAGGATCCGATGAACCTCATTGAGCTGTCTCTCCTAATGTAATCTTTGAGCCTTTGCTCGTGACTATAACTCACAAAGTGCCGTCCTTGCCAATCTTCTCTCCTCCTCAAGGTTAGCTATGATATTGGCTATACTAATCTTCCATAGTACGCTATCCTTGTCTGTTGGTCCTACTGTGTAACAAGTCATCAGATGTTGCCTGGGTACTCTGCCATGTTAAGGTCAAGATCAAGGTCGAGATAGTTCTCATTCGAGCTAGTGTCTACCATAGTAGTTGCCTTCTGACCCACTAGTGTATCTATGAGATCAATCAAGCTAGCTAAAGATGTATCCTTAATCTTGGCTAGCCTTTCCTTCCCTTAGCGATCTGATGGGTGCGTCTCCTCTAGGTCTTTGTTCTTGGTGTCTTGGGTAACTCCTCAGACTGTCGGGGTTGTACTCCTACTCGTGGGTCTTTTTTTAGCTTAATCCCCCTTAGTGTATTCCTTGTTAATCCAATAGTTTTTAAATGTGCAACACTTATACACTAGTAGTGTGACTCAATGTGCGATGTGCAAAATCAGTCTTTCCAGCTTTCACATGTGCTTAAATAATTACAATGCCGATTATGACCTTTGATGAAGTCAGCTACTTCCAATCAATTTCTTGTCATTACTACTTTTGGAGGGGTCTTGATTACTCCTAACAGTTGAAATTGGATCCTCTACGGGTTGCGACAAGTGGTCAGTTAAGTGGGTTAACTTAGGTCTCTATCCACTATAGTGGCCAATGGTTAGTTCTTTTAGTCCCCCCTGAACTATTAGGTCAAGGTTTTTGAGTGCAAACAACTCTATAGTTTCACCTACTGGTCTAGATTTTACCCTGGTTTTTGGTTAGCTTTGGAAATAAGCCTTAACAAGTCCCAAAGTGGCAAAAAATCAACCAAAAAAATAGGATTCTAGACAACTCGTCCGAGTCCCAAACTCGGCCATTCAATGGACTCCTCAAGGTATTTGTTTGTCTGAGTGATTAGACTTGGACTTGGATGAGGGGTGCTCATTGAAACATTTGAGTGGCCAGACCCTTGTTTGAGTGGGTCAACCTCAAGTGGCTTAGACATCCGAGCCAGGTTAAGAGTCGGCCATCCAAGGCATGTGGTTGCCATTTGAGGGGCACCTGAAAACCCACTGAATGGCAAAAATATAGTTTCAATGTCTTAATACTCCCTATCCAATGCACCCAGGATTCTAGAACAATGCAACAATCAACAACAAGGATTCAGAGCACACCTAGAAGGGCTGAATATGTCGATGGGTTGAATATGTCAATGGTAAGGATCGTATGTGTTGCTTCCTGTAGACTTGTCACTCCTTGTCTCTCTCTCGTTAGCTCTCTGAATCTCATTGAGTGCAAGTGAGCCCTCTCTTCCCCTTTTTCACCTTTTGTGTTCTCTCTTTCTCCCCTCACACTTTTTTTCCCTTTTTCTAGACACAAAAAATCTATTTCCTTTCTTTCCTGGTTGTCCAAAGAGTTATATTTTCCCACTTTCCTCTTATTTTCCAAACCTTAATGTCTCAAATTTGATCAAAATACACAACTCCTACTCTAACCAATGCATAGAAAGCTTCCTAAATCCAAACTAATCCACAAAAGGGATTGGATAACCTCCGACTCCCTTGCTTCCTACCTAAAACCAGTTGTTTTGCAGATGAGCTCTTACTTCATCACTCCATTTGAAGCACACAGGCACTCAAGCTTGAATGTGTATGTCCTAGCAACAAAACCAAAATATCATCACCCTCATGGGAAAACCACCAAGATCCATGGACTGCGTATTGTTTCAAGTGTTTCAATCCGGGATCTATGACTACCTCTCACATAGCCATCCGCACTCTTCCATACACCAATGTAGTGAGCTTACCTTTGAATTCGATCAAGTACCTTCTCTCACAAATTTGTCAATGGCTCCAGAATTCAAGATGCGCTCTCAAGAAAGCTCCATCTCCAAGCTCTAGGCTTCGACCTCCATAGCCCTGCACCCAAGAAGGGGAAAGAGAAGAAGAAGAAGATGAAGAGAGGAGAAGAAGAGATTCCCCACGGTCCCTCACTCCCTCACACACACTCTCTCTCCCTCTGTCATGCTGCATAAGAAGGAAGCAAGAGTAAGAAGCAAGAAGAGAGCAAGTTTGGGCACACATAAGAATGAGCTTCTTTTTTCATTTCTTGACTTTTATACATGCTGTTATACCCTCCTTGGTATCCATCCTCTTTTTGGTTCCATTCCTCTACTCTTTTTTCTTTCTCCTTTCTATTAGCTTAGGCCTCAACCCATGCCTCTCATTCTTTATAATTTGCACAGGAGAGAGCTTGACATGCTTTTACAAAATGAATTGAAGTGCACAATGCCTCTCCTGCTAGCATATCACGGTGCACTTATTATTGTGTGCTTTCTGTTGCATTTGAGACTTTTTCTGCACTTCATGTCTTCATAATTTTTTTTGAGTGTGCCTTTCTCCTTCTTTTTTATCTTACCTTGGGAAATGTATTCCATTTTCTATTTTTCAGCTTTTTCATCTTGGTTTTCTGAGGGCGCAAGACTCTCCCAAGTAAGTAAGAAAGCAAACAATTGGAGCTTGTAGTAGACTCACCCACTTACCTTCCTACACACTTGAAGGCTCTATGATTCGGGAAACACTCCCTTGATCCGCTCCAATCATTCCTTTGTAGTAGTCAATTTGCTCCTCGAGTGCTCCACAGAATGGCATAAGAAGCAGAATAAGAAGATGGAGACAAGATTCTCCACTCCCAATCCCTCACTCACTCACACTCTCACTTCCTCACACAACCTCTCTCTCAACCCTCTCACCATGAATGGGGAGAAGAGAGGAAAGGTAAGAGAAGAGGGCAATATTAACTCCCCCTTCACTTTTATTTTAAAAAAGTGCAAATACACCAATGCATGCCATGTATACATGTGCCACGAAGGGGATTATTACCTACCCTTCTCTTTTATTTTGAAAGTAAGGATGCATGTGGGAATTGAATTTCCCACCTCATATTTAGGGTCCTCTACCATATGACTAAGGTAAGGAGCTACTTGTGAAATGGCACTTGTTAATTGATATAATTATTAAAAAAGCATTCTCTCTTTTCTCAAATTTCTTTTGAAAACCACTATGTTCTTACAACAAAACTAAATTTCCTTTCATCAGTGCATTTCATTCTCACCATGTTGAAAAAGTAATCATTTTCTAATCTCTTACTAAGGAGGCCCTATTTTTGGAGTCTCCATTTCCCCTAATGCAAGCACTAGGTTCTTGGGATGTGGTGACTTTCCTATTTAGATAGTTATTTATATAGAATAATGCAACAATTTTTACAAGGGCATGGAACTTGAGAAAATCTTGAGAGCTCAGTGCCCTTCGACTAGAACAAGTTACATTGTTAGCCTTGAGTATGTAGGAGTTAGCTTTGATTTTGGCTACTATGCTTCGATCTATTTTGGCTACTAGAATAACTCAAGGTTAGGACATGAATTCCATGAGTGCCCTTTGACTATAGAATGGATTACCTTGTTAGTCTTACGTATGTCGGATTTAGCTTCAAGTTTGGCTACTAGAGTAACTCAAAGTTAGGATACAAATTCCATGAGTGCCCTTCGACTCTTAAATGGATTATAGTGTCAGTTAGTCTTAGGTATGTAGGATTTAGCTTCATTTTTGGCTACTAGGCCTGGATTGGCCTAGATCTTTTTTGGCATGCTTGTACATGTGCACTCTCTATAGCCCTTCCCTAGTTCAAGGCCTCACACTCATAGTCTACCCATTCATAGTTTAGTTAAGGTGATAGGTGAGTGCATGCTTAGTTCCTAGCCCAATCAGTTGTTGGGAACTTGCATGATCGTGACAAGAACTCTATTCTAGTGTTGGGGCTTACCAAGATTGAGTGCTCGAGTTAGTGGTATCATTGCATTGAATTTTATGTTTGACTTAGTGGTCTCATTGCATGGAATTGAGAGAGTTTCCTTTGACTCCAGATCCCTTGCTTGTACCATGATGCATACGTGAGTCTAACCCTACTTTTGGGTCTATGTGTGATGCAAAGTTCTTGTGAGCATATGCTTAATAGGGTAGTCAAGTCTAAGTGCCTAAATTAGTTTTCTTGAGCACTTTAATTAGCAAGGAGTAGTTACTTGAGCACACTAGCACCAATCAAGTGGCATTTGCAAAATCAAAGCCATTGGATGATCAAAAGTGTAATGACATGAACAATAGATTTCATATATAGAAAGGAAATTGATTATAAAATGCTATTGACATTTAGTTTGGGCTTGAGTTGCTCTTGAGAATGAAAAACATGGAGCCCCAAGAGGAACAGCAAGGAAAAGGGAATTCTCTTGCAAGAAAATCTATCTTGTAACATCAACAAGCTTTTATTTCATTCTTTTGATCATCAAAACAAAGAAAACAACAATTCTTCACGCAACATCATAGTAGATATCTCCCACGGATTTGATAGAATCAACCATAATCTTCAACATCTTCATAGAATCCACCAATATAACAAAGAACACAAAGGAATACACCATCTTTAAATGGAAATCAATCACATATTATTCATCTTCAATGTCTTCATAGTTCTCTCTCTCAATCTCTCATATACAGTTTGTTTTGATAGAATTGACTATCTCTGGCTCTCTCTCTCTCTCTCCATCAATAGTACATCATATCCTTACTACAATGCTCTTATAATAACCCTCAATAATCCTTCTTAGGTTGTGGATGAACCTCCCAAGAGGTATGTCTGATATGAAGAGTCACTAGAGCCACTACAGTGTCTTTTCACAGCTCACTACTGTCATTGTCACTTAGTCTTCTCTTCAGTTTTCAGCAACTGCTTCTTCCACTTGTTTTAGCTCTTTTGAACTTAGATTCATCCTTTCCAAAGGTTAGAAAACTTTTCCAAAGTCACATATACATTCTACAGAACACTTACAAAAGGTTTACAGAACAGTTACAGTACAACATCAGAACAGCTACAGTACAGAGACAGAGTAGAGACAGAGGCTCTACTTTTTGTTTGGTTTTTGTTTTTTATTAAATTATGGATTTTCCTTTTTATGTGTATGTTTGTGTTTGTTTTTCCCTTTTTTTCTCTCTCCTTTTTTTTCTTTTCTCCTTTGTCTTTGTTTTTCCTTTTTTTAAAAAAGTTAGATTTTTTTATTTTTATGTTTTTTAAACTTTTTTATATTTTTTAAATTTTTATTGTATTTATTTTTGTTTGAAATTGTGTGTATAATGTTTTTTTAAAAATTTGTTTTTCTGGTGATATTACATAATGAAAAAATAAGAAAAGAACACATCCCTGGCCTGTGTGCATGCGCAGGCAAGGGTAAAAAAATTTGCAATGACGGATTCAAATGGATAGGGACAGGGACGCGCAAGCCATGGACGCCACAGGGGCGTCCTGGGGCGCGTAAAACCAAAAACAGGCACGTTCACGCGCAAAGCGAGAAACACGGTTAACGGGAAAAATAAAAAAAATTAATAAAAACCAAACCGTTTGTCGGATCAAAAATCCATAAAAAGGAAAAATAGGCCGAGGGATGAGGGGAAAATATTGGAAACATGCAACGCGGGTTCCAAGACAAAATCAGGGTGCTCACATGAGAAAAACGCAAAAATAAACCCGAAAACTCATACAGGCATTAATATTGGAAAATTCGCACATCGGAACGAAGTACAAAAAGAAAGAAAAGTGTGCAAAACAATGTGTCCAACAACCCTAATACGTCAAAACACAATTCCGATCGAGATAAGACACGTTCACATGGAAAAGACCCAAAAAATGGGTGCAAAAATGGACTCGAAAATTAATACGGAAAAAAACATGCGTCGGAAGAGCAGGCGGTAAAAAGAAAAAATGTCTGAAAAAAAGGAATTCACAGGATTGGCACATCAAAGTTCCGTTTGGGAAAAATTAGGAACGGTTCACATGGAAAAAACACAAAAAATGCATTAAAAAACAGTCGGAAAAATTAATAACTAAAAATTCAATAGTTGAAAAAGAGGGGAGGAAAAAGAAAAATGTGGGGGAAAGACTGGCAGAACACGACTATCAAATCAAATTGGAATTCCGGTGAAAATAGGGCAGGTTCACGTGGAAAAATGTGAAAAATAGGCACGAAAAAGCTTCGAAAATCCGCAAAAATTAACAATGGATGAACCGTGCATCGAAATGGCATGAAAGAAAAAGAAAAAATATCAGGGGGAAGGGATAGGACAGGCCTGACACATCAGATTAGGGTTCCGAAGCAATCAAGATGCATTCACATGGAAAACTATCCAATTTACGGGAATTACTTCAAAAAGTAATAACTTGAAAATTGTCTGGTGGAAGAGGGGTCGGTAAAAAGGAAAAATAGGCAATTCGAAGGGACGAATAGGGCTGTAAGGTTGGATGGAGTTTTCGGTGAGCGTAAGGTCCATTCACATGAAATAAGCACAAAACCAAGAATAAGGGCAAACGGTCCGGAACAACCCCTAGGACAGGGTAAAATAGAACGTAAGGGTGGGGAAGGGACCCCATCAGGGTAGCATGAAATCAGGCATAGATGCATGATTAGAACAGGGTGTATACATGGGGGTATACATCATGGATGCGCAGGGACGCGTCCCCACAATTAAGACCTTAATAGGAAGGATAAACCAAACTTCAAGGACATGGTACCTCACATCAGACCAACCACGACGTCCCCACACTTAAAACATAACTAGCACTTAAAAATAGAAGTTGTAGGGTTAGAAAAACTTGGCCCATATGGCCGAGAAGGAATGTCGACTATCAAGGTTGCATCTGGAGGCGTCATCGGCTTTGCAGGAGGTAACAAAGTGTCTTTACAGCACACCTCCTTCATCCTTCGTGGCAGGGATCACGTAGCAGTACCTAGGGAGGTAGTTGGTTGAAAGAATCACCAAAAATTCGTCGCTGGCGAGGAATATTGCACTCAACTCACGATCACTCAAACGGATTGAAAGAGCATGCACTCGCCCCATTACTAGTATCACTCGAGGAAATAAGGGTGAAAACCCATAGCTCACACCCGGTTTAGGAATCGATAAAGGAATGATGCAAAGAGAGTATGCCAGGGTGCACAATTGATGGTGCATTGGTGCGTTCACCCATCTGGCATAGGTGCAAGGAGAAAGGCAAGGGAGCCTTGTAGTGCAGTGTATAGAACAGAATGACGTGTCTTGCGCTTGTGGCAGAAATCCAGCCCGTGGGTGCATAGGGAAATGGAAACGTACCTGACTCCAAAGGTCGTAACGTCCCTCAATCCTCACCTCTCGGTAATTGATTGAAGAAACTCCAGTCACACTCAGCCCACCCTCTGTCTCACGCTCTGTTGAAAGATACAGAGGAAAGCCATGTCATGAAACCCGTGCAAAGGTTGTATGCCTTGTGCGCATTTGATGGTGCAATTGTGCATCCCGCCCTGTGCCGGCATACAGTGCAAGAAGGAAGGCCAGGGAGACTTATAGTGCAGTGCACAAGAACAAATCGTACTTTGTACATTGAGAGGCCCTTCCCGTGCATGCAACACTCCGTTCACACTTCTCACCTCTCATTTGATTGGAAAGGAGAGACTGGTCAATCACCCCTACCTCTGTCTCACTCTCTGATAGATACAGAGGGCAGCCCATTCTCTCATCCCCATCATGTTAGGATGAAAGCTCACATCACTCAAGAGGTTGATGATGAAGATCATGTCGGCTGTTGGTGTCATTAGGATCTTGAGGGCGAGATGTACCCATGGAGGCAGCCCACACATCTCATACTTCAATGATTTGTAAAAAGAGTCATTTGTTAAGAAGGGTAGACGGATTGATATTGCAAAGATAGCGCACCAAGGGAGGTGGCTTCAAATTGCTTGCTGAAAAGGTTCTGCTGGTGAGTCAGCTATCCTGAACTGTGGGGTGTTACCACCTTTTCCACCGTTAGCTTCTCGCCCAAGGGTGTTTCCACCTTTTCTTGGAACGAGGCCTGTTATGACAAGGAATTTCTTTCTTTTCTCCCATAACAGTTTTGTTGTTTTTGCTATTTTATTCTTTTATTCTTTTTTTCCTTTTTTTTATTTTTTTCTTTTTTTATCATTAAGAAAGAGAATGGTAGAAATACCACATATCAGGACCAACCTCGCCACCGTTGTTGGATCAGACGAGAAGAGAACAATGTCGGATTGGGATGTTTTTGCGAGGGGGTAGTAGAACGAGACCGCCTCATGAGGAGAATCATAAGGGCTATCAGAAGCACAACAAGAAGGACAATGCGATGCCCAAAAGGGAAAGGGTAGGTTGACTGTGATTGTCAAGATCCCCTGGGAGGGAAGTACTTCTTCAGGCGATATCCATTAATCAGGAAAGGATCATCAAAGGCATCAACGGTCTGCACCTGTACGGAGCCGTTAGGATTGACGGCCAATACCTTGTACGGGCCCATCCACCGTTGTTGGAGCTTGCCAGGAAACTTGCCAAATCTCGAATCATAGGCTAGAACAAGATCACCTTCTTTGAACTCCTTGTGCTTGATGAAACTGTCATGATAGGCCTTGCGTCGCGCTTGAGTGGTTTCCATGCACTATAGGGCCATCCGTTGTATCTCGTCCAAGAATTCCAAGTGCAGGAGATGACGTTGCAGTGACTCACTATCTCCCAAGCATTCTTTAATTGCTACTCGCAAGGAGGGTAATTCCAGCTCAATAGGGAAGACGGCTTCTGTACCATACACTAGCTGGAAAGGGGTTTGTCCTGTAACTACCTTATGGGAGGTTCTGTATGCCCAGAGGGCCTCTGTAAGTCAATCGTCCCAGTCACGACGATGTGCGGCAATCATTCTTGTCAGGATCGAGCAAAGAATGCGATTGGTGACTTCAACTTGGCCATTGGCTCTGGGGTAATAGGGAGTGGACTTACGATGGTGGATCTTATACAATTTCATTAGCTCCTCCATGATTTTGTTAAGGAAATGAGTCCCTCTATCACTTACCAGCTCGAGGGGACTGCCAAAACGGGTGATGATATTCTCGTACATGAACAGGGCTACAGTGTTACCATCATCCTGCTTCAGGGCTTTAACTTCACACCACTTTGTGACATAATCTGTACATACTAAGATGTATCTATTCTGCTTCTGTCTGGTAGGTGGATCAATGGGACCCACGAAATCAATCCCCCACTTCTCAAATGGCTTTAGGGGAAGAATGGGTTGTAGTGGCATGGCACTTGTTTTGGTGGGTTTCCCCATTCGCTGACAAGCATCACATCTTTTACAATAATCATATGCATCCTTGTGGAGGGTCGGCCACCAGTATCCTGCTAATAGAGCCTTCCTCGCTGTCGCTTCTCCTGCAAAGTATCCACCACATGGTTCGTCATGGCATACTTTCAATACTATGCCGATTTCATCCCTTGCAACACATCTTCGCAGCACTTCATCTTTGCCTTTCTTGTACAGTGCACTGCCTAACAAAGTGTAGGGGGTTGATTCTAACAGAAGCTTCTTCTTCTCACAGCTTGAGATGCCAGGAGGATACTGTTGAGTTGCTAGGAGATTGGCTATGTCTGCATACCAGGGAGTAACTGTTTCAACTAGAAACAAGGAAGCATCAGGAAGGTCTGGATCATCATGTTCCTCTTCTTCTGTTTGAGGGATCCGTGATAGATGATTGGCTAGGACATGGGAACGGCCAGGCTTAGTGACTACTTCAAAGTCGAACTCCTAGAATAGGAGCAACCATCTTATCAGTCGTCCTTTAACATCTGCTTTTTTTTATCAAGAATGACAAGGCTTCATGATCCATGTAGAACTTGAAATGCGTTGACAGTAGATAGTGTCGAAACTTCTCCAGTGCGAACACATTGCTAAGCACTCAAGCTCTATCACACTGTGTAGTTCCGTTCCCTATCAGTGACCTTTCGGCTTGCATAATATATCGGTTGATCTAATTTAGAGGGGCCCTTTTGACATAGGACAACACCTAGCCCTTCAACTGATGCATCTGTGTGCACATGGAACTCCTTTGTCCAATCAGGAGGTTGTAAAATAGGTGCTTGGATCAGGCACTGTTTTAGAGTATTAAAGGCCTCTTCATAGTCATCAGTCCAAAGGAAATCAGCTTCTTTCCTTAGGAGCTTGTGCAGAGGGGCTGCCTTAGTTGCAAAATGTGCAATAAATCTTCTGTAATAGCCCACATGGCCAAGAAATCCTCTCAATTGCTTGAGGTTTGTTGGTGCTGTTAAGATGGCAATCTTTTCAATCTTTGCCGGGTCTATTGCAATTCCTTGTGCAGAGACAATATGGCCCAAAAGAACTCCTGAGGAGATGCCAAAGACACATTTGTTGGGGTTGAGAGAAATCCCATACTCTCGGCATCTGTCAAAACATTGCTCTAGGTGTCCCCAATGCTCATGGATCAAACTATAGACACAGAAGTCATCAAGATACACCTCTATGACATCATGTAGATGATTCTGGAAGGCAGCCATCATTACTCATTGGAAGGTGGCAGGAGCATTACAGAGCCCAAATGGCATCACTCTATAGGCATAGGTCCCCCATTCTGTGGTGAAGGTTGTTTTAGATTGGTCCTCTTCTACGATTTGGACTTGATTATATCCACTGAATCCATCCAAGAGGGAATACAGCTCATGGCCTGCCACTGTGTCCAACAGTTGGTCTGTAAAAGGGATAGGGAAATGTTCCTTTTTCATCTTTGAATTGAGCTTTCAAAAGTCAACACATATTCGAAGTTTTCCGTTCTTCTTGGGTACTACCACAATGGGCGAAACCCATTCACTGTTAGCCACGGGATAAATGAACTCAGCTTCAAGAAGTTTCAATAATTCAGCCTTCACCAGAGCAGAATAATTAGGATTCATCCGTCTTTGTCTTTTCCTTACAGGTTTGGCATCGGGATCTAGGTCAATGTGATGTTGGCATATTGTGGGATCAATCCCCTTCATGTTTTTATATGACCAAGCAAACACATCTAAGTTCTCCTTGAGTAGGTCTCGCAAGACCACTAATTCTTCTTTTGGAAGATTAAGACCCACTTTCAGGTGACGTTCAGTACCCTCAGCATCCAGGAACATTACTTTTCTTTCACCTTCCACTTCACGGATAAATGTCCCACGGATTGCTTCAGGGTAGAGGTCTGACTCTTTCAAGAGAGTTGTATCCTTGTTTGATGTCCCACTAGAACCAGTGTTCTCCATTTGAACAGATGACTCATTTGTCTGTTTAAGTTGCTGGAAGGGCATCAGAGCTTTGTTTACTTTTGTTTGAGTGGTGACCTCTTCACGACTCAAGGTTTCATCTTCAGAGGATGCGTCTAGGAATGTCATATAGCACGGACCTGCTAGAGACCGTGGCTTTGAGGGCTTGGACTTCTGTTGGCAGGGGGCATCATCATCATCTTTTCTTTGGACTGAACAGTCAGGGCGACAGGAGCCAATGGTGAACTTAATTTTTATGCTTTTAATCCATTGCTTATACATATTCTACATATTTTGTGGTCCATTGATCAACCCAAATGAAACCATGGTCGTTCCATCCAGTACCTCAAGATATTCGGCCTTTGAGGTTTCTGTAGGGACATCAACAAGATCATCCTCTATTAGAGAGAATTCTTCAACTGTACTTTCATAACCTGCTTCATTTTCTTCCTCATCATTTTCATCTTCTTCCTCTGAAGGCTCTGTCTTTACTTTTCTAGAGGCTCTATAGAAGAAGAATAGATCTTCTGCCTCTGTCTCTACTTCTGCTTCTGTTACAGCTTCTGACTCTGCTTCTGCCTCTGGCTCTGGCTCTATATCTGTTACTGTCTTTGTAACTGTCTCTTATCCGCTCTATATCTGTTCTGTATCCGTTCTGTATGTGTACTGTCTCTGTACTGACTCTGCTTTGTCTCTGCCGACTGTCATGTAACAGGGAGAACAGTACATCCATGCTTCTATTTCACTGTCAGAGGCGATTTCAGAAGTTAGTTTTAGTTGAGGCAGGAGGTATTCACCCATGGACAAGGATTTTACATCCCGTGGCAGTTGGCTTACAGTGCCCACTGTTAGGGGTTGTGCCTTTGTTTTCTTAGGAAAGATTTGCTTAACAGTCTCTTCATCTCCTGATGTACCATCTGTTACCTCGTTAGAGGAGTCAGTTATGACTTCAATGGATGTGGATCCATTGCCTTTTTGTGATCCATACAGCTTTAACACCGGTTTATTGGGTCCTCTGCCTAGGGTTAGGGTTCCTTTGAACCAATCCGTCCTGGCTCTTACTTCAAAAAGCCAAGGTCTTCCCAACAACAGAGGGTATGAAGTCCCATAAGAATTTGGTTTGACCACCAGATATGTCAGCCAATAATCTCTTCCTGCAAGGGTTGTTTTTACATATGGGAGGATGCCCAACGGTTTGACTCTGCTTTGGTCTGCCAATCTGATAAGCTACTGTGTAGGTTGAATTCCTTGCAACCCTAAGTCCTTCATTGTGACATTCGTCATTATGTTCATTGATGATCCTCCATCAATCAATGCATCTGAAATGAAGCATCATTCTATCCATACACTAATCTCTGGGGTTCCAGGATCTAGGAAGGCATTAGCCACATCTACTTCCTTTATAGGCTCCGGGGCCTTATTGGTCTTGGTTGCTGTTGAAGGAGCGATCCTTAGTCCACGTCTTCTTGTCAAGTTACTTTTGAATCTCTTTCGGCAGCTGGGAGACATCATCAGCAACTGTCGGAATGTTAAGTTTGGTTTAAAAGTATCTAGGTCCTTGACCAAGTCATAATCTTTGATAGGATCCACAGGCTTCTCCAGCCGGTTGGGGAATGGGGCTACATCCATTTTCATCTTTCCTCTTTCTTCTAACAATTGCAGCATTGGCACTTCTTCTGTTTCTGGAAGTGCTTCTGTATCTTCTATCTCTTGGGCCTCTGGTCCTGTCTCTGGGACTGTCTCTGTAGCTCTCTGTGGCGCTACAGTGCTCTAAACTGTACTGTTCTGTTCTGTACTACTTTGTCCCTTTGTAGGTAGGTTGAACTTCACAATCTTGGCAGGAGAATTATTTTCCTTCTAAACCACTGGTTCCTTCTTCCTGGTGTGCGTAACAGCGGAAACTTCCAACTCGACCAAATTGGAAGCAGGCTCTTGTACCTTCTGTTGGCTATCAATGGCATTGGCCTTTACAGGGGCTGGACTGGGATAGTCCTTTGCAGTGTGGCCTTCACCTTTACATCGGCTGCATAAGGGCTTGTAATCCACAGATCGTCTAGGGTTTGGACAATTTGGGGAGATATGTCCCTTTTCTCCACACCTATAACATTCCACCTCTGATCTCTGTCCATCGCTAGACTGTCGTCCTCTGTAACTTTGAGAGGGAAACCTCCTTGGACCAAAATTAGGACCAAACTCCCTAGGCTTTGGTCCAATATCATGTGTTGTCATTTTGGATTCTCGCAAGTTGAATCTTGCATTTTCATCCTTCTGTCTTCGTTCATGCATCTCTTTCAGAGAGCAAATATCCTCTGTATGGTTCTTCCGCAAACAGTAGGAATAGAAGGCTCTAGGAATGGTTGGTTTTTGGGTACATTCAGTGGCTAAATGTCCCGCTTGATGACACTTTCCACACCATGTATTAGAGCGCATCACATCTCTTCCAACTCCCACAGGAGTGGATATATTGGCAGTATTCACCTTCAACGTCTGTAGCTGCTCTGTAATCACATCCAAAAGCTCTTTCTTGATACTTGCAACTGAGTTGGGTAAGTAGTCCTTCAGATTTTCACCTCTTGAAGTGCTTGTGGTAGGGTTTTGGGAAGCTTCTGTAATTACTGCATACATTGGTTGGGTAGATCCAGAAGGTCCTCTACTCTAGCTCTGATTCAGAGCTCCTGTTGAGTTTGGAGGAACTGATTGAGGCCACTGTTGTTGTGGTTGAACCATCATTTGAGGCACTGTCGTCTGTGGTGACCATACTGGATTAGGTGCACTATACTGTGGCACTGTTTGCATTTGGGGATAAGGGTAGGGAACTATTCCTGGGACTGCATTTGGTGGGTATACCATTCCAGGCATGGGGGGAGGTAAGACTCCTCTTCTTGGAGTCATTGATAGCCTTGCTTCAACTTTGTCATACAATCTTGCACCTTCCAATGCAGCTTGCAGATTGACAGGTCTTCTCAATTCCATGAACTTGCAAACTTCTGGTTGTAGGCTCCTGAGAAACACTCCTTTTTGGATTCCTTCATCCAAATGATGGTTAGTCCATCTCTTCAGGATGGATTCCATTCGCGAGACATAAGCTTCTACTCTTTCTCCAGAGGATTGACTTAGGTTCATGAACTCCTCTCGCATCCGCTCTTCAAAACCTTCATGCCTGAATTTAGTGAGGAAGGCCAACTTCAAGTCATCCCATGTGCCAAAAGTTGCTGCTGCTTGTCTCTCATACCACTGAAATGCCGCGCCCTTGAAAGTGGCAGGGAATATTGCTAACCAATGCTTAGGGTTCTGGCATTGTTAGCCACACATGCTACCATGAATTCTGCTACATGAAGATCAGGGTCTTCATTGTACTCTCCCTTAAAAACTGGCAATGGGACTACATTTGCTAGCCTATCATCAATATTTCCAGCACAAATCTGACTAGAAAGGGGACCTTGAGTCGCCATGGGGACTTCTGTAAAGAGTGCTTTTAGGGCATCAAAGGAGGCTTCTGCTGTGCGAGCTTGTTCTCAGCTTTGATTTTTTCCTTCTCTCTTCTCACGTACCTTTGGACTCGTTCTAATGCTTGCCTCTTTATTGCGTCATTCATCAGGGGGTTTGCTTCAATCAGTTGGTCTGGACTCAACATGATAGTGTCAGAGAGGGCTTCAGTCTCTCTGATGGATTCTCTGGCCAGCATCTCCTCTACTTCCTTCTTTTCAACATCTCTGAATTCAGCTTTCAAACCACTACAGAGGGGAAGATATTCTGTTCTGAAAGTATCAAAACTCATTCTTCTTAGGATTGTTGTTGCGTCATTATAATAATGCCAGATTCTGAGGGTTTCAACAGTGTATGTTGTGAAAAACACTATGTCTACCAACTTCTAGTGGGTTGATAATTGGACAAACAAAAGATTATCAGTGCACCGAGCATCCCATGTATCTTGCTGTTGAGCATCCATGAACAAATTCCAACTCTTTTCCTTCTTGTCTTCGTGAACCTCTACAGACCAGGACTCCTGAAGCTTCTTCACAATCTCCCACTTGATGATGTCTAGAAACTTCTCAATGAATGCCAAATCTTCCATGGATGGTCATTCTCTCTGTTTCTACTCTTAATTTTGTTCCCAAACAGTTTGCCACCAAGATGCAAGTTTCTGCTGCTTCAACAGGAAGAGGAAACAATCCACCACATAGAGCATGCATCATGATGGTGATATGTTTTCACCATTGTGGGATGAACTTCTTGTGGAAAGTGGCTTTGATAATGAGAAATTCCAACTCTTCAGTGGAAGAAGGAACTTTGTAAACATCCATTGAATTCTCCTCTTCTTGGCAATGCCATTTCCTTCATTTTCAGCCTTTTTTGGTGCTTGTTGATGGCAAGATTCCCCGGCTGCAAACCAAAAACATGAAGCCCCAAGAGGAACACCAAGAAAAAGGGAATTCTCTTGCAAGAAAATCTATCTTGTAACATCAACAAGCTTTTATTTCATTCTTTTGATCATCAAAACAAAGAAAACAACAATTCTTCACGCAGCATCATAGTAGATATCTCCCACGGATTTGATAGAATCAACCATAATCTTCAACATCTTCATAGAATCCACCAATATAACAAAGAACACAAAGGAATACACCATCTTTAAATGGAAATAAATCACATATTATTCATCTTCAATGTCTTCATAGTTCTCTCTCTCAATCTCTCATATACAATTACACTGTTTTGATAGAATTGACTATCTCTGGCTCTCTCTCTCTCTCTCCATCAATAGTACATCATATCCTCACTATAATGATCTTATAATAACCCTCAATAATCCTACTCCCAAGAGGTATGTCTGATATGAAGAGTCACCAGAGCCACTACAATGTCTTTTCACAGCTCACTACTGTCACTGTCACTTAGTCTTCTCTTCAGTCTTCAGCAGTTGCTTCTTCCACTTGTTTTAGCTCTTTTGAACTTAGATTCATCCTTTCCAAAGCTTAGAAAAATTTCCCAAAGTCACACATACATTCTACAGAACACTTACAGAAGGTCTACAAAATAGTTACAATACAACACCAGAACAGCTACAGTACAGTTATAGTACAGAGACAGAGCAGAGACAGAGGCTCTACAGAGGGTTACAGAAGGTCATTAGAACCTCATAACTCATACTCAAACCATTCCAAACTATCAAAAACTATTCAATAAGCTTTCAAAAGATCTCAATCTTCATCAATCATCAATCCATGCTTCATACAGAAGACAATCAGAACAAAACAGAAGCTATACAGAACCAATCAGAACCTATCAGAACATCATAGAACCTCAGATCTCCACTGAGAATCATCATGAACTTCCAAAACATAATCAATATCATCCAAAACACTCTCAAATACTTTCCTTACAACCATACATCACTCTAAATCCATCAAAAATCAATCATTCAGTCCTCAAAAACAACAAAAATCAGTCAAAAATTCAGTCTTTTTCCACTCTCAATAGTGATCGATCCCTTAACAGCTTGGCTCTACTTGGGACTTGAGTATTGATTTGTACTTAATTAGACTCAGCCAATAGAGGAATCAGGAGTGCTACTTGTTGGACATTGGAGCTGATTTGATCCGATCTCCAAGTTAACTCCTCAAGGGTTACTTTTTTGGCCAAGAATTTGAGTGTGCACGATCTAGAACTTGGTTGTCCTTTGAACCTTTGGTTGAGGTCGAGTTTGGTAGGGGCACATCAGTGTCAAAGTTGACTATCCTCCTAAGCTTCCTCTTGCTACTCCTTCTGTGCCCTATAACGTTTAAGATGCAAAAATTAGCTTTCATGTCATGACATGGAGAGCTTCAATGTGAGTTTCCTTGAGCTAAGATTATCACATTCTACAGATAGCCCCTTGTCTTCATCACAATCTCATCCATATCTCAGTGTGCTGGCCTAAACTTTTATTGTGTACAAATAGTGCACTATAATACAAGATTAGTCTACTATGGGACAAACCACTTGAAAATTTGGGACTACATTGTAATGCAAGGTAGGCATTGAGGAGTCATGGCATCATGATTATTGATGTTAGATATTTGATGACATCTTATACGACATCTCCTTGACCTAGCCAATTAGTGATATGCAACTCTTCCTCTATAAGAATTTTGCCTAGAAGGTGGGAGTGATTCCATTAGTTTAACACCTCGTATAGTTACAAGCATGTCTAGGGATGTGGGGCTTATAATCAACACAAGTGGAGATTTTGATGGTTTTACTTTTCTTTGGATGATGGTCATTCTCTAGAAGCCAATTTTTACAATTGAAAGCATGGACAGAGTACCATTTTCATTCAAATAAGTTTTTTCCTTCCACTTTACATTTCAACTTCTCTATCTTAGTGAAGCACATATGATAAAGCTTCATATGGAAGGATGGGATGATCTTGAGATGCTTGTCTATGTGGTTATGGATGATGTCCCCCTTGAGCTCTCGAGATTTCTGAATCACAATTTGATCTCTAGCTTGAGCTATTTCTTGTGTGATTTTCATCATGGATCTAGTGAGATCAATTTAGCTTTCAAGAATGCAAATAGTTCTAGTCAACATGAGCTCTTCTTGGCAAGAGATGAGGATAAAGATTCCAATACCAGTTCTCATATCCTATTCCATAAACACTGCTTCATTCCAGCGTATGCCATTCTTTACTAAGCCCCCCTTCTCTTTTTCAAAATCTTGCATCCAGCAACAAAATTACCACTGTTTGAGCATTGCCATTTCATACATACTAGTCAAAAATCAATTTCCACTTAGATCCCATACCTTGTGGATAAGGTTGATGAACCTTTTTTTTAATACTAAATACCTAAATTAGGGCCCAATCAAGAATTATTAAAACATGGACCATGTGGTGCCTCCTTGCACACCATAGGGTTTAGGTCAACTTTTGGGGTGCTTTTGTGGCTCATTTTTCTAATTTTTGTATTTTTCTCCTCATTTCAATGTAAATGGAGGGCAAATATGAAAAGAAGACAAGATATACTAATGATGTAGAGTCAAAATATATAGACATTGGAGAGGAGATAACAATGGATCTAGATGAAGATCTAAGCATTGGAGAGAAGAAGAAGGTCATAGATACTAATGATGAAAAATCAAAAGATCTAAACATTAGAGTGGACATCTGCATTGGACAAGAAGTCAGTGCATAGGTAATTCCCCAATAGAGAATGTGTTCTCCTTCCTCTTTACAAATTTGAGAATAGTGCATCCTTTGAGAATGTGAGGAAAATATTCAATGCACCATTCAACACAAAGGAGCTGATATTGTCCAACATGTTATTCCTACAAGATGAATTGAAGACCTTCAAGAAGATGGTGGAGTAAAAAAAAGTTGTTGAAGAGTCCAAGGCCTACATACATTAGCCATTCTAGGGAGGGAAATATAATCAAAGGAGAATTGTAAAGAAAAGGATCCAACAATATCCTGAAGATTGTAAAAAATCTTTCAAGTGTCCATTCCATAAATAGAAGTGTGAGTTCTATGAATCCTATTTTGGGCCTTTGTGTTTCATGGCCTATCAAGAAGAGCCAATAGACCTAGCTAGAATTCACCAAATTGCTACCACTTGCAAGAGAATCCAAGATGTTAAGGATGATAACATGGACATGGAGGGAATCTTGCCCATTGAGGAAGAGGTAGCTATGCAAGGAAACTTTACATACTAAACTTGAAAGTGAATGGTTTGATGGAAGAGGATCAAAAAGACATCCCAATGGGTATTGACTCCCTCAGACTGCAAATATTCCATCCTTTCCCACACTTGGGAAGGATTTTCTATTTCTTAATGATGTTCAAAAATTCACAAAGCTCAAGGGGAAATTTTGCATGGGAGTTATTGTAGAGTGTTGTTAGGATGAGAAGGACATTGTAGATGATATCAATGAAGAATTCTCCATCCTATACAGTAGTGCCCAAAGTTTGTGCATACCAATGGATCTCTTGGGCTTTTCCTATAGAAAGATCAAGAGTACTTAGAGAAGATTTGCATTGAAGAGGAGTTTGTTGATTCACAAAAGGAGACTTGATATTGAGTAGATGGGAAACAAGTTGGAGAAAAGTGTCACTATGTAAGAATCTTAGGTGGGCTCCATCGAATTATGGCTGAAAGAAAGGGTTGCCAAAAAAGAGAATTTTGAAATGTGCATTTGTCTTGTGTTCTTTTGAAAATGTATGTTCATCTTGTGTTCTTTTAAATGCTTAAATAGTTCATTTCAAATTGCTCTTTTGAGCTTCCACTTGTCCTACTCGTGTTACTCTACAATGATAATAATTTTCTGGCATGTGAAAATGGATTGGTTCATATTGTGGAGGGCTTTGGCCAAATTTTGTTGTTTTTAAAGCTAAATGGTTGATTTTGTGATGGATTTATTGGTTTTTGTTAAGTTTAGAAGTGTGATGGGATAGGTTGAGAAGGTTTAAGAAGCTCATGATGGTTTTTGGTTGAGATATGATGTTCTGATAGGTTTTGTGATATATCTATTTCGTTATGATATATCAACCTTTGTCTCTGATTTGTCTATTTTGTCTCTGATTTGATATGTTTTCTTTTTGTTTGAGAGGTTTAGATTGTGAATTAACCTTTTGAGGAATTATTAAGAGTGTGTTAAAAGGCTTTTGATGGTTTGAAGTGGTTTTAGTTTGAGCTGCATGGTTTTTATACCTTCTGTTGATCTTCTGTAGTGTTCTGTAGAGGTTTTGTATTTGGTATGTAAGACTTTGTTTGCTTCTATATGTGTTTTGATGGATGGATGGTTAGCTTGGGGAATGTTTTACAATATTGAAAGAGGAAGAATAGAAGCTTGAAATAGCTTGAAGAAGTAGCTGATGAAGACTTAACTAAAGACTGGAGTGATAGTGACATTCATGAGCTCTCAAGGGACATTATAGTGACTCTGGTGACTCTTCATATTAGGTCTATTTTGTCTCTGATTTGATATGTTTTCTTTCTGTTTGAGAGGTTTAGATTGTGAATTAACCTTTTGAGGAATTATTAAGAGTGTGTTAAAAGGCTTTTGATGGTTTGAAGTGGTTTTAGTTCGAGCTGCATGGTTTTTATACCTTCTGTTGATCTTCTGTAGTGTTCTGTAGAGGTTTTGTATTTGGTATGTAAGACTTTGTTTGCTTCTATATGTGTTTTGATGGATGGATGGTTAGCTTGGGGAATGTTTTACAATATTGAAAGAGGAAGAATAGAAGCTTGAAATAGCTTGAAGAAGTAGCTGATGAAGACTTAACTAAAGACTGGAGTGATAGTGACATTCATGAGCTCTCAAGGGACATTATAGTGACTCTGGTGACTCTTCATATTAGGAATACCTCTTGGGAGGGGTATACACAATCAAGAGATGATTATTAATAATTATTATTGATTATTCTCATGTACTATTAAGAGAGAGCATATATGAGAGATAGCGAATTTTCTATGAAAAACATTGTATTTACATGAAAGAAAGACTTTGAAGACTATGAAGATGATGAAATATGAATACTATGTGATGAATTCCATTCAAAGTTGATCATTTCTTTATGTCATTGTGGTTCATTGATGGTTTCTATGAAGAATATAAAGAATATGTTGAAGATTTATTGTGATAAATTTGTGGGAGATTTACTATATGATATTGTATGAAGATTTGTGAGGATTGTTCTTTTTCTTCTTGTAGTTGATTTTTGTATGAAGAACATGCTTGTTGGTGTGACAATATAGATTTTCTTATAGTCGTTTTTCCATTTTCTTGGTGTTTCTCTTGGGACTCCATATTTTTAGTGTGCATCTGGGAAAATTGCCATCAACAAGCACTAACAGAGGCTGAAAATGGAAGAAGTAGCACTATTGAAGAGGAAGAAAAGAAATGGAAGATTGTATAATTCCAGCTACTATTAAAGATTTAGAGATATCCATTGTCAAAGAAGCCACTTTCTACAAGAAGTGCATTCCTCAATGGTGGAAACATATCACTATCCTGATGTGGGCTCTATGTGACATATTGATCCTAGTGTCTTCTGAAGCTACATAAAGTTGTATCACTAAAGCCAATTGTTTTCCACAAAATTGAAGAGCAAAGAAAAAATAGAGAGAATGAGTATCAATTGACATTTTGCCTTCATCATTGAACAATTTCCAGATATCATTAAGTGGGAGATTGTGAAAAAGTTTCAGGAGTCGTGGTCAGTTTTGAGGTTCACAAGAATAAAAAGGAAAAGAGTCGAGACTTGTTTGTGGATACCCAAAAACAAGATATGTGGGATGCTTGGTGCACTAACAATCTTCTGTTTGTCCAATTGGCAATCCATTGAAGCTAGTAAGAGTGTTCTTCACTACCTATGCTATTGAAACCCTATGAAGTTAGTATTATATTAGGACAACGACACTATGCGATCCTCAGAAGAATGTATTTTAATATCTTCAGAACCAAATATCTTCCCCTCTATAGTGGAATGAAAGTCGAATTCAGAGACGTTAAAAAGAAGAAAGTAGAAGAAATGTTGGCAAGAGAGTCCTCTAGAGAATGAAGCCCTTTTGATTCCCTTCTGTTGAGTACAGACAAACTGGGTGGAGCTAACTCCTTGATAAATGAAGCGATCAAGAGACAAGCACTAGAACGAATCCAAAGGTATGTGAGAAGAGAGAAGGAAAAAATCAAAGCTGAGAACTAGCTAGTAGCAGAAGCCTCCTTTGATGCCCTTGCGGCACTCTTCACAAAAGTCCCAATGGCAAACCAAGGTTCCCTTCCAAGCCAGATTCGTCTTGGAAATGTTGATGACATGCCAGCGAATGTAGTCCCGTTGCCAATATTTAAGGGAGAGTACAATGAAGACTTGGATCTTCATGTAGCCGAGTTCATGGTAGCATGTGTAGCCAACAATGCTAGAGCCTGAGAATTGATTGACGATATTGTTTACCACTTTCAAAGATTTAGATGTAAAGGTTTTGAAGAGCGAATGGGAGAGGAGTTCATAAACTTAAGTTAGTTCTCTGGAGAACGGTGGAAGCATATATCTCTAGAATGGAATCCATGTTGAAGAGATAGACCAACCATCACTTGGATGAAGAAATCCAAAAGGGAGTTTTTCTTAGAGGCTTACAGCTAGAAGTTTGTAAGTTTGTGGAGCTGAGAAGACCAGACAACATATAAGTTGTATTGGAAGGTGCAAGAATGTTTGATGAAGCACGACTATCGACCATAACTTTAGGAAGAGGATTCTTACCACCTCCCATGTCGATGACTTCAAGAAGAGGAGTCTTACCTCCTTCCATGCCAAGAATGGTATAATCACCAAATGTAGTCCCAAGGACTGTTTCCTACCCCTAGTCTCAAATGCAAATAATGCCACAATACAGTGTGCCATAGACAATAGTGCCTCAAATGATGGTTCAACCACAACAATAGTGGCCTCAAACCATTCCCCCAATGGCAACTCAACAACAACAATGGAACCCTACCAACAACTGGAATCAACAACCAAGAGTCTCAATAGAAGTTCTGAATCAAAATCAGAACAGAGGACTCTCTGGATCAACCCAACCAGACTCTTTAGACCAATCCAACTAGTCTATGTAGTGATTATAGAGACTTCCCCAAACCCTATTGCAAGTACTCTAGGAGGAGAAAATTTGAAGAAATATTTATCCAATTCAAGTGCAAGCATCAAGAAAGAGCTGATGGATGTGATTACAAAACAACTATAGACACTAAAAGTGAATACCACTAGTATATCTAGTACTGCAGGAGGTGGAAGAGATGTGATGTGATCAAGCACATGGTGTGAAAAGTGTCATCAAGTGGGACATTTAGCCATTGGATATACCCAAAAACCAACTATCCCTAGAGCCTTTTGTTTGCACTACCTAAGAAAGAACCACACAGAGGACATCTATTCTCTCAAGGAGATGCATGAAAGAAGGAAGAAAGATGAGGAAGCAAGTAACCTCTGCTAGAATCCAAGATGAAAACCCAAGATATCAGCCCAAAGTCTAGAGATTTTGGTCCTAATTTCAGCCCCCAAGGAGCTTCCTTGCCCAAAGTTATAGAGGAAAGCAATTTGGCAATGGCCAGAGATATGAAGTGGAGTGTTACAAATACGGAGAAAAGGGACATATCTCCCCAAATTTTCCAAACCCTAGAAGGTCAATGGACTACAAGCCCTTATGCAGTCAATGCAAATGAGAAGGCCACACTGAAAAAGATTGTTCCAATTTAGCTCTTGTGAAGGTGAGTGTTGCTAAAAGTCAAACAAGGCCTATGAACATGGCTCCACCTTGGTGGAATTGGAAGTTGCTGTGTAATGAAGCATACAACCAGGAAAAGAAATCTAACTAAACTGAAATAGACATAAAATAACAAAGAACTATTGCATCAAGACATCTTGCCATGTGTTAATGATGAGAGTTCCAAAGAATACATGATAGCCATGGCTGATGCTTCATCTAGCAAGAAGGAAGCTAACTTCAAGAAAGTGAACAATAAAATTTTGTGAATGAGCCAAAAGATCTCTTCTCTTAGCCTCTTGCCTTCTTTATCCTAACTCCTCATCTCCAAAGTTAAGGGCACATTTACATAGGCAAGGGCTGAATTTACAAGGGCTGGAAATTACAAGGTATGGAATTAGCATGATTCCAAATTACAAAAGTATCAAGGTATTTTCTTTTATGACAAACCATTCCGTCCTAAAATGGTTTTGTCCTCAAAACCAAGGATAAATGGACCAAATCCAAGCCAAGGATGATAGTAATCATGTCCATGTAGCCCCGATACGATAGGAAAGCACTTTCCATATAAGAGAGACCTTTATGTATACCAAATTGTGAGTAAACTGGCTGTTGTCCAAATAGGGCTGATTTACAAAAACTGTCATAACTTCTGATAGAGTGGTCCAAATGACACATATGAAGTATAGAAACGAATTATACAATCCCTAGTATCACCCCATAACATCAAAATAAAATTTTAATAACGTCAAGATAGTTTTATTGCCAACAAAAATATCTCATAGCAAGCTGTCCCTGCACAATCTGTCATATATCATCCTGCAATAACCAAGGAAAATCATTCACATAAGTGGATGGTTGCCAAGAAGATTCCTCTATAGATAAGCTCCTCCACTTAATGAGGTACTCAATAAGAGTACAATTTCTGAGCACTTTCTCTCTCTTTCCAATAATACTTTCAGGTTCATATATGACAAGTCCTGCTTCATCCATTGGTGGCAACTCTTCCAATACCTGCACTTCAGGTCCAACATACTTCTTAAGCTGAAACATGAAATACATCATGTATTCTAGTGGAAGAAGGTAGTTTAAGCTTATAAGCAAGCTTTCCAACTTTGTCAACTACCAAATATGGTCCATAAAATTTGTGAGCAAGCTTATTGTTCCCACCCTTCAATGAAGCGTAGTGTGTCTTGGACACTTTAAGAAACACCCAATCTCCAACTTTGAAGGCCAAATGTCTTCTCTTCTCATTTGCATAGGCTTTCATTACTTCTTGTGCTTTCCTTATGCTGTCCTTGCATTGTCTCATGAGCGTTTCCATCCTTTCTAACTCTTCCTTTGCTCGGGGGTTGACATCTTCATGAAACAAAACTGATGGGATTTGGACTTTATATCCATAAAGTGCTTTAAATGGAGACATACCTATGCTCATGTGATGCGTGTTGTTATAACAAAATTTAGGAAGGTGGATCCAACAATCCCATAAAGCTTGTGTGTCATGACAATAAAGCCTAAGGTACACTTCCACCCACTGATTGACTCTTTCCATTTGCCCATCGGTTTGGGGGTGATAGGCTATACTACTAGGAGTGAGAAAAGTACCCATAGAAGAGAATAGACTTCTCCAAAAATTTCCCATAAATTTTGTATCTCTATCCGATACTATTCTCATTGGCATACCATGTAGCTTGAACACACCTTCCATAAATTGCTCAGCCACTTGCCTTACTGAATATTGTATTTTGGTTGGAATAAAGTGGGTTGATTTAGTCAATCTATCAACAACCACATAGATACTATTCCATCCATGACTAGTAGTAGGTAATCCCATTATAAAGTCCATGGAAATGTTAGTCCATTTGCCCGTAGGAATAGGTAAAGGTTGAAGGAGTCCAACTGGTAATAAAGCGGAGTCCTTATTTTGTTGGCACTCTAAACACTTGGATACATGCTCCTTGACGTCCTTCCATAAACCCTTCCAATGAAAACTTTTATGGACCTTGTCAAAGGTTTTAAAAAGACCCAAATGTCTAGCCATTGGTGATGAGTGCATCTCATGGAGCACTTTTAGCTTGAGTTTACTGTTAGGAACCAAGTACACTTTACCCTTGAACCATAAGAGTCCATTATGCACTTTGAAATTCGAAAATTCTTCATCATGTCCTTGCTATAATTTTTGTAAAATCTGGATAGCATGCTCATCCAGCACATATTCTTCTTGGATACCATTTATCCAATCCTTATAAATTTTAGACATTGTAGATAAACTGCATGCCCACATTCTAGACAACGCATTAGCCACAATGTTATCCTTTCTAGCCATATATGCTATTTCAAAATCATATGACTGCAAGGTAGCCAACCATTTCTTTTTCTTGGGAGAAAGGTTGGGCTGTGAGAGAAAATACCTCAACACCCTATGATAGCTTTTGACTTTAAAATGTGTTCCATAGAGATAATGATGCCATTTCTTGATCGCATGTAGAATAGCAAGCATCTCTTGCTCGTATACATGCATATCCCTCTCTTTATCATCGAATTTTTTACTCTCAAATGTAATGACACCATGCTCTTGAACCAAAACAGCCCCTAAACCTCTACCATTAGCATCCACGTAGATGGTAAAAGTCTTGGAAAAATTAGGGCAAACTAGTATTGGTGCCGAAACAAGCAATTGTGTCAGCTCATTAAAGCTCTTGTCGGCGATTTCATCCCAAAAGAAGGCCTCTTTTTTTAGCCGACCGGTAAGAGGAGCTGCAACATGAGCATAATTCTTCATAAACCTACGGTAAAAATATGATAATCCAAGAAAACCTCTTAAAGAAGTAGCATCAGTTGGGGTAGGACATTCTTTGACACATTGCACCTTCTTAGGGTCCACTTTGATTCCATCTTCTCCAACTATATGACCCAAGTATTCAACTTCCTTTGTCATAAATGAATACTTAGTTGCCTTGGCAAATAGTTTGTGCTTCCTCAATATATCAAAGACTCACTCTTGCTATAGATTAAAATGTCATCAAAGAACACCAAAACTATTTGAAATAGCAAGGGTTGAAGTATCTTATTCATAAGAGATTGGAATGTGGCTGGAGCATTGGATAAACCAAAAGGCATAACCATGAATTGATAGAGGCCTCTTTCCATCCTAAAGGCTGTTTTGAACTCATCCCCTTCCTTCATGCGTATTTGATGATACCCCGATCATAAGTAAATTTTTGAGAACACCTTAGCATCCTTCAATTCATCTAGAAGGTCATTTATTCTAGGTATTGGATACCTATTCTTGATAGTGACCTTGTTAAGATCGCGGTAGTTGATACACATGTGAAAATATCCATCTTTCTTCTTTACAAGAAGGACCGGAGAGGCAAAAGGCGATTGGCTTGCCTTGATGAGACCTATTTCTAATAGCTCTTTCACTTGGCACTCTACCTCTTCCCTTTCCACCTTGGAGAGGCGATATGGTGGTTTGTTAATAGGCTTAGTGTTGGGCAGCAAGTCTATAGGATGATCCACTTCTCTTTTGGGAGGAAGAGAAGTAGGTGGCTGAAAAATATCATCATAATCCTTCAGCAACTTGCAAAGACATGGATCTATGTCATTGGTAGAAGTAGAGGGTTGATCCTCATCAATCTTTGAAAGAAGAATAGTAAACATGCATGCCTTTGCATTTATCTCTTTTTTAATATTCTTAGGGCTGATCACCTCTATTTTCTTCTTCTCAACACCATGTAGGATTACTTGCTGTCCACACCATTGAAATTCCATTTCAAGCTTGTTAAGATCCATAGTAAATCTGCCCAAAGATTTCAGCCAATTGCAGCCAAGTATAATATCAATGGGACCCATTTCTAATGCAATCAAACTCACTAATGTAGTGCACAATGGAGATAGAGTGATAGGAACATTTGGGCAGCATTGATTACTATTTTCAAAGTCTCCATTAGCCACTTGGATTTTTAGGAAAGAAGGCATATCTTGTTACTCAATTTCAACCCATTGAGTGATTTGGAATTAATAAAACTATGTGCGCAGCCCGTATCAATGAGTATGTGAGCGGTCCTTCCATTGATTTGGCCTTTGAGGCGTAGGGTATTGTCCCCTCTTGAACCACTCCATGCGTCATTTGATATGGAACATAGCGAGGGATGTAAATTAGTCCAAGAATCATCCATGTAATGACCACCCGGATCAAAAGAAAAGCCATCCATTGGGTCATAAAACTCGTCAAGGATACTCTCTTCATTTTCATGCATCTCTTCTTGAGTAGTAGAGCCTTCAAGATGTGCTAGACTTCCCTCAATAGGTTCAGCATCAGAATCATCTTCAAAAATCATACTAACCTTCAAATTCTTAGCCTTACACTTGGACTTATGCTCGGGTGACCATTTCTCCCTGCAAGCATAGGCCCTTGGCATACATTTCTTTGAGCTTGTCATTAGAAACATGCTTGCCTTGGGTAGGGGCTAAAATTTTGGCACTAATATCAGTCTTTTTTCCATCAAACTTATTTCAGCATCTTTGATTGATGGGGCTGAGGCTGAAAGGAAGTGGGATGTATAAAATCTTTAGCCTTTGATGATTCCCCAATCTCAAATTGTCCTACCACCTTTGGAGTAGAGGGTTTGGGTTGGTCTTCAGCCAAAGGAGGGTTTGGAACATTAGGACCAACTGTAGCCAACATCTTTTCACTAAAGATAGCCACTAACTTGTCAATACCCATCCTCATACCATATCAAAACCTGATTTCATCTCTTTAATATCATTTGAGAGTTTTTGTAGGCTGTTAGAGTTCATGGAAGCATGGGACATCTCAACTCCATTCATTGGTTGATTGATAGGAGAGAGTGGAACTTACATCAACCTTTTCATTCTCATAATGCCTATGGTATATAGCTTCTTGAGGGCTTTCATGTTCATGTTCATGTTGGTATTCTCTCAGCTCTTCATTGATGGTCTCCAAAATAGGATCCTTTTTCTTATTCCTTGCCATGAGTAACTTCCTGTCCTGTATATACAGTAGAGGAAAAACTCAAATATCTTGAGTTCTAGTGCTCCAAATAACAAGCTCTTTGGCTCTGCTTGAAGCTTGAGAAGTCCCCTTTCTAACAAACTATCAAGTGTTGAAAGTAGTTGAATACAAAAAATTATGTAGACAGTTTACTGTAGCTGTCTGGAAATTCATGCAACCTATGAATGCTCTGTTTTGATCATATAATGACTTGTACCTTCAATTTTCATGTATCTACCAATCGTGTAGACCTGTAAGGGAACTCCATACATCTGCCAAAACTAAAAATACCATCTACAATAACCAGAATGGTTGAATAATCCATTGTAGATTGCAAGATTAATGGGACCCTGTTTGTATACCCTGTCCCAAAACCTCAATGCTGATCCAATGTTAAAATTCCATGCTGAAAACTGAAATCTTGTTCCCTTGAGTAGTACCTGCACCTGAACTTTAAATGCATGGGATGTGAGACTTGAGGGGTGTGCAAATTTCCCTCTCAAGCCGGTTTGTGCTCCCCTTTAGGATCCTTGTCAGTAGGGGAGGGTCACCTCTCTTTTGTCCTACCAACTCACCCTGCATCCACTTTTCCTCGTGGGTATATACATGGGAGTTCAATGCTAAGCTCTAAAAATCTGCATGGAATGAAAAGAATTTGATTGCCCTTTTGATGATATGCAAGAACTTGAATGGAATAGGCTGAAATTGAAATGGGGATAGGTAAGGGATAACCTCAGCGCAGTGGCTCACTGCTTAACAATATTTATTCCACTTACCATTGGATAATATTTTACTCATGTCAATGAACAAAAGGAGCAAACAATTCAATATCAGGGCTAGGTAAATGAGATGAGAATTTAAGGTACTTGGAAATGATTACTTCAGTGAATGAGATTGATTATGCAATGATCAATCACTAACATAGCTCTATGGATTTTCTCATGAAATGCATTTGATAGAATGGATGGGATTCTTTACCATTTTAATCCCTCTTTCATCAGTTGGACTTAGCTCAGCAAAAGGATTTAAAGAGAGATTAAAATTGATTAGAATACCTCTTAAGCTAGTAGAAGAAGAGTATTGTTATTGATGAAGGAATCTTTACAAATAGAACTTGACTTCAGCAAATAAAGATTGACTTCAGCTTCTATTAATCCAAGAAATCCCCATTTTAGCTTTCCAATGCTAATATCCAGCTTCTTGATCAAGAATCTTCATGAAGAGTGCTTCCATTAAACATTGGAACCAAAATTTGATGAAGAAGGCTTCAATAGAGATACCACTTGAGTTGAAGATGCTGATTACTCTACATTGTATAAAGTAGGCTTCAAAGAAACTTCAAAATTTGAAAGAGAATCCAATAATTCCCTTCCTTCAATTGACATTGGTTACCCATTCCATGAATCCTTCAAGAATCCACTCCATTCTTCCACAATGGTGGAAAATCCATGCAATGTTGGTACTATGTGTAGAGGCTTCAGGAAGTGAAATTGACCAAAAGCCTCGTGATCTTGATAAGAAATCTGAGAAAATAAGCTTGATGTCCAAAACTGTCCCTGTTAGGGTTTCGTGAGAGAGGGAAAGACTCAAGATGGAAGAAATCTCATCAAATCTTGGAAGAGACCCAAAGGATGTAGGAGCTTAGTATGGCCCAGCTAGAGCTTATTAGCTCCAAATTTCACATCATGATGTAGGAGTATGATCAGGCGTAGATCCGCAGCCTGCATACTCTTATACCATGTTGAAAAAAATGAGCAATACTCTCACAATTGGTACTCCATAGAAAGCTCAAGTGGCAGGGAAGATGCTGTGAGGTCAAATGGCAAGATAGAGTTCATGGCTTGAAGGTAAGATTAGAGATTTCCATGGTTTCCATGAGAGAAGCTTGTAGGAAAAGTGAAGAACCCTTGTTCTTGAAAAATAATCACGGTTTAAGCTCCACTAAGTCATGTAACCCTCATTCTCTTCAAACTTACCCAAATTTTGGTCCAAATGGTCATGACCTGCCAAAATGGTTGGAGCCCTCCATTCTCCACTGGTTCATGCTAAGAACGTCCATCTTAGTCACGGTTTGTAAGAGTTCTCCATGTCAAACCACGGTTATGGAAGAACTAACTCTTGTGATTGAATTTTAACTGCGGTTTTCACTCCCTAGTCACTGTAACTAAATCTATTGCATGAAAATGACTTCTGACAAGATCTAAACTAATGCTCTGATACCAATGTAATGAAGCATACAACCAGGAAAAGAAATCTAACTAAACTAAAATAGACATAAAATAACAAATAACTATTGCACCAAGACATCTTGCCATGTATTAATGATGAGAGTTCCAAAGAATACATGACAGCCATGGTTGATGCTTCATCTAGCAAGAAGGAAGCTAACTTCAAGAAAGTGAACAGTAAAATTTTGTGAATGAGCCAAAAGATCTCTTCTCTTAGCCTCTTGCCTTCTTTATCCTAACTCCTCATCTCCAAAGTTAAGGGCACATTTACATAGGCAAGGGTTGAACTTACAAGGGCTGGAAATTACAAGGTATGGAATTCGCATGATTCCAAATTACAAAAGTATCAAGGTATTTTCTTTTATGACATGCTGCAACCATGCGTGCTAAGAAAAAGGAACCACTCGTCCAAAAAGAAAATAATCCTCTTCCCAAAACTATGAAGCTCAATCTTCCAATAGAGAAGTAGAATAATATAGAACAGAAGAGTGCAATACAGAGCAGTGTCGTACCATAGAGAGACATACAGACAATTATATAGAAGCAAGATCAAAGGTCCAAGAGATAGATGATGCATAAGTACCTCCAATAAATAGAAGAAGTTTAGATGTTTTCGTTTCTAGAAGAAAGAGGAAAGATGAAAGTGGGTGTTGCACCATTTCCTATTTGGCTAGAGAAGCCCGTGGATTCTATCAAAGAGTATGACCCTAGTCAAAGATCTAGATACCTTCAAGCCAAACCTAACATTTTGATAATTCTTGATGCTATCCCCTAGTTGCGAAAAGGAATTTAAAAGCATATTAACAAGAAGATGTAGCCTAAGGCTTGCTCCTACAACTGCCACTAGGTCTAATAAGGCCCAAGAGATAATAAAAGAAGTGGATGTGGCTAACCCCTTCTTGGATCTTGGCACCCCCAAGATTAGTGTTTGGATTGAAGGATGTTTTATAGCAAATGCATTGATTGATGGAGGCTCATCAATGAACATAATGATAGATGTGACAATGAAGGATCTAGGCCTATAAGGCATGCAACCTACACAATAGCTTATTAGACTAGCAGACTAGAGCAGAATTAAGCCTTTGGACATTCTTCCATATGTGAAGATAACTCTATTAGGAAGAGACTATTGGATGACCTATTTGGTGGTGAAACCAAATTCCTATGAGACCTCCTATCCTTTGTTGTTGGGAAGACCATGGTTTTTTGAAGCAAGAGTATGGACGGATTGGTTCAAGGGAACCCTGACCCTAGGTAGAGGGCCGAACAAGGTGGTAGTGAAGTTGTAGGGCTTGCAAAAAGGTAATGGATCCACCTCTATTGAAGTCTTATGAGACTACCCCAACAAAGTTACAGATGGTACATCAACAAAAGAAGAAGTTGTCAAACAAATCTTTCCCAAGAAAATAGAGGCACAATCCCTAACATTGGGTGCTGTAAGCCAACTCCCAAAAGAAGCAAAGTCCTTGTCAATGGGTGAATATCTTCTACCTAAACCAGGAATGAATTTTAAAATTATTTCTAACAATGAGATAGAGGCATGGATATATTGCTCTCTCCATTACATGGACATAGTAGAGCCAGAGTTAGAAGCACAAGTAGTTATAGAAGCAAAAGCAAAAGCAGTTATAGAAGTAGAAGCAGAAGCAGAAGATGTAACAAAGAGCATGTTCTTCTCCTATAGAGCCCCTATAGAAGCAGAGACAAAGTCTAAAGAGGATGATGATGAAAGTTAAGACACAGATAATGAAAGAAATATGGAAGAAGTTATCCAACCAGAAGAGGATACAAATGAGAAGGAAGTCCTAGAAGCTTTAGAAGCTGAAGATCCCATGCTATGGGATAGATTGGCTCAAGTATCCTTTGGAATGGTAAATGAATCCCATCATATACAAAGGATTCATAATAAATAGATTAAGGAAAATAAGCCCTGCTTTAGTAGTTGTTATTGTCACCTAATTTACCCTTCTCAAGAAAGGACAATCATGATGCACCATGCCAACAAGCACTAGTTCTACAGTCTAAACTGAACTTAGATGGTTCCTATTATATGACATTCCTAGATGCATCCTCAAAAGATGAGTCCTTGAGTTAAGAGGTAAGTAACTCTCAAACCAAATAAAAAAGAATCTTGATACCAATTCAAAATCTCAAAGAGCCAGAGGAAGTTACCATTGAAGGAAGAAGTCAGTTCTAGTGGAACATCAGACAAGGAGGTCACTCCCTTGAAGGAGTCATATCTATATCCAAAAGCATTCCATAGGATCTTTATCCATGAAGTGAAAGGTGAAAAGAAATTAAATTTTGTGGATACAGATGGCAATGAATGTCACTTGAAGGTGGATAGCAATCTTCTAGAAGTGAAGCTGTTGGTCCTACATGACCTACTGAAGGAGAATTTGGACATGTTTACATGGTCATATAAAGATCTGAAGGGGATTGATTCCATAGTGTGTCAACATCACATTGGCCTAGGGCCTCATGCCAAGCTTATAATGCAATGACAAAGGCACATGAATCCAAATTACTCAGCCTTGGTGAAGGCAGAATTGTTAAGCTCCTAAATTTTGCAAGTTTCAAACTCCAAGACAAAGAATGATCATTTCCCTATCCCTTTCACTAACCAACTATTGGATACAATGGCTGGATATGAGTTCTATTCCCTATTGGATGGATTTAGCAGGTATAACCAAGTGCAAATAGTAGAAGAGGACCAATCCAAGACAACCTTCACAACAAAATGTGATACCTATGCCTACAAATTGATACCATTTGGGATTTGTAACACCCATGCTACCTTTCAGTAAGTCATGATGGTTGCATTCCAAAATCATCTACATGATTTTATTGAGGTACATTTAGATGAATTTTGTGTCTTCAGTTTGCTTTGTAAGCATTGGGGATACTTGGAGCAATGTTTTGATCGAAGCTAAGAATATAGGATCTTCCTCAACCTAAACAAATGTATCTTTGGAGTCTCTTCAAGCGTTCTACTAGGCCACATTGTCTTTGCACAAGGAATAGCAATAGACTCTGCAAAGATTGAGATTGCGGTCCTAACTGCACCAACCAACCTAAAATAGTTGTGAGAGGATTTCTTGGTCATGTGGGCTATTATAGGAGGTTCATTGCATACTTTGTAAAGACAATCCCCCTGCATAAGCTCTCGATGAGAAAAGATACAGAGTTCATTTAGATAGATGATTGTGAAGAATCTTTCAATACTCTAAAGTAGTGTTTAATTAAAGCACCCATCCTACAACCTCTTGATTGGACGAAGGCGTTTCATGTGCATACTAGTACACCTGTAGAAGGTTTAGATGCAATCTTATGCTAGAAAGGCTCTTTCAAGCTAGGTTAACCCATCTACTATGCAAGCCATAAGGAGGTTACTATTTGGGAGAGGAACTACATAGTGATTGGGTTAGAGTGTCTCATGATGGTGTTTACCTTGGAGAAGCTCCAATACTACTTGTTCAAGTTTTATGTGGATCATGAGGCATTGTCCTTTTCCTAATGAATAAAGCCAATGTGAAAGGCAAAATGATGACACCTATCGTAGATCCCTCAACCTGAGAAAGAGGAGCAGGATGATCTAGATCTCCCTAATGATTCTCTATTTTTGGTTGAAATAGTAACACCATGGTATACAAACATTGCCAGCCTCTTGGCCACACAACAATACCCTCCTGGCATCTCTAGTAGAGATAAGAAGAAGAAGCTTCTATTGCAATCAACCCTCTACACCTTGCTAAGTGGCACATTGTACGAGCGAGGCAAAGATGAAGTACTACAGATATGTGTTGTGGGAGAAGAAATCAGGATTGTACTGAAAGCATGCCATGATGAGCCTTGTGGCAGACCCTTTGCGGAAGAAGCAACAACTAGAAAGGCTCTACTCGTACGATACTAGTGGCCAACCCTCCATAAGGATGCCTGTGACTATTACAAGTGTTATGATGCTTGCTAATAGATGGAAAAGCCTACCAAATGTAGTGCCATGCCACTACAACCTATCCTTTCCTTGAATCTGTTCAAGAAGTGGAACATGAACTTCATGGGTCCAATCGACCCTCCAACCAAAAGGAAGTAGAATTGCTACATCTTTGTATGTACAGATTATGTGACAAAGTAGTGTGAAGCCAAACCTCTCAAGTGGGATGATGGCAATAGTGTGACCTTGTTCCTATATAAGAATATTATGATCTATTTTGGCATTCTCCTAGAGCTGGTAAGTGACAGAGGCACTCACTTTCTAAACAAGATTATGGAAGAGCTAACTGAGATTTACAAAATCCACCACCACAAGTCCACACCCAACTATCCTAGAGCCAACAACTAAATCAAAGTTACTAATCACATTCTTTGTTTGATCCAGACAAGAACAATTGCTGCACATCCTCACGACTAGGATGATCGACTTACAAAGGCCCTCCACGTGTACAAACCTCCAAGAAGGTTGCTATCGACGAATAGACACCTTCCAATTGGTGTACAACATAGAAGATGTCTTTCCTATTGAGCCAAGACTACCCTCTTTATGCGAGTGGCTATCAAAGAGTGCTGGGAGATTATGAGTCCCTATAGCACTACCTCCTGCACTTGGAATGTTTGGACAAGTCTCGTAGGATGGCCTTATAGTGTAAGCCACACATACTTGACAAAAGGCTTACCATGATAGCTTCATTAAGCACAAAGAATTCAAGGAAGGTGACCTAGTTCTCACTTATAATTTGTGCTTTAGCAAGTTTCCAAGAAATCTTCAACGACGTTGGGTGAGCCCCTACAAGGTACTCACTATCAACCCTAATGGCTCTATCCAAGTGTAGGCTATCAATGCCTTCAAGATGATCCCTTCCTGATTAATGGTTATCGTGTGAAGAAGTGTTACTCTCCTTGGGGATCTTGACAATCACATACAATAGTCCCTCTCTGTGGGAGCTTTCGCTCAATTGCCAAGACCCTCAGACCGCTTATTGTTTCAAGCGTTTCAAGCGAGCTCTAATGGCTATCTCTCACCTAGCCGACGCACCGTCAATCCTACGAATGTAGTGAGCTTACCTTGATGCTCGATCGAGTACCCTCCTCTCCTACGCACTCCGGTAGCTCCACGATCCTAGATGCTAGCGCGAGCATCCTCAAGCCTCCTCCATCTCCAAGCTCCATCCTCCATAGCCGCGCGCGCAAGAGAAGAGAAGGGAAGAGAAGAGAAGAAGAGGAGAGGAGATGGTGAAGAGCTTCACCCTCTTGATCCCTCACCCTCACACACTCACTCTCTCACACTCTCACACTCCCTCTCTCAAGTGCACACACACAAGCAAGAAGTAGAGAAGAAGAGAAGAAGAAGACGACTCCTTTTGCCACACACCAAAGAATGAGCTTCTCATTCATTTTTTCAACTTTATATACAAAACCCTAAATCCCTTTCGGGCGGTCATCCCCTTTTCCTCTTTTACATGGCCGGCCGTAGCCTAGGCTCTCTTTCCCATTTACCACCATTCTAATTTACCCTATTCCCACTAATGCACACACTTTGCACAGGAGCGAGCCTGACACTCTTTTACACAGATTTGGGGGCGCTCCCATATTTTAATGGTGCGCCTTTTCCTCTTTTATTGCCGTGGCCCCACACCGAAGCCTTTTAAGGGTCGTGTCCGAATATTTGAATTTTTCAGGGATTGGTTGCCAGTCAGGGCGCCTTTTTTGCTCTTTCGCCTTTTTTGCTCTTTTTCCTTCTTCCCAATTTTCGTTCCTCTGTGCTGCGGTAACGTGGTCGGAAACACGGTAACATTACCCCCTTCCTAGCCATGTGCCAGTCCCATGGCACTGCGGTGGGACAAGGGGCACGTTAGGTCGGCTGGTCGACAGAACAAGTAGGTGGGTGGTTAGGATGACCCGGAGCGGGTCCGGCGTATGGTAAGCTCCATGGAGACACTCGGCATCCGTCACATTGTTGTAGCCGGTCGTCTTGTGAGTAGGAGAAGCGCTTGAAGCAATGCAATGATGGTGTGGGGGAATTTATTTTGGTAAAAACCCCTTGAACTCGGTTTGGCTTGATCCCCGTGGCTGTGATTGAAGCTGGTCCGATCATAGTGGCCATCAGCACCAGGCGGGTGGCTGGAGGCCGGTATGCTTTGGGTCTTTAAGGGGTGCCATGGTGACGGTCTTTCGTGGATAGCCAGCCTTTGAGAGTCGATAGAACCTGCAAAAAAGATTGTGCCCTCCCTAAGGGGTGTGCTGCTTGTCGTGTAGGGTGTTGTGCTCGTGGCAGTGAAACTGGGAGATGGGTCTAACCTTAGGCAAGCCCTTGGTAACGTCCCACACTTGAGTACCCAGCTTGTGCTTCGTTGGTGGTGCGGTGCGAGCCTTAGGGTGACAGGTCTAAAAGTCCTGCCCTTGATGTGCCCTAGGCATGAAGTGGGGGAGGGGGCTAGGGAGATCCCTAGGTGCTTCTCTCTTTTTTTTCTTTTTTCTTTTTGGAATGAGACATAGGCCCAAGTATCATAGTCGGAATGAGGAGGAGAAGGTGGGCGAAGAGACTTGCTAAAAAATTGGCGACTCTACATGTAATTCTTTAGACTCATGCGGACATGTAGGGAGGTAGTGGAGAGAAAGGGGTGGTTGCATCTAGAAAACTGGCTGTCGTTCATGTCCTCTAGGAGGGCTAGGCAAAAAGAAGGGAGGAGAGTAGCCCTCGTCATGAGACGAGCCATGGCACAATTATCTATAGCATTAGGGTCGAAGAATAGGGGAGGCATGCCACGCTCTTGTGGAGTCGAGTCTTGATTAAGGAGTAGCCTAAGTAGCCTAAGATAGTTACAGGTGGTTATGAAGGCGGGGTCAGGGCATGAGGAAAAATCCACGAGGAAGTGCATCATGGATTCATCTAGGCTTTCTGCGGTAAAAAGAAGGGCGCTGTCGAAGGATGCTACAGTGGAGTTATAAATGACGGGGAAGTCATAGCGCCCGTGGAGGTTGGCATCAAAATCTACGCCTACCCTTCGAGGGTACGCCATATAAGTAGGGTCGTTCCGCTCGAACGGCAGGGTATTACAAAAAGCCATCCAGGCGAGCATGCTTATGTCGCATACTCGCCTCCTCCACAAGGGTTGGTCCCTATAGTTTTGTACATTGTAGGGGATTTCAAAAACTTTATCGTGCCAGTAGTCGTCCGGTTCGGTGCCCCAAGAGGTTGGGGTATTTTCCCGCTCTTCCAGCCATCTTTTCCCCATCCGGCCACCGACCGCGATCACCTCGTCCATCACTTTGAGGGGCAGGACCCTCCGCAGACTGTTGGGTAGGAGGAAACTGAAGGAGAATGGCTCCTTTGCTAGTTATTGCACCTCCCACACCACCAGTTCTGCATGGAATCCCACCGGGAGATCATCTGGGCACAGAGGGAGAGGCGCGGATGGTAGCACGGCTGGTTTGGCTCTCAGCTTCTGTCTGGCCTCCTCCACTAGCTTTTTTCGCCTTTCTTTAGAGATGGCTTTTCTTTTTGCAGCTGGGTCTGCTTGTGGTGGATCTTGGGCCTGTGGTGAGGGGGGTTGCAGGACCACATCTTCCCTGAAGCGATTCACATCGACTTCCAGCTCGGCTTCGTTCCCCTGCCATTCTGTGAGTTCTGCTTCTTCCTGGAACCCGAGGGCATCTATTTCTTGGGGGGTCAGGCCGGCTCTTGTCAGATATTTCCGCTGTTCCTCCAGACTCAACCTCACCTCTGCCAATAGTGGTGGCATCTGTAGTCCAGCGTGTAGAGCCCTTCTCACCATGCCAAGCTTCCTCTGTACCGCTTCCAGCGACTCTCCTTGTGCTGTGTGGGTGGCATCCAAGAAGGTGTCGAGGAAGATCTTCTGTTGAGCACTGAAGGCCACTTGGGCTGCCTCTGCCTTGCTCTCCGCAATGATTTTCTCTTTTTCTGTTAAAGCAAGGCGGCGCGCCAGTGTCTTCACCTTCTTCTCGTTATGCGCGGCCCACTCCTCCGCCCTCTTGTTCATCACTTCCAGGCCTTCCCCTTGTCTCAAGGTCAACATCATGATTTTTTGTCCATAATCCTCTAGTTCCCTGACCAGCCTCTCTTGTTCTTGTCGTTCATAGGTCAGCTGATCTATTAGGCACTTGAGCTTCTCCTCCTGCTCCTCCATGCCTCATTGCCTTTCTTCGTCCTTAGCATTCAGCTCCTCCCTGAGTGCATCCACCTTAGCAGCTTTTGCAGCAAGCTCCTCGTACTGCCCTATGAGAAGCTTGTGCCCTCTTTGCATGTTCACTAACTCTTGCATCTCATTCTCAAGTAACTGCCTCCAATGTTCCTCTCTCTCATCCCTAGCCTTCAGTTCCTGTTTCAGCTCTATAATTTCGCGTTGCTGCAAGGCCACCATTCTTGTCTTGTCCAACTGGAAGGCGGCCATGGTTTCCTTCTCGGTTGCCAACTCCGCTACGGCTGTTTTGCGTTCCTCCTTTGCTCTCTCCAACTGGGAGAGAAGCTCAGTGACGTATTCGTCGTAATTAGCCGGTGGCATCATCGTTGTGTGAATAGGCGAGGTGGAAGCTTCAACTTTTTGCTTTTTGGGTTCCTGCCTGGACTCTGCATCTGCGGCTGGCCTTTTCTGTCTTGTGGCCGTAGTTTTTGTGCTCCACCCTTGACCCATTTCTTTGTTGATAAAATATTGCATCCATGCCACGAAATTCGACACATCAGCGCTAGTGGGGATGCTGGGGGTGGCGGTGGTGAGTTCCGTGGGAGGTACCAGGAGGGTAGGGATTGGATGAAGCGGCACGTAGCCATTCCAATCCACCTCATCTAGTGTGTGGGCTGCTACATTCTCCAGCATGGACACACTAATCCGATGCATTAAAGAGTTGTATCGTTGGCTGGAGAAGAGCACGTGCAGCAACTTTGCCTACAGCCTGGTGTTAGTGTTGGGGATGTCTTGGATGCTTATGCCATCGTTTGTAAGTACCTCTTATTGAGAATTTGCCAATCACACCCTATGTATGCCCCTTTGTATGGAACAACTAGGCTAGGAAGATGTAGTTCATTCTAAGAAGAGAGACAGATCCCATAGGCACAGTGATGAAGTGTGCTACCAAACATTCTATATAATGATGTACTTGACTATCACTTTCATATGATGATAATGCAATAGTACTTGTCTCTTTCTGTCAAGTCTCTGTGTCATTGTCAGTCCTACACAAGATTGTGTTTATGAGTTCAAGTCTCAATCTTGAAACCTAATTCACTTGTGTAACAGTTGTCTTCTTTGTCAATGTCAACATGAGTAGTATCTTCATCTTCCATCCTCCATAGCTTCCGCCTTTGCCATGCTCTAGATCCCGCATTTCTCACACCTCTTCCTTCTTCATTTTTAGCAAGGTATAAACATCCCTTTTTTGCTGCCTTTCGGTCCTCGGTGCCAATCCTAGAGCTTTTTCCACCAGGAGTGGGTCCAATCGGACCGGTACCTTCTTTGTGCCCTCTCCTCGGTCTACTGTTACAGTGCCCGCTTCCTGGTCCGAATTGTATGTCCTGAGGAATTCCACGCATTTGAAGTGATCAGGCTCCTGTGAGATTTTTTCAATATATTTTGTCAGGTTGCACTGTTCCACCACTCTTCTGGCTGCCTCCTCCTTCGCCACCACGACTCCGATGTTGTGGATGGTTCGGAACTTCAGCTGGCCGAAGGCGCGGTTTTCCAATTGCATGCAATATAGCTCCCTTTCTTCGTCAGTGAATGGGAGCCGATGGGTTCGGTCTTGCTGCTACATTTTCTGCTCCTGCCACAATTCATAACTTCCGTTAGCATGGAGCCCCGAGAGGAACACCAAGGAAAAGGGAATTCTCTTGCAAGAAAATCTATCTTGTAACATCAACAAGCTTGTTTATCATGTTTCATATGATCACAATGAAGAAAAGAACACCAGGCACAACAAATCTTCATGCAGCATCATGTAAATCTCCCACGGATTTTAATAGAATCAACCATATTCTTCAACATCTTCACAAAATCCATCAATAGAACAAAGAAAGCAAAGAAATACACCATCTTTAAATGGAAATACATCACATAGTATTCATCTTCAATATCTTCATAGTCTTCTCTCTCAATCTCTCATATACAATCACTCTGTTTTAGTAGAATTGGCTATCTCTGACTCTCTCTCTCTCTCTCCATCAATAATACATCATATCCTCACTACAATCTCTCAAAAATAACTCTCAATAATCACTCTTAGGTCGTGGATACCCCTTCCAAGAGGTATGTCTGATATGAAGGGTCACCAGAGCCACTACAGTGTCTCTTCATAACTCACTACTGTCACTTCACTCTAGTCTTCTCTTGAGTCTTCAGCAGCTACTTCTTCCACTTCCTTCAGCTCTTTTGCACTTGTATTCACCTCTTTCCAAGGCTAGAAAACTTTCCCCAAAGTCATACATACATTCCACAGAACACTTACAGAAGCATACAGAACAGTCTACAGAACAGTACCAGAACAGAGACAGAACAGAACAGAACAGAAGCAGAAGCTCTACAGAAGACCTACAGAAGGTTACAGAAGGTTATCAAAACCACATCACTCATTCTCAACCCATTTCAAACTCTCACAAACCATTCACTAAGCTTTCACAATATCTCATTCTTCATCAATCAATACTCCATCCCTCCTTACAGAAGACAATCAGAACAAAACAGACCAAAACAGACCAAAACAGAAGGTATACAGAACCATTCAGAACCTATCATAACATCACAAAACCATCAACAAACATCATGAACTTCCAAAACACAATCAATATCATCCAAAACACTCTCAATCCACTTCCAAATCAACCAATCATCCCATAAAATCAACCATTCAGCTCTCAAAAACAACAAAAATCAGCCAAAAAACAAGTCATTTCAACACTCAACATAGCATTTTCCATATAGCGCTTTGCTGTTTTTAAACTCTTAACTGAATTTTTGGAAGCCATTTTTTCCATACTAATGCTTATATCTTTCACTCCTTTTATTTTACCATACCCCCCTTTTTATTCATTTCCTATCTGATTCCCTCCACCGTATTTCCCACTTTTCTTTTCATTGGGCTTTTGGTATTTCCCACTTTTCTTTTCATTGGGTTTTTGCACGTACATGCGTACCACCTTTCTTCCGGCTGAGAGAAGAATCCTTCCTAGGATTGGGAGTTAAAGGGTGGCGTTGGTGCTGTTGGGGTAGGAATTTACGTGTGAAGAAGCCACGTGTAGAATCGTGGGTTGTATTCCAGTTGCGCATGACAATCGAGAGCAGCCGGTTGGATAGAGACCTGGGAGATGTAGGTCAAGACATCATGAAAGAGATCCCCAGTATTAAGGCGGCTAGCGACATGTAATTCCTCTTTGGTGAGGAATTGGTCAATATAGGGGTGGGGAGCACATGGTTGTCTAGGTGCTGATTGCGGGTGATGGCCAAAACCCTAAATGAGATGGGTGCCACATAAGTGGGGTCATATTCAATGGTCTTAATTGCCCTGCGTTGCTCAGCATTGGTCATTATTCGGCAACCTTTTTTCTCCCATTGGATTCGTAGAGCAAACCACTGCTGTAAGAACGTGGAGGGTGAGCTTGCCATCTGCATGTGCAGTTCGCTTTTAGAAACAAAGCGGGGAGGCTTTCGATATGAAGTGACTAGGCGTCTGAGTGTCGCTTGCTTCCTTGAGATTTCATTGTTTGTACGAGTTCTTCAGCGATCTTGGGGGATTTAGTAGTTATGAGTTCGTATTCCTCCCATGTGCAGGGTAAGGCACGAACCTCCGAAGCAAGGGTTCTATCAAGGAGGCCTAGGTCTAGCCTCTCATAGCTTCTAGCGAATGTGGTGAAAGTTTCGTTCAATATCCTGATGCAGGTTATTAAGTCATCCCCAGAGGTCAGGGCAAGGTCGTTAGCCAAGGAAAGGAAAGGTCGTACCGCATATGAGGATCTAAGACCTGCTGGTGGGATTGGTGCAACTTGATTGGATAGTGGTGACTGCCTCATCGGTGTCACAGGTTGGGCTTTGTTTGCAGAAACACATTGAGGCGCTGCAGGGAGCTCTGGGGGCCTAGGGGTTGGGCTCAGTTCTGAGTGAGTAGTCATAGGGTTTTTTAAGCCCTCTAGATTAAGCAGGTTTAAGGCTTGTGGCGGTTATTTTGGTCGATAGACAAGTTGAGGCTTACTAGCCGTTGCTGGTAATGGTGTGCTGATTATGTGCTGGTTACCTTGTGTGCAAGCCTTCCTTTCTAGGGCGATATTACTTGTAGATGAGCTTTTTAGCTGGCCATTTTTAGGCACCGAGATCCAGGGGTTGCCCTCGTAGTATCCTTGTGTCCGCAAGAGATCCTTACGAATCCATCGCAGCATGGTCGTTTGGCTATGGCAATAGCGTCTATACTACCTCCTAGGCCGGAACGGCTGACGTTTCTGGCGGTTAGGGTCCCATTTGGGTGGTGTACCCGAATGCGGTTCCTGCCGTTTTGGCACCCACATAAGTCTGGGCTCCTTGGCCTTGTGAGCATTCTTGGTGGATTTGGGCCTTGGGTCGAGTGCGTGACGCGAAGCCACAGGTTTCGCCCGTTTAGACTGGGTCTGGGGCGTGGTTTTAGGGGTTTCTACCAGCGGCATCGTGATGGTGGAGGATGCTTGTCAAACCACATTTTTCGTCGAGCCTTCTCACAGATGAGCGCGTGGGTGGCCAGAAGATGAGTCTCTGACACGCGTTCCAGCTCGGTCAGGCGTTGCGTCCATGCTTCCTTCCCTTCCCATCGTTCTTGGAGTGCTATCCTCAGGCTAGGGACGAAGAATTCTACCAGTAGAATCGTTTCAGTCCCATAGGTCAGCCTAAAGGGGGTTTGACTGCGACGACTGTTTTATAAGCTGTGCGATAGGCCCACAAGGTGGCCATCAACTTGTTGTCCCAGTCGCTTCTCGAGGCTGAGACCACCTTAGTCAGGATGTTAATAAGAATCTTGTTAGTCGATTCTGCCTGGCCATTAGCCTGGGGGTAGTATGGTGAGGATTTGCGATGGATGATAAGAAAGCTGGATAGGAGATGTGCTATCACTTCGTTGATGAAGTGTGTGCCTTGGTCGCTAACGAGTTCGATGGGGCAACCGAAGCGCGAGATCACTTGTTCCCATAAGAACTTGGCAGTCGTCCTAGAGTCGTTTTTTCGTGTTGCTCTTGCCTCTGCCCATTTCCTGAGGTAATCCGTGGCCACTACGATGTACTTGGCTTGCAAGTACTGCACTGCGGGGCTTATTGGTCCTATGAAGTCAATTCTCCTTTTTTCAAAGGGTTGGCAAGCAATAATTAGGGTTAACTCCATTTGATCCTTACGAATCGGAACTTTTGCCCGTTGGCACTCGTCACAATGCTTAACAAATCTTTTGGCATCGTGGAAAAGTGTGGGCCACCATAGTTGGGACTGCAACACCTTGCGTGCTATTGTGTCTCCGCTAAAGTGTCCTCCTACAATGCCGCTGTGCGCTTCTGAGAGCACATCGTGCATCTCATGTTGACACACACACCTTCGCAACGACCCGTCTTGCCCCAACCTATAGAGTTGGCCTGCAATCAACTGGTAGGGCTGGAGCTTCAATATCAAATGCCTAAGTCGTGCCTTTTAAATAGGTCTCTTTCCTTGGACAGGTGGAATAGGTGGGCGTCAGGTAACTCGTCAATGATGCCTTGTCCAACTGCTTCTCCTATGGGTATATGGGACATGTGATCAGCCATGTAATGCTATTTTCCCTTTCGTACCACCACAGAGAAATCAAACTCTAGGAGCAGGAGGAGCCAACGAGCTATGCGTCCTGTAGCGCAAGGTTTGTTTACCAAGTAGAGCAAGGATTGATGGTCCACGAAGAAAATGAAAGGTGTGGCCAGTAGATAGTGCCGGAATTTCTTCACGGCAAACACCATGGCTAGTCCCTCCCTTTCTGTTGTTGAATAATTCATCTCCGTCTCAGTGAGTTGCCTGCTAGCGAAGCTCACTGGGTAGTCCAAGTTATGCTCACCCGGTTGGCACAACACTGCTCCTATGGCAAACTTAGAGGCGTCAATGTGTACGTGGAAGGTAGTGGTCCAGTCCGGGGCTCGCAGAATTAGTGCCGTCGTTAGAGCCTTTTCCAATTATTCGTACGCCCGTTGGCATGCTTCGGTCCACTCAAAGACGATTAGTAGCTTGTACAATGGCCTAGCGATCAACGCATAGTTCAGTACAAATCGACGATAGTATATTGTGTGACCTAAGAAGCATTGAAATCCCTTGTAATTACTTGGGGGTGGAAGGTCAATGATAACCTTGACCTTCGAGAAGTCCGTGGCAATGCCGTTTTTTGACACCACGTGTCCTAAGATGCATCCGTGCTTCACCCAAAACTTACATTTCAAGGGGTTCAGGGAGAGGCGATATAAGCGACACCATTCAAAGACCGTGCAGAGTTTGTCTAGATGTTCAATCTAGGTCGAATGGACACACAGGTCGTCAACAAAGACCTCCAACTCCTTACGAAGCATGTCCTTGAATATGGTGCACATAAGGCGTTGAAAGGTGGCGGGGGCATTGGTTAACCCAAAGGGCATGACTACGTAAGCAAAGACACCCCACTCAGTGGCAAAGGCGTCTGCAGGATGCACTTGCACCTAGTTGTACCCCGAGAAGCCATCTAGGAAACTGTAGGCTTCCTTACCTACCACCCTCTCAAGCATGTGCTCGGTGTACGACAAGGGGTAATTGTCTCTCTTTGTAGCAGCGTTCACCTTTTTGTAATTGACGCACACTCGAATCTTGCCGTTTTTCTTCATCACGATGACTATGGGTGACACCTAGTCTGTGTGCTCAATTTCGTAAATGAATCCAGCTCTCATCAGCTTGTCGATTTCCTCCTTGACAGCATGAGCGTGCTTTGGATTCATGGGGTACAGTCACTGCTTGATCGGTGTTGCATCCGACGTCAAGGGTATGTTGTGAGTCACAACACTCGGATCTACTCCTCGTAGCTCATCTAAGGACCAAGGAAATACGTCTATGTACTCTTGCAAAAGAGCGAGAAGACTGAACTCATGTTCAGTAGTCAAGTGCTCGGCAATGAACCCCAGTCGGGGTACTTCCCCTCCCAGGGCTAGGTTTACCTCCTTGACCTTGGCTGGCCCTTCGATTGGTTTGCTTGTTTGCCCTTGGCGCTTGGCACCTAGCAGAACCACTACCCTATCCTCTTTTTTGAATTTAGTGAAGCGTTTGGGGAGGTCTTGCGGCTTTCTCTGTTCCTCTGATTGTGCATCCTTGGGGCGCTTTGCCTCATCCTGCCGCAACCATTTGCGCCTCAGGTGGATAGGTAAGTCCCCCTTGGTGCGTCTGGTCATGGGTGGCCTAGGGATTTCTGGGTCGCTATTAGAAGTAACTTCCGATTCAGAGTTAAACCCCCCATTTTCACTAGTAGAGGTGGTCTCCCCTAGTGGCCGTATTTCAAATGGCGATTTGGTTCTAAGCAGTGATGTCGTTCCTGGTTGGGCGAGGTCGGCTTGCTCAAGGTCTACGGCTCCTATACATTCCAACCAAGCACGATCACATTTCGTACACATGACTCCTTGGTCCATCTAAGGGCCTGTCTCCTCTGCGGCTTGGCGTCTGCCCGTATCTACTCAATTTCTCGTCCTTCAGTGTTGTACTCTATGGTATCCACTTCACCCTCACTTTCATCACCGAAGGATTGGCAATCTTCGTATTCATCACATGAATCTTTATCGCTCGACTGTTCATCGTCTCCCAAGGCTTGCTCTGGGTCGTCTCGTTGGTCAGGGACCAAGGCCCAGTTATACCTGAGGTTCAGCTCGTGCACCCTGGTCCACTTCCACTCAGACTCTTCCAAGAGGTCCTGGAGCGGCTTGAAGTTGGCGGCTGCGTTGCCTGCTAGTCGGTCCGTTAAGTACTCCAGTATTCCCTGGAGTTCCCTTTTGTTGGAAGGCACTTGGAAGGTAACAGGCTCAAGCCCTTCATGGGGGCTTGCTGCCATCATGTAGAGTGGCGTAGGACGTGTTCCATTTGCCTTGCCGACAGTTTTGATGGCTTGCTCGTATGCCTCCTGGTCGGAGAACGGTAGGTCAATTGTAGCGGGGACGTGCATCCAATCCCGCTCATCCTCTGGGTAGGGGATATACTTGGTCAAGGACTCATAGGGCTTCCTGACCTAAGTGTTCCCTTTGAGCATAGCTGAGATGGTGTCCAGGTCGACTGGTGAGGTCTTCCAAGTGTCCATTTCTATTCTACGACGCTAGTTCTATTGCCAAGGAAGATCAAGCCATTACCCCAATCTTTGATGACTCTAGCGTTGCGCATCCAAGGTCGGCCTAATAGGACATCATAGTCCACTCCCTTCATGACTATAAAGTCAACGGAGAACTGGACTCCTGTGATCTTTACTGGCCAATTTTTTAGGACCCCGAATGGTTTCACTCTCATACCGTTTGCTAGCGTAACGTTAAACCTAGCAGCTTCAACAGGCGGGTTTCCCCAAGTTTGCAGCACTGCGTGGCTAAGCACACTAGCCCCAGCTCCCGTGTCTACGATTCCCTTCCTTGTTGAGTCACCCAGGGCTAGGACTAGCAGGACTGTGTGCATCTCAGAGCCTTCCCAAAAGGCATTGACGTGCAAAGATTTAGGTACAGAGTGCAGCGTGAGGCTGGGCAATTGTGTTTCTGCATCCTGGTCTTGCGGGTCAAACCGTGACCTGCTCTTGTGAGCCCTCAACCCATTGCTTAAGGTCTTGCCATAGGGCAGGGTGCTGCTTAAGCAGATCTCCCAGGCCAAATGTTATGAGGGTGGTCACTAGTGTGGTCAGGAGATTGCTAAGTGCTCGTCCCTCCTTTAAGCTAGACTGTCCGGGCCAACGGCCACGATTGATCTGCGGCTCCGTTGCGTCTAGGCTTGGTCTTAGTGGCACTGTTTGTGGCATGGTAGCCTCGGCCGACTTAGGTGGAGGCGGTAATCTTGGCATGCTTATGCTCGAGAGATCCTCGATCTTGTCCTCCGTGATGGGTTCCGCATCTTTGAGCTGCCGTTGAGCCTCCCTCACCCATTCCTTCACCTTTTCTATGGCCTCCAATTGTCTCTTGGGGTGCGGGTATTCCCCTATCTTGGCGCTTCCCCTTTCAGTTGTCTTAGGGGCTGAAGTTTCTACCTCCACGTCTGAGACTTTCTTCCCAGCAGTTAAAGTCGTAGCACTCTCGGTCTTCAATGCGACCGCGTCTGACTTCTTCTTTTTCCGCCTGCGGCTTTTCTTCCCTATTGAGGCTGCGTCCAGGTTGCTAGGTCCTGGTAGAGAGATGCTGGCCTGCTTGGTTTGGGCTCGGGTCATAACTTGCAAGGGAATAGGTGTGGCCTCCCCATTGGGGTTTTCGACACCAAACAGCCCTAATGGGACGGATGGCAAATTAGCTGCGCTAGAGGACGGCTTTCGCTTTGGGCAATCAACGAAAAGATGGGTGATTCCGCACTCTGCGCACCTTTGATCCGCCTTGTCCCTGTTTTACTGCTCTCTTTCAGGGCAATGCGACGAGACATGACCGGGGTATCCGCAAGTCCAACAAGTGACTGGATCCTGTGGCTGCCCTCCTAGGCCTCTACCCCGTCCTCTTCCCAACGCCATCACCGGCACGGGTCGATAGTCCATGAGGACCGCATTACCCTCGTCATCATGCGAGACATAAGGGTAAATGTAGGTCTCTTCATCATTGGGCTCCTCTATATAATGAACTGGAGCGTCGCTTGGTGGGTGGGTCACATAAGGACCAGGCAGTCTGGGAATGCCGGTGGGATTTATGTCCATTCTAGGGACGGTGGGTTTCATATCGTTAGGCGCGGGTAGAGCCAATGGGGCTCCCCTTCTGAAGAATGGCTGCGGCCTGTTTGCTAGATAGGGATGGCCGTAGGGTTGCGAGTATGGAAACCTTCTTGGTAGCCTGCATTGTGCGACATCGTGGCCGAACCTCCCGGAGTTGGCGCAAGGTCTTGACCTAGGGTCTTGACACTCAGCCGGCAAGTGGTTCCCTCCATAGTACATGCACTGGATGTGTGGCCACATTGGTCATCTCAGCATGTCCTGTATCTTGGTTAATTCCATCTTGACCTCCGCCAGGCCTTGGTCTCTCCCAGTGGCCTTCCCCTTATCTTGGGGTGATGGGTTCGACCTCTCACTAGAGGCTGGCATTCTCTCTAAACTCTGCGGGTTTGTTTCTTCTAGGTTTGAGCTCCTGGAGCTGCGCTCTTTTAGCTGGTCATCGACTCTGATGGCTTCCTCAAAAACCCTAGCCACCACATCTTACTGCAAGCTTGAGTTGCCTGCCAGTGCCTTATACAACTCCTCGTCTCGAATTCCACCGATGAATACAGTCGATACTACCCTGTCAGTTGGTCGCTCACCTAAAGGGATTCTTTTAAAGAGGCTCCTCACATGGGTCACATAGTCGCGGATGCCCTCCTTCTCCTTCTGCTTGACATTCATTAGGTGTACTAGCAGGTTGTCGGAGTATCCGGGCTCGGCAAACCTCTTGACAAAAAGATCCTTGAGGTTACTGAAGCTGGCCCGTTCTATGGCATCTAGGCTTGTATACCATGTCTTACCTTTATCACTTAAGCAAAGTCCGAATGCTTGCGAGTTGAGTCTGGTCATTGAGGCCATTGGCTTCGCAAACTTGCTCAAACTGCTCGACAAAGCTGTATGGATCGTCATGTGGCTGGTACTTGTCGAGTTGCTTGGCGACAATAGGTATTTTGGCCTGACTCTTTGAGCCCTGGTTTGCCCCTAACCCTGCAAGCAACGGCGTTGCTAGTGCAGTGGTACTCTGCTCTACTGCGGTGTTATCGAGCAGCTGTTTCATGAGGAGCTCGCTCAGCGTTAGGTCTCCCTCTAGTGCTCTTTCCTGGTCCATACGGTTCCGGCCAACCAAGTTTAGCACTCGCTGTACCTCATGCAGCTCCATGCTTTGCCTCAAGCTCGTGGCTTGTTGATCCCTATTATACTCGGCTATGCCTTGCGGGCTAGCCTTCTCTCCTCCTCTAGGTCTGCAATGATTGCATCTGCCATTTTGCCATGGTGCTCGTACCGGGCATGCGTATCGTAACTGCTCACCATCTGCTGTATAGCATCTGGGAATGCGCTCACGTCGAGCTCCTCGGTAAACCGATGGTCTGAGCCTTCCTCCGTCATGGTCGAATTCGTGCGCCTCGCTACGCTGTCGATCAGGTTGGCTAGTCATGATAGGTCCTTGTTGTTGGCGCTCCTTGCTTGGTTCTCCTCTATGCTTTGCATGTCTATCTATGTCATGGGTCTTCTCCTATTGGTGGGTTTCTTGAGCGATTTATCTGAGTGAGTTCCCTTAATTACTGAATACAATTCTCAATTTACCGCCACTCGGTGAGTGTGTTGTTCCTCGTGCACTTGTGCCCAATCAGGCTTTCAGTTTTCTTAAGTGTACTTCAAGTGCAGAATTCAAGGTGAGTGCAACAGGCAATTCCTCAGCGCCCCACTCACTCTCGCTCATTTCTGGCCTGATAGGCTTGTGGGTCCATTTTTCAGCCATTTAGTTAGGGTTTAGGGTTCCTTGTTTGTTTCCTTGTTCACTTTTGATCGATCGGGTCTTCGTGGTTCAGTGGCTTGCATTCTAGTCCGTGGATCCCTCAACTGTCTACCGCCCACCGCTAAGCGACTGTGTACTACAATTTCTCTTAGCCTAGGTGCTAGAATCAAGTTCTGAACGCCCGAAGGGTTTTGACAAGTTGTGCTAATGCGTGGTTGCCAGGCTGGTCAAATTTCTGACAACTCTGACAAAAAGCTGCACTCGGACCAGGTGGTCCGGATTGCAGGGTCCGAGCGGGTCACTCAGACGGGCCAAATGGCATGGGACCAAGGGCCGAATTTCGAATTCTGGCTCGGATGATTTCTACTCGGACGGGCCGAATGGCGGGTCTAACAGACTCGGACAGGCTAATTCGGACAGGTCGAACCGCAGTTGGCCGAGGGTCGAATCCCAGGTGTGGCCGAGTCTGGTTTTGAAATTCGAACCGGCTGAATGGCTCAAGGCCGAATGTGCCACGTGGTCAAAAAGTTCTGGCTCGAACGGTCCGAGGATGGGTCACTCGGACGGGTTAATTCAGACAGTCCGAGTGCCGTCTAGGGTTCTGGCCCAGTGGCCGAATGGCAGGGGGTCGAAGGTCGATTCTGGGCCTCGGCCCGGAAGCAATGGCTCGGACGGGCCGAAAACGGCGCGACGGAAACCGCGCGATGCCGATCTTGCCCGGTTCTTGCGATTTACTCAACCATTATAAGCACAAACCTCCAGATATCATCTAGGGGATTTGAGGGAGGGATTCATGTACCTGAATGGATCGGCGAATGCGTCGGTGCTATGATCGAATCACATGGCATGGGGCTTCCTAGCTATCTCTCTCTCTTTCTCTCACACTGAAATGGCACAAATGAGTTCTCTTTTGGCCTCCCGGTTCTTATATGCCCTGCCAGCTGTGGCATTGACACCACTGATCCCTCTCTTATCGATCTTAGTCCTCACTAGCGAGCATTTTGCGCGTTTGCATGACTTTTTTTCTTGTTTTTACTCTATTTTGAAACAGTGAACCCTACCCTTTTCCGGTTTGATCTCCTAGCTCTAACCTACGCTAAATGCAACAAAAATCGAAGACAAAAAATTGGGATAGATTTTCCATGCTTTCCAATCATCAAACAACCAAAATATCCAAAATACTTACTTGTTCCAAAGATTAAAAGCACCCAACTTCCTACCTATCTCAAGCTCCATTTCGGGGATGAATACCCTACTTCGATGCTCGATGTGAGGCGCGCAAGTGCTCAAGCTTGAATCCGCTGGTCCCGGCAACGGAACCAAATTGTGGGAGCTTTCGCTCAACCGCCAAGACCCTCGGACCGCTTATTGTTTCAAGCGTTTCAAGTGAGCTCTAATGACTATCTCTCACCTAGCCGACGCGCCGTCGATCCTACGAATGTAGTGAGCTTGCCTTGATGCTCGATCGAGTACCCTCCTCTCCCACGCACTACGGTAGCTCCACGATCCTAGATGCTAGCGCGAGCATCCTCAAGCCTCCTCCATCTCCAAGCTCTATCCTCCATAGCCGCACGCGCAAGAGAATAGAAGAGAAGAGAAGAGAAGAAGAGGAGAGGAGATGGTGAAGAGCTTCACCCTCTTGATCCCTCACCCTCACACACACTCACTCTCTCACACTCTCACACTCCCTCTCTCAAGTGCACACACACAAGCAAGAAGGAGAGAAGAAGAGAAGAAGAAGAGGACTCCTTTTGCCACACACCAAAGAATGAGCTTTTCATTCATTTTTTCAACTTTATATACAAAACCCTAAATCCCTTTCGGGCGGTCATCCCCTTTTCCTCTTTTACATGGCCGGCCATAGCCTAGGCCCTCTTTCCCATTTCCCACCATTCTAATTTACCCTATTCCCACTAATGCATACACTTTGCACAAGAGCGAGCTTGGCACTCTTTTACACAGATTTGGGGACGCTCCCATATTTTAATGGTGCACCTTTTCCTCTTTTATTGTCGTGGCCCCACACCAAAGCCTTTTGAGGGTCGTGTCTGAATATTTGATTTTTTAGGGATTGGTTGCCAGTCAAGGCGCCTTTTTTGCTCTTGCACCTTTTTTGCTCTTTTTCCTTCTTCCCAGTTTCCGTTCCTCTGTGCTACGGTAACGTGGTCGGAAACATGGTAACACTCTCCCTCTTGGGCATTGCTCCTTACTACTTCTCATGCTATTGTTGATATCCATCATTCTTATCCTAATGAAGAGACAGCCTTCTTTTAGCCCCTCATCTCCACCTCTCGTCTTTGTTCTATTACCCTCTTATTCGATCTGACAGATGTGGCAAGGATGGTTATGATATATGATGTTTCTACCATTTATCTAAATGTTAACAAAAGAAAAAAAGAGTCATGGGAGAAATGGACTTCATGCTGGCTTGCTCTTCGAGAAAAGGTGGAAACACCCTTGGGACTAGGAAAAAGAAAAGAGAAGAAAAAAACTAGTAAAAAAAGAGAAACAAAAAGAATAGTAAAAATTATTATGGGATAAAAGGAAGAAATTCCTTGTCATAATAGGCCTTGTTTCAAGAAATGGTGGCAAACACCCTTGGATGAGAAGTTGGCTATGGAAAAGGTGGCAACGCCCCCAGTCTAGAACAATTGACTCCTTAGTTAAAATCCGCAGGATGCAATTCCAAAGCCACCTCCGTTGGTGCGATGTGCCATGTGCTTCCATCAATGCGTCTGATCCCCACAGCAAAAATGACCTCTCCTACATTCAAGTTAATGATCTGTTGGCCATCTTCCTTGGTATGCTTGTTCATCAGATACTATTCGGCATCATTGATAAGACGAAGTCGAACTTCATTGACAACCCCTGAGTGATGTGAGCATTCATCCTAATTGGATGGGGATGTAAGTACGGGCTGCCCTTTATATTCATCAATAAAGTATGAGATAGAGGGGGGACCGAGTGCTACTAATTTTTCCTTCAATCAACTCTAAGAGGTGAGGATTGAGGGACGTTATGACACTAGCGATCAGGTAGTTTCCGTTTCCTAATGCACACATGGAACGGGCCTCTGCCATCACCACATGACACGTCACTCTACTCTGTGCAATGCATTGCAACTCTCCCTGGCCTATGCTTTCTCCCACTTATGCCACATGGGTTGGGACGCACTGTTGTATCATCAACTGTGCATGTTGGTATACTCCCTCTACACCATTTCTCTTGTTGATTTCTCAAACGTGTGTGAGATATGAGTTTTCTTCTTTCCCTATTGAGTGACGTGAGCCATGGGGCGAGAGATTGATCTATCATTCTCCTATGAGGGCCTGTTCATCTGAGTGCTGTATTCTTAATCATTGGCGACTTAATGAGTTTTCATCAACAATGCTACCTCCTTGGGTGCTATTGTTGCATGGTCCCTGCCATGCTGGATGAGTGATGTGGCGATCTATGTTACCCTCCTGTAGAAAACTTTGAAACCCAACATGTCAATAACGGTCCACCTCAACCATTAAAGGGGCCAAGTGTTTCTAACCATACCCCTTGCATTTATATATATATCATGTCTTAAGTGTGGGGATGCAAAGGTTCCGTTCATGGTTGTGCTATGCCCCTGTTGATTTGCCAAACCGATCCGCTAATGTTTTAAGTGTGGGGACTTATCCCTGTGCATCTTGTCTGAATACACTCATGAACACATCGCTATTGATTTTTAAATGATGTAATGTCTTATTAATGCCATGCTAGGGTCTCTTGTTCTACCCTGTACCTGAAGTATTTTCTTGCCCAATTAGCCCTTTTCTCTCGTTTTGATGTTCTTCCATGTAAATGTACCCTATGTTCATTGAAACTAACATTTGACCTTACAGGCCTATTTGTCCCTTTGAACTCGACATTTTTCTTTTTACTGCCCTCTATTTTGAGCAACGATTCCTTAGTTATTAATTTTTGAGGGATTCTATACGAATTGGATGTGTTTCCATATGAATACACCTTTCTTGTATCATAACTATACTTTGAGATTTTAGCCCTAATCTTCCCTTTTCTCGGACATTTTTTCTTTTTACAACACATCTTTTTGATACATAGATTGATCGCTATTTATTTTTGTGCATTTATGGGTATTTTTAAACGTGATTTTTGCTATTTTTTTCATTCAAACATGCTCTCTTCTCATCGAAATGGTGTACTACTTGGATAGCCTTAAGCATTCCATCAAACCAGACTTTTTTCTCTTTTCTCCCCTTTCTTTCGGCACATGATTTCACATTATTAATTTTTAATGATGTTTTATATATATATATATATATATATGGTATTTTTCTATGTGAATGTGTCCTGTTGCCACCAAAATCTCATTCTGACTTGACAAGCTTGTCAACCAACCCAGACATTTTTTCCTTTTCATTGCACTTTGTTTTGACTGTCTGATATTCTTAAATTAATTATTGTTCTACTTTTCGTATGTACTGTTGCCATTTTTTCATGTGAACACCCCTATTTCTCATGGATCCATATTTTGATTTGATAGCTCTAATCATCTTGTTAAACCCGAAATTTTTGTAAATTTTCTATCTCATTGCCCTGTGTCTATGTGAGCGCATGGTTTTTGCCTCAACATGCATGTGGTTGGGTTTGACGTCCTGGAGCCGACCCACCCGTGATCTTTCATTTCCATTTATTCTCGGCACCACAAATTTTTTTACCCGCCCTCGTGCTTGTGTGCATGATAGGGGGAAGGGTTTTTTTAAAAATTTCTTTTAAAAAACAAACATTCCCTCCCACTTGTCAGTTTCTCCCTCTTGTTGTTGTTGTTGTTGTTGTTCTCTCTCCTTGTCAAACCAGACTTTCTTCTCTTTTCTCCCCTTTCTTTCGGCACATGATTTCACATTATTAATTTGCAATGTTGTTTTATATATATATATATGGTATCTTTCCATGTGAATGTGTCCTGTTGCCTACAAAATCTCATTCTGACTTGACAAGCTTGTCAACCGCTACCCATACATTTTTTCCTTTTCATTGCACTTTATTTTGACTATCAGATATTCTTGAATTAATTATTGTTCTACTTTTCGTGTATACTGTTGCCATTTTTTCATGTGAACACCCCTATTTCTCATGGATCCATATTTTGATTTGGCTCTAATCGTCTTGTTAAACGCGACATTTTTGTAACTTCTTTGTCTCATTGCCCTGTGTCTGTGTGACCACGTGGTTTTGTAATGAAGGAGACCTAACTGTCCTAACTAAGGGAAAAGAGAGAGAGAAGGACTACAGAAAAGAGAGGGAGAGGAGAGAGAAAGGTAAGAAGAAGAGAGAGAAAGAGGGTGACAAGGAGAGAGAAAAACTAAAAGTAGAGAGAGAAAGGCAAGAAGAGGAGAGAGAAATGGCTAGCAGCCATGGAAGGACAGGGAAGAAGGTGAAGGTGAAAGGACAAATGTGTATTCATCAAATGGTGCCTATGCAGTGTCCCTTACACCTTTTATACTTAGGTCAACTTGACCTAAGTATTTCCGCTCCATTACAATCCATCCCCACTCAAAATGAAGTTTTTGTCCTCAAAAATAAAGATCAGACTTATTGGTATAGCCAAGTAGTGGGCTGCAAAGTACTACTCTGTACAACATTACAAGTGGCAAAAGATAGGGGGGAGGGGGGGGGTTCTTGGCATAGGCCCAGTAAAAGATTGCCTAATATTCAAGAGTAGTACTAGTCTATTTAGAGGGTCAAGGTCAGCCTGTAGCCACCTGGGTCAAAAGGGAAAGTGGTATGGCTGCCATGCATTGGATCAGCTTTCATAAGGACAAAGTCAAGTACAGCTGGAAGCATGATCAGCATGGTGGTATTCTCTAGCTCTTCCATAAGCCTTTCGGGCATCACCATGCTCTATATGACTGAAGCATATGAGGCTGAAGTCACCATTGCATGGACTGCATCAACCCCTAAGTGCTGCATATTCATGGACCCTGCATTCTTAGTGATGTCCAAGCATTTAAACTGCAGGTCTGTGGACTGACGAGGCTCCCGCATGGGGTAATGATCATCCAAATCCACATGCTGCCCATGATCTGCTTTCTTGAACTGATGTTCTTATTGTGGATCCATACCAAAATGGTCTTCAACAAGATCTTCACCATCCTTTGCATCATAATATTCTAAAACCAAGAGTATTTTGGCAGTCTTTGCCTGGCATGTGGCTTGATGATTACAAGATATTGGCTTAGCACATTGATAGCATAAGCCCGCAGCATGTAATTCCCGTATCGTATCACTAGTAAGGTGTCTAATGTGTTTAGTCTTAGATAGCAATTTACACACCTGCTCATCACCATTGGTCAGCTCAGTAATAGTTCTGACATGCTGCTCATAGTCATCTTGCTGCTCATGTACAACAGATGACTGTCCATGCTCATGACCATAATGCTCATGCTGTCCATATGGATGGTCATACCAATGTGGCTGCTGCTCACAATGATATTCATGCTGTCCATACTGCATATGGTGATAATAGCCCTGCTGCGCATTAGAGGGACAATTTGGTTGAGCATATGCATTTTCTTCCACTGATGTTTGTTGCTCACATACATAAGCATGCTGCTCATATACAGCAGATGGCTGTCCATGCTCATGACCATAATGCTCATGCTGTCCATATGGATGGTCGTAGCAATGAGGTTGCTGCTCATAATGATACTCATGCTGTCCATATTGCATGTGGTGATAATAGCCCTGCTGCGCATCACACGCATAACCGTCATAAGCATGTTGCCTTTGATCATTGATCCCACAGCATTGGTCATGCTGTCCATAATCTCTATGGGAATGCATGTCACAAGAATATTCATGCTGCTACCCAAATACATCTATTTGCTGTTGCCTACTACCAAAACTTTGGTCATATTGTTGCCCATAAACATGCTCTCCAAGATTGCATGAAGACTGTCCAACATGATTACAATGATGTCCTTGCATCCTAGGCTGTCCATAAGTATGATGATTGGCAAGTCCATGAGCATAAGCATTGGCATGATATCGATCATAATCACTTGCTTGCTGTTGATCAAAGCTAGAAGGGTACTGATAAGCATAACCATTTCTATCACATCCATAAGAACTAGGCTGGCCAACCAAGAGAGCTTCACAAGTATAATCATAACTATTTTGCTGAAGAGGTGGATACTCATAAGCATAAGCATGTTGACCATAATAGCCATTCTGCTGCCAAGGCTCAATGGAATGATACTCACCAGCATATACATGTTGGCCATAAGCATAAGCATTTGATTCAGGTCTTGCTGTATTGATCTCAGCTGCCATTGCAATCAAGTTGAAGAGATATGTTGTTCCTGTCCTTGCCTTAAAATTCTGGTTTCATTCATCTGACGTGCATACTTCCAAAATACACAGTCCCCAAATCAGGACTAGCAGATATATTCAACTGTACCCTGCCCCGAGATTCAACACATGCATACCAAAAGAAAAGTCACCGAGTCCATACAATCCTTGCAATCCTGTTGGCTTGTCATCTTCAGCCCTACCTTGAAAAAAATAAAGGCAAAATAAGGTGTATGATAGCTTGACTCGAAAGTTAGGATGTCTAGTATCAAGTAGAAATCCTGGTTTGAATTTAGGAGTAGCAATACCCCTCTCTGTTTAAGAATTTCCAGAATTGTCCACAGTGAACTGCCGGTACTCAATAGGCTCTAGCTTGAGAAATATGTGTCCAAATGAGACGTTTGATAGCTCCACTCGAAGCTTATGATGTCTAGTATCAATTCCAGTTGTTCGTTTGTCGTTAGAATGATGCTACTAATTTCTATAGCAACTTTCCCAAATCTGTCCCTATTTGGACTGCACCCTGTTTAGCACTATAATGACCCTATTTTGCCTCGTAATCATTACCTTTCATCTAGGGGAAGTTGTAAGGCACTTAAGATCAGTAAGAACACTGATTAGACATGCACAAACCTTCAATTACATCCTTGATACATCCAAGAATTGGTCTACAAATAGCCCAACTGATCCTTACTACATACTCTCAACCACTTGATCAAGCAAAACCCATAAGCATTGAGAACTCCAATAGTTGCTTCAAAATGGAGCTAACCAAGAAACAAACTCCAATATAGCTTAAGTTGGTTGCAAGCTTCAAAGTACCCAATGAATTGAATCATACCAAGTAGATTCAAAGGTAAGAAGATACCACTTGAGCTTGCTTGATGAACTCCTCGAAGTCAATCTTGTAATAAAATGCTTGAACCAAAATAGTAGTATATCCCAGCATCATACTCTACTCAATAATGCTCAAATGGTTCTCCATGAACCATAGCTTGTTGAAGAAGAGCCAAATGACACAAAACTTTGTTGAGTCTTCGAGAGAAGTGTTGATGAGCCTTCCAAGAAATGGTCTAATACCTTCAATGTTGATGAAGATCCTTCAAATATTGGTGACTCTTTCAACACATCTGTTTCCTACTTGCATTTCACTATCAAACTGGCAAATTCTCTCAAGGACTAGAGGCTTTCCCAAAGAAGGCTTCACACAACTTCTTTCCCACAAGAACTTCGTCCAAGACAAAGCTCTCCCGGTGAGTCAAATACAACTCACTAAGCACTCAGTTGCATTTGAAATTGTTGATGGACAATTGATGCCTTTGCAGAGTTAAGTCCAAATGTAGCAGCCCTTGCCCTGGTGCAGTCTATCTGAAGGAGGTATCATCTAGATCTAGTGATGTGAGGCACACTAACCAGGTAGTTCAGCTGATCAAGACGTTGAGAACCTCTAACACTTGGAATCTCTGAGCTTGGTTGCTTGCCACAGCATTGATGATGAAGGCTTGGCAGCCTTTGATACTTTGGGTTGGCGTGCTTCAAAAGGAAGTGGTGTTGAAATATCCAAAGCTGATACTACCCTGTACTTGCGGCTCCTGCAGGATTCTCACAACAGTAGCAGAATCACCAAGCAGGACAAACCTGCACTAATAGATAATGGGTGCAAGCTAATTGGCTTCTCTCTGACTGATGTTCAGGGTGCAAGCTATTTGGCTTCTCTCTGACTGATGTTCCTGCATCAGCAGCTTCGAAGTTGGTCATTGCCATGCCTGTGAATGAGGAAGAAGGCCCCAAGGTGGATGCCTTCTCTAATCAGTATAATGCAGTGGTGGAGACCTCTGAGAAGATCCAACAACCTTGCAAGTCGGATGCCTCATCTGAGCAAGAGAAATTTGATAACAGTGTGCGAAAATTTTCAAAAGAAAGCGAGTCAAGGGGTCAATCCAATGTATTTGCTGTCAGGAGAGCTGTCAGATTTTGCTTTGTCTTCCCTTGCAATGTCTGCCTCAGAATTGGATCAACTTTGCATGCTATGGGAGATGATGAACGGGCAGTTCATGAATTTTAGAAGGCATTTGATTTGAAGCCTGACCATATGGACACGCTTTACAATTTGGGTGGCCTGCTAAGGGACATGGGTAGGTTTCAATGAGCAGCAGAGATGTACTCAAAGCTATTGGCTTTGCAACCTTGCCATTTTACTGCATAGAGCATGGCAATGGAGGTTACACAAATTCTTCTCAATGCTCAGTCACTTGATGGATCTGTTCGCAAGCTTGCTGAAGATAACTTGAAGCAATTTCAAGAACAGAATCTGCCAGTGTTCCTTTTTTCTCTTGCACATGAGCTTGCAAACAATGAGAAACCTCCAGAGTGCCGCAGGCTAGCTGGACCCATCTTGAAAAACTCTCTTATGATGCAAAGGAGACGGCACAGAAAGCAGAGCTGGTACAAGCATGGATCTCCCTTGATGCAGGTCTGAAATCACAGATCAAGGGAGCACTTCTCATGACTCTGATATCTCATGTTGCTGATGCAAGTCACACATCTGCCCAAGTAATTGCTAAAGTTGCTGCCATAGAACTTCCACAGGGGCAGTGGCCTGAGTTGGTAGGGACACTTTTGAACAATATGGGAGGACCACAAGCTGAAAAGGCTCCTCATGTAAAGCAAGCAATCAATGGAAGGATTTTGAGTGACTTGGACCTCTCTTAAAACGAATTACAAGGACAAATTCCTGACATGTTTGGGATCTTATCAAGTGCTGCGTTGGAGATGCCATGAGTGAGGTCCGCTCCACAGCAAGAATGTGTTATCGTGTTTTTGCCAAGTGCTGGCCTGATAGAGCTCGTCGATTGTTTGCAACCTTTGATCCTGTTATTCAAAGACTAATGTCTGACAGGGCCGACCTCCTCCCGGAACTGCAGGACGCTTCTGTCGTCGTGCACCATGTCGGCCATCTCTGTTTCTCTGTGGCAATGCTCAGCGGGAAGATCCAGATCCGGCGTATCTAGAACCCTATCAGTCGCCAGGTCACGATCTGCAAGCGCAGGAAGGGCCTCCTCAAGAAAGCACACGAGCTCTCCGTCCTTTGCGATGCGCCTCTCTACCAATCCACCATTGTCAGTGACCCCCCCTTGCCTCCTCTACGCCTGGCTGCCCGGCAGAGGGCACAGACAACACAGAGAAAAAAAAAAGCCCAAAGGCTTTGCTTTTGCTGCAGGTGGTGGCCTACCAACCTTCCTCCAGTGGCCTTTGTGCTCCGCCTGATGAACTTGCAGACCAGCTTGAATGGCTCTCTGCATTCACTGAAGATAGCTCCTACTCAGGTCACTCCACTCTTGTGTCTCTTGCAAGTGCCAGGTGCCTCAGTAGCCATCCTGATAGCACGAGCTCTCCGTCCTTTGCGATGCGCACGTGGCGGCCATAGTGTTCTCTCCTACTGGCAAGCTCTACGAGTTCTCCTTCAAAGAGTTCAATCCCTGCCTCTGGAGCAGTCTCGTATTCTCAAATCCACAGGAGAGGCTCAAGGCGAGACCAGAGTGCAGTAGCTAACTTCCTCTTAGCAAGGGCTCCATGTCTTGCTCACTGTACACATGTTCCACAGGTTGACCTTGAGGGAGACTGCCAGGACAGTGCAAGCTCTGATGATATTGCAGGCTGCTCACGTGGCCTGAAACTTGCTAAAATGGTGCTCTACATCCTGTATATGACGTGTAGGATCCCTTATACAAGCCATTGCTCTAGGAAGATGAAGATCTTGAAAGCAAAAGAATGAAGTTGATGGCATAGGTCTGCCATGGAAGCTTGAAAGAGAGCTCGGGAAGAGGAAAGAAAAGGCCTCTTCTCAAAAGTAACCCTGACTTAAGCCTTCCCTAATTGCTCTTACCACTCTTTTTAACAAAATACCTTCAAAATTGGCCCGAGCTTGCAAAAGGAGCTGCCATCTTTGTCTGTCTGCCTCCATTTTTGGTCTAAGCTCCATTTAAGACTCCAAGAAAGGTTGTCATGGTCTGTGTGGTCTTCAAGAAAGCTGCCATGTCTAGTACTTCTTAACTGTGGTGGTTCTTCAATGCTGTACTTGTGCACAGTAAGGTTCCTGAAACTAACAAGGAACTAAATGTAAAGAAGGAGAAAGAAAGGAAGGATCTGAAAACTAAGCTCTAATACCAACTGTAATGAAGGAGACCTAACTGTCCTAACTAAGGGAAAGAGAGAGAGAAGGACTACAGAAAAGAGAGGGAGAGGAGAGAGAAAGGTAAGAAGAAGAGAGAGAAAGAGGGTGACGAGGAGAGAGAAAGACTAAAAGTAGAGAGAGAAAGGCAAGAAGAGGAGAGAGAAATGGCTAGCAGCCATGGAAGGACAGGGAAGAAGGTGAAGAAGGTGAAAGGACAAATGTGTATTCATCAAATGGTGCCTATGCAGTGTCCCTTACACCTTTTATACTTAGGTCAACTTGACCTAAGTATTTCCCCTCCACTACAGGTTTTTGCCTCAACATGCATGTGGTTGGGTTTGACGTCTTGGAGCCGACCCACCCGTGATCTTTCATTTCCATTTATTCTCAGCACCACATATTTTTTTACCTACCCTCGTGCTTGTGTGCATGATAGAGGGAAGGGGTTTTAAAAAAATTTCTTTTAAAAAACAAACATACCCTCTTGTCAGTTTCTCCCTCTTGTTGTTGTTGTTGTTCTCTCTCCTTCTTATTCTTTCTCTCTCCCTGTCTCCCATTCCCATCCCCACCACCCCACCCCACCCCACCCCCACCTCTCCTCTCCCTTCCCCAACCCACTCCCCACTCCCTCTCCCTCTCCCTCCCCCTCCCCCTCCCCCTCCCCCTCCCCCTCCCCCACCCCCACTCCCACTCCCACTCCCACTCCCACTCCCACCTCCACATCCCTTCTCCCTTCTTCTTTCTCCAACCCCACCTCCACTCTGCCCACGCTGCCTTGCCCGACCGCCCACACCACTGCCTCCCAACCTTCACTCCTTGCTAGCCCTCTACAGTGTCCCCCCCCCAACTCATCGCCTCGCCCTACTCGTATTACAACCACCTTCTCCCCCTCATTAGCCTCCTCCTCCCCATTCGCCTCCCCCACCCTTCATCATCTTTCTTCTCCCCTTTCTTTCGGCACATGATTTCACATTATTAAATTTTAATGCTGTTATATATATATATATATATATATATATATATATATATATATGGTATTTTTCTATGTGAATGTATCCTGTTGCCACCAAAATCTCATTCTGACTTGACAAGCTTGTCAACCACTACCCAGACATTTTTTCCTTTTCATTACACTTTGTTTTGACTATCAGATATTCTTGAATTAATTATTGTTCTACTTTTCGTGTGTACTGTTGCCATTTTTTCATGTGAACACCCCTATTTCTCATGGATCCATATTTTGATTTGATAGCTCTAATTGTCTTGTTAAACGCGACATTTTTGTAAATTTTTTGTCTCATTGCCCTGTGTCTGTGTGATCGCGTGGTTTTTGCCTCAACATGCATGTGGTTGGGTTTGACGTCTTGGAGCTGACCCACCTGTGATCTTTCATTTCCATTTATTCTCAACACCACATATTTTTTTACATGCCCTCGTGCTTGTGTGCATGATAGGGGGAAGGGGTTTTTTAAAATTTTCTTTTAAAAAACAAACATACCCTCCCACTTGTCAGTTTCTCCCTCTTGTTGTTGTTGTTGTTGTTGTTGTTGTTGTTCTCTCCCCTTCTTATTCTTTCTCTCTCCCTGTCTCCCATTCCCATCCCCACCACCCCACCCCACCCCACCCCCACCTCTCCTCTCCCTTCCCCAACCCACTCCCCACTCCCCACTCCCTCTCCCTCTCCCTCTCCCTCTCCCTCTCCCTCTCCCTCTCCCTCTCCCTCTCCCTCTCCCTCTCCCTCTCCCTCTCCCTCTCCCTCCCCCACCCACTCCCACTCCCACTCCCACTCCCACTCCCACCTCCACATCCCTTCTCCCTTCTTTGTTCTCCAACCCCACCTCCACTCTGCCCACGTTGCCTTGCCCGACTGCCCACACCACTGCCTCCCAACCTTCACTCCTTGCTAGCCCTCTATAGTGTCCCCCCCCAACTCATCGCCTCGCCCTGCTCGTATTACAACCACCTTCTCCCCCTCATTAGCCTCCTCCTCCCCATTCACCTCCCCCACCCTTCATCATCTTTCTTCTCCAGCAAACCCCCCCCCCCCCCCCCCTTCTTTTCTCCTTCTCCTTCTCCTCCACTACCCTCATCCTCCTCTCCACCACCATTTCCCTCCCCGCCACTATCTCCTTCCCCCACCACCACCCACCCCCAACCCTGCCTTTCCATAATTTTACATTGCTAAAAAAATAAATATCATTAAAAAATTCAAATAAACCATAAAACTTTAAATAAAATTCAAAACAAGTACAAAAAATAGTAGAAAAAAATTCATTGAAATTTTTGCTCATAAATATCAGTTGAAATTGTAAATTAAAAAATGGAACAAAAATTAAAAAGCCTAATATAAACCTAAAACTTTTATTAAAAATCTCTAAAAATTCAAAAAATACTAAAAAATTATCCAAAAATCTAAAAAAGCCAAAAAAATTTGTGATCCATTTTTAAAATTTTATTTTTATTTTCATAAAAATAAAATCTTTAAAATTAAAAATATAAAAAATCATGTGGTATTTTTGATATTTTTTCCTCACATTGTAAAATTTCAGCTTGGTTGGATTGTATCTTGGATTGCTTCATGGCCACAATTTTCTCTCTACTAGTCAATTTTTTGTGCGCTCATTCAGATTAGGGTGCAGTCACACACCCTACAAGTATCAACTTTTTTCTTTTTCTTTTTGATACACTATAAACCACATTTAATTGCTAAAACGTACCAACAGATCACCTTTTTCACATACATCCGTGCTCAACACACACAAGTTTAAATAAAATAAGATAAAAATATTGTTCATTTTGTACGCATTTCATGCACTAAACACACACATTGTAATTTGTAATAAAATGAACTAGCCATCATTCTTGCACGTGCTAGTAAAAAAAAAGCAGCCCACATGATAATTTGAAAAAATAATATACATTTAGAGACATTGAGAGCCAGGTTTGAAGTTCAGGGTTTGTTTACTACACCATGAATATGCAATAATATTCCTTAATGAATAAAAAGAACCACAATTTTCTTTTTTAAGGTTAATCACCTAATAAAACAGTTCATCCATTGATAATAATTGGTAAAATTCACCTACCATCAACTCTAAATCCATCTACACTACACATCCATCATCTAATTAATGAATGCGATACGTGGGTATTAGGGTGACGCAATCTCTCAATTAGTCCCTATTGTCAGGTGTAGTTCTCCATAGATGTGTTAGTGTGGTGTAGTTTGTTGTATTTGTGGTGTTTTGATAGTCATGCTGATATAGTATAGGGTTATGATATGCATATATATATTTTATTTTCTTGCTTGATATGGGGATCAAGATGCATGTATGTTTGCATCTTACGAAGCTATCATGCATATGTGTGAGTATGTCATGTTGAATTTTTCCTAGGATGTGGTTTGCTTAGGGTGGTCTTTTATGTTGTGTACAAGTTAATACTCTAATAAGATCTTATTTGTTTTTTTGTTTTACTATTTTGCAAGTCCCCTTTGTGTCTGTCTATGTGGTGTGTGTTTTGTTTTCATCTGAATGACACCTCGAAAACTCCTTCCCCAATCCAATATGTTTTGTTGGTCAATCTCATGAATATTCTCAATTTTCATATCACAACTTATTATTAATTCATGATTATCCCATTTTGTGGCTCTCTCATTGCCACTCATTATAGATGATCCTACCTTGTGTGATGAGTTCTTAACTTCTTATAGCAAGCATTTTGGTTTTGTTTGTGGTATCATTATTGTGATGACACCTCGAGGCTTGGGGAAGGCTTTGCCTCTTCCCTATCATGGGGAGACCTTTCTAGTAGCCTGCCAGTTCTTTTCCAATGCATACATTATGAAGCTCCTATAGAGATAGGACCAAGGACTTATCGGATGCTAAACAAGTCATCACTGCATTTGGAGTTTGTATTTCCATAATCTCTGATTTTTTTTTAAAACAGTTGTTTCAGTTCCTTCAAGATAGGTTTATACCTGCCAAGAATTCATCTAATTACATGTCAAATGAATTATTCATTGCTTCTAGAATGGTGCTCAATGGCATGACCATTTTGCTAAAATGGATCAAAATGGGCATGACTAAAGGTAATGTGACTAATGTCACATATGGTTCTTACTTGTATGTTTTTCTAACATACTCCATCCATCCAAAGGAAATTCCATCACCTCTTGCAAATCCTCTAGTGGTTTCCCCTCCTCTATTGAAGTTTCTAAAATTGTCCCTGAAGATCATGACTCCCCTTCTCTTATCATCATTCAGAGGGAGCACTTAAAGCGTGTGGCTAACACAATTTGTGCTTCAGTCCCTCCACGATCAATCCTTGCTAGATCAGTAGGGAGTATCCTTTTTGCATGCCTAACATATACCAATTTATTTAGGGCACACATAGATGGTAATTTGGACATATTAGTTCCTTCTCTGCATCACCTAGTGGCAGGAGATGCCATTCCTTTCCTGTATAAGGACATTCAGAGTTCCATAGAAATATCAATTACAGCCTATGTTCAATAGTTGTACTCTTCTTTCTATGAGGAGCTGCGAAACAATCCAAGGAGGAATTATATAAGACTAATACTGAGTTCGTCTCCACTAAGGAAACCCTTTCTGATCTTTTCCAACAAATAAAGTCATAGACTAAATTGCTAGAAACCCAGAAAGTGAAAATATCCTCTTTGCAAGCCCAATTGATTGAAGCAAATGCTCAGATAGCTATTTTCAATGAGGATAAAGATCAAATTTTTAAGGAAACCCAGGAGCTTAAAGCTTTAATTGTTGCCCAAAGAGTCGAGTTATAATCATCAGATTATATTGTTGAGTATCAAAATACCAAGATTGAGGAGTTAAAAGAATAGTTGATTCAGTCACACTCCATCTCTCCAAGTCCTAATATACCATAAATACCTTCTTTAACTACAGATTTGGTTGCTCTCCAATAGTGTAATGCAACCTTGTATCCTTTATTCCAAGCTAAGGTGGAAAGGCTTCAATCTAGAATGGACCTTTTGTGGTCTTATTTTGGGTAGTTTATGGAATACATCCCGCCATATCATTCTTTCTTTGTGCACTATCAATAACAAAAGCTAGCCTTTTATATGAAGTTGTTCGCTATGGATTTGATTTGTATCCTCCAAAGGGGATGGATAGAGTGGTGCTTGGTCCTCAGATCTCCTAGGAGAGGTTTTCCAAATGATCTTTGTGGATTCAATTATACCTGACACCATGCTGATAGCTTATATATATCTTACAAGTGATCTTCTAATTCTAGATAATGAGAATATATCTTGGTACATGGGGGATGTTATTTTGCAAGCTATACTTTATGTTTGAAATTTGGAGTCGCACATTTATAAAATACTAACCAATTGAGGGAGGATCTTTTAGCCCATGTTTCTAAACAATCCCCTTTTGATATTTCCTTCTTTAAACCTTACAATTGCCAATCTATTCTACGTCCATTAGTTCCTTCTCTCTCTTATTATCAATAGATGGCCCACAGATTTGAGTCTTATTTATCCATACTTCAATCGACTCTGCATATTATTTCTCTCCTTATTTTCCAACCACAAGGTGCTTCCCCAATTCCTATATTTACTCATTTCCCATTCATTGTGGATTGTGTTTTCTCCCTTGCTTCTCCTTGTCCTCTATCAAGAAGAGGATAGGAGAGAGAGAGAGAGAGAGAGAAAGAGAGAGAGAGTAGAAGACAGAGAAATATTGCAGGAAGAGAGAGAATGAGAGTGATGAGGAGAGAGAAAAACTAGAAAAGGAGAGAGAAATATAGAAAGAGAGAAGAAGAAGCCATGAAAGCTTGGAGAGAGAGGTGAAGATGAAAGGAGACTTGTATTATAATCTGATACCCAAAAATCAAGTTCCTAACACCTGATATACCATCCTAGTGTAGCTAGTATTTCCCCATTATTAAATCCCCCTCTCTTACATTCCATCCCCACCCAAAGGTTTTTTTCCTCAAAAAACAATTTGGGCACTTATGATAATTGGGCAAGAGCATGTCAGAGTACTACTCTACCGTATTATTACAGGGGTATACTAATGAATGAAGATGTATTATTGTGTATGATGGGTCATTGGGGTATGTACGATACATGGGCCTTATTGGGGAATCATAAAAATGAAAATTTGACCCAGGTATCTTGAGTAAATGCAAGCTGCAGACAGTGGACAGCAAGCTCTTTACTATAGGGACTTGTTGTAGTAAATCTATCATAACTTTTTGTAGGGGACTCCGATCAGGGTGTGCCATATGTCAAAATGAAGCCCTTGAGGAGTACTTTCAGCCCATGTATGATGTCCATTGCTATCCATAGTACAAAATAAAATCTATTTTGAAACAGAGAGTTGTCTGCAGTCAATTCTGAGAGAAAATAGGGCCATAATTAGTTAGATTTCGGTCAAATCTACTTCTAGTAGGTATGGAAACTCTTCCAAAACTGAAACTGGCCTCCAAGAAGTTTCCTCAAGCGGTAAACCTCACCACTTAATCAAGTATTCCATGATGGAGCGAGAGTGAAGCTTCTTTTCCCTTCGTCCTACGACTTGCTCGGGTATGTATTGAATGATACCCTCTTCATCTATCCGTGGTAGCTCCTCAACATAATCCCCTGATGATCCAATGAAGGGCTTCAATTGACTCACATGGAAGACATTATGAATCTTCATGGATGGGGGAAATGTCAACCGATATGCCAAGTCTCCTACTCTTTTGACAATCCGGTATGGCCCATAGAACCTGTGAGCTAACTTGTTGCTAGACCCATCCTTAAGGGTGGCATATCTAGACTTGGGGACCTTCAAAAGCACCAAATCCCCTTCTTGGAACTCAACATCCCTTCTTTTGTCTCATCAGCATAAAGCTTCATTTGATCTTGATCTTTCTTCAAGTTGACTTCTATCCAACTCCTCCTTGCTTTGTGGGTTTATTTTATCATTGAAGATAACCGTGGGAAGGGGCACCTTATAGCCATACAATGCCTCAAAATGTGAAACTGCAATGCTAGAGTGTGTAGAGTTATTCTAGAGAAACTCAGCCAAATGCAACCATGAATCCCAAGCATACTGCACATCATGACAGAAATGCCTCAAGCAAGTTTCCAGAAATGCCTCAAGTAAGTTTCCATCCACTTGTTGACCCTCTCTATCTGGCCATTGGTCTATGGATGGTAAGCAATGGAAGGGGCTAACTGAGTGCCCATGGAGCTGAAAACTGCATGCCAAAAGTTACTCATGAACTTAGCATCCCGATCATGCACAATGACCTGCGGTAAGCCATGTAATCTGAAAACATGTTTCATGAATTGGTTGGCTACTTGAGAAGCATTATATTGAGTCTTTGTAGGAATGAAATGGGCTGCCTTGGTGAGTCTATCCACAACTACGTAGATGTTGTTCCATCCTTTTTTGGTCAATGGTAGGCCGGTAATGAAGTCCATAGTAATGTGTATCCATTTGCCTTCAGGCATAGGCAATGGTTGAAGTAAACCAGCTGGTTTTAAGGTGTTGTCCTTGTTTTGCTAACATGGCACGTAGCTTAAGACAAAATCTTTTACATCCTTCCATAGGCCCTTCTAGTGAAAGCTCTCAGCAATCTTTTCATAGGTTTTAAATATGCCCAAATGACTAGCTATAGGCGAGGAATGCATCTCTTGCATGATCTTTTGCTTGAATGGAGAAGTGTATGGGATGGCAATCCTGCCCTGAAACCATAAGAGATTGTTCTTAAGCTGATATGGAGAGTTTTCTTCCACATGCCCTTGCTGTAATTTTTGGAAAATGTGGCTGAAATCAACATCTAACAAATAGGCCTCTTGAAGCTCTTATATCCAATCATTATGAAGTTCCCTGATGGCTGAAACTTTACAGGCCTACATTCTAGATAACGAATCAACAACTACATTGTCTTTTCCCCGCGTATGTGTAATGTCAAAGTCATAGTTCTGCAATGTAACTACCCATTTGCATTGTTTGGGGGTAAGATTAGACTGAAAGAGGAAGTACTTGAGGACCCTATGGTCATTGTTGACCCTAAATCTGCTGCCATACAAGTAGTGGTGCCATTTCTTAATGGCATGAAGGATGGACATAATCTCTTGGTCATATACATTCATGGTCATCTCATTTTCAGCAAGTTTGCGGCTCTTAAACACTATAAACCCATGCTCCTGTAACAATACAGCCCTTATGCCTCTGCCACTGGCGTCACACTGAATGGTGAATTCTTTTGAAAAATCTGGGTATACCAAGATGGGAGCTGAGGTAAGCAATTCCTTGAGCTGATTAAAGCTCTTATCAGCTATGGCATCCAAGAAAAAACTTCATAAGCCTTTCTGTCAAGGGAGCTGCAATAGTGGCATAATGCCTAATGAATCTGTGGTAGAACGATGAGAGACCAAGAAATCCTCTAAGTGAAGTGGTATTTGCAAGTGTGAGCCAGTCTTTTATACACTACACTTTCTTAGGATCAGCCCTAATTCCATCTTCACTAACAATGTGCCCCAAGTATTCCACTTCTGTCTACATGAAAGAACATTTTGTCTCCTTGGCAAAGAGTCTATGCTGCCTCAACACATCAAACACCTGCCTCATATGCCAAAGGTGATCCTTTAGTGATCTACTATAGATGAGGATGTCATCAAAGAAAACCAACATAAATCTTGAAAGAAAGGGCTGAAGTATTTTGTTCATTAAGCTCTGAAAGGTGGCCGGTGCATTAGTTAACCCAAAAGGCATAACCAAGAAATGATAAAGCTCTCGATCAATCCAAAATGCTGTTTTGACTTCATCCCGTGCCCTCATGCAGATTTGGTGATAGCTTGACCTCAAATCTATCTTTGCAAAGTACTTAGCCCCCTTGAGCTCATCTAGAAAGTCATCTATGCATGGGATGGGGTACGTGTTCTTCACGGTAATCTAATTAAGATCCATGTAGTTTATGCACATCCTAAAAGATCCATCCTTATTTTTGACCAATAACACAGGGGAATCATATGGTGAAGAACTAGGCTCAATAAATCCCATGTCCACCTTGTTTGGCAACTTCTTCTCTTTCATACCTAGACAATCTGTAAGGTGGCTTGTTAATAGGATTTGATTGAGGCTCCAGATCTATGGGATGATCAACCGCCCTATTAGGGGGTAGTGCTATAGGTACTTGGAAGAGATCCTTGTACTCTTCTAAAAGAACGCTCAATGCTGAATTCTTTACTATTTTAGTGGATTGATCTAAATTTTCTTTATTTAACTGCAATACAAAGATTTGGGACCATCTCTTGAACTCTTTCTTGAGTTGTTTGCTGGTAATGAGCTGAAATTCACTGTTATTTTGAATTCCCTGCAAGTGAATGACATGTCCTGCACTGACAAACTCCATATATAGCAATGAAAAATCCATGGTTATAGTGCCCAAAGTTTTCAACCAATCACAACCCAAGATAACATCTATAGGCCCCATTTCCAATGCAATTAAATCCATTTGCTGTCCAAAATTTTCAGCAAGCTGAATATGAATAGCAGGGCATACTTGAGTGCTAATTTCTTCATCCCCATTGGGGACTTGCACCTTCAATGGCTGCTGTAAATTAGTGGAAAAACACTTCAGCCTATCCATTTATACTCTATTAATGAAGCTATGAGTGCTACCACTGTCTACAAGTATAAACACATCCTTCCCATGAATTTTTCCCTTAATATGCAATGTAATAGGGCTTTCGGATCCTGCCCAAGCATCTATAGATATGGTATAAATAGTGACAGTATGTATTTCAACATGTAGTTCATTCTTTCTACCCATATCCCATGATACACGACCATGGGGGTCAAAAGGAAAAGAGTCAGTCGGGTCAAAGAACTCTTCTTGACCAAACTCTTCATCAGCATCATCCGTTTCAACAATCATCATAAAAGCATGTGCATCCTCACAGTCCTCCTCTGAGTCCTCAAATACCAACATGCCGTGAACTCGTGCCTTAGAATTTTTAAATACACAATTTGAGGCATGATCAGATGTATACTTCTCGCCACGCTTGAAACAAAGCCCTTTTTCCTTTCTCACTTTATACAAATCCATGGGAATGGACTTTGGACTACCAAAGGCTGAAGCATTTTTATTCTTACTATCCCCTTGCCTATTATCCATTCTTGAGCTATTTGCTATCATGAAATTACTTTGTGGTCTTGAGGCATTAAAAGTGGGGTATGTGGGGAACTTAGGAGTGCTGAATGGCGCGCTACCACCACCATAACTTGCCCCAAATTGTCCCAGCCTTACAACACCTCTTTGCTGCCCAAAATGTGACTGCATAGGTTCTCTTAGCTGCCCAAACACTGGTTGAGATGCCCCTCTTTGCTGTCCATGCTGAAATGAAGTATCCCAGCGATACTTATGAGAGTATCTCTCATCCAACTCAATATCTTTGAACAAATCCAATGGATTTTGAGCTAAGATATCAGCCGAGAGTTGGGGATCCAACCCCATATACTTGTGTAACTTGGCATCGTCACTAATCAACTCAAGATACATGGTAAGGTTGAGGAACTGATTTGTGTATTCTCTAATAGCAAGACCTCATTGTTCAAGGCTATACCATTGGCAAACAAGCTTTTCTTTCTCCATCGGCGAGACAAATACTTGCACCATGAGTGCCTTGAATGCTTCCCATGAGTTTATTTGCTGATTTTCTCTTTTAATGTATCTCCACCATGTATGTGCAAATCCTTCCAAGTGGATGGTTGCAAAATGGATCTTTTGGTCAGCACTACACGGCAAGATGTCAAAATAATCCTCAAGCTTGGAGAGCCACTCTTCGAGTTCAGCTGGAGATGACGATTGACCATTGAATTTCGAGAAAATAATATTGTCTTATAGCTCTCTTTCATGATTAGGTGGCTATCCCATATATCCAAACCGAGGCTGATCCATGTGGCTACCCAAAAGTGATCCATTGTTAGAGTAATTCCTACCAAAAGATGATTGAACTCGCATAGATGGCATTGGCCCTTGTGATGGCTGGAAATTACCCCTCATTGCATTGTTCATGGGCTCCTCTTGCCTATCTGAAGGCTCTCCCTATTCAAAAGTGCTGTTAGGGATGCCCGCTCTCCCCAAAATACCTTGGGAGTTCATATTTGCTGCATTCACTGATGGGCCAGTCACTCTTTCAGCATGCATACCTGACCTATCCTCATGTTCCTTCCCTTTCATTTGTAATTCCATCCACTTAGTGAGCTAGGCAACAAGGGTGTCCATTGTGGTCTTCATTTGACCAATGCCTTCCATCAATTCTCGATGCCTCTTAGCATGCCTTGTCTCATGCGAACCGAGGGTGTTAGTGAGCACGCTGAGGTTCCCCATGTCATGAGAGTAATCTTCACCCTCTAGCTCAGGGTTATTTTCAGTCCTGGGGCACGTGCATCCCTTATTTGTTGCTGGAGGTCATCATTTGCCTTAGTTTTTCTCTTGTTTTGTGCCATGGTTAGGTGCAGTCCCGTTGACCACATGTCACTATTTTGCCAATAACTAAAGCTAGGAAGCTCCGATTGACTTACTTTTTTGTTCAAGTCAGAGCCAAGGATGCCTCTTTGAATTGAGCATGAGCACGTGATCCTAGGTTTAATGCAAAAAATTCTGTAATAGGAAAAATACTACTATACTCTGTGTAGTCCAATACCCTGCCTACACGTGTAGGAGGCCTGTTTTGACTTGGAAGTATCTTATAGAGTCCAAATAGAGCTCCAAAACTGATCAAAGCCCTTGATAGGACTTGTGGGCACTCTGTAAGACCTGCACCTTAGTTTCTGGGAGTAGGTATAGTTCTATAAAAGTAAGCAAATTGCTTACAGTACCCTATGGGGGTTAAGAAAGGGGTTGCTATGGATCAACTTGTCAATGCATGACTAAAGGGTCATCCCACATGGCATAATACATTTCCCAGTCATGAAAATTCACTTTTTTCAAGCTTATTCCAGAACTTAGCATGCCATCAACATCTCTTAGCATGATTTTCCCATGCATAGGCATCTCCCATACATTCCAAGTATCATATTCACTGCCATTGACTGCATATGTATTCTCATGTCTACAAATTCATCCTTAGTAGTATTTTCCATACATTTGTAGCCAATAATACATCCATACATCAACAAATACATCTACATCAGTGCCAAGTCAATATCTTGGATCTTCGAGAGGGTACCTGCATCTGGAAGCAACTTCGGGCTCCCGATCATCGGGAGGTGGCCAAAGTTTCCCTCAGGCCGAGTTGTGCACCCCTTTAGGGTCTTTGATGGCAAGGGGGGGTCACCCATCTTTTGTCTTGCTACCTTGCCTGGCATTGGGCTTTTCCTCACCTGGGATGTACATGGCAAAGATTTATTATTAAGCAACTAGCATGATGTGCATTACAAATTGAGGATTGGGCCTTTCATGATATGCATGATCAATAAGAAAAATGGGATGCGGAAAGGGGTTACCTTTGAAAATTAGTGACTCACTGATTGCATCACTTACCCTTTCCTACAATTTTTAGCTTAATGATCAAGAATCAAAACCAAGCATCGTTATGGGTTAGGGGTTAAATTCTCAGCCAAGAGAAGAAATTTGAAGTGTGCTCAGTCATGCATGCATTTCAAGAAGTGCATAATGGAAGAAGGAAAGCAATAGGTGATCCCATGACATGCATTTCAAGAAGTGCATAATGGAAGAAGGAAAGCAATAGGTGATCCATAGCTTCAGCCCAAACAAGAATTCATGTAATTCTTTAATCTCTCCAAGTAAGAGGTTGGGCTTAGCAAGTGGTTGGAGAAGAGAGACCAAGACCCATGAGACATACCTTGCTTAAGCTTGGGGAAGAGGTAGTGGCTGCCCACTCCAAAGAATTCATGGTTGTCCTTCTACCTCCAATGCCTTCACAGTAAAGCAAGAACTCCCTCCATCACCTTCATATTCCTCAGTGAGAAGTGGCTCTTTGTCTCATTTGCCATGGCTCTAAGCACTACTTTAGACAGCCTGGAGAAGACAATGGGCTGCAATCGACCTTTGCGTCTTGCTCTGTGCGGACATCTTTGCTAAGGTATTGGATGCCCGAGCATGAGGTAACGAAGGAGGCTGTGTATCAGATCATCAACGATGAGATGATGCTAGATGGGAACCCATGCCTCAACCTGAGTGGACTGCAGATTGGGCTACTACTCAAGAATAGAGATGTTCTCTTTGATCTTTTAACCCTTCATTTTGTTGATCTTGTCCAAGCCAGGAACTGTACATGTGCCTTGGAATTTGCTCAGAGGGAGTTGACACCATTTGGGAAACTTCAGAAGTACACTGAAAAGCTCGAAGATTTTGTGACCTTATTAGCATATGAGGAGCCGAAAAAATATCCTGTTTTTGAACTACTCAGCATGGAGCATCAACAGAATTTGCAGACGGTTTGAATCAGGTGGTCTTAGAGCATCATAAGCTTCCGAATAAAAAGGCATTGGAGAAACTTCCTCAGCAACTGGCTGTTGTGAAGGGCTATTTGAATCGCGAGCGTACTAAGAAGGAGGCTGCGTATGCGATATCAGCAACGAGCTGATGCTGGATGGGAACCCGTACCTCAACCTGGCCTCCTTCGTCACCACCTGGATGGAGCCCGAGGTCAACAAGCTTATCCTCGGCTCTCTCAACAAAACTAGATCGACCTGGATGAATACCCCATCACCATCAAACTGCAGGACCAATGCGTAAACATGATAGCCAAGCTCTTCAATGCTCCATTGAAAGATGGAGAGCAAGCGATTGGTGCTGGTACTATAGGCTCTTTAGAAGCTATAATGCTTGCAGGTCTGGCTTCCAAAAGAAAATGGCACTTCTCCTATGTCAGGCAAATGCAGGCCTTCAGTACAGATGTGGATCTCACACCAGACATTTCATGGTAAACAGGCCTATTGGAAAATTTCCCTTTCTTGGTACATTGTTGAGAGGCTCTTCGACTGGAGCGGTGTCAGCTCAAACAAGGAACTATGCATCAGAACTTAATGGCAAGCCAAGCACCTCAAAGCTCACAATATTTTACGTGGGCAATGTCAATGTATTTGATGGTGTCTATGAGGAGAAGGCTCAAGCCATCATGAATCTGCCAGCCAGTAATTGTTCGTGGCCATCAAGTGTAATGACTGCTTCAGTTTCTCAAGGTTCTCCACTTCTAGGTGCCGTGACTTATCAAAGCAGACATGGCTCCCTTCATCTCGGGAGTCTCATTAAACAAGATGTGGTTGAGTTTAGATTTCTGGATGCACGTGTTAACGAGGATTCAAGAAGAGCTGTGAGGATTGCTCTTCTGAGTCTTTTGGGAGATGAGAGAGCTTCCTGCGGGCACAACAACAGCAAACAACAGAAGAAGCACAAAGAGGGAGAGAGGCCTTCTGGTAGCAGCTCCTTGTGTTGAAGAAGATGAAGGATGGATCCTCTTATCAAATGGAGGTCTGTCTGCGACAAATGGTGGCACACGGAGAGAATGGGTTGATCTCCTCCATGAAAGCTTGAGAGAAATACTAAAAGAAGGAGAGAGAAAGACTGTTCTTGAAAAGTAACCAAAACTTTCCCCTCTTCTACTCCATTTACCAATGTCTCTTAAGAAAATACCTTCAAAATTGGCCAAAAATGACCCACAAGTTGCTAACTTCAGCCTTCATACCATCAAACTTGGTCCAAGACTCCATTAATGCACTAGACCTACAATCATTGTGGTCCAAAATTCCTTGATAACTACACTGTTGCTCCATGTCATGTTTGTACCTATGGCTCTTAAATCTGTGTGACAAAAAAAAAAAAAAATTGAATGGAATGTTGGCCAAGTGGATCAAGAACCTATGGCTATGATACCACTTGTCAAGAAGAGGACAAGAGAGATGAAGTGACAATGACACTGATGAGTTCTCAAGGGACACTATAGTGGCTTTGGTGACTCTTTATATTAGGCATACCTATTGAAAGGGGTATCTACAACCAAGAGGGGATTATTGAGAGTTATTCTTGGTTATTATCATGTACTATTGAGAGAGAGCATATGTGAGAGAAAATGTGTATGAGAGATAGCCAATTTTCTATGAAAGACATTGTATTTACAAGAAAGAAAGACTTTGAAGACTATGAAGATGATAAAATATAAATACTATGTGATGAATTCCATTCAAAGTTGATTATTACTTTGTGTCATTATGGTTCATTGATGGTTTCTATGAAGAATATGTTAAAGATTTATTGTGATAAATTCATGGAAGATTTACTATATGATGTTGCATGAAGATTTGTGAAGATTGGTGTTATTTTTCTTTTCTTGGTTGATTCAAGTATGAAGAATATTCTTGTTGGTGGTGTAACAAGATAGATTTTATTGTAGTAGTTTCCCCATTTCCTTGGTGTTCCTCTTGGGACTTCACATACCAAACAACACCAACATTCATTGTGGAAAAGGATTAATAGCCTTCCAAAATCCACATGGAGATTTAGTATTAGTTAAAGGCAAAGTGCAAATGCCTAAGATCCAACTTGCCAAGAAATCCTACATAGCTAAAGGCTAATGGAAAGGACTCCCAATTTATCTCATTAAGCTCAATAAACTAGATAAAACATCAAAGGAAAATGAAGGACCTTTCTAGATGAAAGAGTACACAAATGTATTTTTAGAGGAGTTAATTGAGGTAACAAGATGCTCATCCCTGAAGCAATTGAATTGAATGGGCAACTCATACAATTTTTGGATCAAGGATATGCCTGACCCAACAATTCTTCTAGGGATGCACCCCTCCGATCATAGAAAAAGAACAATGGATCACTTATACTATGTATGCCTATAAAGGGATTATTGGGTCACAGTCAAGAATAGGTACCCTATCCCCCAATTTGACGAGCTCCTAGATTGGCTATAAGAAGCAAAGAATTTCTCCAAGATAGGTATCAAATTTGATTATTACCAAATCAGGATTAAAGAAGAAGATATACCAAAGACAACATTCAACACTAGGTATGGGTATTATGGATTCCTCATTATGTCCTTTGATTTTACTAATGCCCTTGCTACTTTCAAAAGGTTAGTCCAAGATATTTTTAGATGATACTTAGACAAATGTGTCTCTGTCAAAGAAGGAGAACATTTATGCCACTTGTGAATTGTCCGTGGGATGCTAAGAGAAAATAATTTGTATGCTAAGAAGGTAAGTGTGCATTCTTCAAAAGGAAAATTGAATATCTTGGTTTCATTGTGTCACAAGAAGAAATTGTGGTTTATTAAAGTCAAGGATGTCCAAGATTGACCAGGGCACAAGTGACTAGAGAGGTTGGAGGATTCCTTGGTCTTATAGGTTGGTATTGTAACTTCATAAAGGACTATGTCCTAATTATGGCATGCCAAACTTCTTATTGGACTTGTTAGGAAGCAAACTCAAAATTTTTTGACAATAATGGAGCAAATGAGCTTTGACAAGTTAAAAGAGTGCTTAATCATGGTAGCTATCCTAAAGCTACTGTATTTGTCCAAGGAGTTTGAGGTTATCACTAACACAAGTACATGGGCCTTAGATGCCATCCTTACTCAAGAGGTACATTCCATTGCCTACTCAACTCGCAACTTGAAACCCTATGGATGAAACTATGCCACTCATGATCTTAAAATTCTTGTGGTAATTCATGCCTTAAAGCTTTGGCATCATTATTTACTAGGCAAGAAATTTATCTTTGTCACAGATTATAAAATCTTGAACTAGATATTCGCTCAATTTGACCTTAACATCATGCAAAAGAGATGGAGGGAAGTACTTAGGGATTTTGACTTTGGGATCATGTACTGTGCTTAGGGAAGGAGAATGTGATAGTAGATGCCTTGAGTAGAAAGGTGTTTCCAAATGAAATAATTATTGAAGGGTCTTCCATAGGAATATACCAAGCACAATTACTCTCATTACTAAGTAATCCTACTCTTGAGGTAGTAACTGAAGCCATTCTTAAGGATTCGAATTACACGGATTTTGGCAACTTATTCAACACAAGGATAAGGATCCTAAACTACAACATAAGTATAAGGATTATCATGTGCATGGAGAATACTTGTATTTCCCATGCACACTATGTATTTTGAAAAATTGGGAGCTTAAGCACAAATTAGTTTGGAAAGCCCATAAGCCACCTATAGCAGGTCAACCAAGCTATGCTAAGACTCTTGACGTGGTAAGAAAAAAGCTTCTATTGGCTTAGCATGAAAAGGAATATAATTAAATATGCCACTCAATGCTTAAGAAATTAGAGAGTTAAAGGCAAAATGCTTAAGTTACTAGGAAAGCTACAACGTCTTGAAATTCCACAGATGAAATGTAAGTGCATAAACATGGACTCTGTGTTAGGACTTCTAATAGTTTAAGGGGTCTATGTCTATTAAAATGCAATGATGATGATGATATAGTGATTTCATGTTTAGAGGGTCTAGGTGAGGAGTACAAATAGTTCCAAACCTCCACCAACATAAGAGATACCATTCTTGGTTTTGCAAATCAAAGAGAAGAGCTTAGATCTTAGCACATCTTCATCACAAAGTAAGAACAATTTAGAATAGATGTTCTATTCTAACACAAGTACATGTAGAGGTCATGATGTTAGTCATTATGGGTGAAATCAAGGGTAGTGTTATGACTTGCAAGAGTAGTGACACACAGGTGGTAGAGGCCATTAGGGGAAGTCATACAAGAAGTGACAAGAATAACATGGATTATAATAATGAAGATTGCTACAATTGTGATCATAAAGGTCATATTACATATGATTGTCCAAAAAAAAGAGAGGTGGAAAAAACAAATATGGGAGAATACAAAATAACAATTAAACACCTAGTAGAACTTGTTGATAGGGTTGACAATAGGAAGTTATTTGTTATGTATCATATGATGATTGTAGTGAATGCAAATACATCAACAATGAGTGATGATGTATGGCATGTAGATTTAGGTATCTCTTAATATGTAACCACTCAAAGGAATATTTAGAGAGATGAAAAACCTTAAAATGCCTAGTTTTGTGAGACAATATAGTGCATCCTATTACTCATATTGGGAGTGTTCCGTTATCTATGTAGGATAGAAAAGTGAAGTGTTTGATTGATGTGTTGCACGTACCTAACATCACAAAGAATCTAGTTTTTATTGAGCAAGGATTGCAAATAAAGTTTAAATAAGGATGATTGTTTTGTGTAATATTTCAAGAATAGATGTAAGATATTGCATAAGGCAAGCATGTAGGCAAAAGGTTTATCCCTGGGGGGGTCCACTAGGGTTTACCGTATGGTACCACATGAGTGTAAGGGAGGGGGGTTCTTTAACGGAAGGAATGTACATTTTATAAGGTAAGGTCCCATAAATAGGGGGTAGATAAGGGGTATTTTCATATATTTCTTGCTGCATGCAGGTGACATCTCCTTATTACTACTAGTGAATCCCCCGTGGGTTTATCTTGGATGTAAGTAAATATACTCAAGATTAAGGTTGATATGTTTGCACAAGGTGTAGGAGCTATGGTTGATATTGACATTTGGCATATATATATTGGTCACATAGATGTGAAACGGTTAAAGAATATGTAGTCACATGAAATTATGATAGGTTTGTCTAATTTTAAAGCAGGTAATATGTATAAAGTTTTTGAAGCATGTTAATTTGAAAAATAAATAAAGCATGGATTTTTGCATAATAAACACTTGGATATTGGGATCCTATGAATATTGTATCAATGGTTGGATATAAATATTATGTAACTTTCATTGATGACCATACAAGAAGGGCATATGCATATTTTGTGAAGGAGAAAAGTGAGATTTTGTCTTACATCTAAGATTTCAAGAATCTAGTTGAGAAACAAACAAGTGGGAAAATTGAGTGCCTAAGATCAAATGGAGGGGAAGAGTACATCTCTAATGTATTTAGTAATTTTAAAGAAGGCATGGAATTGAGGGAGTTAACATGCATGTGTACTCTCTTGGAATATTAGAGAATTTGATATAGATTTCAAAGAGTCTATTATATGTGAGTAGATGAGGAAACATGAATTTGAGTAGATGAGGAAACTCAAATATGATGTGATTACAATACAAGAGATCAAATGTGGATCATATTTTTCCCTTTCCTTAAGGGGTTTTGAGTTATTCTTTGATGCAACAACTTGTGGGTTTGATGATAGTACCATTCTTTGTAAAAAGTATTTGAAAACTAAGATGTGCTCGCTTGGAAAACTAGGGAGGAACATTTGGTAGTTGCCTAGTTGCATGGTCTACATGACACCACCTAGATCCAATAAAATGTAAACTTAGTTGGTCAAATTACATCTAGGTTTATCTCCTAGGAAAGCACCTAGCTTGACACGTAAGGAACTTGATTATCTAATGAGCTCACTAAGGACACCTAGTAGTTTTTAATGTCGAGTTAATAGAGCCACTTGAGTGATCAAAAGTGGGCAAACATTACAGTTAGTTCAGTGAGAGTAAGAAACAAAGGGAAATAGAACATTGACCCCTTTGCCCATAAGACATACTCTCACCCTACTCCCCTAAAATAATACTATGTCGGTTCTAAGACACGGACCTTAGGATGGTCATTGTTATCGACTTCAATAATTTTACCTATTCAAGAAGCACTTGACCAATCTGTTCCACATATTTGTAGGATACTCCCATTGTGAGAGTAGTTCATCCACTTTCCATGCATACACATGAGGTATTCTTTAGTTATCTAACTACCTAGCATAGTTATTGGGAACAATTATGAACAATTTCATCACTTAGTCCATTAAGCACTAGTTCCTTCATGTTAGTTATTGCATGGACAAGAAGAAAATTGAATGTGTATTCCTTTCAAAACAATATTTTATGGTAAGAAAAAAAGAACTATATCTTATTTCTAGCCATTGAACATAATCAAAATCTGTCCAAATAATTGGGCATAGAAATTGCCCAAACCAAGCCAAAATTGCCAAAATTTAGGCATCCACCATTCATTCCCTAACTCATTTAGGGATCTTTTGGACCTCTTATAGGCTTGGGAACACTAATCCCATCCTAGACATTGTGATAGTTTCCCTAAAGCCCCACTACTCTCATCATGATTCTCAAGAAATCAGTGACATTGATGGAGAAACCTCTTGTCTATAGTGTTAATGCTAGCAACCAAGATAACATAATTCCATCAGAGAAACTAGTGGTATGCTTGGGGATAGCCATCATTGATCCCTGTATGAACTATAGGAAGTAATTTCACAAATACTTGCATTATGAAACCAATATCATGACAAACATTATTCACTTTAAACAATCTTTTCTTGTAGAGTTCAATATCTTGTAAACAATGTTTTCCTTAGCCATATCTACTATAATAATAAAACAAACAATACTTTCATATTATGTAATTACATGGCTATATCAAACTATAGAGTCCATGAGAATGATATTCTATGTTCTTTTTTTAGATTCCATGGATTGCTTGGCATTGTATCCTTTCTATTATGTAAGGGATCCAAGCGTTTCAATTTCGTAACTTCAAGGTCTTTCAAAAATAGCAATTTCATTTTTTCTGTTTGAAGGGCCTTTTTCTAAATTCAATCCATATTCTAAAAACTTCTATATACAACCATTTGGGATAACAATTTTATCTAAGGTTCAACTATTGCAATGTATCTTGAATTCCCTCTTGAGTTACTATGGAGCAAGGGATGCTAATTTCACGGTGCATATTTAAATTAATAATTGAACTATTTTAACTATTTAGAATCTCTATATTTCTTTATTCAAGATTAACGATTTATGATGGATGGAAGCTACACTATTGTTTGTATTTCTTTACCTACTACTTGCATTATCTTTAATTAAATCCTATTGCACAAAGGTACTTCTTGGTGAATTGGAAGTAGAGGTGAAAGAGAAGTTGTGCTCATTATAGCAATAGTTTGCTCTTCTCCCATTGTAAATAGGCCTTGCTTAGCTAATTTTTCTCTTCTCTTGGGTCCATAGTGATCTAAATTTCTCGAGTATGCCCGTATAAAACAATTTGCTCCGCTAGTCATAGAGGACTTGCCAATCTTGAATGCAAGTAGCCGATACTTCCACATGTTTACTACTCATATCAGAGATAATCCAAGTTACTGAGAACTTAAGATCTCTCTAATTCACACTTTCTTCACTTAAAATAGGTTGGAATAGGGAATTTGGGATATAAAGCAAGATGGACTAATTGGGTTTGGTTGAGAAAAGAGACAATTTCAATCCACAAGGCTTATTGGAAATAGAGGACCATGAAGTTGGAAGGTCTCCTCCACGAAAAGTCTAGTAAAGACCTCCTTGAATTGTACAAAGTCCTATCATGAAATCCATGTTAATGAATTCCCATTTTATTTGAGGGATGTATTAACATAAGATGCATGGATGTATTAAAAAGGTCCAATTAACATAAGGTTCATGGATGTATTAATGGTTAAGAGTCTACAAAGTGGGATGGGTACCCAAAAATGGAGGGAACACCAAACCCAAAATCCCATGTATAAAAACTAAAAAGTGAATAGAAGAGCTCACTCAATTGTGTGCAAACTTGAGTGTTTCCTTTCTTCTTCTTGCTTCCATCAATCTTCTTCTGTAAATGCGAGAGTGAGAGTGTGAGTGAGAGGCTTGGCAAGGTAAAACTCTTCTCTTCTCTTGCCTTTCTTCTCTTCTTCTTCTTGTTAGAATATCAAACTCCTGTTACTCTTTAGTTAGTCTATCTTTATGTGTGTGACCGACATTAGCTGGATACAGCTGTACATGTGTGTGACATTCAATAAGTCAGTGTAGTTAGTGACTTAACTACAGTTAGTCGGAAATAACAGATCTGAAATAATAGTGGTCTGATGTATACAGACAACCTATAGCATGTGTGCACCTCTGACATGAGCTTGGAGCTCTCAAACTTATTTAGGAGTACCATTGAAGCATAGGTATATATTGGAAAGTCATATGGACTTGATGTCATGCATTGGACCTGAGATTTTATGCTGAAAAATATTCAAATCTGGAAATTTTTAACGGCTGGAAATAGTCACTAAATGTAGGCAACAAGCATTGCCTCTTACTGAAGCATTACATGTCATTTTGGAGCTCATGTCATTTGTATGACCTGACATATGTATGTTGAATGCTTGGAAGACTAAAGAGAGCATTGGATGCAACTAAGGATTGAAATCTAGAGATGAAACAAATGCCTTAACATCTACTTGGCTAGTCATTTATAGTACTTGCAAAGTCAATGTATTGACTAAAATACCTACGAGTTATCCCGCATGCAAAGGGATGAAATACCCTATTTCTTTGGTGTAGAAAAATCACACTAGGATGCTAAAAATAAGAAAACAAAAGCTAAAAAACAATCTAACACATGGTTAGTAAGCTTCACAGACAACGAGGAGAACCAATATTACTTTAAGCTATTTGTTGGCACCTTGTAGTGACTTGGCATAGAGGTCGTAATGATAAGTTCACTTACACATAAAGATAAAATTTTGTCATTAGTAGCCAAAGCAAAATTTTGAGCATAGAAACTAAGAACAACAAGATGTATATGATAGAAATAAATGATTATGCACATGATACATTTGAGGATTGCACTTTAGCTCATTTAGTTTGTATCTACAATACGTGAAATCTGAATTGCACACTCTTATTAGGACTAGGTATTCTATATTCTAGGATTAGGGAGTGTTAAATATATTATGTATTATAAAGAGTTTGAATTGTAGAATCTTTTTAGAGTTAGGGATTTTTTAACCTTATAGGCTTAGATATTCTTAATGCATAGTTAATTTATGAGAGTTTTCCAATGATTATATGTAGATTCACACTTTTCTGCTAATGTTTTGTTGAAAAGAGCATGTTATACAATGATTTGAATTGAGGAGGTGGAGTCAATGTGTTATGGATTGCAAAGGTAGAATATGTGAGTGGAAAAATTTCCCAACTTCCTTTCAGATGTAAGCATATGAATGCCAATAACATTGATGGTTGATCCACATTTGCAAATACATGAGTGCAATATAGTGCATTTGAGATTGTAAGTTGACAATCATATAGTTGCAATGTATACATGAATATACACTTATGCATGGATATAAAGATTCTTGTTGTCTGCATGCATCTATACATGTGTATGCATAAGCATTCTTAGTTGACGCAACACATTGTTAATACATAGGATGTGTTCAAAAATAATGAATAGATATTCAGTTCGGTTGCTAGGATGGCAACTGTCAAATGTGTGATTGCTTTGGTAGTAGTAAAAGGTTGGAGCTTACGGCAAATGGATGTAAATAATTCCTTCTTGCATAGTGCTTTGCAAGAAGATGTGTATACGGAGTAGCCAGTAGGTTATGAAGATTTAGAGTGTCCCACATATATGTGTAGATTGAAGAAGGTACTCTATGGGATAAAATAAGCACGTAGAGCATGGTCCCACACAACAAATCACTCACTTTTATGTGACGAAGGGTAATGCAAATTTGGATCATCATAGCCATTTATGTGGATGACTTGATTATTACAGGTGATAGTGACATTGGTATTGCTAATGTTTGGGGCTTTTTGAACCAAAAGTTTGAGATGAAAGATCTGGGTGAGCTGAGATACTTTCTTAGTATTGAGGTGATTAGATGTGATGATGGCATATGGGTATCCCAAAGGCAATATGGCTTGGATATGTTATCTAAGTATGGTATGATAGGATGTAAGTCTCTTTTAGTACCATTGAAGCAAAATCTAAAGTTGAGTGTTGATGTTGATGGGGATGAGATAGAAGACACTACTATGTTTAAGAAGATAGTAAGGAGTTTGATCTAGATGACCATCACAAGGCTAGACTTGAGATATGATGTTGGACTTGTGAGTTAGTTTATGCAGGTACCTATAAAGGCTCATTTGGATGCAATTAGATGCATATTGAGGTATGTGAATTCCACCTTGAATTATGGAAAATTTTATGAGGAAAGTAAGGATGTATGGGTGTTTGGGTACATAGATGCAAATTAGGCTAGTAGCAAGTCTAATAGAAGATCTTCCAGTTGATTCATGTTTTTCTTTGATAGTGTAGCAATTACTTGGAGCAACAAAGAGCAACTAGTATTTTCTTGATCAAATATAGAGGCTGAGTATAGAAGTGTTTCAACCTATAACATCATCTGAAGTGGTACGGATGCAAAAGTTTTTGGGTGATTTGGATGTGAATGGAGATGGTCCAATTGTCATTCATTGTGACAACATCAGTATATAGTTGGCCAAAAACCCAGTGTTCCATGCTAGGATAAAACACATTAAGGTGCATTACCATTTTTAAGAGAGAAGGTACTTGCAGGTGAAATCAAGTTGGTATATGTTAGCACACATGATTAAGTAGCTACCATTTTCACTAAGGCATTGGATGTAGAGAAGATTTGAGGATTTCAAATCTTACTTGGAACTGTAGAGATGCAGTTGAGATTGAGGTGGAGTCTTGAGATGGTAGCTCAACACATGCGAACATTGATGATAGATTGCCTGGTAGCTCAAGACATGTGAACATTGATGATAGATTGCCTGGTTAGATGGGTTCGTACATCTACACTCAGCACACCAATGGTCATTATGATCCTCACATGACCATAACTTACTACTTATCATATTTGGTTGATTACACCTACCTATAGCGAGCATAGTTAAAGTGCCACTCGATAAGTATAGTAAGTCATGCACTACTTGTCTTAATAGGCCACTTTCCTTTATGTTGTATCTTATATACAAAATATTTTGGCATCCATCTCTCTTCTTGTGTTCTTGATTAAGCTTCCTCTTGTGTATATTTTGTGTGTACTACACAATAGTTGAAGCAAGTCTTCCCACCACATGATTCGTGACAACTCATAGAGGGTGGATCATACATAGGAAGCATCCCTTCCAATCTTTGTGTTGTGGATCCCCGTAACATGGGAAGCTGCTATCTTTCCTACACTAGAGTGATAAATATTGGGCACTACAAATTTCAACACAAGTATAGAAGTCACAAGCTCATCTAATTAAGAAGAGCCAAATAGCCATCTCAACACTCCCCCTCAAGCTCAACTCTATCTCTGCAACTCCAAGTAAGCTTCAAAACTTTTGAAGCTTCTCTGCACCCAATGCCTTTGTGAAAATGTCAACTATTTGATCTTGTGTGGTGACATATACCAAGTCAATCTCTCCTTTGCAAGTACCTTCTCTCTCAGAAAGTAGTAGTGCACCTCAATGTGTTTTGTCCTAGTATGGAGCATTGGATTCCTAGCTAGCTATATGCTGCTCATGTTGTCACAATGAATGACAATTCAACCATCTCCTTTCACATCCAAATCACCTAATAACTTTTGCAACCATACCACCTCACGTGCTGACATAGCAGCACCTCTATACTCATCCTTTGTACTCGATAAAGGAACTGTAGGTTGCTTTTTGCTACTCCATGTAACTACTGCACAACCAAGGGAAAACATGAATACACTGGTAGATCTCCTATCTCAACCCAATCTACATGTGTGTCTCCAAAAACCTGTACATCCTTACCTGCCTCATTAAAAAGTACATAATGTAAATTGGACTTCACATACCTCAATATACATCTAATTGCATCCAAACGAGGCTCTCTAGGCATCTGCATAAACTGACTGACAAGGCCAATAGTATAGCTCAAGTCTGTTGGCCTTGTAATAGTCATGTAAATCAAACTCCCTACTATTCTCTTGAACATAATAGGGTCTTCTATCTCATCCCCAATGTCAGTACTCAACTTCACATTTTTCTCCAATGGTACTGAAAGAGGCTTACATGTTTTCATACCATACTTCAATAACATATCCAAGCCATATTGCCTTTGTGATAGCCATATACCATCATCACATCTGATCATCTCAATACAAGAAAGTATCTCAGCTCACCCAAATCCTTTATCTCAAATTTCTTCTTCAAGAAGTCCTTAACTTCAGCAATCTCATTGTCACTATCATCTGTAATAATCAAGTCATCCACATAGATAACTATGATGACCAAACTTGCATCTCCCTTTCTCACATAAAGTGAGTGATCAACATCGGAAATACAAAATCCAATATTGACAAGATACTCTCCAATCTTATCATACCATGCTCTAGGTGCTTGCTTCAGCCCATAGAGTGCCTTCTTTAACCTGCACACATATGTGGAATGCTCTAAATCCTCATAACCTATTGGATGCTCCCTATACACTTCTTCTTGCAATTCACCATGCAAGAAGGCATTCTTAACATCCATTTGCTGCAAACTCCAACCTTTGGCTACTGCCAAGGCAATCACGCATCTAACAGTTGCCATCCTAGCAACTGGATTGAATGTCTCTTCATAATCTATGCCATATATTTGAGCATAGCCTTTTGCAAACTAGCCTAGCCTTATACCTGCTAATGGAACCATCTGCATTATGCTTGACTTTGTAAACCCACTTATAGCCAATAGCTTTCTTATCCCTAGGCAAGAGTACCAAATCCCATTGCTTCTAATGTAGCCATCTCCTCATCCATTGCTACATCCCAATGAGCATGACCAACAGCATCCTCAAAACAAGTGGGCTCAGCATCCTCAACTAGCTTCACCATATAAGCATAATTGTGAGTTGCATAACCTTCAAAACCAAATCTTTTAATAGGGTATCTGACCATGGTAGACCTACGTACCATTGGATCACTCAATGAAGCCTTTACATTACTATGAGCTCTTTATACACCCAGTGTCCTAACTAAAGGAATACCAAGCTCATCATCCAAACTCTCTAAACCACTAGAATCTTCATCAAATCCCAAACTACTAGTAGATCCATCATTACCATCCAACACTTTTTTCTTTCTTTTGTCTTTGCCTGCAACACTTATAGATCCACTTGAAGATGTGGGGCTACTCCTTAGTCTCCCAGACTAAGGGCTCACTGTAGGTGTAGTACCAGATAATGTTTCTGGTCCACTAAGACTCCATGATTCTTGCTTTTCTTTCTACACATGGCTATCATGATCATTATCATCATCTAATACATCGCCAATAGGTGCATACTAACTACTCACCTCATAAAAAATAGCATCCCTAATCACTCTCTAAACTCACCTGTGACAGGGTTATAACAATGATACATTTCTACTCTAAAGAGTATCCAATAAAAATACATTTTTTAGCCTTTGGATCAAGCTTCTTCCATAGCTCATCTAACACATGAACATATGCAACGCAGCCAAATACCTTTGAGTGTGATACATCGGGGGCTTCTTGCCAACAAAGCATTCTTCCAGAGTCATCCCATGAATTGCATATGTGGGGGTTCTGTTCATAATATAGACATCAGTATGAATAGCTCCATATTTTTAAAAAAATTGGCATATTCTTTTCAGCCATTAATGCTCGTGAAACTTCTACAATATGCCTATTTTTTCTTTCTGCAACCCCATTTTGATGTGGGGTATACCGGCAAGTAAAATGAGAGAGACTTAATTTTTCATTATTAGATAATTACTACAAGTCTTCTTTCTCCTTCACCTTGCTCTCCAAGCTTCCATGTCTTCTCTCTCTCTCTTCCTGTCTTTCTCTCTCCATTTCTAGTATTTCTCTCTCCTTGTACATGTCTTTCTCTCTCTTCTACTCTTCTTCTTCTCTATAGTATTCTCTCTCTTCTTTCTCTCTCCCAGTCCCTCTCCTTGACAATTGGTATCAGAGCATAAGTTATTGGTCCCAGTTAGTCCTTCATTTTATCTAGTTACAACTTTCTAGTCACATGGAATTTTGAGTCACAGGTACACATGTACAGGGAGCAGTAGGGGAGTTCCCAAAGATTTCTGGACCACAAGGACTGCAGGCATGAGCATTAATGGTGGCTTGAACCAAGTTTGGAGGAAGGAAGACCGACTTTGGCAGCTCATTGGTCATTTTTGGCCCATTTTGAAGGTAAACTCTTAGTAACCGTGGTCACAGGAGTTAGAAGAAAGTCTAGTTGGGGTTACTTTTTAGGGAGACTCTTCTCTCTCCCCCTTTCTCAAGCTTCTTGCAAGATCCCATGGAGGTAATCAGCCCCAAAACTCTGCTCTTCCTCTTCCATGGACTTTGCCTTCCTTCCTAGGGGCTCCTTAAGCCTTTCAGCTACAGGACAAGTGGTGGAAGTGTTGTGTGAGACCTCCTCTCCCCTCCAGGCAGCCCCCTGCAATTCACGGTGCAAAACGCGGGCTGATTCCAGGCCAGAATGACAGCACCACAAGCCTCCTCTCCTTCTTGGCTCTCATCCCTAGCTTATTGCAGGTCATTTGGGCAAGATTGAAGCCTCCTTTCTCATCTTCTTGGACTTCTCTTCCATCTCAGAAACCCTAATCATATGCAGTCCATGGCAACCATGAAAGCTTGGCATCAAGCTCAAGAATCTTGAAGATTTTGGTCTCTTCTTGGTCTCGAAGGTTCACTCTTCAAGCCTACCTCAAGATTTGGCCATCAAGAAGCACGAGAAGAAGATTAGAAGCAAGATTTGAAGACATGCATTTTTGGGCAGCCATGGCTATGGATGTAGAGCTTCAATTTCATCAAGAGCTCTTCATGGGAAGGTCTTGAGCCATCCTATCTCCAAGCTACAACCACATTGGAGCTCATTCTCAAGATTTGAAGGATTCTTGGAAGCAAGAAGGCATTATGGAGTGCTCATTTGGAAGGAATCCTTCTCTTAATTGGTCTATGCAAGCAATGCCCTTCCCCCATTGAAGAATCCTTCTTCCCCAAGCTTGAATTCATCTCTTCTTGACGGAGCACAACCATTTTGGAGCTATGACGCATGCGGGATCAAATTGGAGCTCTCATGAAGGACTGAAGTGGCATTAGTGGCTGCAATCTTCATCAAACAACACAAGGTAACTGATTCTTGGCTCTCATTCTCTCCCATTAAGCCTCCTGTTGAATCCTATCCACTTGTTTGAGAGGATGCATGAGTCCAAGTAGGTAATAGGAGCCCCAAACATTGTATGCATGCTGAATATTAATCTCTGTCATTCTCATTTGATCCTATGGCATTGGAATGGATTTTATTCATACTAAAGCTTCATTGAGATTATACTTTTGCTTACCCATAACCCGTTTGGCTTCTTGTGAATTGGCTAAGCCAAGAATTCATTAATAAATCCATTGTATAAGGGTGAGTTGGTAGTGAGTCACTGCCGGTAAGCTCTCTATCCCTATTTCCAATTCCAATTCCAATTCCATGCACTTCATGAAAATCCCAAAATTTCCATTCCTAAAATGCATCTCATGCTGGGTGTTTAATTAATAAATGTCTGCCATGTATATTTCGGGTGAGGAAAAGCCCGATGCCAAGCGAGGTGGCAAGACAAAAGAGGGGTGACCCCCCCCCCCCTTGCCATCAAAGACCTTGAAGGGGTGCACAACCCAGCTCGGGGGGAACTTTGCCCACCTTCCGATGATCCGGAGCCCAAAACTCGTTTACACATAGAGGTATTTCTTGGGAAATTGAGAAATTGACTTGGCATGATGGAAATTTTGATGACTATGGCATGACACACTCTTGTATGCATGGGATGTATGATTGTACTTCAACAAATGTATCTTTAGATACACATGCAGCTATGTACGCAGTGATTTATGGGAATGTATTGCTTCACTTGGATTGAAGATGGATATATGTATCAGGGGATACACCTATGCAGTCATATATGCAGTAAGGGCAGTGGTTATGCATGTATGAGAGTCTATCTTGTTGGATATTGTCATGGGAATGCTTACTCTTATGCTCAGTAATGCTGAAGTGATGCCAAACATGCTAAGGGATGCTAAAGTAATGTATGATGCCAAGAAAACAGTGAATCCCACAGTGCAATAGAAGAGGAACCCAATTTCAGCCCTCTTATGACTATTTCAGGGTGCTGTAGAGAAATTGCTTGCATTTGCAGAGGAGTTGCCACTCCCAAGAATTGAGGTGATGACCTTGGAGAGTACCCTCAAGCCTTTCCAAGAACCCTGTTCAGTTTTGCATACCCACTTGGAGCATACCAAATACCTACAGCCCAAAACACGCCTTTCCTAGGTATAGACAGGGTGCTGGACTACACAGAATAGTCCCACATTTCTGATTACATAATTTTTTGTATAAAACTTGGGAACACTTGCCTATGCTCATCTCAAAGAGGGAATCACTGCCTCCATTTTGAAAAAAAAATTAGGTCAATCGAAGTTGTCTAGCTCTAGTTATAGCCAAAACAATGACAGGTGATCTCACGGAACTACACCTAGACATGGCGGGTAACAGGGGAAAAAACAAAGCAAATGAAGATGTTCAGCAATAGATAAGGGATGTGCGCACCCCAAGGGATGACACCAACTTTGAGGTTGAAGAGGAAGACCTCTATCACTCCATGGGAATTCTTAGTGCACTCAATCATACCCTCAGTTCACACGAGACTAGACATGCGGAGAGGCATAGGGAAGTAATGGAAGGTCAAGCTCAAATGGTGACGGAGATGTACCAAATGACCTCTACCATGGAAGCACTTGCAGCCAAGTTCTCAACGTGGATGGATTCCCAAATGAAAGGCAAGGAAAAAGAGGATAGACCAAGCATGCAAGTTGAAAGAGTGACCATCCCATCTGTGAATGCAGCCTATGCAAGTACCCAAGGTATTTTGGGAAGAACGAGCATTCCCAACATCAGCTTTGAGCAAGGAGAGCCCTCACAAAGGCATGAGGAGCCCATAAATAATGGGATGAGGAGTAACTCTCAGCCACCACCTACGCCCATGCCACTTATGCATGCTCAACCGTCTTTTGGAAGGAATCACTCAAACAATGGGTCATTTCTTGGCAGCCCAATGGATCAGCCTCACTTTGGGTATATGGGACAACCCCCCCAACCATGAAAGGGAGTTGAGAGACAAAATCATTTTCTCAAAGTTCAATGGCCAGTCGTCCTCCCCAGCTAAATTAGAAGAATGGATCTCGAAGCTTGAAGACTACTTTGATATAATGCCAAGTAATGACGACCAAAAGATACACTTTGCCACGATACACTTAGAGGGGGGCAGTACATAAAGAGGGAAAAGTAGTAGCTTGTTGACACTTGGGATGCATTCAAAGCTCTTATGATTCAAGTCTTTGTATCTCCGGTTGAGAAGGAGAAGCTTGCAAGGCAATGGTATGGCATAGAGCAACGTGGGATGACGATGCATGACTACACAAACCAATTCCTCAATCTCACAATGTATGTTGAGTCCATTAGTGACGATGCAAAGCTTCACAAGTACATTTATGGTTTGGATCCCCAACTCTCGGCTGATGTTTTAGCCCAAAACCCATCAGATTTGTTCAAAGCTATTGAGTTGACTGAGAGGTACTCTTGTAAGTACCGCCGAGATGCTTCATTTCAGCATGGATAGCAAAGAGGGGCGTCTCAGCCACTATGTTTGGGCAGCAAAGAGGACCTATGCAGTCACATTTCGGGCAGCAAAGAAGTGTTGTAAGGCCCGGGCAGTTTGGGGCACACTATGGCAGTGGAAATATGCCATTTAGCACCCGAAAGATCCCCACATACCCCACCTTTAATGCCTCTAGGGAAAACAGTAATTTCAGGACTGCAAATCAAGGAAGAGCTGAAAATAGACAAGGGAACAGCAGGGGTAAAAATGCTTCAACTTTTGGTAGTCAGCGCTCTATCTCGATGGACCTCTACAAAGAGAGGAAAGAAAAAGGACTTTGCTTTAAATGCGGGGAAAAGTATACAACCAAGCATGCATCTAAATATGCTTATAGGAATGCAAAAGCAAGGGTACATAGCATGTTAGTCTTTGATGAATCTCATGAGGATCATGAGGATGCAAGTGCCTTTGCAATCACTGCCGAAAATGATGAGGTTGAAGAGGAATGTGGGCAAGAAGAATTCTTTGACCCGGCTGACACCTTTCCATTTGACCCCGGCGGTCATGTAGATGTAAATATGGGTGATAAGAATGGTTCACATGTTGCTGCCACTGTTTGTACTATCTCCCTGGATGCTTGGACAAGATCTAAGAGCCCCAACACTCTTCGTCTTTAAGGCAAGATTCACAGGAAAGATGTATTTGTCTTGGTAGATGGTGGTAGCACACACAGTTTCATAAATAGATGAAATGTTTTGCCTCTGATTTACAGCAACCAATGAGGGTGCTAGTGGCCAATGGGAGTGAGGAAATTAGTACTCACTATGCCTAGCTGTACCTATTAAGCTTCCTGAAAATTATGAGCAGAAAGTGGATTTGATTGCACTCAATATGGGGCTGATAGACATTGTGTTGGGCTGCAATTGACTGAAAACTTTGGGCACCATTTCCATGGATTTTTCATTGTTGTGCATGCAGTTTTTCAGGGCTGGACAGCTTGTTCACCTACAGGGAATTAAAAAAGCTGTGAATTTCAGCTTATTACAGCCAAACAGCTCAAGAAAGAGTTCAAGAAATGCTCCCAGATTTTTGTGCTGCAATTAAACAAGGAAAATGCAAATCAGTCCTGAAAAATACATGATATTTCAGCCCTTAGGGCTCTACTTGCGGAGTATGGTGACTTGTTTCAGTTACCTATAGCATTACCTCCCAAGAGAGCGGTTGATCATCCCATTGATTTGGAGCCCCACTCCAAGCCGGTCAATAAACCCCCTTACAGGTTGTCCAAATGTGAAAGAGAAGAAGTGGCCAAGCAGGTCAAGGATTTAGTAGATGTGGGATTCATTGAGCCTAGCTTGTCCCCTTTTGCATCACCTGTCTTGCTGGTCAAAAAGAAAGATGGCACTTTCAGGATGTGCATAGATTACAGAGATCTGAATAAGATCACTATCAAGAATAGATGCCCTATTCCTAGGGTGGACGACCTATTAGATGAGTTGAAGGGAGCTAAGTATTTCACAAAGATTGATTTGAGATCCGGCTACCATCAAATATGTATGCGTAAAGGGGATGAGATAAAGACTGCATTCAGGACTGATCGTGGGCTCTATCACTTCTTGATCATGCCCTTTGGCTTGATTAATGCACCAGCCATGTTTCAGAGCCTCATGAACAAAATACTTCAGCCTTACTTATTCAAATTTGTATTGGTATTTTTCGATGACATCCTCATTTATAGTCGCTCAAAGGAAGCTCACCTTATGCACATGAGGCAGATATTTGATATACTTAGACAGCATAGACTCTTTGCTAAGGAGACAAAGTATTCGTTCATGCAGACTGAGGTTGAGTACTTGGGACACATTGTCAGTGAGGTAGGCATTAGAACTGACCCAAAGAAAGTGCAGTGTGTCAAAGATTGGCCCACACCTACAAATACTACCTCTCTGAGAGGATTCTTGGGTCTCTCCTCATTTTACCGCAAATTCATTCGGGACTATGCCACTATTGCAGCCCCTCTCACTGATAGGCTAAAAAAAGAAGCATTTTTTTGGGATGCATTGGTAGATAGAAGCTTTAATCAACTGAAAGATTTGCTTACTTCAGCCCCTATCTTGGTATGCCCTGATTTTTCTAGGGAATTCACCATTCAGTGTGATGCCAGTGGGAGAGGAATTGGTGCAGTCTTGCTGCAAGAACATGGGGTCATAGCTTTTGAGAGCCGAAAGCTGGCTGAAAATGAGAGGGTTATGAATGTTCATGAAATGCTCGCCATCCTTCATGCCATCGAGAAATGGCATCATTATTTGTATGGCAACCGGTTTAGAGTGAAAAGCGACCATAGAGTACTCAAGTACTTCTTGTCTCAGTCAAATCTGACTCCAAAGCAAAGGAGATGGGTAGCCACCTTACAGAACTATGACTTTGACATCACCCACACTCGTGGGAAGGACAATGTAGTGGCTGATTCCCTATTTAGGATGTGGGCATATAAAGTCTCTGCTATCATGGAGTTACACAGTGATTGGATACATGAGCTTCAGGAGGCTTACCTGTTAGACACTGATTTCAGCAATATATTTCAAAAATTACAACAAGGACAATGTGTGGAAAACTCTTCGTATCAGCTGGAAAATGGGCTTTATGGTATAATGGCCGAATTGCCATCCTTCATGCTTCCCCATTCAAGCAGAAAATCATGCAGGAGATGCATTCAGCCCCTATAGCTAGTCATTTGGGAGTCTTTAAGACCTATGACAAAATTGCTAAAATCTTTTATTGAAAGGGCCTTTGGAGAGATGTGAAAGACTTTTTCTTGGGCTACATGCCTTGTCAGCAAAATAAGGACAGCACCTTAAAACCAGCTGGTTTACTTCAGCCATTGCCTATGCCTAAAGGCAAGTGGACACATCACTATGGATTGAGGTGCTAAGTTTATGAGCAACTTTTGGCGGGCAGTTTTCAACTCTATCGGCACTCAGTTAGCCCCTTCCACTGCTTACCATCCACAGATAGATGGTCAGATAGAAAGGGTTAACAAATGGCTGGAAACTTACTTGAGGCATTTTTGTCATGATGTGCAGCATGCTTGGGACTCATGGTTGCATTTGGCTGAGTTTCCCTATAATAACTCCACACATGCTAGCATTGGAGTTTCACCTTTTGAGGCCCTGTATGGCTACAAGGTGCACCTTCCTATGGTTATCTTTAATGATAAATCCACAAAGCAAGGAAGAATTGGATAGAATGCAGGCCTTACTTCAGTAGTGTAAAGCTAACTTGAAGAGAGCTCAAGATCAAATGAAGCTTTATGATGATAACAAAAGATGGGATGTGGAGTTCCAAGAAGGGGATTTGGTGCTCTTGAAAGAGCCTAAGTCTAGATATGCCTCCCTTAAAGATGAGCCCAGCAATAAGTTAGCACACAGGTTCTATGGACCATACCGGATTATCAAGAGAGTGGAAGACTTGGCATATCGATTGGCATTACCCCCACCTACGAAGATCCATAATGTCTTCCATGTGGTCAGTTGAAGCCCTTCATTGGCTCAGCAGTGGACTATGTTGAGGAACTCCCACCGATAGATAAAGAAGGCATCATTCAATACATACCCGAAAAAGTCATAGGACAAAGTGAAAAGAGGCTTCGCTCTCGCTCGATCATGGAATACTTGATTAAGTGGCAAGGTTTACCACTCGAGGAAGCTTCTTGGAGGCCAGCTTCAGTTTTGGAAGAGTTCCCATACCTTTTAGAAGCAGATTTGGCTGAAATCTAGCTAACTATGGCCCTGTTTTCTCCCAGACTGACTGTAGACAGCACTCTGTTTTAAAGCAGATTTTATTCTATACTAGGGACAGCAACGCACAATATACATGGGCTTAAAGTACTTCTTGAGAGCTCTGTTTTGATGTATAGCACACCCCGTTCGAAGCCTCCCACATAAAGTTATGACAGATTCACTACAGCAGGGTCCTGTAGTAAACAACTTGCTGTCCACTGTCTACAGCCCGCATTTGCTCTAGATATTTGGGTCAAAACTCATGTTTATAACTCCCCAATAAGGATCATGTATCGTACATACCCCATGACCCATCATACACAATAATACCTCTTCATTCGTCAGTATACCCTTGTAATAATGCAGCAGAGTAGTACTCTGATCGGCCCCTCCTAGTTACCACACGTGCCCAAATTGTTTTTGAGGGCAAAAAACCTTCGGGTGGGGATGCAATGTAAGAGAGGGGGACTTAATAACGGGGAAATACTAGCTACATTTGCTGGTATATAAGGTGAGAGAGACTTAATTTTTCATTATCAGATAATTAATACAAGTCTTCTTTCTCCTTCACCTTGCTCTCCAAGCTTCCATGTATTCTCTCTCTCCCTTCATGTCTTTCTCTCTCCATTTCTAGTCTTTCTCTCTCCTCGTACCTATCTTTCCCTCTCTTCTGCTCTTCTTCTTCTTCTTTGCAGTATTCTCTCTCTTCTTTCTCTCTCCCAGTCCCTCTCCTTGACATCTATAACTTGTGCACCCACTTTCGGTCAATATAGCCGAAATCATAGTGTACCCTGAAACTGCTATCCACAACCTTGTGGCTCTAAAATGAGGCTTGAAATGGCATTATGTGCCCAAAAAAACTGAGATACAGAGCTCTTCTCGCAAATCAAATCTCACAACAATATGAGATTTTTATTCTACCCTATTTCCGATGCCTCCACAGGCACTATCCAAGAGAAAGAGTGGAAGAATGGGAGAGCTTCTTACTCGTTGCTTGCTTGCTCAAACCTTGTTTATTTTCCTTTACTTTAGTCTTCAAAATCAGCCTCTCTCAATGGCATGACTCTGATACCATGTCAAAAATCCTGTGGTGGGGGGACTTGCTTGAGTTGCTTCACCAAACACACATTGTATACACAAGAGGAAGCTCACTCAAGAACACAAGAAGAGAGATGGAGGCCAAAATGTTTTCTTGCTAATTTCTTATTCTTCTTCCACACACTCTACAATGTACACAAAGTATAGATAAGATACAACGTAAAGGAAAGTGGCCGACTAAGTCAAACAATGCATAACAGACTACACTAATTGACTAGTGCTATATCTTTGCTAGTTGTAGGTAGGTGTAACAAACTAAATATAATAAGTGATAAGTCAGTGGCCATGCGAGTATCATAATGACCGCCAACGTGCTAAGTGTAGACATGCGGACCCATCTAGCCAGGTGGTTCATCATCAATGTCCGCATGTGTTGAGCTTGCCATCTCAACAACTACTACAACAATTTTCAACAAGAAGCAACCATAGATGTATAGCATGTTCACTCACTTTTTAACCGCACTACAATGTTATATAGGTTGGGTCCTCTTATGTGGGATATACCTAAGAAGTGACAACTTGCCCAAGTGTTAGATCCATCTCCCAATCCAACACTATATGTCATGTGCATAAGAATACTACACCCAAACTCATGGAGAATATCAAATCTTTATCCTACATTCAACATTTGGTTCACCATCCTTTTGCACCAAAAAATCCATCCTTCCAACACCCTAAATCATAATCATTATGGAGGCACTCATTAGTCAAGCACATCGTTACTAATAGCTACATACTCCTCTACAAAACCTTGTCATCTCCACTACCAATTCAAGCATCATCCAACTAAGGAGGCTAAATACATTCCATACCTTCACCATCATGAACTACCTATCCATCAATAATCATCATCACTTCTTCATCAAACTATGCCACTTAAGTTTAAGTATCTCACATCTACGACGCATGCTACAGCACATGACCTTTGATGATGATGAGTACTAGGGGACTTGCACTTGTCTAAGAGGAGAAAAATATTGACCTAGTTTAAAATTTTCTATTGTCACGACAAATAAATTCAAAAAAATTTAAGTGATAGCCAACAATTGGAATTAGCAGGAAGAGACTAAGGTGGAGCCTAGAAAAATAGTGAAGTAAGCTTAGGACTAAGGCCTTGGTATTTCTTAAAGTTATAGATTTACTCATTTTCCATGTCAATTCTTGTGCACTATATTTTGAAATAAGTTATCAAGGACCCATTCCCCATAGAGAATTGTTATTGTAAAAACAAAGTACTAGGCTCACTCCCATACAAATTATGAATCTATGGATAAAACTAGAATTTCTAGCATGCCTACATACACCACATATCTTGTAAGCTAAATGGGAAAATCTCATGCATACATTTCAACATCCTACGAGTAAGCTATGAAGGCCTTGTCACAAGACCTAGTGTTGTAAGTGGACAAGAGAGGGACCAAAAGGTTGAGGGTGCTCATCCAAAACTCTACGTATATAATGTGTAAAAATCACTAGAGAAATCATTCTTGTGCATGCAAATTTTTGAGAGCCTCTCCTTCTTTATCTCCATCTTCTTACTTTCTTCGTTATATATTGAGAATGATACAAAAACCTAGGTGCATGTAGACAAACAAGATAGGTTGTTGTTCACAACCTTCAAAAGAATGCGTTGCAAGGTTATTATTGGGATAATATCCAATTACTAGGGCAGATTTATTTATAAAGAACCAAGTGCTAAATTAAATATTGAAATAGATCACTATGTAAAGTATATAGAATTTAGTGTTAAAATACAAGGTTTGGATGTTGCACAAGATATGGTGAGAAATTGGAAGAAAACACCAAATTCCTCCAAATGGACATAGGCAAATACTAGGAGAGGGGATTCTTCTTTAGATCGTATTGAAACCCCCCCCCCCCCCCCCAAAAAACCTTGGCCTCCATTTGCATGGTAAATAGACAATTCGTTAAATTACCTTTACGAAAAAGGGATTATAAGATGAATGTTTGAAGCAAGGAGACACAAAGGTCTCTTGACCTTATGATGCTGAAGGATAGATTTGAGTTGGTAGAGAGAGGAGAGAGATGATAGAGAGTGGGGAGCCTAACATTCAACCTTTTTAGAGGATGGGCAATTGTAAGGCTTGCGATTTCTTGAATACTTGCAATTTTCTATGCCCTTCATGTGACATGTTTGGGACCTTCGAATGTCAACACCACACATAGATTTAGTGCTTATCCTTATAGAAACTACATGCATCTACCCCACTTTTCAAGTGCGACATCACTTTTCCACTTAAAAACATGCTATGAAATCATTTTTGTATACTAATACCTTTAAGCTTCAACTATTTTATGTATCTAAACCAAATAATGTGAGAACTTTTGTCAAATTGTATCCATTATATTTGATTTAATGAAACTATTTATTGCAACATAACCTTCAAAGTGGAAACATTATAAACTTAGGAGGGCTATTGCACAAGTACCTTGGTTAAAAGGAACAACGGAGCATCAATACGTGAAATAACTTCAAGGCTAGGTCACAACATCAGTAAATCAAGAGTGAGACAGAGGAAAGAACTGACTATTAAAATGGTTTAAAAATGGTCTTATAATCTGCAAGAGTTAGACAATGTGCATGCAATGTAAAGTCTGCTGACTTTGCACAAAGCACAATCTCACATAATATGGTGATACTATGGAGAGAATAGTATATGAAGCCCTACAAGATGAGGCACCCTCTTTTGGAATACATATGCCATGTTTGTATATGAGTACATTATGTGAGTAGTACAACAAGACATATATATGTCCCTTAACCTACAAATAAACTAAGGTCTCAAATATGAAAAAGCATATTCGAGATAGCTTACCTACACTTAAAACTACATAAGCATATTGAATACTTATAACTACTTGTTGCTACAATACTCAAAAAACATAGTGTTAATCATTAATTAGATTAGTTGATAATCTTGAGTATGTTAGTAGCTCTTATAAGTAATCATCAATTTAAACTACTATATTTAGTTTCTATTAGTCAATTATTGACTTTATAAAATAGCTTTAAGCACTTTCTCAAATAGAGGAATTACTTTTTAATCCCTAATGGTGCTTGACTAGCTACCTGGCATATTTCCATAGTAGCCCTAAAGAGTTCTAGGATTTGAATGCAAAGAGGCTATCCTCTATGTTCTGAAACTACTTAACTAGAAACTTTGTCAAATCATCCAATAAACCAACGTCTTAGAATATTTTCCACCCTGTAGTACATAAGTGACCCATGTGACTACCTTTCAAGTCTTCACATTAGTCATTACTAGGTGTAGAAAAGGCCTTTTTGCCTTCACAAACTAATTTTAAAGTGTCCTTTCAAATGTGATCAAACAAAAAATGATGCCATAGCCTATCAAGCACTTCCCACTACTTGAAAAAAACCTTGTGATCTATTTTCTATTACTTGCATATCATGTTCAGATTTAAGTTCATGAATAACACCTTATAATACCTTTAGCATTACTTCTTGAGGCCATTTTCCACGCAACGTACACAAATTCATTATTCTCATTTGTCCAACTATGAGATGAGAGCACCAAAGCCAATTATTTGGATCACTTGTGATTCATTAAGGAGATGTATAGAATGCTTCATGGAAAGTCCTCTATCCAACCAATTTTGACATACATCTCTTTTGTTTGGTGAAATTCATGTCTCAAAGGTTTAGAGTGCAAAAAATAGGTATTTCATATTTATTATGATGATACTACTTTGAGAGTGCTAGAATAAAGTTTCAATGGCAATGGTCCATCCTTGCTATGATTCAAATGATAGTTAGGTACTATAAAATATCTTCTATACATTCCCATGAACTTTGTTGAATGGAATCGATTAACAAGTTTGTCTATTTCATTCTAGGGAGTTTTCATTAATGTCCTGCATGTTGATTGCTTTAGCATGAGCTTTTTATTTGAATGAGGCACTTTCTCTTGATCCGTAATGTTTTGGATACCCAATATGATGACATTTTCAATATGTAAGTTTTTTCTAGATGCAAACTTTGGAAAGTAGAATGTTTGAGGAGCTTTTGAAATGTCTCCCTTTAGAACCAATATCCATTCCTCCCTGGGTTGCTTCAGACAATGGTATAGCTTAATTTTTTGCAATGATGAATAGAATTCCAAATTTGACATTTAGTGCTTACTAGTGTGCTTGTTAGGAAAGTGCTAGCAATTTGGGTTAAGGAAGTTGATGTTTTGAAGATAGATATCAAAACAATGCAATCTATCTTATAGTGAAGGTGTTTAAAGATATCATCAAACAAGAAATGACAAAGAAACACATGGATGTGGTACTCAAACAAATATATTGTAAGCATTTCTTAAACTTACTTCAAAGTCACATGACTAGGTTTATACAGCACACATTTAGTGCTTTCTACAATTCAAAGACTATATGCAAAGTTTTCCTACAAATGTGATTGTGCTTGTCATTGGCTTCGCAAAGAACTACTCTTTCAAGGAGTAAAATGAAATTGAATGCATGTATTATTATTCTTTACAAGTCACCATCCTACTATACCTAACATATATTAGGGCAAGATTAGGGGATGTGAAATTTTCATTCATGCTTATATTTCCCATGATAAAGAACATCACACTTTTTTTCTAACATCATGTCCATTTGCATAGTTTAGGGCTAAAAAATCAAGGTTTTCGCTACTTGAAGCAATATTAGGTATGGTCTAATGGATGCACCACACTCAATTCAAAGCATCAAGAGCTTTCTTCTTTGTTTCAAGGTACCACTATCTTAGTTGTATTCAATTGGTTATTGACCTTGTGAAAATCAATTAATTTGTGTCCTATCTTGTTTTTTATCATGCAATTTATGTTTTACTCACGAGTCTACCGTAAGTGCTCAACACATGCATTCATTTCTCTATGTTCATGTAGCATTTGTTGATTGCACATTGAGATGCTATGGAATTTCTTTGCACCTAGCCATGGCAAAGGCAAGCATGATGGGGTAGGTTGTAATTAAAAGAGCTTTGACACATGAGTAATTAAATCCAAATTCTTAGTTTATGAAGTGTATGATAGATATGCTCAACTTCTTAATGCATAATTTGGGGGGGGGGGGGGGGGGGGGGGGAGGGGAGGGATAATGTATTTGGTAGGTCAAAACAAATGGATTACTACAAACATGTCATAGGATCACACTTGATACATTATATCAATGGCTCCTTAAACATGGATAGCTCTGCATTGAGGTGAAAAGTTAATTTTTGTTTTTGTGCATTATGAAATATGTCATGATGTTGGAGAAGATGCCTTAATAGCTAGTATGTGAATGAATGTGATTATTGTACGTTGGATACCAATGAATGATAATAAGGTTAATCGACTAATGATGAAGGACCAGCTATATCTATGTATATTAAATAGTATGTGAATGAATCAAATTATCATACATTGGATACCAATTATTTATAATAATGTTAACCAATTGTTGACAAAGGATCAAATATGTCTATGTATATGGGATCATGAGGCACCAATGATGATGCTCATTATGTCATGGGCAATAACTTTGTCTCTAATGCTAATGAGGATGGAGCATACTTCTAAAGTATGCATATTGAAGAAAAAATAATGTTGAGGATATTATTATGAATTAGCCAATAAGAGTAAGATATCAACTATATTGCTATAAGTCAGTCATTTCTATAAAGTCCCCAATGGACCTATAAGGTGGATAGCCACATAAGCTTAGACTATCCTTTGAAGTTCACAAGAACGTCTATAATAACATGCCTTTGGACCATAAAATGTGCATACCTACAATAACTTGTCAACTCACATTGTTCTTTTCTCCATATAAAATATACATCTATGATAATCTTCAACTCATTAAAATGTACTACCAACTCACATTGTGCTTAGTGACAATAGTGATGTATCTATACAAGTCTAAATAAAAGAGCTTGAAAAAGAAATATATCATATACTAGAAGTCTTCCACACTCTTAGTAGTCTAATCGGTTTGATAGATTTTCATGCTCTACAATCCCAATGTGCCTCTTCTAGCCCCACCACTACTCCTCGCTTGATCCAACTTCCATCACTGCTCCATTGCCAAAAGGAGGACAAAGAAGAAGGAGAAGAAGAAGAAGAAGAAGAGGAAGAAGAGGATGGGAAATGGACCTTCTCCCCACCGGTCCCTCGCTCCAATCTTTGCCACTCTCCCACCACCACCAGCAAGACATTGTGCAAGTAAAGATGTTCCGAATCAATCTTTTGTATATATTTGTTTGAATGTCAAAATTTTATTATTATTTTTAAGCATCTATACTTTGTATCAAGAATCATAGGTTCGAATAATCTAGATGGTGGCCGAATCAACATGCTTGTGTTGGGTGTCACTATGGTGGTTAAATTTGATTGGAATAGAGATATAATTTGGTGAAAATTTTTATTCATGAGTTTTAGTATTTTTTACATAGAACAAATTTTCAAGTGAAGATTTTCTAAAGTAATCATTTTCATATTCGTTCAAAGATATGAAAATGCTTACAAAGTGGTTTCTGTCCTGGAGAGACTCCAATGCATCCCACTAGCTTGTTTCTTCAAAGTAACTAATTCCCATGAGATACAATTAAGAGAATACTTGTTCATCCAAGAGAACTCTTCTCAACAAACTTCCACAAATAATTACTAAAAGAAAAAGTAACTACTGCAAAAACAATACTAGGAGCGAAAATAGACTTTAGAGCCATGAATTTGCATGTAAGGCTTAAAGATGCAAAGGTGGGGTTATTCAACTTGTTAGAAATTTTATCATTTATCTGAAGAGTAGTTAAGAAAGTTTCTTCATTGAATTCCCAATCCTAACAAACAACTTCAATGCCTAACAATTTTCCCCTTGATTATGTAAGACCCATTTCACTTCATCTAATATTGCAAGCTATTCCATCTTAGAAAAACCATGTCAATCTTCCTTTGCCTAGCAAAGAACTTGAAAGCAAGGAGGTTTATTCATATATCTCAAGAAGAGCATTCAATCAACCCTACTTAGGAAAGGTTTTATGGCCACATAAAAAAGAAGTGGGGCTAAAGGACCCCCTATCTCGCTAATCTATAAAGGGGGAAAAGAGTTATATGTGTACCATTGACAAACTCATAAGCATAAACATTGGAGAAGAGACTTTATACCATCCTCATGAAGTTTGAACCAATCCCCATAGATTTCAAAGCACCCATGATGAAATTCCAATTAATTATGCCTTATTAAAATCCATTCTAATAACCACAAACTCCTTGTTATACCAAGGGTGTAGTCCATTGGAAGTACCAACATTATGAAACTTCCATAGGTATAAGAAACCAAATTTCCTTGGATAAAGAATCTTTGGGAGAAAAGGACGAAGTCGAATTCCACAACAATAATAAGATCTAGCCCTAAGTAAAAATGATGGCTCCTTACCCTAGTGTGTGTCTTCCATGGTAGAAGTTGTTTTTAACCTTTGGGACTAGGCATAGGGAAAGAAATTGATTAATGAATATAGCTCAAAATAATGAGTTGCAAAATTGATGAATTCTAAAGGTTTAAACCTTAGTGCATACATCACCATCGCAAGCTCACAATCGTTCAATGATTGTGTGTGAGTACAATCATAATCATTAGATATGGCTTTCTAAAGAGCAACCTATTGATGATGCAAAAGTTGCTTATGGCATAGCAAGCTAATGATTTTTGGGTAGCCTTGTACGCCTTTCATGTAGTGGGCCATTGATAATGCCACTAGATCAAGGATGATTTTAGTGGCTAATATTCATCAATAGACTAGAATTTTATATTCTCAAATTTTTGTTTGAAATTTGAGTATGTCAACTTATAACTTTGAGATTTTACATTCTAATATTTTAAAAGAACATCCTATCAAATGTTAATATAAAATTTAGCTCCAATGATAAAAAGGTAAGAGATAATTTAGCATTATTGTAGCGAGTACCTTTAGAGTAAAAATTGGAATTGGGGTAAAGATAGATGGTTCAAGTTTGTATAGACACAATGCAAGCCAATGTTGCACTCCAGTTGATCAATACATTATCCATAGATTTTCCCTCGCAAAAAAAAGTTGGGCTTCGACGATTTCATATTTCATGATTTACTTCAATCATAATAGTTTATTTCCATTAACATGATTGAATTCCCATTCATTATATGTTTTAGTAATTTATTGTTGAGAAACCTTCAACATTAAGTTTAAAAATATAAAATTTTAAGGTTATATATATTTATGTGTTTAATAAGAAGTATTCATCCAACTAATTATAATTTTTTTTTTTGGTTTAGAATCAATTTGCCTCACTTTTTAAAGTCTAAACTAGAACTTTTGCCACATTCTATAACATAAAATTATATATAGATTCGCACTTTTTAAAGTCTAAACTAGAATTTTTGCCACATATTCTTAACATAAGATAAATACCTAGATCCTAAAGTTTTTTCTACTTTGGATAGTCATGAGGGGACTACAATGCTTGGTGAATGATCTAGATGATAAGATCATTGTCGATATGATGCCAAAAAAGGATTATTACAAGCATAATCTAAAACACGAGGCCCTCTATAGTTGGCTTAACATTTGAAGTGTTTACAATGTCATGTCTTTTGATAGTCCAACTCCCAAGAATTTGAACTTGTGCAAGTTTTCTTTTTTGGGATTTTATGCATATGCTATTACAATGGTGCATTGACAAGTGGTGGTTCTTAAAAATTGCCCCCAATAGTTTACTTTTAGACTTGTTACGAGTTAATCTAGTTTAGCTTATGTTCACTTTTTTTTGTCTAAACTCTCTTTCTTTTTAAAATACAACTTTGAGAGAGTCTTTATTTTTGAGATTTAAGAATGTTAGAAGCTCTTCTTGGAAACCAAAGGGAAAGGCTCAAACACATGCTAGTGCACACGTGCTTATTGAACTATCCTTTAGATTTGTAAGATAAGACTTTCAGTATAAAGTCATAGGTAGGGCTAAAGGAACAAAATGATCCTACAAAACGGTGTAGCCATGTAAACCATATTAAAAGAACTATAGAACTACATCTATGTCCACAAACCAACAAAAAAGTGTCAGTACTTCATGCCTATAAACCTAAGTTAAGCAAAACTAATCACATCTATAAACGAGCTATAAACCAACAAGAAACATTGTACTCGGTGTCAACATACAATCGAAAGGGCTAGAGCATAAACTAGATGTACACCTTCAAATTCATCATTTGTTAGGCTGAGATGAACCATGAAGAATGAGAACTTCAAGTTATGTAGCTACCTTGCCATTCTCCATAAGAACCTTCATTGATGTGAGATGAGACTAGTAAAGAGACAATCTCTGATCATGATAATGTGGTTGTCTGCTAAATGACCAGCATGACGGAATACAAGAGGAACTAAAACATGATAAACACGAGTGTTCAAAAACTCAAGAACAAGCTACAAGACATAATGCTAACATTGCATGAAGTTGATTGGATAGTTCTATGGTCAATCACAAAGAAGGTTAACAATTAAGGTTGAGTTGAAATATGGTAACATATAATATAGGTTCTCAATCGTGCAACAAATCAATGTGTTTTTAAATTGAACAAAATTATGTATCTAAAATCATAAAGACAAAAGCAACTAGAATAAAAAGCAAATCAATAGGTTTTTGGTTCCATCAAGCACAATTGACATGCAAATAAGCTCTAAACATTTCCTAAGAGGGTACCTAACATTAAGGAACACCTTGTCTAACTCCAGCCAAGTCCCCAAGGTTGACTAACTATTGGGTGTTTATATATGCCTACAACACATTCCAAATCTATGTGCCTTAATAATCACTCTCTAATCTAGGGTCTTTGACAACAATCAGTTAAATATTTTCACCATAGATTATTATTAAAGCTTAGCCCTTGCTCTTAAGTGAGGTCATCAACTTACTAGCTTCTAAAAGAAAGGTTACAAAGGAAAAATACCCAATTATCATTTAAGGTCAATGTGATGACACACATTACATCATATCACTATACAATTATTTTGAGAGATGCATGAACAAGAAATCAATGCATATTACTAATTTTGATGCTTATGATCATTTCCACCCCTCATTGTTCCCCATTCGAGATACCTTTATCATCTTCAAGTGTATGATTACTGATGATCAAATAATTTGCAACCGTTGTAAGCTTGATGTGGCAACAAAGAAAAAAACCTATCCAAAATGAATAACACAAATCAAGAAAGAATAGTTTTAGCCTATCACTGAAGAAGTGTCAAGAGTTCCTATCCACCAAGTAGGTTTTAAGCAATATAAGCATTCTATCTTGACCAATTACATCAGTGTCAACTTTCATGACACATTAACAAGATGTCATTCATTATTGAGGTGCAAACCATGACATTGACAAAAAATGAGCACCCCCCTGAATTGCTATAATTCATAGTGGCAAAGCTTGAACTTCAAACCTGTCAAAAGATGACGTACCAACAAGATAGTAGGGTTTGCGAGGAGGAACACGGAGTGAACTCAGCAAACATGGAGAAGGGAAGAGAAGAGAGAAGAAATTCTGATGAATGAAATGATGAAGATTTGAATCATGGAGTGAATGTGATACAAGGAAACAAGGGTGCCGTAACACAAGGAAGATGATGAAGACAGCCACGAACCACGAACCACAATATCCTCCTGAAGGGATGTGAGGGTAGTGGAGAGGCCGAAGAGAAGAGGTGACAGACTGAATGAATCAGCCATAATGAATGAATGAGAGAGTGGCCTAAATAGGCATAGTCAGTCTAGGATAGCGCCCCTTTTTGGGACTACAAACCCTAAACACAAACCCTAAACGCAAAACACAGAAACGCAAAAAACACAAACTGCGGATGAAGGGTGAAGGGTTTCTCAACACCCCCTCTCAAGCCCAAAAAGAGGAACAAGAGAAAAATGAGATGGAGATGCAATGCGTATACAGCAAGTGCCACTTGGACAGTGTCCCTCTTGGAAAAATTGTTCACTTGCCCAAGCGCCCTAATACAAAGATGATGAAAACATGCAATGCATAGAAATATCGGACTTTGTGTGGTTCCGAGAACCATAAGGATATGCCCGTACTCGATCTCGAGAAGTGGCTCCATGCTAACCAAGTGACCAAGGCAAGAAAATGTAGAGGACCCCTAAGATCCAAGATTTCCACCGCAAAGGGAACCTGTAGTAAAGAACAATCGATAGAGTGAACTGGAGAACCCGAAACTCAACCTCGGGAGAAAAGCCACTAGCTCCGTGCATTCATGTTGGAAGGAATGCGAAGGCCTCGTCACAAGTCGTCGTTGAACCTCCGAGGTCTCGATCTAGGTGGTACCTAAAGATCCTGGGTATCAGTAGATAAGATGACTGGTCGAAGACAGCCACCCCAAGAAAGTAAAGGATGGGTGAAAAACTTCATGTGAAATAGGTTCCCTCTCTGAGGTGGGAGATGAAGGGGCCCCCGCTGAAGTCGAAGAAAAAGTAGATGCCCCCTCTGAGTGCAAATAAATAACATCCCCCTCTGAATCCCCCTCTAAAGTAGATAGAGAATCCAAAAACTCATGGATCACGGACTCTGAAATGACTGATAACGAAGGAAGTGCCGCCAGTCATGCTGAAGAAGGTATCTGGGGTGCCGAAGAGCTCCCAAAGGTAGCCTCTCGAACCTGAGTAGTCAAGGATGGGGAAGGGTGGGACTCAGAATGAGCAAGAGGTGAGCAACAGTCGTCATCTCTCAGTAGAGCAGACTGGGTAGCCGAAAAAGAGGAAGGAGTTGAGCAGCCACTGTCTCTCGAAGAAGCGGACTAGCGAGGAGACGGTATCAAACAATCACTGTCTCTCGATGGAGCGGATTGCAGATCCATAGGTCATGGAAGTCACTATACCTGAAAATAAGTAGAAGACTGCCGCTGGCATTGTGATGATCTCCAAGAGGTCGTAGCGCTAATCGATCCTCCATATGCTTGAAAGGACTTAGTGCGTATTGGATGCGTCTTATTGCCTTGAGCATAGTACTCTGATAGCCGATGTAAAACGATTTCTGTAGCCCAGAAAGGAGAGGTGGCACAAGGAGTGTCTAATGGAAGACGTGTGCTCTGAAGGAATGGAAAGCAAAGATCGAAGTCGGCAAGCATCGATGGTGTGTCCAGTGATACCACAGTAGGAGCACCCAGTAGTCTGATCATCTATTGGTAAAAAAGCCATGGATACCAGTGTGCCTTGCTGCAGAAGAGGTCAACTACCATGAACCACAAACCGCAATGTCCGCCTCAAGCGGTGTAAGCAATGTGAAGCACGAACCGCAATGTCCGCCTCAAGGGGTGGGAGGGTAGTGGAAGGACTGAAAGTGAGCTGCCAGTGGAAGGATGTAACCAACAATAAGAGACTGCAACCAGCAAAAAAACGCAGGTGATGAGAGAGAAAGACTAAAAACGCAAGACGGCTTGTAGGAGAGAGAAATACTAAAAACACAGACAGCAGGATTGTGATGACGTGGCAGACTGTACGGCAACAAGTCTGCACAAGAACAAGTCGTCTGGCTGGAATCAGCTCCAAACTGTGTGAAGAGGACTGAAAATCAAGCGCCAACTTATAGAGACAACAATGGACAACTTCGACTGAGATGTCCTCCGCGAACAAGGTGTGGGCAGCAAGTTGAAACACCTGAAATCTACAAAAACGAGATTTTGATGCAACGGAATAAGAAGAGAAGTGGATGCCAAACCCGCCATTGGTCTTTGCCTTCACTGGAGTAGAGGATCTTCGCTGCTAGGTGAACAGATCCAGCTCTGATACCATGTCAAAAGATGACATACCAACGAGACAGTAGGATTTGTGGAAAGGAACACGAAGTGACCTCGGCAAACATGGAGAAAAGAAGAGAAGAGAGAAGAAACTCTGATGAATGGAATGATGAAGATCTGAATCATGGAGTGAATGTGATACAAGGGAACAAGGGTGCCGTAGCACAAGGAAGATAATGAAGACAACCACGAGCTACGAACCACAATGTCCTCCTAAAGGGGTGTGAGGGTAGTGGAGAGGTTGGAGAGAAGAGGTGACGGACTGAATGAATCAGCCGTAAGGAATGAATGAGAGAGTGGCCTATAAATAGGCATAGTCGGTCTAGGATGACACAACTTTTTGGGGCTCCAAACCCTAAACGCAAACCTTAAATGCAAAACGCAAAAACGAAAAAAACACAAACTGCGGGTGAAGGGTGAAGGGTTTCTCAACAAGGCCTTACTGATTTGATACTTAATGCATTGAGCATCTTTATCTTGACCCAATGACCGGTGGTTCAAACCAAGCCCTGTGCATGATACATATCTAGATTCATGTCCCCATACAGTAGACACATCAAATAGAAGTGATGCTACCATAGTAATCTTCCAATGTCAGTTTTCTCATGCAAGCCTACAAGCTACAGAAGTTCACCCCAAGCACCATTTTGGATTGGCAACTGTAAAACATACATCCTTAACGTAATTCTGTCAGACATTCTCACTCACAATGCAAATCATACTTCTGCAGCCTTGTCATTGCTAAGAGAGGAAAAACAACAGGCATCCAACAGGATAGCTAAAAAGAAATGTTCATGCTATAGTCTTGTTAATCATGAAAGAGGACTTTGAGAGCTGCTTGCTTTCTTTTACAAGTACAGGTGTCAACTTGTGCTGTATAAGTGGCTTGAAAATGTTCACATCAAATTTCTCTCCAGAGGCAAGACGTTTCCTGGCAGGAACAACGCTTCCAAACCAGAAGTCATTGAGTACTTCAAACATGAGATCCCAATATTCAGTACTACGTTCAACCCTAAATATAGCACTTCCATTTACAGTCCATACAAACAAATCTAGCCAATCTTTGTCCAAAATCTCCATTAAACCTTGGACTTGAGGCATGTAGTAATAAGGAACTTTAGTCCAAGGAATAGAGCGGCCTGGCTTTCCTCTGTTGTGAGGACACTTCACCTCAAGTACACCACTACCAGAATCTACCTCATCCACCAGACCATCAGGTGATGCTCCAAGCCAGTCCAGTTTTTCATCCCCCTCTTTATAGATTCCAAATGCCAGATATCTTACAGTGTTCCCAGTTATGTCACGGTACTCCTGTATAGCAGCTGGCTCTCTTTGAATCCCCCACTCTGTGGCTGAGTTATCAACAAAGGGCTTCCTCAGTCCTAGCTTCTCTGCCCACACTTGCACACGGCTACAATTTCCCCAAAAACCTGAGGCTGCTGAAAATGCACTTGAAGTCAGCCGTTCCTGTCTTAGACGCTGCCACTCTTTTGTCCGTTGCCTCAATAACAAAGTACTGGTATCTTTTTCAGCAGGTACACTGACTTCGGCCTCTGCAGACAGAATACATTTTTGAATGTCATAACTCATGAAATTTATAAAATAAATGCTTTTACTAAGCTAAATATGTACAGGTGTAGCAAGCAAATTGGAAGACTCGGTATGAATACAAACTTCATATCATAACTTTTCACGTGAAAAAAGAGTCAAGGAGATCATAAGTTGAGTCCAGAGAACTAAAGCTTTCAAGCCAACTCTAATTCACCTTCTGATACTTATTATTGACCTTTCATGAATTCACAGTCTGTGGGCTATCTTGGATCACCCAAAAACTGCCTGATTGGAAAGAAACTGTATCCCCCTACCATGTCTGAGGAAATAAATCTCATATAGTTGCTGCATTTACTGGATAATTGGATCCTCTCACATTGTTCACATGTGGGATTGACACCAGTATCTAGCCTTATGGGAGCTGATGATATAGCAGGGTGCTGTAACTGCTTTGTTTGCTGAATGTCACTTGCCCACCATTGCCTTGGTTCTCTCTGTGCTGCTAGTTACCTGTTCAAGTGATGGCATGAAAGAGCGTCCTCATGGCAGATGGAGTGGTGTGGGTGGAAGTGGCAATGTAAGCTAACTAGAATACAAAGTGACCTTCAGGGATAACATGGTTTGGCCCAGAACTCAGCCACCCAAACAGTCCGGCCGCCAAACTCCATGGACAAACAGCCACAATTCTTGAAGACTGAACCTTACCTGTTAATATGATTGAACAGCAGGTAGATTCTTTCAAAAGTGGTGTACAGAAGCACTCTGGTCACTTCTTAAAGCCCTCTATCAAGTCTGTATGCACTTCCAACTCTCAAGATCTTGTTATTCTCGAGGTGCTCACTCTTAAGACACAATCTCCAGTTCCATTTTGGTGCTACACACTTGTCCAAGGTGCCCTATTGTTGCTACTTAGATGCAACTAAAATTATGTCTCATCAGTCATCACTGTAGTTATAAAATGGTGTTTCATCAGCCATCACTATAAATCTCATTATTATCTCAGGCTTCAGCATTATTGAGTATCAAATTCTCTTGCTAGGCGTTGAAAGTTTTGCCAGACTTTTCCTCAGAGTATTATCACATATGGCTGCCACATGGCATGATATGCTTTTCTTCAATGGTTCTCACAACATGGGCTAGGTACAAATATCACCACCCTTAGGATATAAAAAGTTCCTGGATCCATTCTGATGCTTTTGGCCAGGTTGTTCAGATCAGGGCATTTATGGCTATTCATAGCCTTGTCTCCTATTGCACCACTCATCACAAGCCATTCCCTCCTCCCCCTTTTGCTGATCATCATCCTTTTACTGCTGCCACAGTATTCTTCTCTCTAGCCATTGTTCTCTCTCCCCTCAGTCAGATCTATCTATCTCCTTTGTCCAAATACCCTCACTCATCCTGCCCTCAAATTGACAATGGTGCACAAGCCTGGTAAAACTGGCCTTCAGAAACAATCTAAAGGGTAGTGAATATAAACAATCTTGTATACATGAAGTAAATCAGCAAAAAACAAAAGACTCACTAAACAAGAGAGTTAAGATGCTCTTGCATGGTAGACTGCACACGATAGACTCCAAATGATTGGCACCCCATACGGTATTTCTTTATCGTTAATGAAAGCTTACACAAATCACAAACGGCCAAGTGACTTGTTGTCACAAACCAGCACTCTCTCAATGCTAGGGATTCCCATGTGCCTTGCTCTTAAATCAGCTCGAACCTTTCTCCGAACCTTTCTCCAATGTGAAGTCTTCAATAGCTCTCACCAGCCTTGAATCATGTTGAATACATTTTATCCTCAATCCAATTAACCTATAAAAGTGACATCGAATGTTCATACCTTATCTCATAATGCTATGCACTACAGACAATGTTTAATATATGCAAATGTCAATTTCAAATAGATTTAATCTGCTTTATGAAGCCTCAACCATGTTCATGCATCAATCCCAATGCTTCGCCCAGACTTTGCATGCCTAAATCATTGTCAAACTAAGAACTTCAGACCTACACTACTACCACAACAAACTAGCATTCAATTCAAAGGGCCATTGCTTTGATCCCTAATATATGCATTTCATTTTCGAATTTTCCTAATTTTCCCATGTATTTCTCAGGACTGAAGAGCTGGAATCTCACTTCTATATACTCCAAATTAGTACAAATGGATGTATCTTCAACAATTTTACACAATACAACTAATCCACAAGTGCTCAATGACCTTGTCACCTTCGACGTTGGTCTCACCAACTTTCAAGTGTTCAAAAATGCACATGAACACTTCAATATGCCAAAACCTAAAATTGATAGCTAGTATTTGAGCCCAATTTCATGAATCATTTGCTTTGACAACTATCTTGCATAATCCCAATGCAAACCTACACTATTCCTCTCACGAACAAAAGGATTTCTTACAATGAAAATGTAAGAAAATCACTTTCTTTGCTAGAAAGTTATCTAAGAAGTGTATAAGGCTCGAGATCTCAAAGAATAAGAGAGGATCTCTTGCAACAATGAATAGACTCATAGAGCTCCCCAATGGATTTCCCATGCAGAGAGAAGAAGACTGGATGTTGTAATAACTCTATACACGCTGTTAGCTCATGCTTCATAGCTGAGACTTGCGATTTCTACATCAAACAAGAGAAGATTGGATGTCTACAAACTCAAGCTACTCCATGAGAAAATCACTTTCTTCACAAGAATGTTATCTCAGAAGCGTATAAGGTTGAGATCTCGGAAAATAAGGTTGAGATCTCGGAGAATAAGAGAGGATCTCCTATGATGAATAGAGTTACAGAGCTCCCCAATGGGTTCCCCATGCAAAGAGGAGAAGATTGGATGTTGTCCTAACTCCATATGCGTTGTTATCTCATGATTCATGCCCGAGACTTGCAATTTCTACATCAAACAAGAAAAGACTAGGTGTCTGCAAAATCAAGTTACTCAAATTAGAGAGAAAGAGACTTCAAAAAGCCAGGTTCCACTTTCTAAATGAGTAACTGATTACTCATCAAAATTTAAATTCGATTAGGGTCTAATTAATGCTTAAGTGAATAATTCTATGTGAGCTATTCATCGGACTAAACTTAAGCACTAGGTGTTAGCATTTGAGTCATCCCCTGGACAGGCTGGGTTAGAATTTCTGCACAGTTAGGGTTTGGTACAGCAAAGAGATTACAAAGGACACGTCAACAGTCGGACAGCAGACAGAGTACAGTGCCACATCAACAGACTACGCAGGTGCCACATGGCAGACTGCAATGCAGTCGGACAGTTTTTTAGGCATTATTTTTATTGCAGCCGGTTGCATTTAATGCAGCTGCAACCGACCTGTTTATTTTATGCCTTTTATTTCTGCTTTATATAGCAGTCCTCCAGCACATTGTTGGCACATTAGTCAGTGATTTCAGATTCTGATCTTAAGATCTATTGGCTGAGACAGACTGTGAACAGGCTGACAGAGATCGAGGTCATCAAGTCGGAGACATACGCAGATATTTCCTCTACCCCCTTGTGTATTTCTGCACTCTTATACAGCATACTACACCGCAGATTTTCTGCGTTTACACTGTCTCCTTTTCTCTCTCTCTCTCCTCTCTGTGTTCACTCTCTCTCAGTCTTTGTCCTACGCTTCCGCATCGCTGCACTCTGACATGGTATCAGAGCGGTGAAGATGGACTGACTGAGGGCTGAACCTATTTGAAGAGGAGATTTCAGCGGGACACAAGGCTGTGTTTCCAAGATTCGAGGGCGAGCGGGAGGGCTGCAGATTGGATCAAGGCTGAAGTGAGCGTGGGTGTGCGGGAAAGGAGTTTAATCGGTGAATTTGCTGCAGGTTATTGTTGTTCGAAGGGGAGGAAGGCTGCGTTTAAGGCCTTCCATTGCAGATTTTACCTTTTCATCGCATCCGGCAAGTGAAGAAGGTTTGGACAGCAGAGAAACCAGCCCTAGAAGGCTGTGTTTTCATAGTTAGAGGGGGCTGATTTTACATTTGTGTAGGTATTGCAGGTTAACATGTCTACAAAGACTAATTTGGAGTTCCATGCGATCATGGACAGGAAGGTGCCTGTCCTACCGACTCTTCCAACGGATCAAAAGCTTGATGGTGACAATTACTGCATCTGGCGGATGATAATGTTGGCCATTTTAGAGTCTTATGATTTGGCGGAATTGGTGATGGAGAAGATTAACAGGTCCTCGGTGAGGGATGAGTCCAAACTCTCTTCCAATGCTCGTGCGGAGTTGACCAAGGTCCAGTCTCATTGGGACAAACTAAATGCCAAGATTCGATCTTTTCTGTTTCTGTCTTGCACCACAGTCGTGATAGCTCACATCAAGCACTTGACGGTGGCTCGTGAGATATGGCTAGAGCTCAACCAGATGTACAACCGGATGACCCTGATGAAGAGGGTTTTTTTGGAGGTACAGATGCGGACTTTGTCCATGAATAAGTCTTCTTCACTTCGGGGACACATCAACAAGCTTCGGCAGCTTCAGATGCAGGCTCAAAATGTAGGGAAGCCTATTTCCTCCGAAGACATGGCGATCACTTTACTATCCCAGTTGCCGCTACGATTCGGTACTTTTATTCCGCTCTTATTGCTTCAAGGCGAGAGTCGACTCTTCGGTGGGAAGAGTTGGTTCCTATGGTCTTGAACCAGGAGGAACAATTGAAGGGACAGAATACTTTCAAATGAGAGACATTGGTTGGTCAAGCCTCTCAGAAGAAGGGGAAGGACCAAAAAAAGGAGGAGGACAACAAATCCAAGGACAAGAAGGAATCGACTTGCCATATTTGTGGAAAGACCAGTCACTGGAAGAAGGATTACCCCGACAAAGACAAGAAGGATACCAAGAAGAAGGACACGAAGGACTGTAGAGCGGTGCCTGCACCCTCATCAGCTACTTTTCTACACTTAGCAGTCATTGAGGACTCTACATCAACAACTTCTGATGCTGCGATGACAGCTCCCCACGCTCGAGAGTGGATTGTGGACAGTGGTGCCTCACGGCACATGACTCCTCCTTCCGTTGGTGTTGCCCATTTGCGACCTTCACGTGGGCAGATTCTCATTGGAGATAGCTCTTCTGTGTCTATTGTTGCGCAGGGTGAGATGCAACTTATTCCACATAGACGTGGTAGTACCCACACCTCTAAGGTGTTGCATGTGCCAGGATTGGGATATCATTTACTTTCGGTTCATAAGATTTGTGCTCTTGGTCTCTTGGTGGAGTTTGATAATGATACTATTCGAGTCCTTGATCATGGATCGAGGAAGGTTCTCTCTGCAGGGTATAAGGAGAATGGAGCCTACAAAATTGAAGTCTTCTTCAGCTCTTACTTTTCTTCTTCTTACTTCTCAGACACAATCCGAGCTATGGCATGCTCGGTTTGGCCACCTGAACTATGAGTACCTTCAAAAGGTGTCCCGAGGGTCGTTTGTCCGAGGCTAGCCGGACATAGTGGTGAGCCATCAGCCATGTGTCTCCTGCATTCGTGGGAAACTGCATCGGGATGCAATTCCCAACAAAGCTTCTAGGAGGTCTACTTCACCCATGGAGCTTGTATCTACGGATCTTTGTGGCCAATGAGGACCGAGTCCCTAAAGGGGAGCTTGTACTTCATGTTGATCGTAGATGACTACAGCAAGATGACTTGGGCCTATTTCTTGACTTTGAAGTCGGAGGCTTTCTCTCATTTCAAGGATTGGCTTCTCTTTGAGGAGAACTGTTTTGGCCGGCGATTGAAGACCTTGCGTTCAGACAAAGGAGGTGAATTTATGTCTAATGAGTTTGCTCATTTTTGTGCAGATAAGGGCATTCACCAGAAGTTTGCTAACACCAAGACTCCCCAAGAGAATGGCATTTTGGAGCGGAAGAACCGAAGTGTAATCGAGATGACATGCACCATGATGGAGCACCAACAGACACCTCAGTTTTTGTGGGCCGAGGCTGTGGCTACCGCAATTCACATCCTCAATCGATCTCCCACTTCGGCCATTGACAGGATGACACCTTTTGAGGCTTACTTCGGGACTAAGCCTGATGTCTCTTATTTTAGGATCTTTGGGTGTGACGCTTATGTGCACATTCCGAAGACGCAGTGTGATAAGTTCGAGGCGGCTTCCCGACGACAGGTTTTTGTTGGCTATAGCTCCCAATCCCAAGGTTATCGTTTGTTTGATCCCGTTAAGCAGGATGTCTACACGAGCCGAGATGTGCGGTTCGTGGAAGTACCGGCCACAGAGGGGGGTGAGGAGCACCCCATCCTTGGAGATCCAGGGGAGAATTGGGCTCCCGAGACAGTTTCTTTGGAGCAAGAACCTCTTAATGGAGATTCTTCTTCGGATTCAGAGTCTTCTTTTCCACCGGCCACCCCCGAGGAGCTTCCGCCGATGGATGTTCTTGAGTCTTCAGCAGATGGAGAGCGACAGGAAGAGGTTCCGTCCTCCTTGTTGGGCCCGTAACACACTCCGAGATTCAAGAATCGAGGGGGTCCTTGAGAAGTGGAAACCGCAGGATGGACCGCAGAGGTCGCAAAGGAATCAGGCACATTCTTCGGAGCTTGTCTGCTCCAACTATTGTTTACTGACCAGTGTTATGCAGGATCGAAAGCCCACTTCAGTGAAGGAGGCTTTGCAGTCTGATCATTGGCAGAAGGCCATGGAAGCTGAGTTGGAGGCTATTGAGAGGAATGGCACTTAGTCTCTTGTGCCTCATCCCTCTCATAAAAAGGTGATTGGTGTCAAGTGGGTCTTCAAGACCAAGTACCTTAGCGATGGTTCTTTGGACAAGCACAAGGGTCGCCTTGTTGCTAAAGGTTTTGCTCAGCGCCCAGGCATTGATTTCCATAATACTTTGCCCCCACTGCTTGTATGGCGACTATTCGAGTTGTTTTTGCCTTGGCTGGCCATAGGAGATGGCATGTTTATCAATTGGATGTGAAGTCGGTCTTTCTGAATGGTGACTTGCAGAAGGAGATCTATGTTGAGCAGCCTCCTGGCTTTGGATCCTTGGATGGGAAAGTTTACAGGGTTGAAGAAGGCCTTGTATAGCCTCAAGCAGGCTTCGCGTGCATGAAACAAGAAGATTGACTCGTTTCTTTAGTCGAAGTTGGGATATTGACACTCCAAGGCTGATCCGCAGCTTTATGTGCACACTTCCGAGGTCGGTCGTGTGTTGTTCGTGTTATATGTTGATGATTTGATTTTGACAGGGCATCATACACAGAAGGTCTAAGAAACCAAGACAGCTTTACATCAAGCATTCGAGATGACAGATTTGGGGCTTCTTCATTTCTTCTTGGGTCACGAGATTTATCAATCTCAGAGGGGGATTTTCATCTCTCAGCGGAGAGACATTCAAGAACTCTTGGTGACTTTTGCGATGGAGACTTATCGGCCCATTACTACTCCTATGGATCCGAATTGGAAGACCACTTCACACTCAAATTATCCCGTGATGAACGCTACCGTCAGTTGATTGGATCCTTGATTTGGCTTCTCAACACTCGTATTGATCTTTGTTTTGTTGCGGGTCTTTTGGCAGGGTTCATGACGGAACCCAAACACATGCATTGGTAGGCTGCTCTAAGGATTCTTCGGTATTTGAGGGGAACCTCTGACGTAGGGATTTCTTATCCCGCAAGTACAGATGTTTCAGATCTGGTTCTTGTAGATTGGAGTGACTCGGATTGGGCTTGCAATGTGGACCACTAACGGTCTACTACAGGCTACTGTTTTCTCTTGGGTACAGGTGTTATCTCTTGGAGTAGCAAGAAGCAGCCCACGGTAGCCCTTTCTTCTACTGAGGCGAAGTATCGGGCTGCGTCTTCCACCATATGTGAGGTTGTGTGGCTTCGGAGATTGTTGGAGGAGCTTGGCTGCCCCCAGACTCATCCTACTCTTCTGCGATGCAACAATGAGAGTTGCATTGCCTTAGTATGGAATCCAGTATTCCATGCCCGGACGAAGCACATTGAGATCCAATATCACTTCATTCGGGAGAAGCTTTTGGATGGGACCATTGATATGGAGTATTGCAAGACAGAGGATAATCTTGCAGATTTGTTTACGAAGGCACTTCCCCAAGCTCTTCTTCGGCAGTATTCCAGATCCCTCAGTCTAATGCCTTGTCCAAGATGTGAGAGGGGATGTTAGCATTTGAGTCATCCCTTGGACAGGCAGGCTGTGTTAGAGTTTCTGCACAGTTAGGGTTTGCTACAACAGACAAATTACAGAGGACACGTCAGCAGTCCGACAGCAGACAGAGTACAGTGCCACGTCAGCAGCCAGCCACATCAGCAAACTACGCAGGTGCCATGTGGCAGCTTGTAGTGCAGTCGGACAATTTTTTAGGCATTATTTAATTGCAATCGACTACATTTAATGCAGCCGCAGCCAACCTGTTTATTTTATGCCTTTTATTTTTGCTTTATATAGCAGTTCTCCAGCACATTGTTGGCACATTAGTCAATGATTTCAGATTTTGATCTTAAGATCTGTTGGCTGAGACAGACTGTGCTCGGACTGACGAAGATCGAGGTCATCAAGTTGGAGACATATGCAGATATTTCCTCTGCCCCCTTATATATTTCTGCACTCTTATACAATATACTACACCGCAGATTTTCTGCATTTACACTGTCTCCTTCTCTCTCTCTCTCTCTCTCTCTCTCTCTCTTCTCTCTATGTTCACACTCTCTCATTCTTTGTCCTACGCTTCCGCATCGCTGCACTCTGACAGCTTACTTTAAACTTAAGTTGCTCATTGGATGAAACTTTCAAATGATCATTAACTCTTAGAAAACTTTACATTTTCTAGGTCCCTTTGAAAGTCACAAATTTTCCAAATTCCTTTCCCTTGTCCTTGTACCATATAGCCTATACACTCGTCCACTGCATGCCTCATGTTAAATCCTTCACTATCGATCCAATAGCCACCATGCCAATCTCATTCTGGTGACATACTCTCTCTTGAAAGTTGAAGCATCACAAATGACCCCAATTGCACACAATTAAGATCCAACGAAATGACCGATATATGTTTCCAAGTAACCAATCGTATTGCCATTATTGCATGTATTGTCAATGTACATTTGTTCATACATGTTTCCAAGTAACCAATCATATTGTCATTATTGCATGTATTGTCAATGTATAGTTGTTCATACATGTTTCCAAGTAATGAAGCACACTATTGCTACTCTATATACTAAAAACATACAATTATCCATATATGATTCCAAGTAACCAAGCAAAATGTTGTTACTTCATGTACTGCTAATGTACAACTATCCAAGATGGCAATCACTACACTAGTAAACAACCAATCACACCCATATGACTCCATGGCTATCAAAGTGGTACGCATTGAACAACTAAATAACCAACCATAACTGTAGAAATACAAGTGTCTACAACACTAATTATAGAAGTCTCAAAGCTCATTGTCAACAACCAATACATATTTCCCGCTAACCAAGCATATTGCTATTATTGCATGTTTTGCCAATGTGCAGTTATTCATACATATTTCCAAGCAATCAAGCACACTATTGTTACTTCATGTACTGGCAATGTATAGTTGACCATACATGTCCAAGTAACCAAGCACACTATTGTTACTTCATGTACTAGCAATGTATAATTGACCATACATGTCCAAGTAACCAAGCACAATATTGTTACTCCACGTACCAACAATACACCATTATGCAAGATGGTTATAATGACAAGCCTAGGAGCCCAAGATGTTAATGGATGTCAAAGGCAAAAGTCGTCATAAGTTATATTGATTAAGTACTAGGTCGTGCTTGGTATCAGTTTGTACCTAGGGTATTTTATTAGCCATTAAATGTCAGTAGTGATATTAGAAACTAAAAATTAAAAGTTGAAATAATTTATGTCTAACAAGTACTAGATGATATTCGCTGTCAGATTTAGACCTAGATTAATTTATTGGCCACTAATATCAATGGTGTAGTGACATTAGAAACTAGGCATTAATTAATTAAATTAATGCTAGGGTCTAAGGACCAACAACTCCTTAGGGATATATGGAAGACAATTTGGCCTGGCCAATTTAAGTATTGGCTGGTGAAATCATTTTTTTGGGCACTAAAATAATTATTAAATTAATTTTCAGAATTGATATTCTAAAAATTAATTTAATAAACTGAATGATGCTGGAAATACCAGAGTGCAACAAATGCGAGAGCGTATGGACAAGACTAAAACACAATGCACACAAGGAAAAGAAAGAGAAAAGAGACAAAAGAATGCGGAAAACTATAGTCAATAAAAAGAAAATGAAGAAGGCAGATATACAAATGGGCTGTCTCCTCAAGTCGATCTCTCTCTCCACTACTTGAATGACAAGTGAAGTGGGCAAACAGGCTGCCAGCTATATATACCATGAAATCTGGCAATAAAATAATCACAGCAGCCAGCCAAAACTGGTCAACCAGCGGCCAGATCTGGCCAACTGGCTGTCATACTGCCACATGGCACTGCTGCCTACCCCGAAACTGTCCCACCTGCTCGGTAAAAGGTGCCTGCACTTGGTGACTGCTGAAAATGCCCAAAACTGACAAGAAATACGTTATTGTGCCTAAGAGAACTAACTATACCAATTGTAGCCTGACAATGCCAATCTAGGGGATGTCTAAGCTCTTCTCCTCAAAGATCAACCATCCTTATAAGTGTGAGAATGCAACTGACTTCAGCTCCAAGAAGTATACCCACATTATCCTGCTAAAATCATCGACAATAAGCATAAAATACAAACTCCCCTTCATGGACTCTGTCCTCATTGGTCCACATCAGTCCATTGAAACAAGCTCCAAGGGCTCCTTAGCCCTTTGTGAAGCCTTGCTTGAAATAGCATCTCTATGCTGCTTGCCACGAATACAAGATACACACGGTGGGTGGCTCAACCCAATCTCTAGCAATCCACGCACAACCTGACCATGAGCTGCCTTTCAAAGGTATACTCATAGCAATCCACGGACAACCTAACCACGAGCTGCCTTTCAAAGGTGCTCGTAGTTGAGGTGGCCAAACCAAGCATGCCATAGCTTAGTCTGAGTTTGAGAAGAAAGAAGAAGAGAAGAAAAGGCACATGAAGACAGCATCTTATAGACTCTATTCTCCTCATGGCTTGCACAAAGAACCTATCAAGATACCCCATCAAGAACTCAGAAGGAGTCCTTATCAAACTCGACTATCAAACGAAGAGCATAAATCTTGATCATTAAGAGAAGATGATATCCTAGACCTGGCACATAGAGCACCTCTGATGTGTGAGCAATGCCTTGTCCATCCATAATCAAATTGCATATCACCTTTGCCTTTGATCGGGACTGAAGAGCTGCCACCTACGAGAATTTGCCCATGCATCGGACGCATACAAGCAATACCATTTGAAGGAGTCGTGTGGAGAAAAGCGCCACCATCCACAATCCACACATGAGACTGTGGGGCCATCAATGGTTGTTAAAGGAACATCGAACACATACTGGTAGCACCATCTACGAGCACATACATATGCAGAACACATGTTGGACAGCTCCCATTGCGTTGATGTATGGCTGATTATTCATGTTGCAGCAGTCTTAGTGATCATTTGCAGATCTAGGATTGTTGCAGATGTATTTTTGGTGATATTGCTGAAGTAGGAGTTACCTGGTAGTGATGTATGCATTTAATGCATGCTGAAACTGCAGTCATACTGCTGAAAGTCATTTGTTCTATTGTTGTACACATACCTAGACTGATTCCTGCTATTATTTGCTGAAAATTTGGGCTGAAATCAGCTGAATATTCAGCTCATTTTTGCTGTCATAAATTGCAGCATTGAATTTCTGGTGTATTGCTGAAAAATGGCTGCAAATGCTTCCAACAGCAGTGACACTAAATCCCTCTTTGAAATCAAGAGATTTGATGGCATTGGCTTTGACTTGTGGAAGGATAGGATGCAAGGCATTTTGTTTCTCAAGGACTCTAAAGATGCTCTCTTGGAGACTAAGCCTGCAACTATGACAGATGTGGATTGGGCTAGACTTAATAAGAAGGCCATTGCATACATTAAGATGGCAGTGTCTAATGATGTACTTACAAACATCAAGCGTCTTGATACAGGTTATACTATATGGAAAAAGCTTAAGGATACTTATGAAAATACAACTCCTGTGAATCAAGTGCATCTTATGAGTAAACTTGTGAACATGGAGTTGGATGAGTCTAAGCCAGCATCTGAGCATCTGAGTGCTTTCACAGGGGTTTTGAGTCAGTTGGTAGGACTCTGGTTTGACGGCTTTCGATGATAAATTGAAAGCTATTTTCTTATTGATGACTTTGCCTGACAGCTGGGAATCTTTGGTTGTGTCACTTAGCAGCAACCCCGCTTTGACTTTTGATGGTGTTAGAGGTTCAATCCTTAATGAAGAAATCAAAAGAAAGTCTAGTGGTGAAAGCAGTGGCTCAGCTTACCATGTAAGAGGCAGATCTAAAAAGAGGGGTAATGCAACCAATAAAGAGAAAAGTAGAAGCAAAAGCAAGGGCAAATAGCAGGATGTCACATGCTATCAGTGTGGGCGTAAAGGGCATAAAAATCCCAATTGCCGGTACTTCAAGAAAGAGCAAGAAAGAAAGAAACAGCATGGTAAGAAAAAAAAGGATGATAAAAAAGACGATGACAACTCTTTCTCAAAAGAAGTTGCAAAGACAAATGTTGCATCTAGTGTGGTAATTGAAGAGCTTCCTAACAATGAAGAGATACTTGTTGTAGCCTCATGTAATGATGTAGATATTATGGTAGCAACACGTGATATGCACATCACCAAAAAGGAGGTAATTGATGCCTTACTTTCAGCTCATGATGGGCTGTCACAATCATGGATAGTGGACAGCGGTACCTCTTTTCATGTTACCCCCTCTTTGGAGTCATTTTCTAAATACACTACAGGTTGCCTAGGCAAGGTTTACTTGGGTAATAACTATGCATGTGAGATAGAGGGTGTTGGCATCATTCACTTGGCCCTTAAAAATAGCCAAGAGCTGATTTTGCAGGATGTCAGCATTGTATCTAGCATAAAGAAAAGTCTTCTATCAATTAGGCAACTTGATGCTAGAGGGTATTTTACTACCTTTGATGGTGGATCTTGGAAGGTCCATAAGGGCTCTATGCTGATTATTAAAGGCAGCAAAAGGGGGACTTTATATTACTTGCATTGTAAAGCATTACTTGGCAAGTTCTTGGTTGTGGCTGAAGTCCATTCACAGATGCAGCTACGAGCACAAAAGACTTGGTCATATCAACCAGAAAGGCCTTCAAGTTCTCTCCTCTTTAGGGAGATTTGATGTAAAAGACTCTAGTCTCGAATTTTGTAATGATTGCTTATATGGAAAACAAGTGAGGTCTCCTTATTACTCTGGTGTCATTAAGTAGTCTAATGCTCTTGACTTAGTACACTCTAATGTGTGCACTATGCCTCTTAATTCGTATGGGAGTGCACGCCACTTTGTTACTTTCATTGATGATTTCAATTGAAAGTCATGGGTGTATGTACTTAAAAGCAAAAAGGAAGTGTTGGATGCTTTTAAAAAGTTTCATGCTTTTATTACCACACAGAAAGGACTTAAGTTGAAAGCCATAAGAACAGATAATGGGGGTGAGTATGTCTCAAATGAATTTAACAAGTTTTGTGAGATGCATGGCATTAAGAGGGAGTTGGCAACCCCTTATAATCCCGCATCAAATGGCATGGCTGAAGATTTAATCGCACACTTTGTGAGAGGGTCAGATGCATACTATCCACAGCTAATCTCCCATAGTTTTGGGGAGAGGCTCTTAAAACTGCAGTTCATGCATGCAATCGCTCTCCCAATCGTGCATTGGAAAATGGCATTCCTGAAGAGGTTTGATCTGCCAAACCTGCTTCATATGACCATTTGCATGTCTTTAGTTGCGATGCCTTTGTGCATATACCTGTAGAACAAATGACTAAACTAGACATGAAAGCCATGAAGGACATCTTCATGGGATATGGAGATGAGGAAGAGATGGGTTATAGAGTTTGGCTTCCTCACGGCAACAAGATAGTACGCAGCCGAGACGTAGTATTTAATGAGGCAAAGTTGCTGAAAAATGCTACACATGGTGATCTTAACAAAAAGAAGGTCAAATTTCAGCATGAACAGCCAGCCATTAGCTGAAAGTTTTGTTCCTTTTGATGCTGAAAATGAGCAGCAACCTATTGTGCTACAGCTAGAAGATCATGCACAGCAAATAGATGCACAAGATGAAATAGGACAGCAAGAAAAACATGCTTCTTTGACCATCAGATTGGCGTTAGGTACCATTAAACGCCACTTCCCTAGTGTCACCAAAACTGACACTTATAGCCAAATGAATGACCTAGACCAACAACTTTTGCCTTTGACATCCCATGATTTCCTTGGGTCCCGGGCTCATAAATTTACTCTAACCCCAGATACATCTCACATGTGCAACATTTACTTAACCATGTGATTAAAAATTAATCCACATGTTAAGTGAGTTTTCAAAAATACATATCCTCATGACATTATCCTCCATCTTGCAATACACCACATCAATAGTCTCATCCAAGAGCTTTTGCCGAATGAAATGGTATTATATCTCTATGTGCTTCAACCTAGTATAAAATAGGGATTCCATGCCAAAGCAATGCAACTCCCATTGTCGCAATGAAGCAAAGTAGGACCTGGCTGAGAACAACCATGTTGTGACTGCAAAGTCTCCTTCATGGAGATAGGCTCCCTATCTTGTGTGGCACAAGATGTCAACAATAGTTAGTACAAACAAGCTCAATGAAATGTGCCTAGTTCCTTTGAGATCACCGCAAGCCATCCTACATTTGTCACTCCTCAGAAACTTCCTCAATCCCTGCATCACGAAGTGTATCACGTGCCCAACAAGGAGAAGAACAATACTCCCCTCATCACTTTGCATCTGATGAAGACTCTAGAACATCCACCAGTACCGACTCAACAAGTGAATCCAATGGTGAAGCAATCTCCTCCTCCATTGATGATGGAGCTTCAAGAGGCATAGGCTCCAAAGACACTAGCTCAAGTGCCCATCTGTCACCCCGATCTGAAAGTACAGGATGGTCAACGTCCCCCTTTGCAACTAGAAACTCCATGAACCGAACATCTTGACTCATGTATACCTCTCATGAAACATCATAAAGCATGTATCCTTGGGACTGCGAGCTATAACCTACAAACACCTGTCTTTTGGAAACTGACTCAAGCTTGTCCCTCTATTTCTCCTGGATGTGAACATAGGTATCGCACTTGAATACCTTGAAATACAACACATCTGGCTTTTGATCAAACTAAGCCTCAAAAAGTGTCATATCAACCATGGCTGATATAGGTGATTGATTAAGGATATGGACAATGGTGGGCACTACTTGAGCCCATAGACACTAGGGTGTCTGTCGATGCTCCATCATAGTCCACGCCATCTTAATTACACAACGATTATTCTACTCTGATATGCTATTCTCCTGAGGTGTTCGTGTTGGCAAATTCTTGGTGAATGCCACGATTTGCACAAAACCTAGCTCCTTGGAGACAAATTCCCCTCCTTTATGGAACACAAGGTCTTGAGTTTCCTACCAGACCTATTCTCCTCAAAGATCAACCAATCCTTTAAGTGTGAGAATGCTTCAGACTTCAACTCTGAGAAATATGCCCATGTCATCCTACTAAAATCGTCAACAATTAGTGTAAACTCCCCATAAGGAGCTGTGTCTATGAGAGTGCGCAACGGAAGAGGAAATACGAACACGGAGGGAGAGAGAGAGAGAAAGCAGAAAATAAGGAAGAGAAATCTGCACTGCCTGAAATGAATGCTGAATACACTGAAATGGACTGATCAGTCCCTGCACGCAGCCCACAGCGTCAGTGAGGGCACCAGATCAGGCTGATGATGATGGCAGCACCACCACGGGGGAGGAGTGTCGAAATCTGCAAGAAGACAACTGACCAAGTGGGGAGGGGGGCTGCCAATAAATAGGCAACGGACAAACCCTAACCCTAACCCTAAAATGGGCGCAAACCCTAAAATGGGCACAAACCCTAAAAGTGCCCTAAAATGGGCGCCCCACAACAGTGACCAAATAAGTGGCCGGGCAGCCAGTGGCTGCCCACTAAAAGCGGCCAAAAAGAAATACACAACCTAAGACAGCCAATCAAGAGTGACTAGCCTCCCCCATCATAACACATGACAGACATGTCAGAGCTCCTAATGTCCTCGTCTGACTCAGACTGAGACTCACAGGCAGGAGATGACAAGGCATGACAAACATGACTGCTAACACCCCCTCTCAAATCCTGGATGTGGCTGAAGGCCGAAGAGGAAATAGATCCTGGGGTGGCAAGAGGAATGCCAATGTCGATGAAGTCCGTCGAAGTAGACTGCCGCTGAAGGAGCTCCTCACGATCCTGGAAAGCCCCCTCTAAAACACTAGGGGCCAGGGAATCCACAGCCGCATCACCGAGATCGTCCCCCTCTGAAAGGGATGGGGGGTACGAGGGAACCACCGGAGGAGAAGGTGGGGGATGGGAAGGAACCTGTGGAATAGAAAGTGCACAAGCGGGAACGGGTGTAGCAATAGACTGCCTCGGAGGACCCTACATCAAAGAAGGGGAATGGAGCCTGTAAAGCCCGCTCTCCTGCCAACCTGTAGATAAGACAGCTCCTGTAGAAGAATCCTCAATAACAACGGCATGCTCGATGAAGATCACTCGTGTGCCAAGCCTCGTAAGACCATAAACTGAGAGGAGGGAAAGGCCCAAATTCGGAACATGTAGGGCCTGTGAAAGGAAGCTCGTAGGTCGGTCTGTAAACAAAGGCAATGTGCCAACACCACTAATAGGCACCGATAAAAGGTCACCAACAGTGACTGAACCCTCTGATGGACAGAGATCCTGTAACAAATCACCTCGGGGAGTCATATGACTCGAAGCACCACTGTCCACTAACCAAGGCTGCGCAGAAGACACTGCAGCCACGGAAGAAGGATCCTCCTCCAAAGCATGGATATGAAGGAACACTGACTCATGGGTAACAGCTGGTGTAGAGGTAGAAGAAGGCTCCGATGTAGATCCACCCTTCGCTCCCGGACGAAGGTGAGGGTACTTCTTCCAGCATTTCTCCTCTGGATGTGTCCCTTTCCCACAGTGTGGGCACTTCGGGCTCTCTGAATCTGAGTCAAAGCCTGAAGAACTATCCTTCTGCGTAGCCTTTGACTTCGTCTTCTTATTCTTCTGTCCTCCCGAACCTGCAACAAAGGCTCTAGTGGAGTCGGATCCACTAGCACTGACCTCTCTGAGTCGCTCGTCATGCTCCAAGACAAGCGGGGATAGCTCCTCCCATAGAAGCTTCTCACGGGTCCTCGATGTAAGTAGGCTGGTGTAGAAGACATCAAACCGAGGCGATGGCAACTGAGTCAAGAGAATCATGGCCATATCTTCAAAAGATATCGTCCGACCAAGGGATACAAGCTCATCCCTCATATCCTGTAATCTGTTGGTGTGGTCCTTCATGGAAGGACTATCATCAATAGCGAGCATCCGCAACTTCTTTTCGAGAGATATCCGGTGGGCAAACGTCTTCTGTTGATAGAGAAACGCGAGCTTTCTCCACACATCTGCTGCAGTCTTCAACCTGTGAACATGAACAAGGACAGAATCCTGCAAACTCAGAAGGAGGAAAGATTTGGCTCTAGAATTAAGCCGATCCCATAAGGCTGCACGATCCATAGATGTCCCATCTGCGGGATCCACCTTAGGCCGGGGAATAGGAATAGAAACAAGCTCCCAAAGATCGAAGGAGTCCAAGATACACTCCACCTTGCAGGACCATAGCGAAAAGTTAGAGCCATCTAACCGGTTCTCTTTGGGCAGCTGAGGAAGTACGGGTACCTGTATAGGGGGTACCAAAGGCTGCATCTTCGGCCCACTAGAAGGGGCTCGCCGAGATACATGAATAGAAGGGGGACGGGAACAAGGAATAGACTCCGTATGACGATCCTCGCGATAGAAATCACGCCTCCGTTCAGATGAATGTCGAGACAAAAGCTCATCATCTGAGTCATCAAAGCCTGTAAACTGATGAGAAGACATCTTCCAATCTGCAAAATACCAAACACCAAAGAAAACTGTGCCGATGCCGAAGAATGACCACCAGAAGGGTCACCAACCACCAGAAGAACCACCAAACTCCAAGAAATCAGGTCGCCTATCACCAGGAGGTGAAAACGCAGCTGTGTAGGGCATAAAATCCGGAGGGAAAGTTGCCAGGCACCAAAACGCAGCCCAGAAAAGAAGCACCAGCTGGAGATGAACCGCCAGGAGGGAAAACAACCACCTTGGATGCAAAACGCAGCCTGTAGTGGAGTCGCCCAGCTGAAAAGAAGGCCGCCCAGCTGAAAACACAAGGAGACAGGGCTGTTGATGATGTGGCAGCCTCTGGAAGGGGCTGATGCAGCAAACGCAAATATTCAGACCACCTATGCAGCAAACGCAAATATTCAGACCACCTGGAGGGGCCGCCTAGCTGTTGGAGAGAAGGGGGGCAGCAACAGATGAGAGGTGTGGTCTCTCTCCAGTCGATGAAGACCTCCGTGCTCTCAGTTTGGCGATGATACCATGTGAGAGTGCGCAACGGAAGAGGAAATACGAACACGGAGGGAGAGAGAGAGAGAGCAGAAAATAAGGAAGAGAAATCTGCACTGACTGAAATGAATGCTGAATACACTGAAATGGACTGATCAGTCCCTGCACGCAGCCCACAGCGTCAGTGAGGGCACCAGATCAGGCTGATGATGATGGCAGCACCACCACGGGGGAGAAGGAGTGTCGGAATCTGCAAGAAGACAACTGACCAAGTGGGGAGGGGGGCTGCCAATAAATAGGCAACGGACAAACCCTAACCCTAACCCTAAAATGGGCGCAAACCCTAAAATGGGCACAAACCCTAAAAGTGCCCTAAAATGGGCGCCCCACAACAATGACCAAATAAGTGGCCGAGCAGCCAGTGGCTGCCCACTAAAAGCAGCCAAAAAGAAATACACAACCTAAGACACCCAATCAAGAGTGACTAGCCTCCCCCATCATAACACATGACAGACATGTCAGAGCTCCTAATGTCCTCGTCTGACTCAGACTGAGGCTCACAGGCAGGAGATGACAAGGCATGACAAACATGACTGCTAACAGTGTCCTCATTAGTCCGCATAAGCCTATCGAAACGAGCTCCAAGGGCTCCTTATCCCTATGCATATGAAGCCTTGCTAGGAATCACATCTCTATGCTACTTCCCATGAATCCAAGAGACACGACCAGTGGCTCACCCAATCTCCTGGCAATCCACACACAAGTTGACAATGAGTGACCTTTCTAAGGTACTTATAGTTGAAGTGGCCAAACCAACCATGCCATAGCTTGGTCTGAATTTGTGAGAAAGAAGTAGAGAAGTAAAGGCTGATAAAGTCTCCATCTTGTAGACTCCATTCTCCTCGTGTCTTACACAAAGAACTTGTCAAGAATCTCCATCAAGAACTCGAAGGGAATCCTTATCAAACTCGACCATAAGGCCAAGAGCACAAATCTTCCTCACTGAAAGAAGATGATACCCCAACCCCAGCACATAGAGAACCTCTAATGTGTGAGCACTACCTTGCCCATTTGGAATCAATTGCATATCACCTTTGCCTTTGATAGGGACTAAAGAACTATCACCAATTAGAATTTTCCCACGTATCACACACATACAAGCAATACCATCTATAGAAGAAGTCATATGGTGGAAAGTGCTACTATCCACAATCCACTCACTAGGCTATGGGGCCATCATTGCTGCATCACTAGCCATCAATGTCAAATCCTCAATCACCTCCAAAGGCAACTAATGAAGAAGTAGCCACATCTCTTGAGCCCTTCGTAGATTTCTTCTTCTTGGTGCTCTCCTTGTCCTTGTCAAGGCTATCATTCTTCCGATGACTTGTCTTGCTACAAATGTGGCAAGTAGACTCCTTGGCTTTATCTTGCTTGGTCTTCTCGTCCTTCTTCTTCTTCTTCTTGTTTTTCTTCTTCTGTTGAGAAGACTAACATGTCAACACCTCCATCTTGGGAGTGTTCTATCCTTTGAGTTATTCCTCCTAATCCAAGACCATCAGAATCAACTCCTCCCACTTAAGGATATTTGACCACCCTGAGGTAATCAAGGTGGAGTAGAATACACTAAATCAATGCAATAACTGTGAAAGAAGAGTTATCACCATGTCCTCTTAGATAATTGCCTTCCCTGCATTCTAGACATGCATCTGCAATTGCTAGCAGATTGGACGCATTCTGTAAAAATAACAAGTATGCTCTGATATAATGTCAAAATAACAAGTATACTCTAATACCATATCAAAATATGACTACTATGAAAGTAAACCAAAAGGACAGTAAGGTCTGCAAGAGGAAAAACACAATGTATAGGGCAAACACTGAGAGAGAAGAGAAACTCAAAAAACATTGAAGAAGAAAGAAGATGGTGAATGATGAATCACTCAATCGTGCTAAGTGAATTAAGCTGATATAGCAGAGCTAAAGCTCTGAAGATAGCTACACTATCATGTCTAATCAAGCAGCAATATCTGTAAGAACCTTGCATTATAGAAAGAGTGAAATGCAGTTCTCTGAGCAGTAGGGTATAAAAGGTAATGCTGAAGATGAAGTATAGTTGTCGAGGGAGCGGAATGCAATCCTAAAATGCCATCTAAGAGGAGGAAGATGATCACCAGCTATAAACACGTACTCTTAAAGATGAGGATCAACAAGACGGTCTACTAGATGAGGAAATGCAACCCTTGATGGAGTAGAAACTGCAAAACACAGCCTAGATAGAATAGCATGTGCCTGTCGGAGGTGTAGCTGATGCCGTGAAGTGCCTAGATAGCAAAACACTGCTTGGGAGGATGGCACCTAATGATGAGGAAGGTCACCAAGTGATGGAGCAGTCAAATGCAGCAGTGGAACGCCGCAATAAAACGCCACAATAGAACACCGCAACAAAATGCCAAGTAATATATGATGGAGTAACACCACTTATTAGTTGAACCTCTACATCAAAATACTTAAATTCCTCAACAACATAACATTAGAACTTACAAGAGAATCAAGATTTGAAAAGTTTAATGTATACATGAATCATGATTCAACTTAAGACAATAAACTATAAGTTGTCATAGACAATAAACTCAAGATTGAAGGCTCAACAATGAACGGTATTCATATTATGTCATATAGACTCAAAAAAGGGAGTACTCATAATTCATAACTCGGTAAACAATACGTTAAAAAGAAATACAACTATGATGTATCAATATCCAAATGCCATTGAACCATAAGCATGAATCTACATAATCAACTAATAGCAAGTCTCCAAATTACAAGTCTATGAATCATCATATCATGATCTGCCATCTAATAACTCATGAGAGTCACTCAACATCATCCAAAGCCATCTCTCTCTTGGCCTTCTCAGGGCTACTAGCAAGAGCACTACTACTGCTACTAGAGGAAGAGACATCATTATCATCATCTACCACGGGAGCTATAGAGGTAGAAGCAGCTCCACGTCGAAGATGAGATTCTCTCGCTCTAGCTAATGTATGCTTGAACCCAATGCGGAGGAGTAGACATCTCATATAGCATATTGTAGATGTCTATCTCCTTCTCTAGAATGGTAGGAATGTCCCTCACCTTCTCTATGTCAATATTATCTACATTTACTTGCTTTGGCTCAAGTGTGTAACTTGAATTCTTAATCAAGCACAAGTTACAATGGTAAAAAACCAATCTCTCAAGTTAAGCAATCTTCAACTTATTTCTATTTTTGGTGTGAAACAGTGCCCATGGGCTCCAATTTCTCTAAAAAAGACCACCACCACAATCTTGTGAGAGAACACGAATAACCATCCTTTTCTACCAAATTCCAATAAAAGAATAAGAAGAAATTCAGCACACTTATTTAAGTTACAACTTACATGTACCATTGTATGATGTATCATGTAACATGTTTATTGTTTAAACTTTACTCACCAATGTCGGAGCACAATTTCCATACTCTCCCACGAAGACACTAGGTGGAGCTATGTCTCACGTAACTCTATTGTGGGGTATGTAAATGAGAGTGTGATTACGAAAAACTTAAGGAGATCATCCTCAAGTCGTATAATGATGGAAACATCTCCATCATCCACTTACTAAAATAATCTTATAGACCCTCTTCAAGCTCCTCACTTGCATATTGATCCTCGCTACGCCAAAGGAGATGCAAGCAATGTAAAATAGCATGGATTGGTTTGTGAAACCAATCCCATCTCTTGTTCCACACTACACGAATGTCTTGCACTCTATAACATATATAAATGTTAACCTGCTAACCTACATAATAATATAAATTATAAATCATGATAGATTATAGATTAGAAAGGTGAAATTAGAATGAATGGCCATTGATTCACTTATCTCGAGACAAGATGTTTCTACAAAGTGTCTCTCCAATTTGATTCATGTACACATATAAAAGGCCTAGAGTTCTACCCTCCATATCAATGATCCTCAAAACTGTGTAAATGGGAATCAAAGATTTCGCCAATGCAACTGCATCCTCCCAATAGGCTGAATAAATGGCGAAGCCTTAGGCTACTCTCACTCATCCCATACAGCCCACTCTCTAGAGACAACCATCCTCAAGAGGCCTTGGCGGACTCTAACAAGTCTTTCTACAACAATAAATATGTAAGCAAAGTGAGTGGTTGATGGCTTCAAAAGATCCAAATCATTGTTTTCCTATGGCATGCACTCTAGGCCTCTTTGTCACAAACTTTACCATGCTTCTACCTCTCTTGAAGAGGTCATCTATCCATCCAACCTTTTCCAAATCCACTATGAGTAGATCCAAACAATATGATGCACATGGAATCCACATGATCTTAGAGAACTCACTCTCTAACAAAGCACCCATAGCCACATAGTTACTGCCATTATCAATGATGACTTGCATTGTATTCTCTATACCAATCTCCAAGATGGAAGCCCTAATGTGCCTATAGATGCACTCACCTATAATCATTATCCTTGCTACCGATGCATCTATGGCATGCAAAAACATGGTCCCTTTGTAAGAGGACACCAAGATGTTATACACATTCCTCCTCCTCACATCTATCCATCCATCACATAAAATAGTGTAACTATACTTCTACCAAGTAGTCTTCAAATGTTGCATCTCTAGCTCTACAGCTCATTTCTCTCAAGCTCACGTGTGCAAAGTCTCATAGGAGGGGACCTCCTACTCACATCCAATCCAACTAATGGCCCTAATGGCCCTTTTCCACCTATTTGTACATGCAACATGGTAAGGAATGGCACACTATATAAACAATGTTGTGATCTCACTAGTAGCCTCCACCTTTGCTTGCTTTTGAAGGGCTATAGAAATACTTGTCATTTCGGCTGGGGCACAGTAAAATGACAAGAAGGCCCACTAAGTAATGCCACGGAGGCAAACTGTGGTACCAACTAATCCACACTCAATAATGCCTAGGTGGCATTCCCAGGCCGTAAAAATTCCCAAAGTGTGTGTACAAGAGGATGAACCTCCATCATGGAGACACCACTTGGCTATGGAAAAGATGAGGGCCTAAAGGCTATGCCCAAGGATGAAGGACCCTCTGATGTGATGTGTGAAGATATGAATGGTGTTGAAAGGTGTGCAAATGAAGATGAGGGAGGGATGGGTGAGAGATTAAATGGATTTGTGATTGGTGTTATAGTAGGGAATGAGTTAGATTCCTTTTGTCCATTAAATGCAAAGAATGATTCACCAAAATCAAATTGACCATGAGATGTAAAAGTTGAAGGAACAGATAAAGCAGGAGCACTCACCAATAAATCTTGCAACTTTTGCCTACCTTTTCTTCAGTTCAAATGGAAAAATCTATATGCTTCAAGGCTTATGAACCAATACTTGGTATGAAGAGTTCCTTCATTCTAAGCATCACTTTCAAATCAAGACCAAGGTTTCTTTGAGAGTACTCGGCTCTGATACCATGTAAAGAAATACCGTAACGCAAAAGCATAAATGAAAGTGTACGACAAAGCATAAACTCAACAAAACGCTGTTAGGGTTAGGGTAACTCAAAGACAATGAACGCAATTAAAATCTAAACGAATGAATAAATATAATACGATGCTCATGCAGCAAACAAACCGTGCATGGAATGAAACTGTACCCCGAACTCTCATGTCTCGAGGACCACAGCAAAGGTAATGAGCTTGAGAGTGTGCCATACTCCTGACGAAATCCAAAATGTAGCAAGGCAGCCCCTAGATATTGGACAGCAACAAAGGCAACAAACAATGATGCTAGATCAGAGTCAGAGGAAAAAGAGAGAGAAAACTACCAAATGTAGTGTCTAGAGGTAGGCGACAGCCTGGGCAGCAGCAACAGTTGGGGCTAACTGCAACAGGGAGGATGACATGGAGTGCAAGGCAACAGCAAACTAACCCAAACGCAGCCATGCAAAAGATGCTCGATGCCCGCAGAGCCACCAATCAGCAAAATGCAACTAGAGGCTGGCCACCAAGTACAAACGCCATAGGATGGAGGGCTAGATTAGTTGGCAAAGGCCCAAAAGGGGTGCAAACAATGAGATGGCACCTAGAAACAAGCATCGAAGTGTGGTAGATAGTAATGGGCAGCTTTGGCTGAGATGTCCTCTACAAATGGGGTGTGGGAAGCAAAGCTAGAGGGCCTAAAACTTGCAAAAACGAGATTGGGCTGAATGAGGGCAACTTGCATATTTATAGAAAGTTTCGAGACCTCGAACCTCTTCCCATTTTAACTATCTCGAACCACTCCCCATTTTAGGGTTTTTCAATAATCAAGCATTTTTGGGGCTATTCAAGAGGCTAATTCAGAATGTAATGCATATTTTAGCTCAACAGGCCCTGCCTTGGTACGACAATCCTTGTCCTCATGGTCGATCTCTAGCAATATGTGCAAAACCTATTATTTTTTGAGTGACTATCGGATTGGTTTGTCTTTGGTTCCGTCTGAGGAAGGGGTGTCACACTCTTATTTTGAGTTGCCTTCACATCTTGAGAGTTCTTGCCACCTCCAATTTTCCCTTGCAAAGAAGAGGCAACCAGACCCCTCTTTGAATAAAAATGTGGGGAGGACTTCTTGCGGACTTGATCATGTAGCCTTGCATAACGCAAGAACTGACATTTGAACTCATAGAAGGTTGGAAATCGAGGCAACAAGATGATGTGTTGGATGAAGTGGAAGTACTTTTCAAGAAGCTTGTTCAAAGATGTAACTTCATCGTCATTTGACTTTGGTGAGCCAATAGTGACAAACTCAACAAGTAACCGTCAATATTTGGCTAACTTAACTTCTAAATCATCCCCTTTCTTAATAGAAAACTCTTGAAATCTCAAAGTCAAGATTGATATGTCAAATGTGATCTCAAACCGCATAGCGGTCAATGAGATGACTCCAATGCTCAAATGCAAGGGGAAAATATTGTAACTGAGAATGGAACTCACGAAGCAACCTTGCATTAGCTCAACATTGGTTGTGGCATTGTGGACTCACCATTGACGGATGTGATCAAGGTGAGCTAATCATGCATAGGCTCTAAACCAATGACTAGGTCCCAAAGACCGTGAGATTCAAGCATGTGTTGCACGATATTTGACCAAGTGGTAAAACTTGACTCATTAAAATGAGTCTTATCCATGAAGACATTCTTGGTCGTAGCAACAAGAGTGATAGAGTTGTAGGATGGGGAAGGTGGCTAGGGTGGCTAGGGTTAGGGAGTGGAGTACACTTGGAAAGTAATCCTAGAGTACCCACCATGCATGCGTAAAGTCTACACACTCGATACAAAAGTGAGAATGGACTAACTAGGCATGGGCATAGTGACCATATGAGTAGCCCATGAAGGAGGTATAGCCACATGTAGGGGCAAAGGATGGAAATTCCTTGCATGGGAGTGACCCATGAAGTGTGTGATGGTGCACCACAAGTAGAGAATGAAAATCCCTACATTTGAGAGGCCAGTAGATGAGAAGGTGAGTGTCCGAGATAAGTGAGGGAAATACCCATCACTGCCATGCCAAGGTTAACAGATGTGCTCACTTATGCATGTGGGCAAGGCACAATGTTAAAGGGTGGCTTTCCCCCTGACAATGTACCAGGGTGCAAAGTAGCATTCACCTAAGGATAGGTAACATGGGGTGTATAGAGAGAGAAGGAACTAGGAGCAAAGATGGAAGACCCAACTCCCAATGTGTTGGATCTAGAAGTGGAGTGCAATCCTAGATTATTAAATGCAAAAGAAAGAGATTCGGAGATGTGGGTGGGATGGGAGGTGAGTGAGATAGAGAATTGTCAACTCCATGCTCAAAAGAGAGAAGATATAATCCTAGGTATACTTGTAGATGTATAATTGCATCTAGAGCCTCCTCAATTAAAATTGACATACTGAAAATTATCCAAATCCTGCACACTAAAAGGAGAAACATGGGAGGGTTTTTATTCATATGACTCAAAAGGATTATACGACCCTGACATGAGACCTGGCTGAGATGAAAAAGATGGTTCACCACTCACCCCAAATGCTATATGTCCTTGATCAGAGAGGTGGCCAGCCTCACCAACCGATCCGAATATTGTAGGAAAGCTAGTAGGACAAAGGTAAGTACCATACTTGTTGCTCATGAATTCTTCAGAAATCCTCATCTGTCATGAAGTTAGGAAAAGGAGAAGGAAGAAAAGGTGATGGTGAAGTGTCATCATCAAGTCCATAATGCTTTCTTAGGGACTCCAATGATGGAGAAGCTTGATAAGACATAGTAGGATCCCAAGGAGGAGGACTCTAAGACATTGAGAAATGGTTACGTGTTATTCGTGTGTCTCGCACAAAACTAAGCCTCCACAATACCATTGGATACTCTTTAAAAGAGCACCCGCTCTAATACCATGTGAAGATATGCTAGGGTTTGCATTGAGAAAACATTGAATGTATGAACACAACTAAAAAACAATCACACAATAAATGCAAATCCTAAACACGAAACGCAAAATAGAAGCTTAAAACTCAAAACGCTAAAAAACGAAGACAAACAAAGAGGGAAGATAACTTTGAAGTGCCTAACTCAATGCAGTAAATGAATGTAAGAGTGTACAAAATGCTTGAGGGCAAAGTTCTCCAACGATCAGTGGCTCTCATGGGAGCAAATTGAGAGAGGTGTCGATGTGTGTCATCCACCGAAGATGGCTCCTGAGTGCATTAACCACCAGTCGGAGTAGATGTTGATGAAGAAAAGTGTTGAAAACACAAAAATGACTTGTTGAAGATGATGGCAACTAATTACCGGGTAAAACAATAGGAGGATGGGCGACAACATAGACTATGTAGCAGCAATCATTGAAGACTGGCTAGCTAGTGGAAGAGGGCTGATGGTGGCAGAAACCTACAAGACAAGGATGGGGCTAAATGGTGGGCAGCCTCTCTATTTACAGATGTGAAAGGATCCTCCCAAATTAGGGTTTTGCATGTGGGACACAAAAACTCTCCAAGAACACTCCCTATTTAATGAAACTTTTGGTAATTCACTACTTTGGGACTGTTTTAAAGAGCTAATCATAGGGTAATGAAATTTTTAGCTCAACATCTAGCACCCCATACATCGAGTACTCCACTAAGATCCTACCATGCACTTGCTCTTCCAACACGTTCAAACATTCTACCAATTTAAAACTATTGTTGGTCTCTTCCAAGCTCATGGACTGAAGCTTAGTGGAGTTTGAAGCTCTCTCTGACGCCAAAATTTTTGTGTTATACCATGCTTGTCTGCTATTGGTCACTTTTTGTCAATTCTGATTTCATAGCCCAGTTTACACTTCTCCTTTTATTTTAATCAGAGTGTCTACAGAATGTTGCACACAAGAAACTCAACAAGCAAATTTTCCTTGCTTGGAAGATGAAGCTTAAAGATATTGTTGCAGCAACTGGATGTTGGCCACAATTTCTACCACTGACTGCAGAGATGAAGTAACAAAGGAGCAGCAAAATGAATGGGACATCAAGAAAGCCCGTTCTTATCAATTCAATCCAAAGTAAAACTGTGATCAGTTCCCAGCATACAAGTCCTCTTTGGGTTTGTGAAATGCTATAAGAGCTACATACACTCAAAGCCAAGTGCTCGAGCTTCAATTCAACAACATAAAGATTCAAGGAGGATATAACACAGCTGACGAAGTGGCAGCAGTAATTTACAGGAAGTCCAAGTTCTTCTAGCCGAGTGCTCCTGTCTAACATCTGTATATGCTTCTATAAATTTTCTTGAACATTGCAACTTTCGGTGCACCTGACATGTATGCATTCATAATATCTGGATGGCATCCAAACTATCCCAATTCCATCAACCAATGCCATTGGATTAAGAGGCTGGTTAAGTATCGTGAAGCTGAGCAATATCCCATCACTTAAAATGGTCCATGTTGCAAGAGACCACCTAGCCCCGGTAACCTAAAAAGCCTCTTAGGAGTTTACCCTGCACACTTCTCATCTACTGATTTGGAAATTCTCAACAATAAGGTCAGCAAAAATCTTCTTGAAAGGCAACAACAATTCACAAGTTCCAAAAGGAGGTTGGACGTCTCTTAGTATACTTGAACATAATTCGGACTCTTGTTTCAATGGAGCAAGCAGCGCCATAAAAATCAATCCTTCCTAAAATTGCTAACTTCATTCCAGCTTCTTAGTGAATTCAAGTAAAATCATATTCAAGGGTTCAAAACACAGAACTGTAACTGCAATATATGTGAGAAGCAGAAAAAGGTCGGCACCTGTTGGAAGGGGACTAGATCTTGATGAGCGTGCTCGGAGTGTGGCTACGCGAGCCCTCTGCAAGACAGACCATGGAGACGAACGCTTACGTCTCGTGCGTTGGACGGTAAGCATAATGGCATGCGCGCGCAAAGAACTCACTCTCCTCCTCTTCCTCCCGTATTGTCCTCCTCTACCCCAAATTAAAGTTTGAAACTACTCAAATTACTCGCACAAGTGAACATGGCATGTGCTTATTTGCACGCCCATGGATGTTAGTTCACAAGACCATAACTTATTGCACAATTAATGTGACCTCGGAAGATGTAAACTCGAAGGAGTCCTCAAATGACTCATTCCACATGGCTTCGAAGCTGTCTATGGCCTACTAAATGCTCTCTCTCTCCTCCTCTCCTCTCCTCTCCTCATTGGACGTTCACTTGAATCAACCAAGAGCTTCAACTTGCATGTGTTCATGAATGTACATGTCCATGCTTTGTCTCCAATAAGTTGATGAACCTATGTGTGGTGAGTGTCTAAGCTAACACTTTGTGCTAGAATTATGCAAGTGGGTGGTCTCCCTCCCCAGACCACCATAATAGATCAAGTCCCATATATGATGGATAAAGGTCAATGGAGAGGCCATTAGTGTCCATGATTTTAAGGATGATCAAATGTAAGGCTTTGGTCTTTCATGAGATTGTTAGAGCTAAGTTGAGGGACTCCTAATATTGTGGTGGAGGCTCTTACTAGATGAATGCCATTCATACATAGCTTATGGGGCTCCCTAGACACAAATTTGCATGGCTACCCCTTGAATCTTTCCGATAACTTGCTATAGAAGGTGATATTTCATGTTGGTATGTCTGAAAGATATCATGGTTTGAGTTACATGGTTTTAGTATGGACATGCTACTACCCTTTTGGTACTCTCCTTATGCACCATCTCCTAGACACTATTGGATACATAGGTAATCATCTTGGAGACTGCTCAACATTGATATATGACATTGGCCACTAATTTAAAGCTCATACACCTCTAGTCTTTACTAAATACAATAGCTATTTGCTATACACACGTCTGTGCAATGACTTTATTCATTGCTTGGAGGTCATACATGCTTCTTTTGATGTATGGCATTGACCACTAATTTAAAGCTCATACACCTCTAGTCTTTGCTAAATACAATAGCTATTTGCTATACACACGTCTGTGCAATGACTTTATTCATTGCTTGGAGGTCATACATGCTTCTTTTGATGTAGGATCATTGGTAGATGCTTGGGAAATATCTTGAGATATTTTGTGGCTTGTACTAAGCTCATTTAGCTCAGATTTTTAAGGCTATTTCACTATTGTAATAAATAGGGTAGCAAGCCATTTATCAAGGAACCAGGGAAACTCTATGCTTATTGCTACTTGATGATATTCATGTACTTATCAAGATGTATTGATACTTAACATTGAGCTACATGCTTGGATATGCTCTTGAGAGCTTTTAACCTTTAATTTTGAGCTTGGTGGCATTTATCTTGGCTTTGATTGCATGCTTTGGTTGGTACAGTGATTATTACATATGGGCTTGAAGATTTTATTGGATTTTATACTCTCAACTTATGCTTCATGTATCTCGAATGCTCGGATGTCATATGTACATGATGTATTAAACTTATCTTGCTCAATTGATTACATGCTTTGGTTGGTATAGTGAAGATTTTATTGGATTTTATACTCTCAACTTATGCTTCATGTATCTTGAATGCTTAGATGTCATACGTACATGATGTATTAAGCTTATCTTGCTCAGTTGGCATCGATTTTGTTCAAATGGGAGTCATATGATACTTGGATATTTACATTGAGCTTTGGATTCATGCAATTGAACTTGAGCTTCTTTCATTGAGACAGTGGGACTCATTGAGTTATGCATATGCTCTCTTGATGCTTCTGGATGTAGTTACTCTCCAATGGGTTGATTTGATTCATGCAATTGAGCTTGAGCTTCTTTCATTGAGACAGTGGGACTCATTGAGTTATGTATATGCTCTCTTGATGCTTCTAGATGTAGTTACTCTCCAATGGGTTGATTTGATTCGTGCTTTGGACCCGATATCTATTTCTGTCAAAGTGATATTAATGATGTATACACCCAACCTAGCTATGATGTATACCCTTGCTCAGTTCCCTTTTATTACTCCTAAGACCTACTACATGCATGATGTTTATGCCGATTGGATGTATCTCCCCCTAACACATTGAGGTTGTGACAGATCTTGGCATCTATTGTATGCATCTTCACCACTAGTTGCTCTTACATATCTCATTTGTTGTACATGGTATACCTAGTAGGGTGAGGTAGGATTTTCCTAATCAATTGCCATAGTTGATATTGGATTCACTATTGCATTTATTACAATAGTGTTGTAATTGCAAGTTTATGCATTCATTATGAGAGCATATGCTTTGATTCGATAGTTTATTATTGGTAGTTAGTGTGGACAACCCTACACTTTGGCTGGTTGTGATTTAGGGCTGATTTGCAATCATTTACAACAGTCTATTTTCTTATACTATGCTTTCATTTGTTGATATGATGGCTGATGGGTCAAATGAGATTGCTATCTTTAACATTGACAAATTGGATGGCACTAATTACAACTGCCGGAAGGCACAGATATGGCAAGTTTTAGTGTAGAAATTACATATTAAGCCATTGAGACATGAGAGTGTAAAGCCCAAAAGTTTTGATGAGGAGAATTAGGCTGAATTGGATGACTTACATAAATCAACAATCATTTTGTCACTCTCTAAATAGGCATATGACAATGTTGTCTTTGAAGGGCAGAATGCATGGCAGTTATGGGAAAAGATTCGTAAACCTATGATAAGCAAAGCCTTGCCTCTCAAATGTATTGGCTAAGGCAGCTCATGGACCTTTATATGAAGGAGGGAACTTCCATGTCCACCCAGTTAAATGAGCTTCATTCTATTTTCAACCACTTGACTTCGTAGAGGATTGAACTCAAGGAGAATCTTCCATCATTATTCTTGCTGGTTACATTGCCTAAATCATAGAACACATTCCATATTGCTTTGTGTACAAATATGCCTATTGATGGGCTAAAATTGCAAGATGTAGAGGGTGCATTATTGAATGAAGAAATTAATAGAAAGAATCTTGATGCTTCCCTCGACTCTCATGCTTTAACAATCAGAGGTAGTGAGGATGCTATGAGTGATAATGACCAACATGGGAGAGACTCTCAGAAGTCTCGTTCTCAGTCATGTGGACAATCTCACAACAAGTCCCGTGACTATAAGTACGCATTGACTTGTCATTATTATGGGAAGCTAGGTCATATTCAGCCACAATGCCATAAAGTGCGTGATGATAACAAGTGCAAGGAAAAGGGAAAGAGCAAAGTGTAGGAAAAGAATGGTGATTGCAACATTGGCCGAGTAATTCTAGTGTCAAGATTGAAGAGTTTGATGTAGTGCAACCTGATTCGGATAATGATAACATACTTGCAGCTTCCTCTCTTGATGTTTCACAGATGATTAATGCCTCGTTTGGCTATGCTAAGTGCTATAGTTGACTGATTCAAGGGCTTCATTTCATATTTCCCCTCATAGAGTGGTTTTCCTTCTATCATAGCATGATAGGATCTGTCAAATTTGAGTAATGACTTGGCATTAGATATTGTTGTTATTAGAGATATACGATTATAGTTTGTTTCATGCTTCATCTTTATTTTATATTATGTATGTCATGTTTTGGCTTTAACCAAAAGTCTTGTTTCTACTAGTCATTTTGGACGATGCAAGTTACTTGGTATCTTTTGGTTATTCCTCATGGAAGATTACCCATAGGAATCTTGTCCTTATGTATTGTTATGTATTGTTATGTATTGCCTTGGGCACATGTCATTAAAGTAAATGAAAATGCTTACTCGTTTGTAGTATTTTCTATCCCTTGACTATAAATGTTTTGATTCTTGTGATCATTGTCTTTATGTGACAGGTAGACATTTAGTTTGCATAAGAAGTTTGGCATTATACACATGGGTGAGCATCTTGGCTCTTGTTCATTTTGATGTTTATGGACCCATGCCTTGATAGTCGTTAGGTGGTGCGAAGTATTTTGTTACTTTCATTGATGATTACTCACATAAGGTCTAGGCATACCCCATACATTATAAATCAAATATATTGGCTACATTTTAGTGTTGGCTTGCTCTTATTGAGTATTAGCTTGGGTATAGGCTAAAATACCTACTATTTGACAATTGGAAGTGAGTATGTATCTAAAGCCTTTGAGTAGTTTTGTGATGAGAAGGGCATTAAGCATTAGTTAATTTCCCTTACACCCAACCCAAAATGGCATGGTTGAGCACATGGGTGAGCATCTTGGCTCTTGTTCTATCTGATATTTATGGACCCATGCCCTGATGGTCGTTAGGTGGTGTGAAGTATTTTGTTACTTTCATTGATGATTACTCACATAAGGTCTAGGCATACCCCATATAGTAGAAATCAAATATATTGGCTAAGTTTTAGTGTTGGCTTGCTCTTATTGAGAATCAACTTGGATATAGGCTAAAATACCTACTATTTAGCAATTGGAAGTGATTATGTATCTAAAGCCTTTGAGTGGTTTTGTGATGAGAAGGGCATTAAGCATTAGTTGATTGGCTATACACCCCACCCAAAATGGTATGATTGAGCACATGAATAGGATGATTTAGAAGAGAGTCTATAGTATGCCTAGCCAGGTAGGCTTACTACAATATTTTTGGGCTGAGATAGTTACTTCTACTATTACATTGATCAATCGATCCCTATGCACTGCTATTGGCTATCAGGTTGCAAATGAGGTATGGTCTGGAAAATCTCTATCATATACTCATTTACATATCTTTGGTTGTAAGGCTTTTACCATGTTTCTAAGGACAAGCATAATAAGCTGGACCTTAAGTTAGTGAGATGAATCTTTATTGGTTATGGGGATGCATGTGAGATGGGATACACCTATGGGATCTGTAGGCTTAGAAGATCATTCGTAGCCATGATGTTGTTTTCCATGAAGAGAAAATGCATAAGCAGTATGAGCAGGTGGTTGAGGTATGCATGGTGATATTTTAAGAAGAGCCTCCTTCTCTCGTACAACTAGCTAGACAACTTGTCACACTAATGCTCCAGTGGCCCATAACCATGATGTCGGATAGAGTATAAAGGCCCCACAATTTTCTTTGAGACACTTTACTAGAGATAGATGTCCTCCTGAGCGGTTTGAACCCTCCCTAGACTATGTTATGGTGATAGATGCTGGTGAGTCTCCTACTTAAGTGAGGCCATACGTAGAGGCGATAGTCACTCTTGGGAGAAGGCCATGCAATTAGAGTATGACTCATTGTAGAAAAATCATATGTGGGATTTGGTTTCTTTGCCTAATGGAAAGCATGCTTTGTTATGTAAGTGGATATACAAGTTGAAAAGTATCCTTGGACATACCAAGGCGACATATAAGATCAGATTGGTTACTAAGGGTTTTAAGCAAGATCATGGTACTGATTTTGATGAGGTCTTTTCTCTTATAGTCAAGATGACTACCCTACACTTGATACTAGTTTTGGTTACTTAGTTAGAGTTGGATTTTTTATCAGATGGATGTGAAAAAAATGTTCTTACATGGGGACTCGCATGATGAGATTTATATGGAGCAACCTAAGGGCTTTGAGAAAAAAGGCAGGGAGGAACACCTAGTGTGTAAGTTGAGAAAGAGCCTTTATGGCCTTAAGCATGCACCTAGGGAATGGTATCACAAGTTTAATACTTTCATGCATTCACAAGGATACACGCACAATGATATGGATTTGTGTTTATACATGAAGAAGGCTTGTGATGGTATCCTTATGATTTTTGTACTCTATGTGAATGATACGTTGATTGTTGGGAGAGCTTGTGATACATTGATTGCTGGGAGAGCTTGTGATGAGCTGTTTACCTTGAAAAGTCAACTCAAGAAGAGCTTTGAAAGGACATGGGATAGACCTCACATATTCTTGGGATGTGTATCATGCACGATCGCTCTAAGGGGCTCCTTTACTTGTCACAAAAGAAGTACATCCAAAAGGCCCTTGTGTGATATATACAAGATGTTAAGCCTATTGGCTTTCCATTACTTTCTCATGTGAAGGTTAGTTAGGTCAATTGTCTGTAGTCTGATGAGCAAATTGGCCAATGTCCCTTATGCATCTACAATGGACTATTTTATGTATGCCATAATAGCCACTCGTCCTAACATAACATTTGCAGTGGAAGTTGTGGCACACTATATGGCTTCTCTTGGCAAGTGGCATTGGGATGCTGTAAAGGGTATCATGAGGTACCTTAAGGGAATTGTAGATATGTGCATATGTTATGATGTCTAGGATATAGGACTCATGGGGTACATTGACTCTAATCATACACGGCATGTAAACAGTAGGAAGTCCACCTCTAGCTATGTCTTTACCTTTGTTGGAGGTGCTATTCTTGGATGTCTAGGGTGTGAAAATGCATGGGCCTATCTACTACAAAGATAGAGTATGTTGCAACCATTAAGGCTTGTAAGGAGGTTCTTTGGTTAGAGGCCATTTGGTGGCAAACCTTGGTATTTCCAATGTGGTCTCTACACTACATTTGGATTCTATGAGTTCTATTCAATTGGCCAAGAATGCAAACTTCCATGTGTGAAGACCAAACACATTGACATGTGCTACCACTTTATCAGAGAGTTCATGTGAGGACAAGTCCATTGGTCACACTTTGTGATTGTCAGAGTTTGCACATCTTGTGTCTCTTACTCCATCCTCCATAGTTTACACCTCTCTTGCTTCCACTTGCTCATTCTTCCATTGGGACTTCTCTTTGCTGTCTCATGGACTACACAGATTAGAGATGCTCTTTTCCTACTAGAGATATGAGGATAGAGAGCAACCATCTTTAGGGGTAGAGCAGTAGTTTTTCACTGGCCCATCTAGAGATAGCTCATTGACTTCTTCAAGGGGAGCATTGAGAAGCCCCATGCACAACCTTAGCTCACATCTACCCAAGGGACATTGATCAATTGAGTGGTTCAATTTGGTCAATCTAGGTGTCCTAAATCCCGATAAATACATCGATAAATACACAGAAGATATAGCAAGTCATTACTTAAGCCCCTAATGTGCTTCTCTACATGGGATGAGATCGAGGCTATGCATTAGCAAACAATGAGGGATTTCCTAACATGATATGTACCCTTGTGGCCCTCTTGGGTCAACTTCATCTCTTATGATACTACTAACTAGGTTTTTAATCATCAACATTTAGATTTAGATTTTTAAAACTATTTCTTTTTCAAATAGCTATATCTTTTTAGATACAATTGTAACTTATGGTCTTATAGGTCATTTTGACCCTTTACTAACATTAATAAATCATTTCATTTCATTTCATCTCTCTCTCTCTCTCTCTCTCTCTCTCTCTCTCTCTCTCTCTCTCTCTCTCTCTCTCTCTCTCTCTCTCTCTCTCCCCACACACACACACACCACATGTTTCTCTCAAGTGCCCTCGTTCTTTCATCATCACAATTAGAAATGATGCAATAATAAAGAAGTTACATTACAAATTTTGGTTGAAGATTCATAAAAAGGAATCTAGTTCAATAAACATATATCTTATTATGTATTAAGCAAAAAGAACCAAACCTCCCAGTTGCTCTCAAGCCTACAAGACATACAAATATAATTCGTTGAAATAAAAATGATTTCTAAAATGCATTGCTCTATCCCCATTCCCTCTCTTTACCCCCATAAGACCCCACATAATACATGTGACTCCATAAAGGCATGTGGACCAATAACTTCCTTTTGTTTTCACCTCCTTCCACCAATTCCCTTTGTAGTGGGAGCTCACGCTCAACCGCCAAGACCCACGGACCACTTATTGTTTCAAGCGTTTCAAATGAGCTCTCATGGCCATCTCTCACCTAGCCGACGCGCCGTCGGATCCTCTCGCGGTGTAGTGAGCTTACCTTAATGCCGAAATGAGTTGCCTCCTCTCTCGCACACGTCGGTGGCTCCACAATCCTAGATGCTAGCTCAAGCATCCTCAAGCCTCCTCCATCTCCAAGCTCCATCCACCATAGCCACACGCGTAAGAAAAGAGAAGAGAAGAGAATAGAGAAGAAGAGAGAAGAGGAGATGGTGAAGAGCTTCACCCTCTTGATCCCTCGCTCCCACACACTCTCTCACTCCCTCACACTTTCACACTCCCTCTCTCAAGAGCGCACACACAAGCAAGGTGAAGAGAAGAAGAGAAGAAGAGAGGACTCTTATTAGCCACACACCAAAGAATGAGCTTCCATTTACTTTTTGAACTTTATATACAAGCCCTAAAATCCCATGCGCACCCATCCCTTTTTACATGACCGGTCACTATGGCAAGGTCCCTTTTTCTAATTCCCTGTTATTGCTTCATGCCCTAAGCCTATACATGTCTATTCTTTTGTAAATGGCACAGGAGGGAGCCTGGCGCTCTTTTACAAGAGTTTTTAGAGTTTTTTGAGGCACCTTTCATTTAAAATTGCGCTTTTTGCCTCAGCTTAGCTTTAGGGACAGTCTCTACGCCTTTGCTCTTTTTCCATCATTTTTTCACTTTTTCCTTCATTTTTTTGCCATCTCGAATTGAGGTTAACATTACCCCCCTCCGAGACGGGTGCCAGTCCCATGGCACTTCTAGTTGTTTGTTGGGAAAGGGTAGGCGGTTGGCAAGTTGTTGGTCAGGTGATGGTAGGGCCACATGTGGACTTAGATGCTTTGGAAGCTTTGGCAATGATGGTTGACAGAGAAGCCAATCAGATATCAAGTGGATGATGGGGCCTCCGAAGTTGGTGGTTTGCTGCATTTTGTAATACCTGAAAGGAGAAGGTGCGGTGCTCTACCTAAGGGGAGTGTCTACCTTACTGTGTGGTGCATTGTGCTCCTGCTGGTGGAACGGGGAGCTAGGTCTAACCACAGGTAGGCCTAGGTGATGTCCCACACTTGAGGACCTTGTTCGTGCGGTAGGGAGGTGCGGTGTGTGTAGCGTAGGGTGATAGGTCTAACCATAGGCGAGTGTTACCTCCCTAGGTATGTTCTGCCCTTAATGTGCCCTAAGCGTGAAGTGGGGGGTCAAAAAAGGGCTAGGGGGTTAGGAGTGGAGCCAGCCGACTAAAGCCACCGGACACGCCTAACTTGAGGATCCCTAGATGCAGTGATCGTGTCCTGTGTGATCCTGGTTGTGTCTTCATGTGAGTCTTTCTTTCCATGTCTTTTTCTTTTTGTGATGTGTTTCCTTGCCTTCCTTTCTTTCTTTTATTTTTATTTTATTTTATTGTCTTTTTTAAAAATTGTTATTAAGCCAAGATGACAAGCAGTTTCTAACTTTCACCGTTAGAGTGAGGTGGAGAAGGGTGCCGGATAGATTTGCTCAAAAACTGTCAGCTCTGCATGTATCCCTTGAGATTCATGCGAACATGGAGTGAAGTGGTAGAGAGGAAGGGGTGGTTAAATCGGGTAAACTGGCTATCATTCATATCTTCAAGAAGAGCTAGGCAAAAAGAAGGTAGAAGGCTAGCTCTCATCATCAAGCACATCATGGCACAGCTATCGATGGCATTAGGATCAAAAAAGAGGGGTGGGAGGCCACGTTCTTGTGGGGTAGGGTCATGCTTAAGTAAGAGTTTAAGAAGCCTAAGGTAGTTACAGGTGGTTATGAAGGTTGGATCAGGGCAAGAGGAAAAGTCGGCGAGGAAGCGGGTCATGGAAACGTCTAGGCTTTCAAAGGTGAAGGTGAGAGCTTGTTTAAAAGAGACACAGTTAGGATTATAGATAATGGGGAAGTCATAGCATCCACAGAGGGTAGCGTCAAAATCCACTCCTACCCTAGGAGAGTATGCCATAAATATAGGGTTGTTCCTCTCGTAGGGTAAGGTGTTGCAAAAGGCCATCCAGGCGAGCATGCTAATGTCGCACACATGTCTCCTCCACATGGGCTGGCAGTTATAGCCTTGTATAGAATGTGGCACTTCAAAGACCTTATTCTACCAAAAGTTTGCCTCTTCAGTTCCCTAGAGAGTGGGATTCTTTTCTCTTTCTTCTAGCCATTGTTGGCCTAGTCGTCTTCCAATCGCAATCACTTCCTCCACTACTTTAAGTGGCATGACTCTCTTCAGGCTGTTGGGCAAAAGGAAGCTAAAGGAGAAGGGTTTTTTGTCCCTTTCCTGTCGCTCCCAAACTATTAATTCATCGTGGAAACCTGTTGGGAGGTCATCTGGGCATGGTGGTAGGGGTGCGGATGGTTGCACGACCGGCTTGGCTCTCATTTGTTTCCTCATTTCTTCCACCAATTTCTTTCTCCTTTCCCTAAGGGCGACTTGTCTTTCTGTAGATGTGTCAATTGATGGCTGCTCTTGGGAATGTGGCGAGGGGGGTTGTGGGATCACCTCTTCTTTAAATTTGCCCATATCAAATTGGAGTTCAGCTTCATCCCTTTGTCGGTGTGCTTGCTGTGTTTCCTCTTCAAAGCCTAGTGCATCGACCTCCTGGGGGTTAGGCTGGCCATCAATAAGTACTTCCGTTGATCATCAAGGTTCAACCCCACAACATCGGGTTGGGGTGGCATGTGCAATCCTACTTGTAGGGCCCTGCGGGCTATACTTAGTTTCTTCTCTGCCACCTCGAGGGACTCCCCTTCCTCTGAGTGGGTGGTATCCATTAGTGTATTCAAGAAGGCTTTCTGTTGAGTGTTGAAGGCTACTTGGGTGGCCTCAGCTCTGCTCTCTACAAGGATTTTCTCTTTTTCCACAAGAGCTAGGCGACGCGCCAAGGTCTTCATCCTCCGTTCATTCTGTCCTGCCCATTCTTTGGCTCTCTTCTTCATTTCCTCCATGCCTTTCCTTTGCCTTTGCACCAGAGCTATGAGTCTTTGCTCCTGGTCTTTCAATTCTTTGCTCATTCTCTCCTGCTCTTTTCTTTCTAAGTTTAGCTTCTCAGTCATGGTCTCCATCTCCTTGTGATGTTCTTCTTCCTCTTGCTTCCTTTCCTCTTCTTTGGTGGCAAACTCCTCCATGCCTTGTTTGATCTGATCAGTCTTTGTGGTTAGCTCTTCATGTTGCATGATCAAGAGTTTATACTCCCTCTGCATTTTTACCAACTCCTAATTCTCATCTTCCAACTGCCTCCAGCTTTCCTCCCTGTCGTCCTTAGCCTTCAGCTCCTGTTTGAGATCAAAGATCTCCTTTTATTGCATGGCTATCTATCGAGTCTTTTCAAGCTGAAAAGCAGCTACCAACTCTTTTTTCATAGCTAACTCGACCACAACTATTTTCCTCTCCTCTTTAGCTTTCTCTAGTTGAGAGAGCAATTCAGCAACGTATTCATCATAGTTAGCTGGTGGCGTCATCGTCGTGTGGATTGAAGTGGTTGAGGCCTCCACCTTCTGGCGTTTTGGATCTTGTCTAGATTCATCATCTATGGCTGGCCTCTTCTGCCTCGTGGCCATGGTTTCCATGCTCTTCCCTTGGGCTAATTCTTTATTAATGACATATTGCATCCAGGCCACAAAGTTTGAGACGTCGGCACTAGCGGGGATGCTTGGGGTGAGGGTGGCTGCTTCGGTGGTAGGCACCAGGAGGGTCGGGATAGGATGGATGGGGGCTTTATCCTTGCCTTCAGTGATGGCTGGCGGTATGATCTCTGGCACCTGAGTCCTCCATGGGCGGGCTCAGAGCTCCTAGGTCATCTGCCCTGCTTTGTTGCTCTATAGACCGACGTGTGGCTTTGACCATGTCTTCCTTCTCTTTCCTTCTCAGCTCCTCCTCTTCCTCAGTAGCCCTTCTCTCCCTCTCTTTTTTTGCTTTCCTAGATTCTTCCTCTAATTTATTTGCTTCTTCTTTTTCTTTCTTCTTGCTCTCTTCGGCCTACTGTTTTGACACCTTCTTGGCTTTCTTGGCTTCTTCCTTCGACTTTTCTGCTTCTTGTTTCTTCTTCTTCTCCCTCTCTTCTGCCTCTTTGAGGGATTCCCTTTTCTCTCTCTCTAAGTCCTCCTTCTTCTTTTTGCATCCTTCGTCCTACTTCTTCTTTTGTGTCATCCTCTTCTTAGGTTTCTTTGCTTGCTTTTTGCTTGATTGTTCCTTCTATTCTCCCCCTTCTTCGTCACTTTTGGTCCTGTCGCTAGACAACTCTTGGTCCTGGTGAGGGGGTGATCTGTTGGGTGTTTCTCCTTCTCCTTCCTCTACATCCTGTGCCTCTTTTACTGTCTCCTGGATGAGAGCAGTCAAAACACTTCCATAGCCGATGAAAGAGGCTTTGGATGAGGCTTTCTTTCTCTCACTACTTTTGGAGGCTGGGGACTCCCCACCTACTGGCTTGCTCCCCAAGGCTAGTGCTTTTACTGCCTGGTCTATGGTTTTGTGCACATAGCCATTCTAGTCAACCTCATCCAGGGTGTGAGCTGCCACATTCTCCAGCACAGGCACGTTGATCCGGTGCATGAGGGAATTGTAGCGCTAGCTGGAGAACAGTGAGTGCACTAGTTTTTCCTGCATGCAGGCTTCAGCATTAGGGATATCTTAGATGTTGATGTCGTCGTTGGTCAGCACCTCTTCCCTCTTCATCTTAAGCATGGCATAGACGTCTCTTTTCTCCTTCTTCTCCACCTTTCTAACCCCAGTGCCTTCTCCACCAAGGCTAGGTTCAAGGGTACCTATACCTGTTTGGCCTTCTCCCCCCTTCCCACCACTGTTACAGTTCCACATTCCTGATCTGGGTTGTAAGTTTTGAGGAATTCCACACACTTTGTGTGGTCAGCCTCTTGTGCAAACTTCTCAAGGTACTTAGCGAGGTTGCACTGCTCTACGGCCCTCTTGGCTACTTCCTCCTTGGCCATTACTTCCTCGATGTTATGGATGGTTTGAAATTTTAGTTGGTTGTAGGCATGGCTTGCCAAGGAGATGCCATTTTGGGTCCTCTCCTCTTCTGTGAAGGGGAGTCAGGGGCATGGTCTTGTTGCGACATCTTTCGTTCCTATCATGAACCATAATTCCCATTAGTGCTTTTAAAAATAATAATTTGCTAAAAATAAAAACTTTATATTTGTTGAATGAAAGCATTAAGATCCAACATAGATTCTTCCCTTCAAAAATTTTGCCTTTTATTTCAAAGCTTTTGTGACATTCCTCCTACATCACCAATTTCTTATATGTTTATGCATTTGCTTGATCTTGATTGGTTTTAATTTGATTCACCTTACCCCCGCCCCTTCCAGATTGAGAAGAATCCTTTCTAGGATTTAAGGATAGGAGGTTAAGGGCATTTAGCATTCAGATATAAGGGTTACTTGCGCATGAGCCAAGTATAGAATTCTAGGTTATACTCCAGCTGAGCTTTGCGGTCCAGATCGAAGGGTCGGGTACTTACGTGTGTGATGTAAGTGAGGACATCCGTTAGGAAATCGTCGAAATCAACACGGCTAGTGATGTGTAGCTCTTTTTGGTTAGGAGACGATCAAGATATGGGTGTTCTTTGACGTGCTCTTCCATGGGTTGGCCACACAGAGTGGTTAACACTCTATATGAGGTGGGTGCGATGTAGGTTGGGTCATACTTCGATGTCTTGATTGCGCGGTGCTACTCAACGTTGGTCATGATTTGACATCCTTCGAGTTCCCACTGCAATCGTAGAGTGTACCAGTTTCGTAAAAATGGAGATTCAGTGTCAGCTAATGCTTTCAACTCCCCGACTTCTTTGTCAGTGATGGAAGAAGTCATGTGCTTATCGTAGGACATAATGAGGCGTTGTTTGATGGCTTGTTCTCTTGATATCTCAATGCATAGCAACTCAGCAAAACTGAGTGGGGTGTTTTGACAAATGCAAATTCGAATGTTTCCCAGGAACAAGGCATCTTGCGAACTTCAGAAGGCTCTTGCAACATGCCTAAGTCCAAGCGGTCATAACTTAGAGCCAGCGACATGAACGAGGCATCTAAGCGTCTAAGACAAGCAATGACATCATCCCCTGTGTCTTCGGCTAGGTCTGTGTGGCCAGAGCTAAAAATGATTTTCGCTCATAGGAGGGTTTAAGGCCTGTAGTAGTAGGTGGCTGGGGTTTGATGGGGCTAGAAGGCTTGGCGGCATATGGTGGCAGTTGCCCATGAAGCAATGGTTGAGCCTCATGGATGAGCATCAGAGTAGTAGCTGCTATGGATGGGCTGCTATACTCGGATTGGATTTGGCAAGTCTTATTGGCACTAGCAAGGGTTGAAGTGTGTAAAGGCGTTTGTGGTTTGGGCTGATAGGCTTACTCAACTCTTCTCGGCTTATATGTGGGAGAGCTTGTAGGAGGCGAGTCCTAGAAGCACTATGGCTTTTGGTTCTGAGGTTCTATGGGGCTCGGGGTGATCAAGCTTGAGGGCGGCATGTGAGTAGTGCCTTGGGCCATTCGGACCTTAGGGATCCATATCCAGGCATTTCCCTCATAGTAGCCTTTGTGCGTGCAAGAGGGCTTTAGGAACCCATCTTGGCTTGATCATGCTTCGATTTCTATAAGTGCGTCTCAGCCTCCTAAGTTTAGAGTTTCTTCTGTTACGAGGACGTGAGCGTCTACTCCTAGGTGGCGGTTGTGGTTGTTTAGGCCTCCATTGAAACTTAGGCTGTTGGGTTTTAGCTTTTGCTGCTGTGAGCGTCGGCTCTTGAGATTTGGTGGATGGTGGTGCACTACCCCCCTCCGTAGACTTGGCTGCGAGTATTTCTATCGGTGGCCTTGTAGACTTTGATGAGGTGGTGCAACCCTTGTTGCTGAAGGCCGTAACAATGCGGACGTTGCCTATTGCGAGGTGGATGCGGTGCAACTCATAATCGACATTGCAGTGAGTTTGCTTCTTGAAGGTTCGCCTTAGCAGTGACTCCATGCCAGTGTCTTTAGTGTTTGACAACACTTAAAAGATCATTGGTACAGTCTCAGACTCGATAGTAACCGCGGCCTTGCATTTGCCGAGAAGTGTACCTGAGCGGCCCCCATATGGGCTTAATTTGGCATTAGTGGGATGTAGTGATGGTTTACCAAGTTGGGTCCAATGATCATGAGTTAAGACATTGAAGTCTGCTCCCTCATCGATCAAGGCATTGAAAGCGCATGTTTGCTTGACAGTGACCGTGATGTGGAGGTATGTGGGTTCTATGCCTTTCTCATCCTCATCATCAATTTCTATGATTGTGGCGACTCATACTTTGACTGGGGGTTCTAACATTGGTGGCTCATGCAGCGGATGTGTTGGAGGGTAGTACTTTTTAATGCAAATGCCATTGAAGAAGCCTATGCCCTTACCATCTAGAGTCTCGAGCTCAAAGTTGCCAGTTCGGCTAATTGCACGAACTTTGAAAGGCCCAAGACCTCAAAACTTCATTTTTTGCTTGTGTCCTTTAACTGAGTACAGGAGCACTAAGTCGCCCTGTTCAAAGTCGCATTGCTTAACATGCTTGTCAAACCAGCTCTTGCGTCGTGCCTTCTCGCATATGAGCATATGAGTGGCAAGAAGGTGAGTTTCTGAGAGGCGTTCAAGTTCAACCAGGCGTTGCGTCCATGCCTCCTTCCCTTCCCATCATTCTTGAAACGATATTCTCATGCTAGGAACAAAGAACTCTACTAGTAGAATTGCCTCAATCCTATAGGTCAACCTAAAGGCAGTCTGGCCGACAACTATTTTATAAGCTATACAGTAATCCCACAAGGCTGCCATCAGCTCGTTATTCCAGTCGCTGCGCGAAGTAGAGACTACTTTGGTCAGGACGTTTACAAGGATCTTATTTGTGGATTTTGCCTGCCCGTTTGCCTAAGGGTAGTATGGAGAGGATTTTCGATGGATAATTAGAAAGGTGGATAGAAGATGTGTTATCATTTCATTGATGAAGTGCGTGCCATGGTCATTGATTAGTTCGATGGAACAACCGAATCGTGAGATCACATGCTCCCATAAGAACTTGGTAGTCATTCTAGCATCATTCTTTCATGTCGCTCTCACTTCTGCCCATTTCATTAGGTAGTCTGTGGCCACAATGATATATTTGGCCTGCGAATACTATGCTGCAGGACTAATGGGTCCTATGAAGTCGATCCCCCATTTTTTGAAGGGTTGTCGTGCAATGATTGGGGTCAACTCCATTTGATCCTTGTGAATTGGGATCTTTATCCATTGACACTCATCACAATGCTTGACGAATCGTGTTGCATCGTGAAAAAGCGTGGGCCACCACAATTGAGACTGCAGTACCTTGCGGGCTGTCGTGTCTCTGCTAAAGTGTCCTCCAGCAATTCCATTGTGCGCCTCTATGAGCACATCATGCATCTCATGCTCGCATACGCATCTACGCAACAACCCATCTTGTCCTAGCCTATATAGTTGGCCTACTATCAACTGATAGGGTTGGATTTTGAGGATAAGTTGCCTAAGTCTGGCTTTTTCTATCGGTCACTCAAGCAGTCCATGCTCTAGCACTTCGACGATGTCATTTGCCCAATATGGCATTAGATCAGCCTTGAATAAATCTCTCTCACTGGAAAGGTTAAATAGATGGGTTTTTGGCAATTCATTGGCAATGACTTGTCCAGCAGCCTCTCTTGTGGGGATGCGTGACATGTGGTTAGCCATGTAGTGTTGTTTTCCCTTACGTACAACCACGGAGAAGTCAAATTCTAAAAGTAGAAAGAGCCATCGAGCTATGCATTCTGTAGCACAGGGTTTGTTTACTAGATATAGCAAGGCTTGATGGTCCACAAAGAAAGTAAACGGCGTAGCCAACAGATAATGCCAAAACTTCTTTATAGCAAATACCATGGCTAAACCCTCTCTCTTAGTGTCAAGTAATTCATTTCAGTCTTAGTGAGTTGTCTGCTAGCAAAGCTCATTGGATAGTCGAGGTTGTGTTTGCCAGGTTGGCACAACACTACCCCCACGATGAATTTCAAAGCATCAATATGCACGTGGAAGATAAGGGTCCAATCTAGGGCTCATAGAATCGGTGCAGTAGTCAGAGCCTTTTTCAATTCCTCATACGCTCGTTGGCATGCTTCAATCCACTCGAAGACGATCAACACCTTGTACAAAGGTTTGGCAATCAATGCATAGTTCAGCACAAATCGTCGATAGTATCCCGTATGGTCTAAGAAGCATTGAACACCCTTATAATTGATTGGGGGCAGAAGATCAACAATAACCCTGACTTTTGAGAAGTCAGTGGCAATGCCGTTCTTCGACATCATGTGCCCTAGGATGCATCCATGTTTCACCCAGAATTGGCACTTTAAGGGGTTCACGGAGAGACGATATAGGCAACACTGCTCAAAGACAGCTCGGAGTTTGTCTAAGTGTTCTCTCTAGGTCGAGTGAATACACAAGTCATCCACGAAGACTTTTGATTCCTTGCGAATCATGTCTTTAAATATGGTGCACATGAGGCGTTGAAAAGTGGTTGGGGCATTAGTCAACCCGAAGGGCATGACTATGTAAGCAAAGATGCCCCACTCAGTGGCAAAGGCAGTCTTATGCCTATCGGCAGGATGTACTTGCACATGATTGTATCTAGAGAAGCCATCTAGAAAGCTATAGGTCTCTTTGCTCGCCACTCTTTCGAGCATGTGCTCGGTGTACGTCAATAGGTAGTTGTCTGTCTTAGTGGCAGCGTTCATCTTCTTGTAATTGACACACACTCTAATCTTTTCATTTGTCTTCATCAATATGACTATGGGTGACACCCAGTCTGTGTGCTCAATTTCATAAATAAATCCTGCTTTCATAAGCTTGTCAATCTTCTCTTTGACTACATGAGTGTGTTTTGGATTCATTAGGTACGGTTGCTGCTTGACCAATGTTGCGTTTGGCGTCATGGGTATGTTACGAGTCACTACACTCGAATCTATCCCCTTAAGCTCTTCTAAGGACCAAGCGAACACGTCTATATACTCTCACAAGAGAGCACTAAACCAACGGCAGAATAAAACCTCTATACATGCGCAGAACACTAACCAACTGAGGGTGGATCTTTTAGCTTATCTTTCCAAGAACCATCCATTTGATTCATCCTTCTTTGATGCCTACCATCGACGATTTGTTTTAGGTCCCTCTGTTCCTAGCTATTGTATTATCAACAAATGGCCCATCACTATGATGCTTATTTTTCTTTATCAATCCAACTCATCAGCCATCTTACCTCTCCTTTTCCAACCTCAGGGTTTTCCTCAAATTCCAATATTTACCTATTGTTTTTTCATTGCAGATCGAGTCTTTTCCCCTTCTCCACATTGTCTTTCCCCATCTATCCATATACCTTCTACTTTTCTTGCTTATCAATTAAGACCTTTCCTAACTAATTCGCCTAAATTTTCACCTAATCCTTCTTTAGCTTATTCCTCATTTTATGATTTTTCCTACCTATCTCTTCATCCTCTTTTACTTATTCCTCTTCCATCTCCTACCACTTCTATTTCTCAACCCCCTCAGTTGGTTAGTGGGTATGAAGGATTTGATCAGCAGATTCCAAGAAGAAGAGGATGAAGCTCAACTGATTCTCTCACGGGACCACAGATTAATTGGCCATTAATTCCAAGAGATTGGACAATTACTAGTCAAGCGTACCAAAATTATCTCCATTTTTCCCAACAATATTCACAATCTCAAGATCCTTCAATGAGATTGACAGCCCATTTTGCTTGGTACCTAGGATATATGCATAGGCATTCCCATAACGATCAAAAGGCCATTCCCAAGCTTTGTATGAATGTCAATGTGAGCATTGATACTCAACAATTGGATGCCCTATATTTTCATGCCCTTTGTTTACCTAGCAAATACCTTGTTTTGCTAGAACGGATGTGCTGCCTTCAATTCTTTTAGAATCCTCCAAAATATTTTGTAGATGAGTCTTTATCCATGGATCCTTTCGTAATCATCAATATTTCAAGAGAAATCATCTTCACTGATACCCCTGAATGTATCTTCTATGCTTCTTAATGATATATTTTTTTGGAGGTGCCATTCAGATGGCTGTTTTGTGTTTGTGATGCATTAATTTGTATGTGATGAGTTCGTGCTGGTTGAATAATTTGTTCGAGAGCTCTCTTTTTGACTATTGACACTGATGGTGATGGTGGATGGCAAGCCTACGATGTAAAGCTGAAGAACCTTTTATATCCTTTACAAATTTGTCATGACTTTCTATTGTTTATAAGATGTGTTAATGAATAACGATGTTTTTCTTTAGTAGTATTGTTTCTTAGATACAAGTGATAAGTTGGGGTCGTGCTTGGGTGATTATTGAAGATGCAAAAAAAAAAAAAAAACTCAAATTGAGCTCTTTACTGAAGTTACATTCTTTTTTTCCTCAGGTCATGAGGACGCTTCCATTCTAAGTGTGGGGATATGTTGAGAGTGGAAAAAGACTAAAATTTTGACTGATTTTTTATTGTTTATGAGGCCTAAATGGTTGATTTTGATGAATTTTGAGTAATGATTGGTTGTTTTGGAAATGTTTTAGAGTGTTTTGGATGATATTGATTATGTTTTGGAAGCTCATGATAATTCTTAGTGGAAATATGAAGCTCTGTGATGTTCTGATAGGTTCTTTGAGGTTCTGATTGGTTATGATACCTTCTGTTTAGCTTCTGTTTTGTTCTGATTTTCTTCTGTATGAAGCATGGATTGATGATTGATGAAGGTTGAGGTATTTTGAAATATGATTGAATAGTTTTTGATAGTTTGGAATGGTTTTAGTATGAGTTATGAGGATATGATGTTCTCAGATGACATTCTGTAACCTTTTGAAGAGTCTCTGTCTTTGCTCTGTCTCTGCTCTATTCATGTTCTGTTCTGTTTTGTAGATCTTTTGTAAGTGTTGTGTAGAATATATGTGTGAATTTGGGAAAGTTTTCTAACTTTTGGAAAGGATGAATCTAAGTTCAAAAGAGCTAAAACAAATGGAAGAAGCAGCTCTGCTGAAGACTGAAGAAGAAGACCAGAGTGACAGTGACAGTAGTGAGCTATGAAGAGACACTGTAGTGGCTCTGGTGCCCTTTCATACCCCCCATACCTCTTGGAAGGTGCATCCACGATCTAAGAAAGATTATTAAGTGCCATTATTGGGTATTGTAGTGAGGAGATGATGTACTATTGAGAGAGAGAGAGAGAGAGAGAGAGAGAGAGAGAGAGAGAGAGAGAGAGAGAGAGAGAGAGAGAGGGAGAGCCAATTCTATCAAAACAATATATCTTTCTATGAGAGATTGAGAGAAGAGAATTATGAAGACATTGAAGATGAATAATATGTGATTATTTTCATTCAAAAGTGGTGTATTCCTTTGTGCTTTTTTTTATTATGATGAATTGTGTGAAGATGTTGAAGATTATGGTTGATTCTATCAAATCCGTGGGACATATCTACTATGATGCTGCGTGAAGATTTGTTGTTTTTCTTTGTTTTGGTCATTTAAAGAATGAAACAAAAGCTTGTTGATGTTACAAGATAGATTTTCTTGCAGTAGAAACTCCTTTTCCTTGGTATTCCTCTTGGAGCTCCAGTATAGATAGTAGATACCCCGACCCTCTATTCATCAAATACCATGGAAGCAATTATAAAATTATCTTCAAAATCAAGAAATGCAAAGATTATGATCTAAAACTATCAACATGGGATGTTGAAAACTCAAAATTTTAATTGCAAATTTTTTTTAAGAAGGCATTGAAAGAAACAATGTGACCAAAAGGCTAGTCCTAAAGTGTGGTCTTCAAACTCTTGTTAAGATATATAGCTACCTTGCTCACCTAAACACGTGTAGACTTCATTCGAGACTTCAATACCAAAAATAACATATTAGACTATTGTGTTAGGGGTGAACAAAAGATAACAAGGATATTAATTACTCCCTAATTATAGGTCTTGAAAAATTTGGCACAAACACCAACAATGTCACAAAAATGGGAAAAGCCTACACCAAATCAATCCAGTTTGTGACCATCTCCATGAAAATTTTGCACATGACCACACAGGTCATTCACCACATGTTTAGCTATAACAATGAAACCTCTTCCACACCTAGATTCCAAAAGGTTTAATGGAGGATATTTTAACTAAGAAAATAGTTAATAAAAATCTAAATGACTTGTGGTTAGAGGATGTTAGCGAGTCCATAATCCAAGTACGTAAAATCCTCACACAATACCTTGAAGTAAGAACCATGAAGATGAAAGAAAGAGTGCTCAACTACAAGAGCACCTTATCAAAGTAATTGTTATAACACTAGGGATCCCTACACAAGGACCACCTATTATTGGGAGAGTTACACTAGTAGGCACACCCTCTTCATCAAGAGTTATCACATCACAAGAACAGGGCAGAACCTGTTGATGAGATGGCAAGCTCAACACGTGCGGACATTGATGATGGACCGCCTGGCTAGATGGTTTCGCACATCTACATTTAGCACATTGGTGGTCATTATGATACTTACATGGCTACTAACTTATCACTTATTATATTTAGTTTGTTACACCTACTTATAGCTAGCAAAGATATAGCGCCTGTCAATTAGTGTAGTTTGTTATGCACTACTTGAATTTGTAGGCCACTTTCCTTTATGTTGTATCTTATCTATACTTTGTGTACATTGTATAGTGTGTGGAAGAAGGAAAAAAGATATCAACAAGAAAACGTTTTGGCCTCCATCTCTCTTCTTGTGTTCTTAAGTGAGCTTCCTCTTTGCGTATACAGTGTGTATTTGGCATAGTAGCTCAAGCAAGCCCCCCCCACCACACAATTCTTGACATGGTATCAAAGCCATACCACTGAAAGAGACTAATTTTGAAGGTTGAAGTGAAGAAAAAGAAGCAAGGTTCAAGTAAGCAAGAAATATGTAAGAAGCTCTCCCATTCTTCCACTCTTTTTCTTGGATAGTGTTGCAGGTGGAGACACTGGAAGCAAGGTAGAGTGAAAATCTCAGATTCCTGTGAGATTTGGTATGTGAGAAAAGCAATGTATATTCTGCAAATATACCCTTTAGGGCTTTCACAGTTTTTTTTGGGCATCTGAGACCGTTTCAGGCCCTGTTTTAGAGCCGCAAGATTGCAGACAATAGTTTCAGGATACACCTTGATTTCACCTGTATTGACCGAATGTGGGTGCATAGGTTACAAATTTTTAATTTGTATATTTTGAGGTGTTTTCTAGGAAGAAAACATAAGGTTTATTTGCAAATAGGTTGCAGATTACATGTACTATTGAGCAATCAGTGAAAAAGCTTGCATGTTGGTATATTACTGTGCACTTATGAAAGGCTACAGAAGACTAACTTGCTATGTTGTATCCCTTTTTGTGATAATGACAAAGAACAGTGGAAATTCCATTATTGAGAAGCTAAAAAAGAACAACTACTCTGGGAGTTCTGTGTGACGAACTTCCTCATTGGAAAGGGCCTTTATGAGTTTGTTTTAGGTGAAGAAAAGGAGCCAGAGCTAGGTGACTGCAGATGAATTAAAGGCATGGAAAGAATGAAATGCAAAAGACAAAAAGGCGATGTATTGGCTATCTACAATCATTGATAATACTGTGCTGGGACATATCAGAAATGCAAAAACTACTTGATTTTTGGACCATCAGATTATGATACAAGTCTCATTTCATCCTCACCTCTCTCTCCAAGCTTTCATGGCTTCTTCCTCTCTCTTTCTGTATTTGTCTCTCCTTTTTTAGTCTTTCTCTCTCCTCATCACTCTTTTTCTCTCTCTTCTGCACTCTCTCTTTCTTCTTCTTCTTCTCTCTCTCTATTGTTCCCTTCTTGACACATGTTGAATGGTTTGGAGAGATGTAGGACTTACAAAATCCAGGCTACGTGTAGACAGGTGATAATTCATGCCACCCAATTTCACACATTGGAAAGGTTCCCTTGTCCTTGCATGATGGCTAGACAAAGAGTCTGACAAATATATTATATTTGCCTTCAATCACAAAGAATCTAGTGTTTGTGGAGCCCCGAGAGAAACACCAAGGAAAATGGAATTCTCTTGCAAGAAAATCTATCTTGTAACATCAACAAGCTTGTTTATCATGTTTTATATGATCACAATGAAGAAAAGAACACCAGGCACAACAAATCTTCATGCAGCATCATGTAGATCTCCCACGGTTTTTAATAGAATCAACCATATTCTTCAATATCTTTACAAAATCCATCAATAGAACAAAGAAAGCAAAGGAATACACCATCTTTGAATGGAAATACATCACATAGTATTCATCTTCAATATCTTCATAGTCTTCTCTCTCAATCTCTCATATACAATCACTCTGTTTGAGTAGAATTGGCTATCTCTGACTCTCTCTCTCTCTCTCCATCAATAATACATCATGTCATCACTACAATCTCTCAAAATCACCCTCAATAATCATTCTTAGGTCGTGGATACCCCTCCCAAGAGGTATGTCTGATATGAAGAGTCACCAGAGCCACTACAGTGTCCTTTCATAGCTCACTACTGTCACTTCACTCTAGTCTTCACTTGAGGCTTCAACAGCTACTTCTTCCACTTCTTCCAGCTCTTTTGCACTTGTATTCACCTCTTTCCAAGGCTAGAAAACTTTCCCAAAGTCACACATACATTCCACAGAACACATACAGAAGCATACAGAATAGTACCAGAACAGCTACAATACAGAACAGAACAGAACAGAAACAGAAGCTCTATAGAAGACCTACAGAAGGTTACAGAAGGTCATCAAAACCACATAACTCATTCTCAAACCATTACAAACTCTCACAACCCATTCAATAAACTTTCTCAAGATCTCAATCTTCATCAATCAATACTCTATTCCTCCTTACAGAAGACAATCAGAACAAAACAGACCAAAACAGAGCAAAACAGAAGGTATACAGAACCAATTAGAACCTATCAGAACATCACAGAACCACCAATAAACATCACGAACTTCCAAAACACAATAATTATCATCCAAAACACTCTCAAACCACTTCCAAACCAATCAATCATCTCATAAAATCAACCATTCAGCTCTCAAAAACAACAAAAATCAGCCAAAAAACAAGTCATTTCAACACTCAACAGTTTGTTGGCCAAATGGTAGAGCAAGGGCTCCAAGTCCGATCCAATGCAAAGGTTGTTTTGTAGAAGACTTTAATGATAATGCAAGTTGGTCACAAAAGGAAGTAGAGTTGGCCACATGTTCACTTTAGATGCTGGAATTTTTGCAATGGATGTTGCTATGTATGCCAAAGGAAAAGGAGTGGTTGTAGACATTGAAATATGGCAAAAATGTATTTGACACGCAAATGTGCAAAGGCTGAAATTGATGTAGTCCAGAGGATTGGTTACAATGTTGCCTTCCTTTAGAGTTGCAAAATTTCATAAAGTCTGTGAAGTATGCCAATAAGCAGGCAAGACAACCCTTCTCACATGATAGAGAAGTCATCAGAAATATATTTGATGTAGTGCATACAGATGTCTGGGGCCCTACACAAAATATATCTCTTGGTGGCAACAAATACTTTGTCACATTTATTGATGACTATTCAAGGAAGCTATGGGTGTATTTCATGAAGAAAAAGAGTGATATGTATTTGAGCAGTTCAAATCTTTCAAGGTAGTTGTTGAAACAGAAATAGGCTTGAAAGTGAAGTGCTTGAGATCAGAGAGTACCTCTCAAAATGAGTTTAGTGGCTTCTTGAGGACTCATGGGATAAAGAGGCAATTTACTTGCAGGTATACCCCACAGCAAAATAGGATCGCAAAAAGAAAAAAATAGGCATATTGTAGAAGTTGCACGGGCATTAATGGCTGAAAAGAATATGCCAAAACATTTTTGGTCTGAAGTTGTCCATACTGATGTCTATATTATGAACAGAACCCCCACAGCTACAATTCCATGGGATGACTCCCAAAGAATGCTTTACTGGCAAAAAGCTTGATGTATCATACTTGAAGGTATTTGGCTGCATTGCATATGTTCATGTGCCAGATGAGCTATAGAAGAGGCTGAAAAATGTATTTTTATTGGATACTCTTTAGAGGAGAAAGGTTATCGTTGTTATAAACCTATCACAAGTGAGTCTAGAGTGAGTAGGAATATTATTTTTTTATGAGATAAGTAATTGGTATACACCTGCTGGTGATGTATTAGATGATGATAATGATCTAGCTATGTGTAGAAAGAAAAGCAAGAATCACATAGTCTTAGTGGACCAGAAACATCATCTAGTACTACACCTACAGTGAGCCCTTGGTCTGGCAGACTAAGGAGTAGCCCCACATCTTCAGGTGGATCTATAAGTATTGCAGGCAAAGACAAAGGAAAGAAGAAAGTGTGGATGGTAATGATGCATCTGCTAGTCATTTAGGCTTTGATAGAGATTCTAGTGGTTCAAAGAGTTTGGATGATGAGCTTGGCATTCCTTTAGTCATGACACTAGGTGACACCAAGCGTACAGAGAGCTCATAGTAATGTAAAGGCTCCAATGAGTGATCCAGTGGTACACAGGTCTAGTAGGGTCAGATATCCCGTTAAAAGATTTGGTTTTGAAGGTTATGCAGCTCATCATTATGCTTATATGGTGAAAATAGTTGAGGATGTTGAGCCCACTTGTTTTGAGGATGTTGTCGGTCATGCTCATTGGGATGCAGCAATGGATGAGGAGATGGCTGCATTAGAAGCAAATAAGACTTGGGATTTGGTGCCCTTGCCTAAGGGTAAGAAAGCTATTGGTTGTAAGTGGGTTTACAAAGTCAAGCATAATACAGATGGTTCCATTAGCAGGAATAAGGCTAGGCTCATTGCAAAAGGCTATGCTCAAGCATATGGCATAGATTATGAAGAGACATTCAGTTCAGTTGTTGGAATGGCAATTGTTAGATGTGTGATTGCCTTGGCAGCAGAGCCAAAGGTTCGAGTTTGCAGCAAATGGATGTTAAGAATGCCTTCTTGCATGATGAATTGCTAGAAGAATTGTATATGGAGCAGCTAGCAAGTTATGAGGATTTAGAGCATCCCACATATGTGTGCAGGTTAAAGAAGACACTCTATGGGCTGAATTAAGCCCCTAGAGCATGGTCTAACAAGATCGGAGAGTATCTTGTCAATATTGGATTTCATATTTTTGATATTGATCACTCGCTTTATGTGAGAAAGGGAGATGCATGTTTGGTCATCATAGTCATCTATGTGGATGACTTGATCATTACAAGTGACAGTGACAATGGGATTGCTAAAGTTAAGAACTCCTTGAAGAAGAAGTTTGAGATGAAGGACTTGGGTGAGCTAAGGTACTTTCTTGGTATTGAGGTGATCAGATGTGATGATGGTATATGGCTATCACAAAGGCAGTATGGCTTGGATATTTTATCCAAGTATGGTATGATAGCATATAAACCTCTTTCAGTAACATTGGAGTGAAATGTGAAGTTGAGTGCCAACATTGGGGATGAGATAGAAGACTCTACTATATTCAGGAGGATAGTAAGGAGTTTGATTTACATGACTATCACAAGGCCAGACTTGAGCTATTGTGTTGGCCTTGTCAATAAGTTTATGTAGATGCTTAGAAAGCCTCATTTGGATGCAGCTAGACATATATTGAGGTATGTGAAGTCCACTTTACATTATGAAATTTTTTATGAGGCAAGTAAGGATGTGCATGTCTTTGGATACACAGATGCAGATTGGGGGCTGATAGCATGTCAGATAGAAGATCTACTAGCGGATTCATGTTTTCCTTGGTAGTGCAACAGTTACATGGAGCAACAAAAAGCAACCTACAATTGCTTTATCGAGTATAGAGGTTGAGTATAGAGGTGCTGCTATGGCAACATGTGAAGTGGTATGGCTGCAAAAGTTATTAGGTGATTTAGATATGTAGGGAGATGGTCTAGTTGTCATTCATTATGACAACATGAGCATTATACAACTAGCTAGGAATCTAGTGTTCTATGCTAAGATAAAACACATTGAGGTGCACTATCACTTTGTGAGAGAGAAGTGCAAGAGAGATTGATTTGGTATATGTCAACGCACAAAATCAGATAGCTGACATTTTCACAAAGGCATTGGGTGTAGAGAAGCTTGAAAAGTTCCGAAGCTTACTTGGAGTTGCAAAGATAGAGTTGAGCTTGGGGGGAGTGTTGAGATGGCAAGCTCAACATGTGCGGACATTGATGATGGACTGCCTAGCTAGATGGGTCCACACATCTACACTTAGCATGTTCGTGGTCATTATGATACTCACATATCCACTAACTTATCACTTATTATATATAGTTCGTTACACCTACCTACAACTGGCAAAGATATTGTGCCAGTCGATTAGTGTAGTCTGTTATGCACTGTTTGACTTTGTAGGCCACTTTCCTTTATGTTGTATCTTACCTATACTTTGTATACATTGTATAGTGTGTGGAAGAAGGTGAAGAAATTAGCAAGAAAATGTTTTGGCCTCCATCTCTCTTCTTGTGTTCTTGAGTGAGCTTCCTCTTGTGTATATAGTATGTGCATAAGCTCAAACAAGTCCCCCCACCACGCGATTCTTGATAGAACCCATGCTACACAAAAGAAACAAGGAAGCAAAGTAGTGAAGGGAAGAAGAGGTAAGGAGAGAAGAATAAGAGAGTCCCACGCTTAGGGGAAGAATAGAGTAGCTAAAAGAGGGAGAAGAGATAGAAACAAAAAGGTGAAAAAAACTCATCCTTATTAAGCCAATAGAAGTGGATCTTTCACGAAAAAAGGAAGAGAGGTATCTGAGAGGGAAAAGCTCTAGTAAAGTAAAGGAGAAAATTGTTGGGGAACCACCCTTGAAGTCTTTTACATTTAATGGAGACAATACAAAACATGCAAATTGTAATCATGGATCTAGAAAAGGGAAGAATTGCAAAGAGCACAATGTAGAAAGAAAAGTAACGACCTACTAGGTCTACTATTGACTCATAGGAGCACATGAGAAAATGGCATAAGTAGTATGGGAAGCCTTAACATAATGGAGCATCTATGTGAGGAGTTAAAATAGATAAGATTTAAGAAGTCAAGGAACACTTGGAAACACAGATGAAACTAGATCAAGGAATGGTCCCACACAAAAGTGCCTAATCACCCTCTTGAATTCGCAAGAGAAGTAGAACAATATGAAGACCTGTAAGAACATGTATGAGGATGCCCAAGAGAAGAGGGCATGTTTAGCCATTGCCTTTGACTTCAAGATCTATTAGGAGACAAATTCTCAAAAATCATGTCTAGAAGATGGAGGAAGTAGCATGATCAAGACATGCTTAAGGAAGCTTGAAAGAAGGTCACCTTTTTGCCATCTAGTCACATAGACCTCATTTGACATACAAGTACAAAACCAACCGTACTTACACATGGCTTTATCTCATAATGGGGCCCTTACAACTTAGAGCACCATAGATCATCGGTGGCACCTTACAAAGGTGGGGTATCGAGCATATCTAACACCCCCTTCATGTCCACCTATAAGTAAACTATATCATTAGCCTAAAGTTGGAGTCTTTGAAGATGAACTCGAAGTAGACCCTACATAAGAGATTTGATGAAGATATCTACTTCATTCTCCTCTATTGGATAGCTCTACTATCCCATCTTCAATCAAGTCACACACATAGTGATACTAGATCTCAATGTGTTTGGTCAGTGCATAAAAATTTAGACTTTTGGAAATGGCAATGCAACTCTGATTGTCATATCTTAGCATTTTTGGATCTTCACTCTATACTCCCATATGATATAGGATCCTCCTTAACCATATTACTTTTTATATAGCAAAGTAAGCTGCCTTGTACTCTACTTTGGTAGAAGATAATGCCACATTTGGTTGATTCTTACTTATCCATGAGAAGGTTCCTAAACCTAAAGAGAAACAATATCCATAAATTGATTTCTTGGAATCATTATAATTTGCCTAATTTGAGTCATAGTTTCCCATAAGAGCACTTCCAAAACTATATGTTATACCATAGTCAAGAGTTCCCCTTAAGTATTTGAGCATTTGCATCCTAGCTTTCCAAAGAGTGCTTCCAAAACTATATGTGATACCATAGTCAAGAGTTCTCTTTAAGTATTTGAGCATGCACATCCTATATTTCCAATGACTTTCTCATGGTTTGTTTGAGAACTTGCTCAAAACACTAACAACAAAATTGATATTTGGCGTAGTGTTACACAAGTAGACGAGGCTGCCAACTAGCCTCTTATATCTCTTAATGTCTACTACTAATGATGTATCCTCAATGGATAACTTCACATTGATCTCCATAGGTATAGTTAGCTCCTTACACTCAGTTATACCAAATGCTTTCAAGATCTCCCATGCATAGTTCTTTTGAGAGATGAAGTTTTTCCAAGCTTAGACTTCGATCCCAACCAATAGAGACTTAAATTCTAAACAATAGTAAAACAAGCCCAAGTCTGCTATTTTAAACTTAGAGCTCAAAAACTTTTGAGTTTGATGGATCATATCTTCATAAGTCACATGTAAGGCCGCTCATATATAAGACAATCACTACAGACTTTATACCATCCATGTAAACATACAAGTTAGCATCTAAGACACATCTTTTTAAATTCAAGTCTAAAAAGAATTTATCTATCCACTTCACCATACTCTAGGGGCTTGTTTTAGCCCAAACAATACCTTCTTCATCTTACAAACTTTGTTCTTATAATGGGGGGCCTCACCCTAATGGTTGTGAACCACATATAGCTCCTTGAGGTCTTCATTAAAGGACATTTATTTAACATCCATTTGGTAAACAAGCCATATCTTATGAGTAAAGCATTGCAAGTACTATGCGAATAGTGGTCATTCTAGCAATTGGAGCAAATGATTTTTGAAAATTAAATCCTTCAACTTATGAAAATCCTTGTGCAACTAATCTAGATTTGTAATTTTCTAAGTTTCCATCAGCCTTTTACTTTACCTTCCAAATCCACTTGGTGCCAATGATCTTCCTATTTTTTTGTTAATCCACTAGCTCCCAAGAATCATTCTTCATTATGTTGCTATACTCACCTTGCATAGCTACTCTCTAAGTTGAATTGACAAGTGCTTCTTTCAAGTCTCTTAACTTCTTTACTTCTCTCATAATCTCAGCCATCAAATCCATATTAATCTATGTAAGAAAAAGCCTTTCTTTACTCTATTCTTAGAGACCTCCTTGGTCTATATGCCTTTTTCTCAAGTGTGATAGGCATAGGATTATTGTGATCACATAGTTGATTCACCCATTGCAACAATGGCTTTTCAGATGGTGTGATTGCAAGTTAGTCAACTTTTTCCCCATCATTTTAAGATGATGCTTCCTCCTCCTTGAGGGTGGGGACAAATCTTGGGATAGATTCATACTGGACTACTTCTTTGCTAGATGATAAAGTGGAAGAACTTATATTCTCCTCCACTATATGTGGTTGCTCCTTAAATGCTACATCATGGCTCGCTATGATCTTATTTGCCTCTTGGTCATACACTTTGTAAGTCATTTTCTTATTATAAAAACCCAAGAAAATACAATTTATGCTATTTATATTTGACATCTTTCTCTTATAATTTGGAATATGTGCATAACATCCACATCTAAAACTTCTAAAATGTGAAATAGGTGGTTTTTTATTGAAATAGGTCTTATGAGGATTTTTTCCCTCAAGATCCTTTCTATAACTTTGATAAAGAATGTAAATTGCAATATTAACAACTTTTGTCCAAAAGTGGTTAGGAAATCTCTCATTCTTACCCTACCATTTCCACAATAGTGTGATCTTGACATTCAACAACATCATTCCCACAGGGGATTCACTAGTAATAATAAGGAGACGCCACCTGCATGCAAGAAATATATGAAAATTCCCCTTATCTACCCCCTATTTATGGGACCTTACCTTATAAAATGTACATTCCTTTCCTTAAATAACCCCCCTCCCTTACACTCATGTGATACCATACGGTAAACCCTAGTGGACCCCCCGGGTATCATTCCATTGAGGTGTATGAGGTATCTTCAATTGGTGCTTAGTCCCTTTTCTTTTGCAAAAGTCTCCAAAATTCTTTGACTTGAACTCACCACCACCACATGTTCTAAAAGTCTTCACACTTTTCCCTATTTCATTCTCAATAAGTTTTAGTCACTCTTTAAACTTACCAAAAGCTTGAGCCTTATCATGAAGGAAGTACACCCACATCTTTCTATTGTTATCATCGACGATCAACATAAAATAAGAAGATCCTCCTAAGGGTTGTGTAGGCATTTTATCACACAAGTTAGTATGCACCAACTCTAGAGGGGCCTTTGCTTTATTCTTGCTTTCTTGTAGAGCTACCTTTCTCTGTTGCTTGCCCATCATACAAGCTTTACATGGTTCCTTCATTTTAGTTACTACAAGTAGGTGAGTAACCATACATTTTCTATAGAAATACCTTTCTTTGTTGCTTACCCATCATACAAGCTTTGCATGGTTCCTTCATTTTAGTTACTACAAGTAGGTGAGCAACCATGCCTTGTTTATGTATCTCCTTTAACACTACAGAACTAATGTGACCAAATCTTTCATGCCAAAGTTTACTTGTATCCACACTAACAATGGATGTGAGAGCACTTAGCTCATATAGGTTGTTTCTTCTTTCCCCTTTGTCGATAGCTTTGTCAGCACTATCGATAATTTTTGCACTTGTCTTAGTGAACCTCACCCCATGTCCAAGATTAGTTATAGAAGCAACTAATAGCAAATTTCTCTTAAACTCTAGAATGTACAACACATTTGAAAGATTTTTGAGTTTACCATTTGTAGCAATAAAAGAAATAGTACATAAGTCCTTACTAGGGCATCTTGCACAATTCCCAATTGTCACAGTGATAGATTCTTGCAAAGGTTTCATAGAACTATGTAGACCTTTCTTGTTATGTGATGGGAGGTGCCACTATCAAATACCGATGAGTTAGTGATAGATATTTCTTGCACTGAGGAATACACTTTCTCAATGGTGGCCATGAATAACTCCAACTCTACTTTAGTTGTATTGGATGTCTCCTTCCCTTTAGTTTGCATGATGTCATTTTTTAATCTCCCTTCTTGACACAACAATTTACAATTGTATGTCCTTTCTTTTGTAGTAGAAGCACTCTCCTTGAAATTTTTTCTTACCATCCTTCTTTTTGTCACTTGATAGAGAAACCACCTTTGTATTTTGTATTGGCAAAGAATACAACATCTCCATTATTGCTACATTCTTAGGCTTTAAGTCAAAACTCCTCCTCCATTAGTACATAAAATTTCTCAAACGTTAAAGCTTGGATCTCACTTGAGTGTTTAGGGCAATTACCAATCCATCAAACTTTGGTGGACAAATCCAAAGATACCTCTAAGCTAGCTTCCCATTAGTCTTTCTTTATTGTTAGTTGATTCTCCAAGTTTTAAATCCTTGTTTAATTTCACATTTTTTATAGACTCTTTAGTATGTTCAAAGCCTCTGATGCTTTGGTTGTATGGTAAATTAAGGTAAAACTACTTTTAAAACAGGTGGTAACTAAGGCATACAATGCATTTCTATTCATTCGTTTCCAAGCTCATAGAAGATCTACATTTAGAGGAATCATAACACTAAAATCTGATGGGTTAGGGTTGGATTGTGAATCTGGTCTCTAATACCATCTTTAGAAGCTCATAAGAATTAAGATTGTTGTAATTCCAAACTTCCACAAAGTATAGTTTTTACCATGTAACTTGCCTTCACTAAAGGTTGGTGGAAGAATTCTCAGTGTTCGAATTGTTGGTATAGCAACAACACCACTTGATGCGCTAGCATTGCTACTTGATGTAGCAAATGATATTTCTTATTGAAGCCATTGCCTCTCACATACTCTTCACTCCTCCTCACATTCCCCTGAGCTTTGATACCATGTAGAAATTATATAGCATAGCAGCAGATAGAATCTAAGCAAGAAGTAGAGAATACACAACAAATATGAGAAAAATATAAACTTATTTAATCTCAAAGGAACTGATACAAATATGACTCCATCCACCTGTGTGCATCTACTATGAAGCTTAAATGGCAATCTAGATAGATGATAGTGGAGAAGCTTAAGGATAGCTAGAAGAACTTTGCCTGGGTGAAAGATATATTGAAGATGTCTTTGCAAGGGTCTTCCTTTTATATCCCACAAAGGTACCAAGAGGTATGGCTAGGCGAAAGAGGTACTATAGCCATTAGAGTGACCCTTCATAGCACACCAATGACACTATCACTCCTAGTATTCATCACTAACTAGCTAACTTGAACTTATGTTCTCCTCCTTCCAAGGTAGGATAAGTTTCCTAAGCTAAGAACCCATTAGATAGAACACATATGCAAAATCACACAAAGGCTTACAAGAGACATATAAAATCTATCAGAATTGAAATAGAAAGCAAAAAAACCTCATAGGTCAAACCAAACCCATTCTAACCTATCAAAAAACCATCCCATATATCTTCATTCACACCTCAAACCACTTATTTTACAATCACAACCTCTCAATAGAACCAAGCAAGAACCAAATAGTCACTCAACAAGAACCAAACTCATGAAGTATATTAGAGCCAAATAGTCACTCAACAAAACCTATCAAAACTAAAGGGAACTAGACCATTTCTATGTTCAGGGTTCCTAGCCCAAGGCATTACATTCTCTTACAAAAGGATCTAGAAATGATAATCAAATATATTGATATTATAATAGGTGGGTAGTTCACCACCATGGATATCCATGACATTGTATTGTAAGGGAAGTTGGGAAGGCCTTCTATGTGATAGTTGTGGTGGCTACAATAGCTCTACACATCTACTTTGTTGGTTGGGATCACCTTCGTCACTTTGTCATAAATGTAATAGTTCAAATAGATCTACCAATTGCTTGTGAACAAGTTGGAGTTTCTTCTAGAGGGAACTAGACCATTTCTATGTTCAGGGTTCCTAGCCTAAGGCATTACATTCTCTTACAAAAGGATCTAGAAATGATAATCAAATATATTGATATTATAATAGGTGGGTAGTTCACCACCATGGATATCCATGACATTGTATTGTAAGGGAAGTTGGGAAGGCCTTCTATGTGATAGTTGTGGTGGCTATAGTAGCTCTACACATCTACTTTGTTGGTTGGGATCACCTTCGTCACTTTGTCATAAATGTAATACTTCAAATAGATCTACCAATTTCTTGTGAACAAGTTGGAGTTTCTTCTAGACTTGCAAAATATAAAAACCTTCACAACCTTTTGGTTTTCCATCCACTATATTTTCTTTAAGTTGATCAAATGTAAGAAAGATGATTGGCATCAATATATTAGAATTCTCAATCCCAAACCCATAATCTCTCTCAATATGATAGTGAAGGATCATTTGCCAATATATGATGCACATAATCTCTCTTTTTCAACCAAAGTCAGAGGAATGCATCACCGATGTATACATAGCTTGGAATACTAAAAAACATTCCCAAGCTTGATCATTTTGTCAAAGGTTCATTCCACATTAGCAGTCAGAAAACCTCCAAAAGCCTAGCTTAGATTTTTATTTTTTAAACATCTTTTTCAAATATACTTACTTTTATCTAGGCTCTGGTACTAGTGTGACATACCCGAATGAAGAGCCTTCAGGGGCATGCATTTCTAGTGGTCCATCAAGAGATATTGCCAAGTGACACTATCTAGAACTCCTTGGAATATCATAGAGACTATCACCTAGGTTCTCTTTTGTGGGAGTTAAAGGTTGTATGTGCCTAGCCACCTATAATTACTTGTACTTACTGCCCACACATCTATACATTGTACGGAGTTGCTAGTAGACATTATCACTTTATTCTTACTCCTACTATGACAATAGAATAAGGAAAAGTTATCACACATTATGACTGTTGGAGTTTCCACACATAAATCTCTCTCTCCTTTGCTTGAACAACTCTTTCTTCCCTCTTGCTTTTGCTCTTGGTTCCATTTCTACTCCACCTTTCAATTGGTATCAAAGTGGCTATTCAAGTAACTTTATTGTGCTTCCAGCCTAGGAATAAAGCTTCAACTTAGCTTTTATGGTAGCCATTCAATGAGGTATGTATCAACTCCATCTCTCACTAGATTATCTTTAGCCCTTTCACCTTAGTCAAGACCATCCTAGCATTGATTTGAGGCTTAATAAGCATTCATTTGGATCAGTAAGAACTAGCTTGCAATTTTCAGTGCATTTTAAGGGCTCTTTGCTACCTATTACTCCTAGTCTAGCTCAACCTATTTCCCTTGCTAGTCTTTGGCAAATAGTTTGGGGTTATTTTCAAGCTTCTTGACTTCATCTTGAGCTCCATCTGAAGTGCATATGCTTAGCCATTGACTCTGTTTCAGGATAGGTCTACTACGATACCCTTTGAACATCATACATTGAGTTCCATAATGCTTATGTGATGCTTATGAGATGATATTTTGATGTTTAAATGTTGTTTTGATTCCTGGGCAAGCTTCTTGGATTGTTCAGAGCTCAAATAGCTTGAGATTCGAATGTCTCTTTGCTATATCAAAGTTCACATAGCAAGCATTCACTGTGAAGGTCTATGCATCACATGCCTACAAGCGCTTTGGGATTCTACATGTATGTATTGACACTTGGCATTGATGTATATGCTCTGATTTGCTTACTATGAGCTTAAAGCTTTATATTTGAGCTCTATTTAATGCATCTTGATAATGGTTCATTTATATAGTGATTCTTGACTTACAGATTGAAGGCTCATTATCAATTTATGCTCCCAAATGTATTGATTTATGTCTTTGGGCACCCAAATGATATGTACTTGATGTATTGAGCTTTGTTGTGCTCTTGGGCAGTTACATTGTAGAGCTTCATTCTTTAAGTAGGGAAGCACAATTTTAGAAAGGGTGATGGAAGCAAAAAGGAAGAGAAGAGAGATGGTGGAGTAAGCACAGAGGAGGCTGAGAGCCCACCAACCGCAACAAGTTCTTGAAGTCCAGATCCCACAAAGAGAAGAATGTTATCTTGTAAACTAGGCCTAGAAACTAGGTATCTGGTTGGGGACTCCACGGTGTCCGATTCTAGCAGTGCAAATGGCATGTGAGGCATGATTTCACTTTGTCTGACCTATGTAGTTGATGCCCAATTTTATGGACAACTATATTGAAAACTATTTTTGAGCAGTTTCTTTGAAAGCAATCGCTTTATTTGAGCACTCTAGTGCTTCAATTGTGGATAACAGTGTATTAGCTCATTCTTTTCCCTACTATACTCTCTTTGGTTGAGTTTTGGGGCTGATTTTCAATTATTACAGTAGTCAATACTTCTTTTGGTTTGCAAATATAATGATAACCACTTCAAATGCCTCCAATGACAATGTTATGTTCAACATAGAGAAGTTGGATGGCAACAACTTTCAATATTCGAAGACACAAATATGGTAGGTATGGGTGAAAAAGAAGCAAGTTAGGATATTGAAAGAAAAGGGTATAAAGCCAAAAAATGGGTGAGAGATGATTGGGATGAGCCAGATAGACTATGCAAGTCTTCTATCATACTATCCTTATCTAAGCATGCATACTTCAATATTTATTTTGACTGATAGTGGTGTATATGATTTATGAAAAAAGACATGTGATCTTTATGAGAAGTAGTGTCCCTTATCTCAAATTTATTGGTTGAAGAAGCGTATGGACCTTTGTATGAAGGAGGGTACCCCTATGTCTACTCATGTGAATGAATTCCACTCTATTTTCAGCTACCTTATCTTGCATGGTGTTGAGTTTGAGGATACCATGATGCCATTATTTTTTCTTGTCACATGACCAAAGTCACGGGATACATTTTGCACTACTATGAGTGCTAATCCTCCTAAAGATGGTTTTAAATGCAATGATATAGAGAGTGCTTTACTTACAAAAAAAGTGTACATGAAGAATATTGATGTAGTCCACACTTCTCATACACTTACAGTGAGAGATAGAAATGGTAGAATTGTAAATAAAAATCATGGTAAAAACTCACAGAAGTCTCAATTGAAGTCTTGTGGGCACTCTCACAATAAGTCCCATAGTCATAAGTTTTATTTGGCATGTCATTATTGTAGACAATAAGGTCACATTAGGTCCTAGTGCTATAAAATGCACAATGATAAGCACAATGAGAAGGGCAAGGGAAAAGTGTAAGAAAATGCAAAGTCCATTGAAATTATGTCTAAGTCTATCATGAAGATAGAGGAGATAAATGATTTGGAGTATAGTTGTGACGATTACATATTTTCTACTTTAGCACTTGATGCTACCCTGTTGCCCAATGCTCTGTCTTCTTACTGTGAGTATTGACTTCTTAATTCTAGGGATTCATTCCATGTTACCTTTGATCATCATTGATTTCATAGCTATTGTACTATTACAAGTTCAATTAGACTGGAAGATGACATTGCATTAGGTATCATTGGCATAGATGATGCTAATAGACTATAATTTGGTACCATTAGTCTTTTTGCACTTCATTTTGTACGTCATATCTTGGATTTGACTAAAAGCCTTATCTCAGTCAGATAGTTGGATGATGATAGGTATCATACATATTTTGGTGACTCTGTATGGAAGATCACTAATGTCAGTCTTGATTTTACTAGAGGTGCCAAGGTTGACACTCTATACCCTTTGCTTATATGTGGATTTGTCAATCATGTTGTAGCCATAACCAATCTTCCTCATGTATCTCTTTAGCATCTCTATCTTGGGGAAATATGTCCTTAAAGGAAATGAAAGTAATAAATCATTTGGTATATTTGCAACCTCTTGACTACTCATGTTTTAACTCTTGTGATCGTTGTTTATATGGCAAGTAGACATGTAACTCTTATGCATGTGGGCGAATGCTCTCTCTCTCTCTCTCTCTCTCTCTCTCTCTCTCTCTCTCTCTTGCATTCATGTTCAATAGTGCAATGCTAGGAGAATCAATGACTTAAGCCATAGTAGCTTGGTCTTTTATAGCCTTTGCCACCTTCTCCACTCAACAACCTTTGCTTGGTCCGTGTATGCGAGCTTTTCTCTCAAATCTAGTTGCAATTAGCATCCTACCTTTATGAACAGAGTAATCTAATCACAATCATACCTTTCATAATAAGGATGATGCAAGTTTTGAGATGCTCTTTGAACAATTTTGAGGCTACAATATTGTTGTGATAATGAGACTGTGTACCTAATGCTTTAGGGTGCTGACAAAATCAGGATGATGTTGATGATGAGTGGGATAATGATGATGAAAAAGAAGATGTGTGTCTTTTTATGTAGGTTGAAAAAGAAAATAGTAATGGTGCTACACCCTCTCTGTCTGAGAGAGATTGAGATATCATCATCTCGAGAGAAACCAGGAGAGAAACTAGGATTATCGTTTTTCCTATGGTAAGTTTGATCATACAACCTATGGGCTAGGACCTACTACACTTTATAGTGATAGTTTGCTATAAGCATCCAATTTCAAGGGATTTAAGAATTCAAAGATAGGCTTATTGCAATATATTGTGGTTGAGTTCACAAACAAAATGTCCTATTACAAGTATAAGGCTTATTGCATCTTTCTAGGGCTTCTACTTATCTTCAGAGAGTGCAATGGGCTCTAGGTTTTCATCATTATCTAATTCTTGTGGTATACCACATTCTAAACTTGTACGACTTTGCTTCTTTACTGCTTCCTCATCTTCTTGATCTAGTTCAAGGATTTCAACTTAGATACACCCTAGCTCATTTTTGCAATGGAAACATCGATGAGTAGGACAACTTCTTAGGATGTGTTCTAACTCTTCATGCTTGTGACACCTCTTCTCACGGTTCTTTGGATCATCAAAGTCTTCCTTGGAGTAAATTGAAAGGTTGCTATTTGCAAGATGTTGGCCTCTTTAAATTTGTCTCAAAGGAGAGCATCTTGATGATGTTTGGGTTGTATAGATTCCAATTGGGTGTCTAAGGGAGGATTTTACCCTTAGCAAAACGTATCAATCTCTTGCGCAATATCCATGTCCAGAGTAGCATACTTCTAGAGAGTCATGAATCAGTACTATTTTCTTCCAAACTTAGTTCAAGTGGAAGATACCTACTACCCACAACTTCTTTTAGGATTTCCCATGTAGTAGTAGTAGTTTTCGAGACTATAATGTCTTTATACCATTGCTTCCACCAGAGACGCACTTCCCCTATTAGCTTTAGTTTGGGCATTGTGGCTTGGTTAGAGATACTCATCCATGAAACTCGAAAATAGTCTTTCATAGACTCATGTAATATACTGAATTAGTGAGAAAAGTTTCCCATATGAAGGCTTGCCTAGAGAATAAAAAATTGTCCAATGTGAACATTTCCTTAAGCATGTATGTAGACATCTACACGTGAACATAAACAAAAAATTAGAAATTTCCTTATAAACTCACCCTCAAGTGTGTGAGTGTGCATTTGCTTTAAAATATATAAACTCAAAATAAATAAAACTCATATTGCATATGCCTAAATGAGTTATGTGTGAATATCTCTTTAAACCAAGGGAGCTCTAGTAAGAAAGGATAATTGCATAGTTGGTCCTATGATGGAGAAAAAATTCATATGAGTACGATACAAGGAGTATCATGAGCTCAAGAATTATGGTCTGGTTATTGCCTTGAAACAAAGATTCAAATTTGTATTTGGCTCTATGAGTATGAATCCAATGTAAGAATTATTACTTAATAATATAAATGTTTTGAAAGGATTATCTTAATTGCTTTGATATTGTGCTTAATGAAGATATGAAACAAACCTAGCAATAATGAATAATTAAGGAAGCTACTTTTAAATGTCAAAATGTAAAAATTTTTATGAAAAAAATATTCAGAATTGACTGTGAACAACTTTCTATGGCTGTACAAAAGGGTAGTACAGCATGTCCCGTAGGACCACTGCACACACAAGTGGCTACAACTCTTCAATGAGATCTTTGATTGGGGAGTTTTCTAGCTCTACTCAAAGCTATCAATCCCCTCTATGCAAGGAGTATAGGTATGCAATAATGGGTCTTATACATAATTTTTTTAAAATAAGAAATATGTGGCTAAACTGTGTAGTTTATCACCTTGTTTAGAGACCTAAAAGAACCCTGGGAGACTTGTAAATACTTCCCCAAACCAGAAATACCTTTGTAAACACCTGTATAAGTGTACAGTAGCATGTATAAGCCTATTATGAGCTGAAAGGTGTCCCATAAATCATTGTGGGTCGGAAGTGACTGCCAATATGATCCAAACCATTAGCACCATGGCCAAATGCATTTCCAAAAAGAGCATAACCCTATCAAACACTATCATCTCATGACCAACATAAGTATCACTGCCAAACAGGGGCATATACTTGCCAACATAGACATAGGAATATCACTATGAGTACCATTGTCAAGTTCATAAACATCTCAATGTCAGCATGAGTAGATGAGTGTCACCATAAGTGTCATTGTTAAAAAAAGTCAATGTATCAATATCCTTTGCAATTATGATAGAATCTCTAAGGCATAAGTATACCACATCCATAGTCCAATTAGCATCAAAAGACCTATCATGCACTCCCATGTATACCATAGTTGCAATGCTTCATAGTAGTGCACTTTGATTACTTGACGAAGAGCCCACAAGGAAGATTGAAGCCTCAATAGTGCCAAAGTGCTAAGCTATCCAAGAGACAAGGAAGAGGAATGTCCAAGATGCAAGCACTATGAGAGATGCTCAACAATGAGAATGAAGGTATAGAGCCGAAATTACCCAATTTGTAGTTCCTAATAGCCTTTTGATACTATAGAAGAGTGGCAGAATGGAGATGTGGGTGAATCTTCTTTTTATAGCTATGATAGACTTCAAGCAAGATCTGCAAACCCAGCTCCTGGGATAGATCCACTAAAGAGAGAGTCACACCTTTGACTTGAGATTTCAAAAAGGTATTTGGAATGGACTTCAAGCAATTCTATGAGCCGCCAAAGTGGAAGCAAGATATGTAGAAGAGGACTCTTGATCTTTTCTGATTTACTATATGCAGCTTAGCTCTTCAAAATTACTATTCAATGGAGGGCTTGAGTTAGCTTAGGAAGGGCTTGTTTTGAGCTCCATGGCTTCTTGAAAAGGGCCCAATGTTGATCCATACTAGGTAGTTGCTACCATTCCCTAAAAAGAACTTGCACCTATCACTAAGATCTTCCATGATCTTCAAGTGACTTCTTTTTTGTTCTTCTCGAAAACATAGTCATTGCTCACATTCTTCAATAACCTTCTTCAGCATGAATTCAACAAGCATAGGAAATTCTTCAAGTGTCCTGTCATTCATCAAATACTACCATGACTAGCTTTAGAAGAGACTCACATAGAAAACTTGTATCATAAGAGTTATTGTTTCTATAAAAAAAGACATCTACAATTTTTGGCACACATGTTGTACCCATGCTGTAGCATTGCCATTAAATTTAGACCATGCATTTTGAGTTTCTCCAAGCTAATTATTGAGGCAATGACCCATCCACAACCCATTCTGCTAGTCAAGCTTTTTCCCATGGCCGTTAGAGGCCCATAGCTCATCAGGCCTATTCAACTTTGATGAATATAAAGCCGAAGATTCAGTGAATTTGTGAGAAACATTCAATGCCTTCGTTGATGATTTGGTGGGCCATGGGTATTTGATATCATTGTCTTTCAGAAGCCAACGTCAAATTCTTGCTATGAAACCCGGGAAAATAATTTCCCTCCTATCTACAATCCAGATAATAAAGCCCATGTTGCATGGTATGTAACAATGATTTCTTGTATTTACAAGCTACCTCTCATGAGGATGTGTGCAGTACTGAATGGCCCCTGGACTGGCCCAAGTGGCTCAAGACAGCTCCAACATGGTTGGAAGGTCAGAAGGGAGTGTATGGCAAAGCACTGTGTTGTCTAGAAGTCTTACATTACAAGATTAGGCATAGATTGGAAGAAGATCAGGAACGTGATGTGAGTCTTTCAACTCCTATCCCAGAACTATGATCTCCTTCATGCTGGGTAGGTTGAAAAGAGGTGTAACATCATCATCGTTGTGTGGAGATGGATTGTCTATTGAGACCAAAGGGGTGGGTGATAAAATCATAACTGGTTGTATTATTTGCCAGCTATTTTTGGAGCTCCTTTTATAGCTATCGAGCCTCTTCAACATAGCCACCTACAATCATTCAACATGTTCAGACACCGCAGCAGCCAATGGTGATACAAAGCTCTATCCCAACCACATAGGATTAATAGTTAATTGTAACAAACACTTTAGGAGGGTCCGATGCCACTAATAGTTCCTTCGCATCTTCATTGGAACTGCCTATTGATGGAATTGCTAATGGCTTTTTGGCAACATTTTTACAGATTCATTTAATGCCATCATCGCATGTTGCTCAAATTCTTCAACCTTGTTAGACTCATCAGCCTATTTCATTAGGGCCATCTGAACCCAATGTTCCTCAACTGGTGGAGGTCCAACCACCACTACCAAGTGGGCTACCTCCTCTTTTATATTCCTCTAGAGGGGCAAATGTGGCACTAGTTCCACCTGTTACACAATCTCAATCAGTTAACTCTAGCTCAATGATTGGGATTTTTCCTTCGTCTGCTTCATAACCCTTCATGGCTACAAAGGTTTTGAAGCCTCCCCTTTTGCTAGGTCCACCACCTATGGTTTCACAAGTTGAAAGTTCAACATCTCAACCCTCTGTTGGGATAGCAACCAAATCAGACATCATCCCTATTAACATTTAACAGCTCGTGGGCATCTAAATCCCCAATGATTGGACCATAGATCTTGATGCTAGTCTAGCTTTGCTTCTCATCATATTGAGTGCTCCATTTGTTTGAGCTTGAAGCCTTGTGTGAAGCTCTTAGGTAAACCTTGTGAAGCAAAATGAATTGATCTCATGGCCCAAATCCCTATTTGAAAATGGTAGATATGGTAGTCTATGTGCTTAGGGAGATTTGTGGGATGCTTGCCCCAAGGTTCTGTAGGCAAATCTTGAGCACAAAGAGCAAGAGCAAGAGAGAAGCACAAAGAGCCTATTTGAGAAAAAGCTTGGCAAGAACAAATAGAGAAGACCTCCTTTCAAAAAGTAATAGAGTTTTAGGTTGTCAGTAACTCCTAGGAGTCCTTCTTGGCAAGTTTACCTCTAATATTTGACTGGGGGTTGAAAATGAGCTACCATTTTTTTCCCCTTGCCTCTAGATTTGTCCAAGCCTCCTACCATAGCTTGTGTGGTCTTCAAGAAGTTGCCATCCCTAGCAGTAGTACTTCTATGTGTCTATAATAAAATAGGGTTTTTAGTGTTTTAAAAGGGAAAGGATCAAAGATTGAAAAGAGGAGGAAATACGAAAATAGGGCCCATCATAGAAAAACTTGGAAAATGCCTGCACAATGGAAGAAGTGAATGGCCACAAATACATGCTTTACATGTGAACAGGAGGGGCACATGGCAAGGAACTATCCCAATAGGCACCAAGCTGAAAGTAAGGAAGATTAGAGGTAAAGTTTCCAAGTCATATTGAACTAACACAAGTCTCTCCATTCTAAAGCGATTCCTCCCCTAACCCTCATGGCCCTCACATATGTGTGCTTCTACACTTGCAAACCATAACAAATCACCACTTGCAAAGCAATCTTTGCCCTAGATTGGGTTTGTTTCTTAAACTACAGAAAAAGTCTCAAGATGGAAGGTGACACAAATTGCATGTTATTCACTCACATTTGCACATGAATAGTGCATTGCTATTAAAGCTCCAACACCAACTTCACACATGACTAGCTTTTTTTTGCAGATTATAGCTTTATATGATCACATGATAAACATGTCATTATTCATCTAGCAGGACAACAATCACCTTACTAAAACAAGAGGAAAAAATGTAGCCATTGAGATGTTGCACCTCATGAATAGATTGATTGAATTATCTTGTTTGCGAAGAGATTGATAGCAGCACTTGCAAAGAAATTTTCACTCAATATAGTCCTCCCATATAATCTAAATCAGTTTGATTGAAGAAAATCACTACATACCTTTTCTGCCAAACCAACCACTCCTTCCAATTCTGTGCAAGTACAATTCATAGTCTGACTCATGGGGTTTTCATTGTTTACTGGTAGATCATAGTTGACCACGAGAGTGACATGAGCTCCCCACCACAAAAAGGCCTCACAATTAAAAAGACCAAACAATACTAATAAAGCCAAATAAAGTTACACAAAAAAACTTGCTGGTCCATATTCAAGAATCTTGTACCTAACAGTTTACACACAACAAACAAATATGTATGCCTAAAAGGAACTTCCAGTTACATGTACTTGATCAAAACCTTGAGCGAGCACATTTGTTGTTATCAAAATACATGTCACTCCAGACCCAAATTCATTTATGACAAGGTCACGATCCTCAAAAGACATGCCACCATGAATGGATGTGCATGTTGTCTCTGCTGCCAGCTTGTCATGTAATTGCCTTGCGCTACTTCGGGTTTTGAAAAAAATAATTGCATGCCCAAACTTTTCAACAATAGGAAATATTTGATCAATAAGCATAGAAATTTTGACTAATTCATTTGGGCACTTTTCATGATATTGCTTGATAACATGAGAGGATAACATCAAGAGAGATCTCTTCTTTGTTTACAAAGTGTTTGCCTTGGGAGACTATCTTTATTGTGAACTCCCTCACTTGATCATTGAATGTTGCAGGAAAAAACAACATCTGCATATTCAAGAAGGGTTAACGTGACCCCATTTTGATTTATGATGATGTAGATAAGGTAACAAGATACAAATACACAAACTTAAGTCACCATATTTAGTCTGGTTATCAACTCATGATGTGACAAATGGTTATCAACTTATGACATGACAAATGGTTTCAAATAAAGCTAGAGGGGCAGACATAACACCAGAGCTCCTTCCTAAGAGACTTGATACAACAAGAGAAATGTTATTTCTTTATTCTACATGCTTTTAAGGAAAATATCCATATATGTGCACTTGATAGCCACCACTGTTTTTTGTGATGTACTTAATGATATGTGAAGAATCATCTTGGAAACCATTACTAGTAGTAACACAAAGAAAACACACTCAAAGGTCCACAGCTCTACAGCCAAAAATTCTAAATGTGATACCCATAGCTTCTAGAAAAGTGCACCATTATTGTTGTCAAAACATTGTTCTCTAGGAGATAACCCCAATCTATAAGAGAGAATAATGCATAAAAGAAAGAATCATATGCAAAATAAAATAGACCTATGCAAGCATATGATCAACTTCATCAAAAACCAACACTTTTAAGTGGTTGGTGCTCAAGATTTTTGCAGTCATCCCTTTTTTAATGGTTCCTAGTGATGTATCAATCACAACTCAATCAACAATCTGCTCATTCTTTGCTCTTGAAGAAGAGTTGCTCTTGGTAGAATATGAAGAGATGGCACGAATAAAAGTGACGCCCAAAAATTTCGCCATCGTTTGAAGCACCTCATCATTCTACTAGGAAATCACACCAAGTCAAACAACATGAGAAAAATCTAGAAAGAAACTTCCTTCAAAATACATATGAAAATACCTGGATAGCCAATTCTCTGGTTGGACAGACACAAATTACTTGCAGTGCTTTCAAAGCAGGATCAACCACCCTACTTAGCATTCCAAGGATAAAACATGTAGTCTTGCTGTGAGCGTGTGCAATAAGATGGTAGTATGGTGGAGTTAGGATCATAGGCAAAGTAATTGATTGGATTTTGCTTAGGTCTCACAAAGTTCATCTCAAAGTAGAGCACGTGCAGGAGCTTGCATGATAGGTTTAGATCCTTGAATGTATTTGCAAAAGCATAAATTGTATTTTTGCTTGCCAAGACCTGACACGTATCAATGACCAATGAGAAACATAACTTAGTAGAGATACGACAACACATTTTGTCCTTAAATTCAAATTCAATCCATCTATTGAGAGTGGAAAAATATTGAATTTTTGACTGATTTTTGTTGTTTTTGAGGTTTGAATGATTGATTTTTGATGGATTTAGAGTGATGTATGATTGAAAATGGAAGTGTTTGAGAGGGTTTTGGATGATATTGATTATGTTTTGGAAGCTCATGGTGATTTTTAGTGGAGATATGAAACTTTGTGATGTTCTGATAGGTTTTGTTGAGGTTCTGATTGGTTCTGTATAGCTTCTGTATAGCTTCTGTTTTGTTCTGATTTTCTTCTGTATGAAGCATAGATTGATGATTGATGAAGATTGAAATATTTTGAAAGCTTATTGAATAGTTTTTGATAGTTTGGAATGGTTTTAGCATGAATTATGAGGATTTGATGTTCTCTGATGACCTTTTGTAACCCTCTGTAAACATTCTGTAGAGCCTTTGTCTCTGCTGTGTCTCTGCTCTGTATCTGCTCTGGTTCTATACTCTATTGTTCTGTGGATCTTATGTAAGTGTTCTGTAGAATGTATGTGTAACTTTGGGAAAGTTTTCTAACTTTTGGAAAGGATGAATTTAAGTTCAAAAGAGCTAAAACAAATGGAAGAAGTAGTTGTTGAAGACTGAAGAGAAGACTGGAGTGACAATGATAGTAGTGAGCTGTGAAGAGACACTGTAGTGGCTCTGGTGCCTCTTCACATCAGACATACCTCTTGGGAGGTGAATCCATGACCTAAGAAGTATTATTGAGATTTATTATTAGAGCATTTTAGTGAGGAGATGATGTACTATTGATAGAGAGAGAGAGAGAGAGAGAGAGAGAGAGAGATTCAGAGATAGTCAAATTCTATCAAAACAATGTAACTGTATATGAGAGATTGAGAGAGAAAACTATGAAGACATTGAAGATGAATACTATGTGATTGATTTCCATTCAAACATAGTGTATTCTTTTATGTTCATTGTTATATTGAAGGATTCTATGAAGATGTTGAAGATTATGGTTGATTCTATCAAATCCGTGGGGAATATCTACTATGATGCTACGTGAAGAATTGTTGTTTTCTTTGTTTTGGTCATCAAAAGAATGAAATAAAAGCTTGTTGATGTTATAAGATAGATTTTCTTGCAGTAGAATCCCCTTTTCCTTGGTGTTCCTCTTGGGACTCCATGTTTTTGGTGCATAGCCGGGGAAACTTTCCATCAACAAGCATTAGAAGAGGCTGAAAATGAAGGAAGTGGCATTGCCAAGAAGAGGAGAATTCAATGGATGTTGGCAAAGTTCCTTCTTCCACTGAAGAGTTGGAGATTCTCATTATCAAAGACACTTTCCACAAGAAGTTCATCCCACAATGGCGGAAACATATTACCATCATGATGCATGCTCTATGTGGTGGACTGTTTCCTCTTCCTGTTGAAGCAGCAGAAACTTGCATCTTAGTGGAAAATTGTTGGGAACAAACTAAAGAGCGGAAATAGAGAGAATGACTATCTATGGAAGATTTGGTATTCATTGAGAAGTTTCCAGACATCATCAAGTGGGAGATTGTGAAGAAGCTTCAGGAGTCGTGGTCTGTGGAGGTTCACGAAAACAAGAAGGAAAAGAGTTGGGATTTGTTCGTGGATGCTCAACAGCAAGATATGTGGGATGCTTGGTGCACTGACAATCCAATTAGAAACCCATTGGAAGTTAGTAGACAGAGTGTTTTTCACAACATACACTTTTAAAACCCTTAGAAGCTGGCATTATTATGATGGCACAACAACGATCCTAAGAAGAATGAGTTTTGATACTTTCAGAACGGAATATCTCCCCCTCTGTAGTGGTTTGAAAGCTGAATTCAGAGATGTTGAAAAGAAGGAAGTAGAAGAGATGTTGGCAAGAGAATCCCCCAGAGACTGAAGCCCTCTCTGATACTATCTTGTTGAGTATTGAACAAGTGGTGAAGCCAAGCCCCTGATGAATGACGTAATCAAGAGGCAAGCATTAGAACGAGTCTAGAGGTACGTGAGAAGAGAGAAGGCAAAAATCAAAGCTAAGAAAGAGCTTGCAGGAGAAGCCTCCTTTGATGCCTTAAAAGCACTCTTTACAGAAGTCCCATCGCAACTCAAGGTCCCCTTCCTAGTTAGATTCATCCTGGAAATATTGATGACAGACCTACAAATGTAGTCCCATTGCCAGTTTTTAAGGGAGAGTACAATGAAGACCTTGATCTTCATGTAGCAGAATTCATGGTAGCATGTGTGGCTAACAATGCCAGAACCCCTGAGCATTGGTTAGCGATATTCCCCACCACTTTCAAGGGTGTAGCATTTCAGTGGTATGAGAGACAAGTAGCATGAACTTTTGGCACTTGGGACGACCTAAAGTTGGCCTTCCTCACTAGATTCAGGCATGAAGGTTTTGAAGAGCGAATGCGAGAGGAGTTCATGAACCTAAGTCAGCCCTCTGGAGAAAGAGTAGAAGCTTATGTCTCGCGAATGGAATCCATCCTGAAGAGAAGGACTAACCATCATTTGGATGAAGGTATCCAGAGAGGAGTATTTCTTAGAGGCCTACAACTAGAAGTTCACAAGTTTGTGGAATTGAGAAGACTAGTCAATCTACAAGCTGTAGTGGAAGGTGCAAGATTGTATGATGAAGTTGAAGCAAGGTTGTCTCAATGACTCCAGGAAGAGGAGTCTTACCTCCTCCTATGCCAGGAATGGTATACCCACCAAATGCAGTCCCAGGGACAATTCCCTACCCCTATCCCCATATGCAAACAGTGCCGCAGTATAATGCACCTAATCCACTGTGGCCACCACAGACGATAGTGCCTCAAATGATGGTTCAACCACAACAACAGTGGCCTCAAACAGTTTCCCCAATGGCGACTCAACAACAGTGGAACCCTACCAACTCGAATCAATAACCCTAAGTCTCAACACGAGCTCTGAATCAGAGCTAGAACAAAGGACCCTCTAGACCGACCCAACCAGTGTATGTAGTAATTACAGAAGCTTCCCAAAACCCTACTACAAGTACTTGACGAGGTGAAAATCTGAAGGACTACTTATCCAACTCAGTTGCAAGTATCAAGAAAGAGCTTATGGATGTGATTACAGAGCAGCTACAGACACTGAAGGTGAATACCACCAATATATCCACCCCTATGGGAGCTGGGAGAGATGTGATGTGCTCTAATACATGGTGCAAAAATTGTCATCAAGAGGGGCATTTAGCCACTGAATGTACCCAAAAACCAACCATTCCTGGAGCCTTCTATTCCTATTGTTTGCGGAAGTACCATACAGAGGATATTTTCTCTCTGAAAGAGATGCATGAACGAAGACAGAATGATGAAAATGCAAGATTTAACTTGCTAGAATCCAAAATGACAACACAAGATATTGGACCAAATCCTAGGGAATTTGGTCCTAATTTCGGTCCAATGAGGTTTCCCTCTCAAAGTTACAGAGGGCGAGAGTCTAGCGGTGGTCAGAGATTAGAGGTGGAATGTTATAGGTATGGAGAAAAGGGTCATATCTCCCCGAATTGTCCAAACCCTAGATGATCTGTGGATTACAAGCCCTTTTGCAGCCGATGCAAAGGTGAAGGCCACACTGCAAAGGACTGTCCAAGTCTAGCCCCTGTAAAGGCCAATGCCACTGATAGCCAACAGAAGGTACAAGAGCCTGCCTCCAATTTGGTAGAGTTGGAAGTTGCCGCTATCATGCGTGCCAAGAAGAAGGGACCAGTTGTCCAAGAAGAGAATAACTCTCCTACCAAGACTGTAAAGTTCAAGCTGTCAACAGAGGGACAGAGCAGTACAGAACAAAATAGTGCAGTACAGAGCACTGTAGTGCCACAGAGAGTTATAGAGACAGTCCCACAAACAAGACCAGAGGTCTGGGATATAGATGATACAGAAGCACCTCCAGAAACAGAGGAAGTGTCGATGCTCCCATTGCTAGAAGAAAAAGGAAAGATGAAAATGGGTGTAGCCCCATTCCCCAGCAGGTTGGAGAAGCCCGTGGATCCTATCAAAGATTATGACTTGGTAAAAGACCTAGACACCTTTAAACCAAACCTAACATTCTGATAGTTGCTGATGCTATCTCTCAGCTGCTGAAAGAAATTCAAAAGCATCTTGACAAGAAGACGTGGACTAAGGATTACTCCTTCAACAACGATTAAGACCAATAAGGCCCCGGAGCATGTAAAGGAAGTAGATGTGGCTAATGCCTTCCTAGATCTTGGAACCCTAGAGATTAGTGTATGGATTGAAGGATGCTTCATCTCAGATGCATTGATTGATGGAGGCTCATCAGTAAACATAATGACGGATGTGACAATGAAGGACTTAGGGTTGCAAGGAATTCAACCTACACAGTGGCTTATCAGATTGGCAAACCAAAGCAAAATTAAACCGTTGGGCATCCTCCCATACGTAAAAACAACCCTTGTAGGAAGAGACTATTGGCTGACATATTTGGTGGTTAAACCAAATTCTTATGGGACCTCATACCCTCTGCTATTGGGAAGACCTTGGCTTTTTGAAACAAGAGCCAATGCGGACTGGTTCAAAGGAACCCTAACCCTAGGCAGAGAACCCAACAAAGTGGTGTTGAAGTTGTATGGATCGCAAAAAGGCAATGGATCCACATCCATTGAAGACATAACTGACTCCTTCAACGAGATAATAGATGGTACATCAAGAGACAAGAGACTGCTAAACAGATCTTTCCCAAGAAAACAGAGGCACATTCCCTAACAGTGGGCACTGTAAGCCAACTACCAAGGGAAGCAAAGTCCTTGTCCATGGGAGAATACCTCCTGCCTCAACTTGAATTGACTTCTGAAGTCATCTTTGACAGTGAAATAGAAGTATGGATGTACTGTTCTCCCTGTTACATGACCGTCGTAGAGACAGAACAGAGATAGAATAGATACAGAGCACTAACGTATACAGAGACAGTCACAGAAGCAGTAACATAGATAGTCATAGATACAAAGACAGAGCAGATGCAGAACAAAGATAGAGCAGAAATAGAGACAGAAGCAGAAGCAGAAGCAGATACAGAGGTAGAAGATCTGTTCTTCTCCTACAGAGCCTCTACAAAAGCAGAGACAGCCTCCAGAGGAAGAGGATGAAAACGATGAGGAAGAAAACGAAGCAGGTTATGAAAGTGCAGATGAAGAATTTTCTCTAATAACAGATGATTTTGTTGACGTCCCTACAGAGACCTCAGAGGCCGAAGATCCTAGGGTATTAGATGGAATGACCATGGCTCCATTTGGATTGACCAATGGACCACAAAGTATGCAAAATCTACATAAGCAATGGATTAAAAGCATAAAAATTAAGTTTACCAGTGGCTTCTATCGCCCTGACTGTTCAGTCTAGAGAAAAGATGATGATGATGCCCCTTGCCAACAAAAGCCAAAGCCCTCAGAGCCACGACCTCTAGAAGGTCCGTGCTATGTGACATTCCTGGACGCATCCTCTGAAGATGAATACCTAAGTCCAAAAGAAATCACCACTCATCCAAAAGCAAACCAAGCTCTGATACCCTTCCAGCAACCTCAACAGACAAATGAGTCATCTGTTCAGAAGGAGGATACTGGTTCTAGTGGAACATCAAATGAGGACACTATTCTCTTGAAAGAGTCAGACCTCTATCCAAAAGCCATTCGTGGGACATTTATCCACGAAGTGGAAGGTGAAAGACAAGTAACGTTCTTGGATACTGACGATACTGAACGTCACCTGAAAGTGGGTCTCAATCTTCCAGCAGAAGAGCTAGTGGTTCTGCGAGATCTACTAAAGGAGAACTTAGATGTGTTTGCTTGGTCATATAAAGATCTAAAGGGGATTGATCCCACAGTATGCCAACATCACATTGACCTAGAGTTCGATGCCAAACCTGTAAGGCAAAGACAAAGGTGTATGAATCCTAATTATTCTACTCTAGTGAAGGCTGAATTATTGAAACTTCTTGAAGCTGAGTTCATTTATCATGTGGCTAACAGTGAATGGGTTTCGTCCATTGTGGTTGTACCCAAGAAGAACGGGAAATTTCGAATATGTGTAGACTTTTGAAAGCTCAATTCGAAGACGAAGAAGAATCATTTCCTTATTCCTTTTATAGACCAACTGTTGGACATAGTGGCAGGCCATGAACTGTATTCCCTCTTGGATGGATTCAGCGAATATAACCAAGTCCAGATTGCAGAAGAGGACCAATCCAAAACAACCTTCACCACAGAATGGGGGACCTATGCCTACAGAGTGATGCCATTTGGACTCTGTAATGCTCCTGCCACCTTCCAACGAGTAATGATGGCTGCCTTCCAAAATCATTTGCATGATTTCATTGAGGTGCATCTTGATGACTTTTGTGTCTATAGCTTAATCCGTGAGCATTGGGGACACCTAGAGCAATGTTTTGACATATGTCGAGAGTATGGGATTTCTCTCAACCCCAACAAATGTGTCTTTGGAGTCTCATCAGGAGTTCTTTTGGGTCATATTATCTCTGCACAAGGGATTGCAACAGACCCGGTGAAGATTAAGAAGATTTCCGCCTTAACAGCACCAACAAACCTCAAACAATTGAGAGGATTTCTTGGCCGTGTGGGCTATTACAGAAGATTTATTTCACATTTTGCAACCAAGGCAGCCCCTCTGCACAAGCTCCTAAGGAAAGATACGGATTTTCTTTGGACTGATGACAATGAAGAAGCATTTAATACCCTGAAACAGTGCCTTATCCAAGCACCTATCTTGCAGCCTCCTGACTGGACGAAGGAGTTCCATGTGCACACAGATGCATCAGTTGAAGGGCTAGGTGTTGTCCTATGTCAAAAGCGCCCCTCTAAATTAGATCAGCCAATATATTATGCAAGGCCAAAGGTTATTGATAAGAAACGGAACTACACGGTGACATAGCTTGAGTGCTTGGCAATGGTGTTTGCACTGGAGAAGTTTTGACACTATCTACTGTCAACACATTTCAAGTTCTACATAGATCATGAAGCCTTGTCCTTCCTGATGTGAACAAAGCAGATGTTGAAGGACAATTGATGAGATGGTTGCTCCTATTCCAAGAGTTTGATTTTGAAGTGGTCACTAAGCTTGGCTGTTCCCATGTCCTAGCTGATCATCTATCACGGATCCCTCAAACAGAAGAAGAGGAACATGATGATCCAAACCTTCCTAATGCTTCTTTGTTTCTAGTTGAAACAGTTACTCCCTGGTATGCAGACATAGCCAACCTCTTGGCAACTCAACAGTATCCTCCTGGCATCTCAAGCCATGAGATGAAGAAGCTTCTATTAGAATCAGTCCCCTACACTTTGCTAGGCGATGCACTGTACAAGAGAGGCAAAGATGAAGTGCTGCGAAGATGTGTTGTAGGGGATGAAATCGGCATAGTATTAAAAGCATGCCATGACGAACCATATGGTGGACACTTTGCAGGAGAAGCAACAGCCAGGAAGGCTTTGTTAGCAAGATACTGGTGACCGACCCTCCATAAGGATGCATCTGACTATTGCTAGAGATGTGATGCTTGTCAGCGAATGGGAAAGCCCACCAAAACAAGTGCCATGCCACTGTAACCCATTCTTCCCCTAAAGCCATTCGAGAAGTGGGGGGTTGATTTTTTGGGTCCCATTGATCCACCCACTAGATGGAGGTAGTATAGATACATCTTCCTATGTACGGATTATGTCACAAAGTGGTGTGAAGCTAAAGCACTGAAGCAGGACGATGGTAACAACATAGCCGTGTTCATGTACAAGAATATTATCACCTGTTTTGGCAGTCCCCTCGAGCTGGTAAGTGATAGAGGTACTCATTTTCTTAACAAAATCATGGAGGAGCTGACAGAGCTGTATAAGATCTACCATCGCAAGTCCACTTCTTACTACTCCAGAGCCAACGGCCAAGTTGAAGTCACCAATCGCATCCTTTGCTCGATTTTGACAAGAACGATTGCCGCACATCATTGCGACTGGGACGATCGATTGACAGAGGCCCTCTAGGCATATAGAACCTCCCATAAGGCAGCTACATGACAGACCCCTTTCCAGCTAGTATATGGTATAGAAGTTGTCTTCCCTGTTGAGCTGGAATTGCCCTCTTTGTGAGTGGCAGTTAAAGAATGCTTGGGAGATGATGAGTCATTGCAATGCTGCCTCCTGCACTTGGAATGCTTGGATGAGATACGGCGGATGGCCCTACAGTGCATGGAAACCACTCAAGCACGACGCAAAGCCTATCATGACAGTTTCATCAAGCACAAGGAGTTCAAAGAAGGTGATCTTGTCCTAGCCTATGATTCGAGATTTGGCAAGTTTCCTGGCAAGCTTTAACAACGGTGGATGGGCCCATACAAGGTACTTGCTGTCAATCCTAATGGCTCTGTTAGGTGCAGACCGTTGATGCCTCTAATGATCCCTTCTTGATCAATGGCTATCGTCTGAAGAAGTACTTCCCTCCCTGGGGATCTTGACAATCACTGTCGACCTATCCTCCCCCTTTTGGGTGTCGCACTGTCCTTGTCGTCATGCTTTTGATAGCCCTTATGATTCTCCTCATGAGGTGGTCTCATTCTGCTAACCCCTCGCAGATACATCTCAACCCAACCTTATTCTCTTCTCGTCTGATTCAGCAACAGTGGCGAGGTTGGTCCTGACATATGGTATTTCTACCATTCTCTTTATTAACGAAAAAAAAGAAAAAACAACAAAACAAACAAAATTGTTATGGGAGAAAAGGAAGAAATTCCATGTCATGACATGCCTCGTTTCAAGAAAAGGTGGAAACACCCTTGGGTGGGAAGCTGACTGTGAAAAAGGTGGTAACACCCCGTAGTTCAGGATAGCTGACTCATCAGCAGAACCTTTTCAGTAAGTAATTTGAAGCCATCTCCCTTGGTGCGCTCTCTGCAATATCAGTCCGTCTGCCCTTCTGACAGATGATCTTTCTTACAAATCATTAAAGTATGAAATTGGTAAGCTGCCTCCCTGGGTACGCCTCGTCTTCAATATCTTGATGACAACAATAGCGGACACGATCTTCATCACCAACCCCTTGAGTGATGCGAGCTTTCATCCTAACATGATGGGGATGTGAGTATGGGCGGCCCTTTGTATCTATTAGAGTATAAGACAGAGGGTGGGGTGGGTGACTAGTCTTTCCTTTAAATCAAACGAGAGGTGAGATGTGTGAACGGAGTGCTGCATGCACGGGATGGGCGTCTTAATGCACAATGCACAATCTGTTCCTGTGCACTGCACCATAAGGCTCCTTGGCTTTCCTCCTTGCACTGTATGCTGGCATAGGGCGGGATGCACTGCTGCACCATCAAATGCGCACAAGGCATACAACCTCTGTACACGTGACAGTGAGGATTACATTAATGGGTTTCAGGAATGGGCTGCCCTCCTATATCTTTCAACAGAGCGTGAGATAGAGGGTGGGCTGAGTGTGATTGGTGTTTCTTCAATCAATTATCGAGAGGTGAGGATTGATGAACGCTACGACCATTGGAGTCAGGTACGTTCTTGTTTCCTTATGCACCCATGGGATGGGTCTCTGCCATCAGCACAGGACACATCACTCTGTTCTGTACACTGCACTGTAAGGCTCCTTGGCCTTCTTGCTTGCACCTATGCCAGGGGGTTGGACGCACTAATGCACCATCAATTGTGCACCCTAGCATACTCCCTCTGCACCATCCCTTTGTCCATTCCTAAACCGGGTGTGAGCTCTGGGTTTCATCATTATTTCCTCGAGTAATGTTAGTAATGGGGCGAGTGACTGCTCTTTCATTCCATTTGAGTGATTGTGAGTTGAGTACCATATCCCTCGTCATCGTCAAATTTCCTGCGATTCTTTCAACCAACTATCTCCCTGGGTGTTGCCGTGTGGTCCCTGCCACGAAGGATGTGAGTTGTAAAGACACTTAGGTACCTCTTGCAAAGCCGACAACGATACAAGACGTACCCTTGATAGTCGACATTACTCCTCGGCAATATAGACCAAGTTTTTCTAACCCTACACCTTCTGTTTCTTAGTGTGACGGTCATGTCTTAAGTGTGGGGACATTCGTGGTTGGTTTGATGTGTGGTACTAGGTCCTTGATGTTCGGTTTACCCTTCCTGTTAAGGTCTTACTTGTGGGGACGCATCCCTGCGTATCACTTCTGCATAACATCATGGACATATATCTATCCAACTTCAACTGCAAAAATTCAAATTTTATGATCTAATGGGGTCCCCTTCCCCACTCCTCCGTTCTATTTCACCCTGTCCTCGGAGTTGTTTTTTGACTGTTTTTCTTTATCCTTTGTTTTGTGATTTTTCCATGTGAACGCATCCTACGTTCACTGAGAATCACATTCAACCTTAAAGCCGTGTTCGTCCCTTCGAATTGCCCATTTTTTCTTTTTACCAACCCCTATTCCGACAAACGGTTCTAAAGTTATTAATTTTTAAAGGAGTTCTAGTGAATTTGAACGCATCTTTCTTGCTTTGGAACACTGATCTTAGGTGCCAGGCCTACCCTACCCATTCTTCCTGACATTTTTCCTTTTTACACCCTGTCATTCCGATACACGATTGGTCCGTTATTTATTTTTGCGGGTTTTCAGGCCCTTTTCGTATCCATTTTCCACATTTTTCCATGTGAACATGCCCTATTTTCACCGGAATTTCAGTTTAATTTGACAACCGTGTCCCGCCAACCTTTCCCCCACTTTTTCCTTTTTCCTCCCCCCTCTTCCGACTACTGGATTTTTAGTTATTAATTTTTTCAAGTGTTTTCAAGTGCGTTTTTCGTGTTTTTTCCATGTGAACCCCTCATAATCCCCCCAAACTGAGTTTTGATGTGCCAACCCTGTGCATCCCTTTCTTTGGGACATTTTTCCTATTTATCACACTTCTTTCTGGCAATTTCTTTTTCTCATATTCATTTTCGAGTCCATTTTCAAGTCTTTTTTTGGGTTTTTTCCATGTGAACGCGTCTTATCTCGATCGAAACTGTGTTTTGCCATGATAGGGTTTTTGGACACACTATTTTGCACATTTTTCATTCTTTTTGCACTTCATTCCGATGCGCGGATTTTTTGATATTAATGCACGTATGTGTTTTCGGGTCAGTTTCTTGTGTTTTTCCCATGTGAACACCTTGATTTTGTCCCAGAACCCATGTCACATTTTTCTATCATCTTTCCCTTGTCTTTCGGCACATTTTTTCTTTTTATGATTTTTTGATTCGACGTGCGGTTTGGGTTTTATTAAATTTTCTTCCTTTTTGCCGGATGGCCGCGTTTCTCGTGTCGCGCGTGAACGCGCATGTTTTTGGTTTTACATGCCTCAGGACGCCCTTGTGACCTTGGTGCCTCGCGTGTCGCCGTCCTCACCTCGTTTGATCCCGCCGATGCAATTGTTTTTTACCCCCATCCCACGCCTGCATGCGAGACGAGGGTGTGCTCCTTTTTACCCATCATAACAATTTTTTGTTATTAAAATAACAAATTAAAAAAAAAACAAAAAACAAAACAACTATTTAAAAAAAAACTATAAACAAAAAAATAACAAACATAAAAAAAACACAAAAAAACAAAAAAAAAACAGCCAAACACACATTAAAAAAAAAACAACAACAAAAAAAAACAAAAAAAAACCCAACAAACATTTTCACAAAAGGAAAACAAAACACAAGAAAAAAAACAGAAAAAAAAGAAACTCACAAAATTCAAACACAAGGAAAAAAAAAATAAATAAAACTAAAAATAAAAATAAGGAAAAAAAATCGAAAAAAAACTGAAATTTCTTCACTTAATTAAAGCAAAATCCCAAAACAGCAAAAGGAAAAACAAAAGAAACAAGAAAAGCAAGGGGGGGGGGGGGGGAACACAATCGTCTTACCTTCTCCTTGCGTGCCCGCGGACCACCTGCTTCACCTTCCCCACCGTTGTCTTCATCTTCTTCATCCTCCTTTCCCTCCTCTACCCTCTCTCGCTTGCGCCCCCCCACGTCCTCCTTCCCCTCCTCCACCCTCTCCCGCCTGTGCCTGCCCCACGCCTTCCGCACCCTCCCTCTCCTTGTAATATTCCACGAAAAAAAAAAAAATTAGAATGTAATATTTTGCGTAAAAGAAATGAATTAGTTATTGGAAATTTTTTTAAATTCCCCCCTTATCCCTCCAGCCGACTGACGAGCTGGAGGGGGAGGGGAATAGAAGGAGCTATTAAGCTCCTTGGTGGAGCCTTTGGAGGGAGGGAGGACATGTGTGTCGACACGCAAGGAGGGAAGATCCCCCTCCCCTCCACTATTTAATCGAGGGGGGGAGGGGGGGGCGCTGGTAAAATAGGAGGGAGGCTGGAGCCGTGAGAGAAAAAAAAAGAAGGCTGCTGCTGCCGCTTTGCCATCAGGTGATGCCATCGTTTAGAGGGAGGGAGAAGGTCGTGTAGTGCTGCGTGGAGGTAAGGAGCCGGAGGTTGGATTTGCTGCGCTGTCGCCAACAAGCTTCGCCAACCCCTCTTCTTCCTCCACGTGTTAAAGATCACGACCCCAGAAGACTTTAGAAGCTTCTTGGAAGCTTCTAAAGCCCCCTTAGGTAGCCCCCCTTCCTGTGGGCTCCCATAAGCCCCAAATTATCCTTAGAAGGCCTTAAGAGGTCTTTAAGCCTTTCTAATCCCCATAAGGCCCTTGTTTTCCCCCCCGGGTTTCAAAAATTCCCTTAGCCCTCCCCATGGTTTTTGGAACCACACACCCCCTAGGTTTTTTTTTTCTTTTTTCCTTAAGCCCCTCCCTTGGCTTTGGGAACCTAACCCCCGTGTTTTATTCCCCTAAACCCTTTTTCACCCCCTTATAACCCTTATAACCCTTTTTCAACCCCCCTCATAACTCTTATTTTCCCACAACTCCCTAAGCTTTCTTCTTAATTCCCCGTATCTCCATTATTATTTTTCCCCCGAACCTAAAAATCCAAATCATCATCATGGCCTCGGATGGTATCCCGTAAGGGAGAAATAGCCGTGAGATAAAAGATAGGGAGGGGAAGTAGAGGGAGTGAAAAGAGGGAGTGAAGGAGGAAGAGTGGAAAAAAGATTGAAAAGAAGGAGTGAAGGAGGAAGAGTGGGAAAAAGATAAAAGAAAAGGAAGGAGAAGACGGTGGAATTCCAGAAGAAAGAGGAAAAGGCTATCTCACATTTGAACTACGATGCCGCCGAAGAAAGTCCAAGGTGTAGCTGCGGGAGGGTCATCCCCCGGTATCCATGTGGATATCTCACCTCAAAGCCAGGTTTTTTCTTCTTGGTGTTAATTCGGTTTTAAGTCGATCATGCAAAGAAAAATTGTTAATTGGAAAGAAAATGTAATGGGGGATTGCTAGATGACACTCTATTAACACTTTTCCCTTGCTATTTGAGGACTTGGGGACTAATAAAGTGTGTATACACCAATTTCACAGCTAGGCCTTTTTGTCCCAATGAGTATTGTCGCTCTTTGTATCACCTTGGCATTATGCTATATGCCAAATTAAACTGTATTGATTGGGAAAGTAAATTGTCACAAGGATAGTAAAACCGTGACAAGACGATTAATATTACCTTCCAAAAGATAATTGAACCAATCTAAACATAGAAACATTCATACCCTAAACACTTGACTACTTTCCTTACCGTAGGGACAATAAATTCATAAAGATAAGAAACTAGGGTTTGTCCCTAAGGTTCTTAAAAGAAGAAACCCTAGGCCTGACATACGTCAGCTTAAAGAATCTAAACAGATTATTCCATTGCAGGACTTGCGCGACATGTATGAAATCATTTAGTCTTGTGATTGATTCACAAGGGAAAAGGGTAAAAACCCTCATTAAGGAGGCAGATCCCTACGCAAGTTATCTTGCAAAAAGACGTATTTTTGGATATCCTTCTAAATAAAGAGACTTGTAAACCAGAAACTAGCATATCTAAGGCACTTTAGGGATTAACCAAATTGGGTATGCCCTACACCGGAGTGTAAGAGATCTTGCCAAGTTACAAGACACCTTGGGAACGAGTGCTGATACACTCAAAAAGGAAAGAACACTTCCTTAGCAGTTTGCCAAATAACTCGGTTGATTAACGGAAATGTTTGTGCTTGCTAGAGATTTTAGAGCTCTGTTTTAATTATGATTTACAAATTAAATGAGTATTTATACTTCAGGTTAAAGGCCTGAAGGGAAAGGCAGCTTCAGTTACCCCTGACTGCCTGCCTAACCCTAACCAAGGGGGTTGTTAACTGTGCCGGGAACGTGGACCGAACCCGCCGCGAGAGGTCTTTCCGTTGAGTTCTACTTGGAGCAGGAGGACGCTTGGGTGCTAGGGGGGGCTTTGGCCGTAAATCCCTCGCCTTCCGGGTCCTGCACAAGAGGCTAATGTGACTCGGGATTGGATCTCGAGGCCCGCATACTAGTTGACGGGCGGAAGCTTGGAATAGTGGTCCCTGGAGATTACTGGATAGCCTTCGGGCGGATTATGGACAAGCCTACGGACGGAACTCCTTGTATTTCAAAGATAAAATGATGAAATGTTAAAAGAACTTGCTTGATATTGTTTTCCTATGTCACGTGATAAGATTACGTGAAGGAACCAGTGCTTAACAGGGTTAATTAAAGAAGCTGATTGTTATATGTCAAATTAATGTGTTAGATAATTACATAACTAACACAAACCGAGGAAAGTGCGGAGGATGGGCCATGGGTCCGTCCTACGGTTGGGTGGTCCTGGTTAGCCGGGAACTTTTCTCAAAAATCTCGAAGAACAGCGGAATGATCATCATCATCAAAACGAATAACGAGAACGATGACCTAAAGTTACGTCTTACCCGATTTACGCTGTTTTAGGGGAACGGAATGGGACTATGCCTTATGGCAGAGAGGTTGAGCTTAGCATCCCTCTCGTTTCCCATTCTCCTTGAACCAAGTGCAACATGAATCCGCTTCGAACCTGGTGTTTCTACGTAAAGTAGTTCGCTCGGGTCTGACGTTAGTTGCTGTTAGCTAATGACCAAATAAGAAAACCCTAATTCTGGTCGATCCTAAGTGGGAAATGGCCAGGATACTTCCGCTACGTGGCAGACGTGGGAAGACCTAGATCGCAAAACCCGTAACATTTCTTGGGAGTGCCGGGTGGAGTTTTCTAGACATCCTTTCCGATGGACTGCTAAGACGTGTCCTGGATGATACCAGGGGACACGTTACACTCCTCCTCGCCCCTCCTTCGCCGCCTCCCTCGCCTTGGGCCTCCTCTCTGCCCTCTCCCCCGCCCTTCACACCCCTCCTTCCCTCCTCGGCCCTCTTCGCCTCCCCCACCCTTCTGCCACCTGCACCGCCTCTTGCGCTTCTCCCACCGCGTCTCCTCCACCCTCTTGCCGCCTGCGCCACTTGCACCTCCCCTCCTCCCTCTCCTCCACCACCTACTCCCTCCCCCACCACCTCCTCCTACCACCCTCCTCCTCCCCATCTTCCTGGCCCTGATTCCCCTCCTTCCTGCCTGTCATCTCCTCCTGTGGGCACCACACCCTACCTGCCCGCCCACCACCTTGGAATCCCCCTATTCCCCCCCCCTCCCCCCATCCAGATTTACCCACCCCCCACTAACTTTACCTCCCCCTAACCGTGGTTATTCTAACCCTCCCCCACCTAACCACTGTCACTCTAACCCTCCCCTACCTAACCATGGCTACCCCTTCCCTAGCCCCCCTTCCCACCCACCACCCCTCTCCATCCCTTGTTCCCACGCCTGCAGATCTTTCGGTGTGCATGTGTGGTTAGCGAGCGTTTATGTGCGAGGATGCGCCTCCGACTTGACCATGCGGTGGTGTGTTACAGTCAGCCGTTCACACACAATCATTTTCAGCTATTCGTACGCAGCTCGGGTATCGCCTTTTAATTTCAAAACCCAAAAAACACATAAAAATAAACATAAAACACCAAGAAACTTCAAAAATTCATTTAAAATCCAAATAAATTGCAACAAAATTCCTTAAAAAATTCCAACATTGCTAAAATCATTTGCCTTATTTTCTAAAGTGGGAATTCAAGAAAATAAATTGCAAAAATTTAAAACTTCCAAATTTCTTCAAAAATACAAGTAAAATGAGCAAAAGCCATTAAAAATTAGTAAAATTTCAAAATTATTTCCAAATTTTTTTTACAAATCCCCTTATCCCTTTTGCCAATATATTCTCAATTGGAAATGCTTCCCTAAGTGGCCAAAGTATTATTTGAAGCCAGAACCCTAAATATAGAAACCTCATCTTATGAAAATTCATTTTAAATTCCAAAAATTAGCTAAAAAATCATGGATCAATTCAAACATATTGTTGACATTATTGGATTGTTGAAATTCCACCCTTACACTTCACAACATATTCATGTGTCCTATATCTCATTTTAATTATTATTTAATAATAATAATAATAATAATAAAAAGAGAAAAGAAACAAACAAAACCAAAAAATATAAAAAATACAAACACACCTAAATTACAACTTAAAAAAATATTAAAAAACAAATAAAAAAATATATATTTTTTAAAAAACACTAAGGTGCTTTTTTTTTCCAGTCAGTGGTTTTTGCTTTTTTGACTGGATTCCTTGCATTTGGGACTACTCAGTGCGTCTTCAATCTCTTGCATACACACCCCTACTAGGTATTTATTTTTTGATCTTTATTCATTTTGATCATCCCTTAATCATGGTTAATTGTTAAAATGAACTATATTCACCCACTTTTTCATGCGTGCTCGCGCTAAATACACATTTTTCTAATAATTAAAAATCAACCAGCCGTTCACTTTGCACGCGCTACGTGCGTTTCAGAGGCACTTTAATTTTTAATAAAAATGAACAAACCGTCACAAAAAAGTACGCACTGGCAAAAAAGCGCTCCATATCACCATTAATTTCTAATTAATGAATTTGCATTTAGAGACCCCTGTCTAGGTATCGCAGTCTGGGTTTCGTTAAAGCACCGCTTCACCCTAATAAATTGTAATTAAAATTTTAAGAAGGAACCGCTGTTTTTTTATTAAGGTTTATAACCTAATAAAAATTTACCCATTGTTAATAATTTCTTAAAATGAACCCTTCATTAAAATCATTCCCCTCACTGCACTTTTTTTCCCCTTTTTTTAAAATAAACACGCTTCGTGGGATGGGCACGTATAGTCCTCTAAGCTGAAATTATTGGTCAAAGTTATGGTTAGGTCCTGATTGGGTTTTTAAGGTATTATGGTTTGCTTATGTGCTACGATTACATGTGCAGTTTGTAGTTTTTTCTTCTTTTTTGCTTGATACGGGGTCTTAGGTGCCTGTTTATTGTATCGCATGAAGTTTTCGGTCGCATATGTGTAGAGGTCATGTCGAATATTTTCTAGGTTATGGGTTGTTTGGGGTGGTAAATTGGTTAGTTACGTCTCTGTGTGTACTTCTTTTGATCGATTTTTTTAAATCGCTATTTTGTTGTTTTGTAGGCATTCTTTGTGATTGTATGTGTTTGTGGTGTGTGTGTTTTCCATCGAAATGGTGCCTCACGCTCCTCCTCCTATCCAGTATGTTCAGTTGATCAGTCGGGATTATTCTTCCCTACTGGCTTTTGAGCCTATAGTGAAAGCAGGACTTGCAACTTTCGTGGCTGCTTCACTCCCATTGATTCCAGACGATCCCTCTCTATGTGATGAGTTTCTTGCATCATATAGTAAGAAATTGGGACTAGTTCGTGGTGCTTCCATGGTATTGACTCTCCGAGGGTTAGGGAAGGCTTTGTCTCTTCCCTACAAAGGAGAACCCTTTGTTACAACTAGACAATTATTCTCCAATGATGAGATTCTCAAGCTATTTTACAGAAGCAGACCAAAGAGGTTTTGGATGTTAAGAAAGTGATTAACACTTCAGGAGTGTCTTTTTCCATGATCACTGATCCTCTTTGGAAGTTAGTTTGCCAATTCCTCCAAGACAGGTTTATGCCTGCCAAAACACCATCTCATTATTTGTCCAAAGAGCTCTTCATAGCTTTCAGGATGGTGTTAAAAGGGGTTGCTATTGATTAGAGTACTTACCTGCTTACGAAGATGGACCAACATTTTGTCAAAGTGACCAGAGGGAATGTCACAAATGTCACTTATGGTTCCTATTTATATGCTTTCTTGACATACTCAAGCCTTAAGAAGGGTGTGCTACCTCCTCCTCTATCTGATCTAGTTCCTCCCCCTCCACCTTCAGAGGATTCAAAACTTATTGACATAGAGGATCTTGATTCCCCTCCTCCATTGGTCATTCAGTGGAAGCGCTTGAAGCATGTGGCAGATAAAACTCCCCCAGTCATTTCTTCAGTTACAATTCCCTGCTACATCTGGAAGTGACCTTCTTGCCTACCTCACATGTAACAATTTATTCAGGGCACATAGAGAGGGTTCTTTGGAAATATCAGTCCCTTCACTGAACAGTTTAGTGTGAGGAGATGCTATTCCATTCCTTTGTAATGACATCTAGAGTTCGAGTGAACTCTCAATGACAGCCTGTGTTCAATAGTTATATGCTTCTTTCTATGAAGAATTGATGCAGTCCAAAGACCAGTTGCATAAGGTAACCTCAGAGTTAACCTCTGCTAAAGACACTCTTGTTGATCTGTTTAAGCAGATGGAGCAGCAGACCCATATGATTGAGACCTAGAGAGAAGAAATATCTTCTTTGAAGATTCAGTTAACAGAAGCTGGTGCGCAGATCGGTCGCAGATAGCTCACGTGGTGAATCCCGGAAGGTCCCCAAGAACAAAGTACTCTACTTTTTAGCACAAAAACCCATGTAAAAGCAAGCACGACAAGAGGCAAGAGACAAATTGGGTTCAATCTCCCCCATGCCTTGTGTGAGCGCTTCACAAAGCATGTATTTTATGTATATTTCCAATCTTCATGCTCAATAATAGCCCAATTACAAAAATATGACAAGCTTTTAGCTTTTGAGTTTGCTTTCTACAAAAATAGTAAAATAAAGCTAATGGACGGTGCCCATAGTGTCTGGCACGCCCAATCTCAATGTCCAAATAGAAATAACATATCCAGGCGCATAAGCGCATACAAAATAATAATAAATAATCGATGTCTCAATAGACATAACAAAATATAGGCGTGGCGCCTATCAAAATCTAGTCCAAGAGTCGAAAACCCGCTAGACTCCAATGCTTTCCTCCGCCACTGCTGCTATCTCTACACATCAACTGAAGCATTCACAATCGTTAGTAAAATAACACAATTAAACCGACAAAAGTGAATACCTAGCAGTCTTCAGCTACATAAATAAATCAACTGGTTAGAAATAAATCCTAACCTTAATTTATTACGAGTGCGCACTCTAAACTCATAAACGTTTATTAATTTAATATGCATTTTGCGGAATCACCCACTATGGAATCACCCATGTACACACTAAATTAATGAAACGCCCGAAAAGGACAGGCGTCCCCATCAACTTCTCGCACAAAGAATCCTCTTTGTGTATGAGCCCCGGTCATCTAAGTTTACGGAATCCATCGTAAAACCTCACGGAATCCACCGTGGAATATGCCTCCTGGCATCATACCCCCGGGGTGGGATAGCAATTGACCTCAATTGCTATTAGCTCAATGTGGAGCTAACAGAGTGGGGAAAGCATTTAAGTCTCTAGCATGCATCCATTGTGCTTCCTCTACAGGATGGTTCTTAAATTTCACTAGATATCTAGAATACCTTCGGCCAGTTCTAGTGGTCATGTAATCAGTGTCTATGATGGCTTCTGGTTCAAGTATTTCTGTCTCTTCTTCTAGTAAAGGTGGGTTTTCATAGACAGGGTGTATAGGTAATTGGCCTCTAAATGGTCTCAATAAACTAATATGAAATGTATTATGAATTTTCCAATGAGATGGCAGTTCTAACTTGAATTCATTGTCATTAATCTTATGAATGATTCTAAATGGTCCGTAGAATCTAGGAGCTAATTTGACAACTGGATGTCTATCTACACTTTGCAGTCTACGCTTTTCTATTCTAAGCCAAACATAATCATCAACTTTGAAATTCATGGCTTGTCTTTTCTTGTTGGCTTGTTTGGTATATGATTGTTGGGCTTTAGCAATCATATCCTTGACCTCATCAAAAATAGTGTTATGCATAACAGCAATATCATCGGCACTTTGTATTCTATTAGACAAAGATGCAACAGGTGTAGATAATCTATATCCATAAATAACTTCAAAAGGTGCTTTCTTTGTAGATGTGTGCGGTGTATTGTTATATGCAAACTGTAATAAATGTAAATGAGTATCCCATGTCTGAGGTTTAGAGATAGTGTATGCACGTAAAAGATCTAGAATGGTGCTATTTGTGGCTTCTGTTTGTCCATTCGTTTCTGGATGAAATGCAGATGAGAAATCAATCTTTGTGCCTAGATTTGCAAACAGTGTAATCCAAAAATTATTACAAAATCTAGAATCTCTATCTGAAATAATCACTTTCGGCAATCCATGGTTAGTAAAAACAGTTTTCAAAAATAACTGTGCTGCTTGTGATGCTATTAAAGTTTTCTTACATGCAATGAAATATGCTTGCTTACTAAATCTATCTACAATTGTCCAAATCATGTCATGGTTAGATTTAGTATTTGGTAAACCAGTAATGAAATCCATAGATATATGTTCCCAAGGTTTAGATGGAATAAACAAAGGCATTAATAATCCATACTGTTTACCATGATGTCTCTTTATTCTTTGACAAATCAAACATTCAGAAACAAAATTAGATACATCTGCATCCATATGCGGCCAATAAAAATCTTCAGTTAACATGCGTAATGTAGAGATGATACCTCTATGACCTTGATATGGGAGACAATGAATTTCATTCAAAACAAAAGATCGAAATGGAATAGTAACACACAGTCTCTTTTCAAAGAACATGAATCCATCATTATATGACAATGAATCAACAGGAATGAAATTATTTTGAACTAATTTTTGCCAATCAGAATGAAAAGTAATATCCTGGCGATATGTGTCTTTCATAGCAATCAAAGAATCAAAAGATATGATAGAAATGTTATGAATTGCAGGTCTTCTACTCAATGCATCAGCAACTACATTTTCTTTTCCAGGTTGGTATTGAATGATAGGATGGAAACTTTGAATGAATGAAGCCCATTTGATATGACGGTCAAAAATTTGGGGTTGGCTAAGTAGATGTCTAATGCTTTGCTGGTCGGTCTTTATCATGAATTCTGAACCCATTAAATAATGCTTCCATTGTTTTAATGCTTGGACAACTGCTAAGAGTTCCTTGTCATAAGTGGAATATTTAAGCTCAGAGGGTTTCAGCTTAGAACTAGAATATGCTATTGGATGGTTGTCTTGCATTAGCACGGCTCCTATTCCTGATCCGCTAGCATCGGTCACAACTAAAAAGAATGGTCTGTTAAAGTCAGGCAATTGTAGAACAGGGGCATTGGTTAATGCACGTTTGAGTAAGTCAAAGGATTTCTGCTGATTTTCAATCCATTGATAAACAATGCCTTTCTTAAGAAGTTTGGTCAATGGTAAAGCAAGTAATGAGAAATTACGTACAAACTTCCTATAGAAACTAGCAAGACCAAGGAATGAGCGTAATTCATGTACATTTTTAGGAACAGGCCAATGCAATATTGCGTCAATTTTCTTAGGATCAACTTTTATTCCTTCTTTTGATACAATATGACCTAGATATTCTATTTCTGTCTTAAAGAATTCACTCTTGTCAGGATTTGCAAACAATTGATTTTCTTTCAGTAATTGAAAAACTAATGATAAATGCTCATAATGCTCTTTTTCACTTTGACTGAACACTAAAATATCATCAAAGAAAACAATCACACAATATTGATATTTTAGAAAAATACGGTTCATCATTCTACTGAAAGTGGCAGGTGCATTAGTTAATCCGAATGGCATAACTAAGAATTCGTAATGGCCAAACTGTGTCCTGAATGCAGTCTTAAATATGTCGGATCTATCTAGCCTCACCTGATGATATCCAGACTTAAGGTCAATTTTACTAAATATAGAAGATCCTTGCAGTTTGTCCATAAGGTCATCAACTCTAGGTATAGGATACCTATTCTTTACAGTGATCTTGTTTAGTGCTCGGTAGTCAATACACATCCGATAAGTATTATTCTTTTTCTTGACTAAGAGCACAGGTGCACCGAATGGAGAACTGCTAGGTCGAATTAAGCCTCTATTTAGTAATTCTTCAACTTGACTCTGGATTTCTTTTTGCTCTATTTGATTGTGCCTATATGGGGCTTTGCAAGGTGGTTGTTTGCCAGGTATTAGGTCAATCTTATGGTCTTCTGGACGTGATGGAGGTAAACCTGGTGGTAGGTCTTCTGCAAAACAGTCCTTAAAATATGCGAGAAATTCCTTATGCCTAGGGTGCATATGAGTTTCTTTTGTGTGCAATTCATTTACCCAAATGAGATATGATTTAGTATTCTTGCGTAGTGCACGTTTTGCTTGAGTATGCGAAAGCAGTGGAAACATATGAGATGCATGCATACCAAATAATGTAATAGATTTTCCTTGAAAATTTATATTCATTGTGTGTGTGGAATAATCTATATTGGGATTATGTTGGTGTCTCCATGGCATTCCTAGAATAATGTCGCTAGACTGTAATGGGACAACTAAGAAATTTCTTCTTTCAATATATGGACCAATTTGAATTTCTAAATCTTGAACTTCTTGTGTGCCATTGTACCTAGTGCCTAAAAATGCAGCTTTTATGCGATAGTGCGTAGGTACAGTATGCAGTTTCAATTCCTTTACCAATTTTGCTGAAATAAAGTCATGGGTACTACCGTCATCATGCAATATAGTTCTTTCTTTTCCATGCACCATACATTTCATAGTCAACAATGAATGTGATGTAGGCATACCTGGTAAAGTGTCGGAAGTAGTAGTAGGATCATCTTCTTCTTCAGTGAAATCTGGCATATCCTCATGCTCTTCTTCGTCCATGGCCCCAAGGTAGTTGATATGTGCTGGTGGCTTCTTTGAATGACAATTTACTGTGAGATGCCCTGGCTGGTGACACTTGTAGCATACGATGGGCTTGGCTTTGGTCACATTATTTGCAATGGCTGGGAGTCTGGGTATATTTGGATTTGCTTGTGGAATAGGCTTAGGATTTGGATTGACAGTGGATGGTAATGCAGGTGGTTTAGGCCAATCCTTGCGGAAAGATGGTGATGAGAAACGACCTGGATTAAACCTTCTGAAATTGGAATTGAATTGTTTAGATCCATAATTACCGTTTGCTTGGAATGGCTGTGGTCGTCGATCTCTTCCGCGTAACTTATCTTCAGTGTCGTGGGCTAAGGAGATGGCGTCTTCAAGGGTAGCAGGCTTGAACATGTTCACTTCAGCGTAGTAATGTCCAAGAAGTCCAGACATATACTTCCGCTTATGTGTCGTCTCTGGTACGTCTTCAAGCATGCGTAACTGTAAAAGTGCATTCCAAAAACGCTCTGTATACTGTGGAATAGGCTCACGATCTCGCTGTTGAAGTAAATCCCATTGCTTGATAGCCTTTTCATGAAATTGCGGTGGTAGGAAATTTTGCATGAACTTCTTCTTGAAATCTTCCCATGTAGCAGGACATTCTATACTCTTGCGGACTACAGTCCACCAAAGTGATGCTCTGTCTATCAGATGATTAGTAACACACTTGATTTTATCTTTCTCGGGATAAGTTTCCTCATGGAAATAGTCATCAAACTGGCTAATGAATGATAAAACAGTCTTTCCTTCTCTTATGCCATTGAAAGTGCGAAACTTGAAACTTCGTTTACTTATCTTGGATTCCTTGCGAATGGTTTGTGCTTCAAGAGTGGCGTTGATGGTACGGCGAATCAAATCTTCAGCTTGGGGTTCTTCTTTGTCAGTGGACGCTCCTTGTAGCTTTGTCAATTGCGCTTGCAAGGCTTGCCTAGCTCTTCGCTCTTCTTCCAATTGCAACATGATAAGATCCAGCTTTTGTTCCATGGTAGGCTCGGGTAGATCGTCTTCAGCCATAGGATCATCCATATGTGGGGTAGTCATCCTGTAAAACTCAACAAACCTTTCTCACTCAAAATCAGTTAGCGGGATGAGCGTAGCTCAAATTTGGGGTTACAAGGCTATGTATTTTTGGGTATTTTCTTCATTAATTTTCAGAAATTCTGCAATATTTCTGTCTCCGTTTGCTGAAAGTACTTCAACAAACTTGTAGATAGATAGAACAGCTTGCTGCGAACAACTTTCTAGTTCAGAGTTTTTGCATACGAACAAGTCTTCTATGAGTTTTAAGCACTAATCAGTTCTGATTTAGTCTGACTTGCAGAGTTGCAGACTTAGCAAACTTGCAGAGTTGTTGACTTGCTGGACTTGATTACTGTCAACTTACGGAACTTGACTTCAGAAGTGCGAGACCCGGAGTTACTGAACTTGTCTGCCCAGTGTAACTTGCAGAGAATTGTGTGACTTAGCTTAAGAAATTAAGCTTAAGCTTAATAAGCTTAATAGCTTAGACTTTGTGGAGATGAAGAGCCGTCAGAAAACGGCACAATTCGTGGAGGACAAGAGTATGTCTTTGATGACGACGCGGATTTTTCGGACGTCCTCAGTTACCTCGATTTGAAATTTGAAGCTTATTAAGCTTCTTCTCCAAGCTTTATTGATTAATAATGTTAGGCTTTTAAGCTTGAAGAAAAGAAAATACTCTGATTATCCACGACTTGATGAAGGAGTTGGATGCGTGGTCCTCCGCCTGCAGAGCCTGGTCCTTCGCGATCTGACAGTGGAAAGAGGGGTTCTTGATCGCCAGAAGTCTGCCTGTATCGACGGTTCGCGATGAGATTGACTGTAGAGGCCGTTTGTTCCTGGAGCTCCGCCTTCGCCCGAGATTGATAGCGATTGGAAGCTCTTGATCTCTGCTCCGCTCTGATACCACTGGTGCGCAGATCGGTCGCAGATAGCTCACATGGTGAATCCCAGAAGGTCCCCAAGAACAAAGTACTCTACTTTTTAGCACAAAAACCCATGTAAAAGCAAGCACGACAAGAGGCAAGAGACAAATTGGGTTCAATCTCCCCCATGCCTTGTGTGAGCGCTTCACAAAGCATGTATTTTATGTATATTTCCAATCTTCATGCTCAATAATAGCCCAATTACAAAAATATGACAAGCTTTTAGCTTTTGAGTTTGCTTTCTACAAAAATAGTAAAATAAAGCTAATGGACGGTGCCCATAGTGTCTGGCACGCCCAATCTCAATGTCCAAATAGAAATAACATATCCAGGCGCATAAGCGCATACAAAATAATAATAAATAATCGATGTCTCAATAGACATAACAAAATATAGGCGTGGCGCCTATCAAAATCTAGTCCAAGAGTCGAAAACCCGCTAGACTCCAATGCTTTCCTCCGCCACTGCTGCTATCTCTACACATCAACTGAAGCATTCACAATCGTTAGTAAAATAACACAATTAAACCGACAAAAGTGAATACCTAGCAGTCTTCAGCTACATAAATAAATCAACTGGTTAGAAATAAATCCTAACCTTAATTTATTACGAGTGCGCACTCTAAACTCATAAACGTTTATTAATTTAATATGCATTTTGCGGAATCACCCGCTATGGAATCACCCATGTACACACTAAATTAATGAAACGCCCGAAAAGGACAGGCGTCCCCATCAACTTCTCGCACAAAGAATCCTCTTTGTGTATGAGCCCCGGTCATCTAAGTTTACGGAATCCACCGTAAAACCTCACGGAATCCACCATGGAATATGCCTCCTAGCATCATAAGCTCAGTCAGAGGTCACTAGAGTCTCAGAAGAGAAAGAGAGAATGTCCAAAGAAGCTCAAGAGTTTCAGACTCTTTTAGATACAAAACTATTAACTTTACAGACTGCTCATAATACAGTGGAATCGTAAGCTTCCCAGATTGCAGAAGTTGGCCTTCTATATGAAGCTTTCAACGATGGATCTCCCTCTTCCAGAGGATGGTTGGAGTGGGGCTTGGTCTTCTGATTTGCCGACAGAAGTTGTCCGTATGGTTTTTGAAGATTCTGTAACGACGGATACCATGTTGCTGTCTTACATGTATCTATGAGGTGATCTGTTGATTTCAGATGATGTAAATCTAGCTTGGTATATGGGGGATGTGGTTTTACAAGCTATCTTATATGTCAACTATTTGGAGTTGAGGATAGATGACATGTTCTAGTGTTATTCTTCTAAAATGGCTACTTGCCTTGACACTTCATGGCATTCAATGATTGATTCTATGGTCCTGAATCAACATCAGAATACAACTTCTACTTATGTGCAGAGCACTAACCAACTGAGGGTGGATCTCCTAGCTTATCTTTCCAAGAACCATCCATTGATTCATCCTTCTTTGATGCCTACCATAGATGAACTGTTTTAGGTCCCTCTATTCCTAGCCTATTGTACTACCAACAAATGGTCCATCGTTATAATACTTATCTTTCACTTTATCAATCCAACTCAGCAGCTATCTTACATCTCCTTTTCCAACCTCAGGGTTTTCCTCAAATTCCCATCTTTACCTATTGTTCTTTCATCGAAGATCAAGTCTTTTCCCATTCTCCACCATGCCCTTCTCCATCTATCCATATACCTTCTACTTTTCCTGCTTATCAATTGACACCTTTCCTAACTGATTCACTTAAATTTTCAACCATATTGTGTTTATGAGTCCAAGCTAAATCTATCTTAGAACCTAATTCACATGAATAATACTCTGTGTTATCATGTCTCTTGTCCATGAATTCCAACTACCATAGCTAAACCTTGCTCAAGGATCCATGCTTCTCAACAATTTCAAATTGTCCTTGCCCATGTGAGGCCATTTTGGTGCCTCTTTTACCCCCACAAGGTTGTGAGTAGTACTTTCAAGGTGTGGTACAATTTTTATTGTTATTGGGTATATGGTTAACACATTTCAAATCTATAAGTTTTAAAGTTGTTTCTTGTAACAAAAAAATTGTCTTATCCACAAATAGCTTGTATATTGTATGTATTATTGAGAAGCTAGTGAAAAAGATAATTTGATTTTTTACTATACATTCTTGTGAAAGGTTGCAAAGTTTACCATTTGGTACTTAATTTTTACATAATGGTTGAGAACATTGGAATCCCTATCATTGAGAAGCTAGAAAAGAATAACTAACCATATAGAGAGTTTTGTCACATTTTTTCATAATGGTTGAGAATAATTGATATCCCATCATTGAGAAGCTAGAAAATAATAACTATCCATCATGGAAGTTTAGTGTGACAAACTTTCTTATTGGAAAATTCCTATATAAGTTTGTTTCAGTGAAGAAAAGGATCCAAAGCAAAGTGAGAATTCGACTACACAAGAATTGAAGGTATGGAAAGAATGGAATATCAAGGACAAAAAAGTGATGTATTGATTGTTTTCCATTATTCATAATATGATGCTTAACCAAGAGTTGCATACTTTGAAGAAATGATAAATATCTATAAATGAGTATGCTTGGAAAGAGTATTACAAAGGATTTGTTACAGTGCCACATGATGATGACTTGGTTTCCTCTACTTTTGGTGGCCTTAATTATGAGGGGGCCTAGAAAGCTTTTGTTACTTTTAGGTGTATAGGGGATTCATTTCAAGATTTTGATGAGATGGTCTCTCTCATGACTATTACATATATTAATATGCAAAGTGTGATAAAAAGGTCTAAGCATTCTACTCAAGTCACATGCTCTTCAAGAGGTCTTAATAAGGAATGCGTTGGTGATAGCTAGAAAAGTAGGTTAAGTAAAGAGTTTATTGATATGTAGGTTTATGAATCTCAATAATTTAAGAGATATGGGGAATTCCTAAAGAAAGAGATGGGCTGAAGAATGGAGGTTTTGGTAATTCAAGCATTATCTATCATTATTGCGAAAGAAAATGTCATATTGCAGTCCCTTGCTTTGATAAGAAAGATGACATTAGAAGTGGTAAATTATAGTAAAGAAATTATGCATTATCTTCAAGATATAACGATGATAGAAATGGTCATCTATTTATCATGCACTATATGATGAATGTTATTATAAGAAAGGAGTCAAGCTACGTGTATGGTATGTTGATTCAGGTACATCTAACCTTATGATCAAACATACTTAATGGTTTGGAGAGATTTAGGAATTAGAGAGTCCAAGATATGTAGAAACATGTGATGATTCATGCCACTTGATCTCACACATTGGAAAAGTTTATTTGTCCTTGCATAATGGTTTGAGAAAGTATTTGATAGATATATTATATGCACCTTTCATGACAAAGAATTTAGTATCTATTAGTTAGATGGCAGAGCAAGGGTTGAAGGTCAAAAATTAATACAAATGGATATTTTTGGAATACTTTAATAATAAGTGTAGGTTAATTGCAAAATAAAGTAGAGGTGGATGAATGTTTATTTTGGATTTTTAAATCCATATTATAAATACTATTATGCATGCTAAAGGAAAATATTTGATTTTATAGACATTGAAATATGGAACAAATATATTGGTTACATAGATATACAAACCTAAAATTAATGTTATTCAAAGGGTTGATTACAAGTTTGTCTACATTTAGAGTTGTAGAATTACATATGGTCTATGAAACATGCCATTTGTGAAGTAGGTGAGGCAATCTTTTTCACATGACAAAAATGTTAGCTCACATAAATTTGATGTTGTGCCTAAGATGTTTGGGAGCCTATACATAACATATCTCTTGGTGGTAGCAAGTATTTTGTTACATTTATTAATGATTGTACCAAAAAGTTATGGGTTCATTTCATGGAGGAAAATGTTAAGTCTTTAAGCACTTTGAAACTTTAGGGCTAATATTGAAATAGAAACATGCTTGAAAGTTAAGTGGAGATGGAGGGAAAGAATACCTCTCTAATGAGTTTAGTGACTTCTTGAGCTCTCATGGTATAAAGTCATAGTTTAAATGTAGGTATATCCCACAATAAAATAGGATTGTAGAAAGGAAAAACAAGTATAATGCAAAAGTTCCATGGACATTGATTGGCCATAAAAAAGAATATGCCAAAGTATTTTTAATTTGACGATATCTATACCATTTTATATATTATTAATAGAACCCCCACAACTACAATTTATGATATGAGCCTTGAAGAATTTTTTATAGGAAGGAAGCTTGATGTATCATACTTAAAGTATATGATACTAGATGTGTTCAATTTTCATTTGCTTGATAATTGTGAAAGAAACTTGATCCAAAGGCCAAACATATATATTTATTGGTTTCTCCAACCCTATCACTAGCAAGTTTAAAGTGAGAAAATATGTTATTTTTTATGAGATAAGTAGTTGGTATGGATTGACTAGTGAGGCATTTGGGATCATGATGATAGTCATGATAGCCATATATAGATAGACAAGCAAACATCATGGAATCTTAGTGGAAGAAAGATATCATCTAGTAGTAGATTTATAGTCAATTCTTGGTTTGGGAGACTATGGAGTAGCCCCACATATTTAGGTGCATCTAGTAGTATTGTAGGTGATGGAAAAGGAAAGAAGAAAGTGTTAGATGGTAATGGTGCATCTAGTAGTGTTGCAGGTAATGGCAAAGGGAAGAAGAAAGTGTTAGATGGTAAATATTCACCTAGTAGTCATTCAATGCTTGATGCAATCTCTACTAGATTAGAGAGTTTGGATGGTAGGCTTGGGATTCCTACATTTAGGACAATATGTGTATAGAGAGCACATGGTGATATAACGGCTCCACTTGAGTGATCCAATGGCATGTAGGTCTAGTAGGTGAGAAAACTTGTATCAAGCTCACCATATCACAAAACAAACTTGAGGTATACTATTGGGCTTGTGAGTTAATTTATGTAGGTACCTAGGAAGCCTCATTTAGATGTAGTTAGAATTATATTGAGGTACATGAAGTCCACCTCATATCATAGATCTTTTTGTGAGGTAGGAAAGGATATACATGTATTTGGATACATAGATTTAGATCCTCTTGTCCAAGAAGATAACTTATGATTGCAAGCATTGGCCCTATCTCGATATACTCAAGCTTAAGCTTGATATAGTGAAGGTTGTGTTTGAAGGTGATATGGTATGACAAGTGGAGGTTTGCTTGTGGTTGAGACTATCAATAAATGGTTGATATTGAGTGTTGGAGGTTTCTTCTCTTGCTAGAGTATCATATCTTGGTATGTCCACATTAATATATTGACACAATTGAGCTATGAATATTGATAGTGAACCTAAGGAAGAGAGGGAGCGACATAGTGATAGTGAGGTAAAGAGAAAGTGCACTAAATATACTTATCTCTTGATTCTTGTAGGTTGGAAGACACTATGAGCTAGGGTTACTAGATGATAAATGATGATATATTCTCATTCTTAGATGGCAATTTATAATATTAAAAAAATAAATTTGCAAGTTGAATATCATGTTGTAGCTTTGTGCATACTAATACCTTAATCAATTGAATCTAATTCCATAAAAAATTTTGGTCAAAGAAATTCATAATGTTTTGTGTCTAGTTAAACATTGGCCAATAATCGATTTAATCTAAATCCATAATTTTTTGTGAAAGAAATCCTTTAGGAAAATGAATTTATTACTGCTTTACTTTTATAGTAATATGCCTCTTGATTGCGGCCTTTAATTTACATAGGTAGTGATGATTTATTTTTATTGTATTATTGGAGTATGTGGAGATGTCACTCATAAATATATATGTGTATCATGCAAGTTCAACATAAGGGTTTTCAAATACAATTTTTATGTATGAAAAAGTATTATATAAATGAATTATTTACAAATTGAATAGAAAAGGGTTATGTTTTATTCAAAGAATGGATAAGGGTATTTATAAATAGACCTTGAGTGCACGCGATATAGAGGATATACATATATTGAATTCCTTGAATTGGAGTATTAATATAGAACATTCCAGACCCTCTTAAAAAACATTGTGAAAATTATAGGCAGTATCCAATACATTAGGTGAGTTTTAAGGTCTTGAAAATGTATTTTACGAGATACATATATATATATATATATATATATATATATATATATATATATATATATATATATATATATATATATATATATATATATATATATATATATATATATATATATATATATATATATAGACAGAGAGAGAGAGCTCTAGATCAATGAGAGCAAAGCCTCCGTAAGAGAAATTATATTTTTAAAAATGTAAAAAATAAATTTATAAATATATATGAATATAATATTATTATAAATTTTTATTATAAATATCTATTTTTTTCATCTCATAATTGTGATCATGACATTCTTATATTAGAGTCTTAGTCACTTTGCATTAATGATATATTTGGGATTGTTTGATAATGACAATTGAAAATAAAGTTAAATGATAAAAAAGCTTAGTGTTCATCTTTTTTCCCTCTCTTTTATTGTTCTTATTTCTTTTACTCCTTGGTGGTCGGTTGTTTCTCTCTCTCATTTGTCTTTACCATGGATATAGAAATTCAACCTTCTTCACCAAGGCAGCCAAGCTTTGAAATCACATCCATATCTATGTTTAATTCATTCCAAATAGATGAAAAATACATTCCTACTATTATTAGCAAAGGTAGCTAGATTACCATGCAATAATTAAAACAAAGGAAAAGATAGAGATGTGAAAGCTCCGTTATCTTTGCTTAGAAGTGTAGGATCAAAGATTTGAGTCTTGGAGAAAATAAGAAAAGAATAAAAGAGATTTTGTACAACATATATTTATGCATAGAGAATTGGATTTCAAATCTATAGCTTCAAGTCTTTCATTGCATAGAAAAAATTCTAAGTATTTTATCCTCAATGGTTTTCTTTTATTAAACTTGGTACTTTATTATGACAAGTTTTTTTAATTTATAGATGTCTATCCTTCTAATATTGAGGAATGGTAGCTCATCAAGTTTGTTATTAGTATTCTTGATGTTATGCATGGTTTGATTAGAGAAGAAATATACAGAGCTAGGAGAAAAACATAGCTCACAGAGAATGGGATATTTTTTAATGACTATTCTTATATTATCCCTATGCATAATGGAAAATGGAGAGCAATATCGCTACTTCTTTGCCTAATTTTACAAGCCTTGAGTGGTCTTTACCAAGTGCAACCACTAGAGAGAGCTCTAGATGCCAAATCTTTTTTGAGGTACAAAATTTTTTAGTTACTTTGAATCAAAATCTTAATGATTTTAGCAAAGATCCTATAGAGGACATTGATATTTGGCTCAATGAGGATATTATTACAATACTAAAGATTAGATTATCATGTATACTATATCAAGTGAGGCTAGATTTATAGAATGAAGATATCCAATTGCCATGTTTATTTGCATTCCAAGTTAATAACAAGTGTGTAAGTTTGTAAATCAAGTCATATATATATATATATATATATATATATATATATATATATATGATTCCACTGCTTGAATGCTAAATATTTATGCTAATTTTCTGTAGATATCAAAGAGAAGATAATGAAAGATATATTGCAATGATATTAAAAAAAAATTATCTTTACTTTCAATATAAATATAAGCTCAAATATTGTAGTAAATTTATATTTTCTTTCCTTGTGATCAATATATATGAGGTTGTATAAGACAATATACAAAGGCTATTTCTTTTTCTGAGGAATATCCTTTTTAGAAGTTCATTTGCCCTTCTTTGATACTTTGGCTGCCTTAGGTGTTGAGGACTTATCCTTCTCTAATGTGGAAGTCTCTACCTCCTCCTTTATCCCCTCCTTATCCATGGCATCCTTGTCTCTTATTCTTCTTGTATGCAATTAACAAGTATGTACTTGAAAACCTTTGCTCTACATATCAAACATGCACATGGTTGTAACAATCATTGAAAAATCGTCACACACTTGAAAGAAAGGAATGTTAGTTCATTGTTATTTTACAATACACTCTCTTTTGAGTGAAACAATACCTTAAAACTAAATATCTTGTATATTATCTCAATAAATTTATCATTGTTAAGATAAATAAACTTTACCAATCTTCTGGCATATCCAACCACAAGAATGACTATCATCTTGATGAGGGATCTACCAATAATAACACAAAACAAAATTAAACAACTTATTTGTAGTAGTTTATGGAATCAAGTATATTGATGCATTTGATAAAAAGCTTACCACACAACTTATCTATACTCCATTTATCTTCTAATTTGTAAGAGGAACTGGCTCCAAAACCTTGGAGAATCTATATCTTGATCTTTGTAGGATAATCATATCCTTATCCATAAGTGTCACTCTATATACGTAGGTAGCACAAATGTATGCATCTTGGAAAAATTCAATCAAGAAGTCCTCTGTAGCCTCCTAGATGCAATAAGAGCGCTCCTTGTCCACCTAAAGCTATCGAGACTCTGCCTATTACATATCTCCCTGAGCACTCTCTAAAATGGTAACTTTGAAACTACATTAACAAGCGCTTTCATTTCCTTTTTGATTTCCCTAAGACGTCATACACCTTGTAAAAATCTCATTTTATGCACCTTTAGTGGCTTGGATGGCTTAGAGGATTGACAGATCTTCTTAGTACTATTCCGAGGATCAACCTTTTTCTTCCTTTGCAGAAGCCTTAGTTCTAGCCGTACCTCAATAACATAAATTGTAACAACATGATAAGAAAACTAGTTACCAATAAGAAACTAAACACAAAATTTATGGAATGTGAAAATAGATAGGTGAAATAATGACCCTATCATTGAATTTGCATTTCACAGCATAGCCCAAACTATGCACCAATTACTCAGACAACGATTTTTTGCCATCAAATGTAGTGACCCAAAAGAAAACGTATGAAACGTGAAAAAGGATTGGTGAAACAATGAAACCCACCATTAAATTTTTGTTTCATATGATAGAGCCCAAACTATGTATCAATGTTTGGGACTGAAATTTTTCTTTAATCAAAGGTAGTGGCCCGAAAGAAAACATATGAAACACAAGTTTGGTATGAAAAAATCAAAAGGTAATCAATAGCTTTTGCATTTCATATGGCATTGGAACGTGAAGCAACTAATGATAGGGCATAGAAGAACAAATGTATAAAACATGATATTAGATTAATAAAATCAAAAGAAAGACAACTAATCTCATGTTCCATATGATAGTAGAATGTCAAGCAATTGATATAGGAACCAAGAAGAAAATGGGGATGAAATGTGATTCTAGGTCAATGGAGTCAAAAGGAGGGCAACTAATATTGAATTTTATATGACATTAAACATCAAATTTTAGCATAATAATGAAGGTAGGTTGTCAAGAACATTTACTTTGAAAATATAAAAAATAATCTAGTATTAGTCACAAAGAAATCCAAAAATGTAGATTTATATATGCAAGTCTACATGATTCTTGATGATTTTTCGTTGGAGTATGAATTTCTGCCAAAAGATATGATTGATCTTGCTAGATTCATCTTGCTATATTTCAATAGCACATCATATTCGAAATTAGATTGTCTTGCAATGGGAAGATGAAAATGATTCTTTACTAGAGGGCACGGTTTAAATCTTGAGTATATGAAACACAAACCTAGAAGTGTTTCTAACTCCTACAGCTTATAAATTTGTATTTCTTACTTCAGGCTTTTGGATCTTGATAAAAAGTTTGATTTTGGTCCTTGTGATTGCATAACATTGGATTTTTCATTTATGAAGCTACTATCATATAAAACACGAATTTAGTTCTGTTATTGTCTAATGCTTGCTATTTATCTCATGTTTTATATATCAAGGATTAGGTTTTTGGTATACAATCTAGTTATTCAATTGTTTTGCTAGTCAGAGGCATGCTTTCATTTTTTTTTTTGGGTAATTTTTAGGCATGTCAAAGAGAAAGCTTTTCCTTGATGAAATGGAGCAAGAAAAGCTTGAGGATAATTGTGATGATATGCTATTTGATTTCCTGTAGAAGACAAGAAAATCATCCAAATTTATGTAGATTATAGAGATGCTCGATATCCCTTTTGATTTGCAAAATCTATTGAGATATCTTGATGAGAAGCTTACAGAGTACAAGGGGTTCTATTCTAGACATATGGTAGAGTCTCTCTTAATTGATAATTATATCCATTTTAATGATGTGATCCAAGCAACCAATCCTCCTAGGAAAACTTTGATTGCTAGGTATTATCTTATTGAAAAAGAGTTTAGGAAACATGAAACCAACTACCTTTTTTAAAGGGATGAGTAGCAATGCCTGTGATTCACAAAGATATAGGTTTTCTTGTGTTTCTCCAAAATGGAGGATGCCATGAATCACATGGTGGGGTGTAGAGGAGGCGAGCAACCACCAAGTCCCACGGACCGCTTATTGTTTCAAGTGTTCCAAGCCAAGCACTAATGGCTACCTCTCACATAGCAGACATGCTATCTATCTTTGACTGTAGTGAGCTTACCTCCATGTCCGGTCAAGTTGCCTCCTCTCCCGAGCACTCCGGTAGCTCCACGATCCAAGTGCAAGCTTCAAGCAGGCTCCATTCTCAAGCTCCACGATCCAAGCTCCATTGCCACGAGCAAGAGAAGAGAAGAGAAGAGAAGAGAAGAGAAGAGAAGAGAAGAGAAGAGAAGAGAAGAGAAGAGAAGAAGAGAAGATTGAGAGCTTCTCCACCACGGTCCCTCACCCTCACACACTCACTCTCTCACACTCTCACACTCCCTCTCTCAAGAACAAGCTCAAGCAAGTAAGAATGAGAAGAAGAAGAAGAAGAAGAGGAGAGCTACTTTTGGCCACACAGAAGAATGAGATTCTCATTCACTTTTCAACTTTATATACAAAACCCTAAATCCCTTTTGGGTGGTCATCCCCTTATCCCCTTTTTGATATGGTCGGCCATGGCCTAGGCCCTTTTTCCCATTGTCCTCCTATCTTCCTAGCTTCCTTTCTACTGTCCATCTACTTTTACAATTTGCACGGGTGAGAGCTTGACGCTCTTAAAATAAATCATGGTGCGCCTTGCACTATTTTACAAAAGTATTGATTGTTCATCTGAGGGTTAACATTATACCCCTCCTAGACGAGTGCCAATCCCATGGCACTCACTGTGATAGGTAGCAGGCTTTGGCATGCACCGAAGACATGGGTGGAAGGGAGTTTGTGGTTTTCCGTGGAGGAGTTTTGGTGGTTGTGCAGATGAAGGTCATCGGGGGCACGTTGTTGGCCTAGGTGGCTAGGGGTAGGGTTGTTGGAGTTGGTGATAGGGTTGTTCTTTGTTGGGAATTGCACTCACGGCTGACATAGGTGTTGGTTTCTAGGGATTCTACCCATGACGATTCTTTGGTGGGCTTGCATGATGATAAAGGACAAGAGTTCAGAGTTGAGTGTTGATGAAGAGCTGACGGTACTTTCGTTAGAGTCTTCAATACCTACAATTGAAAACCTCTCATATGGTCTCTCCCTAGGGGTTAGTGCTAGTCTTGTTATCGTGTGTAGAATATGTAGTTTAGTTAGTTTGGGAGACATGTCAAACTCTAAGCAAGCTGAGAGTAATGTCTTGCACTTAAGGACCCAAATTGTGTATAGATTGTGGTTCAGATATTATGTGAGTGCCTGTGCATACTTAGATATTACATAGTTAGAAGACTGCTGGTCTCGTTCCTCATAGCAATGTGTGGATGAAGCAAGGGTTTAATGGGGTGGAAAAAAGTATCGATGTTGATCAGAAGTACACTTGAAGGCTTCTTGAGACATCATTTGTGATTTTGACAACATGATGTAGCATAATTGAGCTCATTGACACCTTAGCTTTTGGTGGCTTGTAGCTACTTGTATTGTCAAAGAGTATGGTGTACTTGCCATGGTCTTTCGTGCTGTGCTTACCACTATTGATTGTAATGGTACTGAGATAGAGTGCGAAAAAAGAATCGTTCAAATGGGTCAGGGTGATAGGTCTAACAATAGGCGAGACAAGCTCCCTAGGTATGTCCTACCCTTGATGTGCCCTGAACAATTGTGGGGAATGTGTAAAGGGCTAGGGGACTAGGGACGGAGCCAGCCGACCAAGGTCACTGGATGTACCTAATTTGAGGTGCCCTAGGTGTTGTGTTGTGATCTTGGGTGCCTTTCTTCTTTTATTTTATTTATTTTCTTTTCTTTTCTCTTTGATTTTATTTATTTTTGGTTTTTATTTTTTTATTTTTTTTGATAACATGAATTTCAATACGTTGAGGCTATCAGCCTTTCATTTGGATTGGGAAATGTCGAGATCCAAAGACTGTGAAAATGGATATTACAACAATGATTGTGTTACTAGCCTTGATGCTAGAGGAACAGTTGTTGAGATGGAGAGATACACTTGAGATGTTGCAAACCTCTTTGTAACATGTGAGATATCGGTACAATTGAGGTAGCAACTGCAGTGAGCCAAATGTAGAGTCTGTCTAAGAAAGGGAGAAAGCCAATGACTATGCTTTGGGCCATGCTCAAATGCAATGTGTGCTTTTTGCAGGGGTGATTTTATCCTGTAGCAGTGGGGCTTCCATCATGGATCTTTGTTCTTGGTATTTCTGTTGCTTTTTTTGTAATGGCTCTTGGTGGTGTTGGTGGTATTGTGGTAACTTGGACATTGAATGCTTTCGTATAGAGACCTATATCGTCCTGTGTCCACTTGACAACTCGTGAGAGTACATGCAAGTCATATGCTTCAACTATAATGAACATGTGAAACTCAAAGAGACATCACTTATCTGAATTGCATGGTGTTGACTTCGATGCATATCACCTACGCTTGATTATCTTTTCATTAAAGACATGAAATGTATTAGAAGTAGGTAAGGAAAGTTTTTACAGTTGGGAAACCTGCCCCTTTTAACCATCTAAAGACTAAAAGTCATGGCAAGATAACCACTTGGTAAGCATCTTATACAAAATAGGGGCTATTCCACTTGTATGAGGCAGGGTGAGTTTGGTGACTAGATGACTGAGGTACTGCATGCAAACCCTTGTTCTAATCCATCATGTGGGGGGCCAGAGTCTGAGCAATCAGGGAGAATTGTGCATCTTGATTCGGGCTAAGGGCAGAGGAGGCGTCGACTGGAATCCAAATGGTGTAATCCCTAGATATTGCCATATTAAGAATGCTCTGGAATAGTTCGACAATTTCATTCTTGATTTTTGATTCTTTTTCCTCTTTCGAGCATCTGGTTCCCGAGTATCTCTGGAAGGTCTCTGCATGTCATGGGTTGCTACCCTTCGGGAGTTCCTTTGAACCTTCCTCTTCTTGGTTTAGGGAGGATTTCTTACATTTGGCATGCATCCTGGGCATTTCTACTTTGCGCCTCATCTTGGCAAATACTTCTTCAGGGTGGGCACGTAGCATTCCAGCAGTGGAGCTTGCGCCATGTGCTCCCTTCTGTAGAAGAGAGCTTCCTTGCAGACCAGCAGCATGGGGTACTCCATGACTAGCCACCGTTAAGGAACGTGCAAAATGTGAACCAAGGATTAGATCCTAAGGGAGGATAGATCTACTCACATGAGAGGGCTTAAATAGTGGGTTAACATGTGCATATGATGAGGAGGGGTGAGGTGAGGCATGTAGTATTTGCTGTAGAGGATGGCTCCTGTGATGATACTTGACCTACCTCAAGTGTGGGCCGGATTCCAGCCAGTAGAGTAGATCTTTGCTCATGCCAAGTTGTGTGGACTCGTGATGAAACAGAGCACAACGCGTCCTAGAGGAATAGACCAAAAAGGTGGAAAGCTTGTACGAGGGGACAACGCCTTGTCCACACCCTTAGAGGTGTTGGCCAAGGCTTTCAATGGCGGCAATGAGGGCTGCATGCCCTCAAATTGGAGGCAGGAATGGTCACACGACCTCAAGACGGGTGGTGAGAGGAGGACCTGAGGAGCTCAGCCTATCAAGCCCAAAATTTTCTTCATGCGCTTGATTATCATTGCTTGTGTGTGTTGGTATTATCTATACACAGTCACAAAACTCATTGCTTATTTATGTACACATTTATGAATCCATGTCACTTCGTGACAATAAAAACCAATTGTAGAACTCAGGATTGTACTGGAGCATGGCACATGCATTCAGTACTCGTGGAAGCCTACTCAATAACAACATATATTTTGCCACATCAAGTAGCATGGTACCTTGTCCAAGTCTACTCGCAACATGTAGCTTCTCCTTAGTGAGAATTTTATCAATCAGAGAGTTTTCTTGGCTAGTTTCAGGTAAGTTCATACCCCGAATGGCAATTAGTACTCGAAAGGAAGTTGGCACCACCTAGGTTGGGTCTCTTTGAGACCGCCATTTGGCCAAGCGCTCCTTTGAGATTGTCATAATCTGCGCTCCAACTTCAGCCATTATATTAGCACGGTTTTCAAACCAACATTTTTCAAATTGACTTTGACCCTTTGATTGTCACTTTAGTTGCTCTATCTCAAAGAGGTTTGGTTGGTAAAGTGCTTCATTGAATGTCACAACTAAGCATAGTTCATCGGCCTCCTCGTTAGAGATGGGTTGCATGCGTTCGTGTAGGAGCTTGTCATAGTGCTCATTAAGGTATTCTTGCTCTTCCCAAGATAGAGGATATGGCAAGTATTCCTCAAGTTGCTCCCTAGGGGATGTGCCCATGTCTGCAAGGATGTAGACATGCACGAATAATTTGAGTTAACATCCAACTCAAGTAGGCACTCTGTGACACTTCTATTCTATGAAGGCTTGCTTTGTTGCTATCTCATGCAAGGTTCTGGAGGTTTCCTTAAGCTTTAGCATAGCTGGGGGCTCAAGCCTAGATGAGAAATATTGGTCAATGCTAGGATTGCTTATGTCCTTCGGGTTTCCATGTTTCTCCTAAGGCTTTGTTGCTATTTCATTATGGTTCTCCTTGAATGTGACCGGTATAGTTTTGTCACCTTGTTGTGACTGTGTTGTATCCACTCTTGATTGGTCAATGCAATTTCTATTGTCGGTGGATTGAGTGTTGCAAGCAACCGTTGATGGTAATGGTTGCATTGACTTATTGGAACACATGGATGTATCTTAGGTCTCACCGCTATTAGGAGAGATGGCAATGGGTTCATTCATCAGTGGATTCGATGCTTTATTCCAAAGCTCTTCAGCACTCTTGGTCTCAATCTTCTTGGCGTCTACAACCACTTGTAAGTACCATTATTTTCTCCTCTTTTTCTTGGGCAATGGAGGTGTATCCCTTGAAGACTCGAGACCCTGAACTAGGTCAGCCATTGATGTGTTTGGTTGGGTCTCAGCATTCTCTTTCTCTAGTGTGTCCTCATGGGACATAGTTACGGCCTGTTGAACAGCCTTGCTAGGTTGTGAGGATACAACTACCTCTGTTTTTGGAGAGTCTAGCTCTTTAGCCGATTCCGTTGTGTTAAGCTCCTCATCTGATTCACGGGGGATTTACTAGTAGTAATAAGGAGACATCACCTGCGTGTAAGAAATATATGAAAATACTCCTTATCTACCCCCTATTTATGGGACCTTACCTTATAAAATGTACCTTCCTTCCCTTAAATAACCCCCCTCCCTTATACTCACGTGGTACCATACGGTAAACCCTAGTGGACCCCCCGAGACTTGATTGCATTGGCATTTGCTCCGGGTCGGGGGGCATTTGCTCTAGGCTCTTGTCCTTACCCATTAGAACATGCCTCCATTGCTTCTTATCAGCGTGGGTGTTGTGTTTAGAGCTGTTTTTCTCTTGCTCAAGAGGTTTGGGTGACTCTAGTGTAGAACCAAGAGGTAGTTTAGGATTTCTGTCTTATAGGCTTGGATGGAACCAACTGAAGAAGTCAAGGTTGTATTGATGGGAAGCATAGAGATCTAGGATTGGAAGGTCTTGAGTGAGGTATAATACATAGCACTAACATCAAGTACCATGCTCCCTACTCCTAGCTTGCTAGCCATGTGTAGATCTTCTTCTAGAAGCAGTTTATCATACAAGCAATGTTTTTGGATGGTGTCAAAAGGCTGGACCTCATGGACCACTGCCAACACTTGTAATGAGGTTGGAAAATGTATTAGTGGGATCATGTGTTGATGTCCAAACGACTTTCCTTTGCTCAGTGAGTGTCATCAGTCAGTGGCCAATTTTGGCTATCAAACTTTAATTGGAGTACCATTTTTACACAAAATCACTTTATCCTTTCCCTTTTCATTTGATTACTTTGATCTTTTCCTTTTTTGTCTCACATTGAGCAGTATAGAGTGAGGGTATTAGGCACAATTCTCTAGATGTGGCCTTTAGGGTATCCTTCATGACTTCCTTAGTAGCTACATAGCAAGAGTAAACATGTTTTTGCTTGTCCCAAGTCAAGGGTTTGGCTATGAGCTTTGTGTGCTCTTGTGTTGGCCTTCCAATGTCCACATGGACGTATGCATGTGTGATGGTTGTCAGCTTGTGATTAAGCTTCATTAGCCACTTCATCTATGGTTCATTGGTCAGATGCACCATCTCCTTGGTCAAATATTTGAGAGATTTCTCCTCAAGCCTAGGATTTAGGTGCTTTGGAAGTGCTGGAGGTGTCAAGGATGTTGGTTGCAATATCTCTTCTGTGGGTGAACTGCTAGGGACATGTTCCGCAAGGGGCATAGTCACAGCCAAAGGCTGTGACTGCAGTGATTCTTGATTGGAAGTAGTAGCAGCTAGTTCAGTGGACTAACTACTATTGGTAGACTGCAGTGTCAGGTCCTTAGGCAGATCGAAAGTGGTTGTGTCTTTTGTTGCCCTTTGAGCATTCACTTGTGCAGATCGGAGCTGGTTGCGGTGGATTGCATAGGCATATCCTTAGGCTAAGAATTAGGGGTGGTGTCATGTCCTACCTCTTGGACATTTGGAAGCTTAGATGGAGATAGAGAGTATTGGGATTGAGTAGTAGCACTTGACAACTGCTATTGTGCTTCCTATGTCCATTTAGGGAAAGAGGGTGTAGGAGATTTGGGATGCCTAGGTGGACTTGGCACTGGCTGTAAGATTTCCTCATGGCTGTTAGATGATTCTGCAATTCGCTTTGTTGAGAAATCAACCTTACCATGAGAAATGTTGCACCCATGATGCTCGTCATCCTCTTAGGAAATCAAAGGCTTTTGTGCACACTCGACAGTTACATATGATATTTGCTCATGGCTATTAGATGATTCTGCCATTCGCTTTGTTGAGAAATCAACCTTACCATGAAAAATGTTGCACCCATGATGCTCGTCATCCTCTTGGGAAATCAAAGGCTTTTGTGCACACTCGACAGTTACATATGATATTTGCTTGTTAAGCATGCTAGGCTGAGGATCTACCCTTCAAATAGTCCTGTTTGGTTTCTTGATTTCAATCTTAAGGGGCTCAATCACTCCAATGTTTTTGACACGAGACTTGTTCTTTCATTTAGATTTCCTCGTGCGCTTCTTTGCTCTTGATATGTCATGGCCTTTAGCTGATAGAGGTGGTTTAGGAGGGGTTTTGGTACCCAAATTCATCGATTACCTATGTAATACCCTTGAGCATGTAGCAATGCTTTGGATATCCATCGTGGCGATGTGTTGGCTCTCTATCAATACCTTCATCTATAAGGCTTGGGCTTCTTTTGTGGTCTTTTATGATATTTGTAAGTCCACAGCCTATCCTTGGCATTTTCTCCCGACCTTCTTGTTTCAAGCATGGCCTCACTCACTAGTTCTCTATGTTCAACATGTGCTTGTATCAACTCTTTCAAGAAGTCATTTCTCTCATTACTAGGCTTGTCTGGCATGTTAAAATGTTACTTGCCTTTCCCTCAAGGTTTGATGAGGTCACCCTTACTAAAGGTTGTGATTATCCTCACACCTGGTAGTGTGAAGTGTATCCTCTGAGCTACATAATCAGCCTCACACTTTGTTGCCCTTTTGAAGGGTCTTTCTAGGAGGGTTTCCTTTCCATAATCAGCACTATCTAGAGGAACATGGAATAGGATAGGCAAGCTCTCTGTTTCAATAGTTACAAGGATTTTGCACTTCCCTATAAGTGCTTGTGGGTGTTCCCCATAAGGACTAAGAGTTGCATTAGTCGGTGTGATGGTTGGCCTAGTTGGGTCCATGCTTCATAGGTCAAGATATTAAAATGTGCTCCTTCATCGATGAGAGCATCGACATTATACTCCTTTTTTGCAGTGACTTTGACCCTAAGATAAGCAGGAGGTACTATGTCCTCATCTTCCGAGTCTTGCCTTATAAATTCAAGCCTTTTGATACATGCCTTCGAGTCCCCAACTGCACAACCAGATGTGGATTCTCTACTAATGTCTTGGGTCATCTATGTAGTGCTCTTCAAGGTGCATCTATCATTAGGATTGACATGTCTAATCATCCTTATAGTTGTAGCTTGATGTTGTTCCATTCCGCTTTGACTAGATGCAGTCAGAATGCAACATATACATGTTTTTGTGGTGTGGAGTTTTTGCCCTTGTTGGCTAGATTGGCCCATTGAGGTTCTAGGGTCTTTGTTTGTCTTTTTCTGGGTATGGGCTTTTGGTTGCTATTTTGCGAGTGAGAATCTATGCTTGTGCAAAGCCATTACCACGCAAGGATCTAATTTGGAGGACCTATCATGGCACACGTTTTCTTTCCAGCCTATTTGGGGATGGTGCAGAGGAGAGTCCCCTCTGCGGGGGTTTGGGGGAGCAGGGGGGTAGTCCTCCCGGCTCAAGGGCCGTTATGCTAAACACCATGTGTGATTTGAAGGACCGTTTGTAGCCAAGTTTTGAACTACTTGCTCTAGATTTCAACTCAATGATAGATCTATGATGTGCTTTTGAATCTATAAGGTCTCTAGGTCGGTTTCAAGGCTTAGATGTGTCAAATCTATATTCTATTCACCTGCTTGATTTTGACATTTTTCTTTGTCCGATTCTCAAGAGTCCGATTATCAAAATCAGACGTCTAATTTTGGGTTGGTCCGATCAGCCGATCGGACGGTCTGAGTCCAAGTGATCCGATTTAGGTGGTCCGGGTTGGTTCGATTTTTGTGTGTCTGATTTTCGTGCATCCGATTATGGGAATCGATCGTCTGATTTGACACGTGTCTTGTTCTTGATGATCCGATTCTTGTGTCCAATTCTAGGAATTGGATGTCTCGATTATAAGATGTTCAATTTTCGAAATCGGACAGGGATGTCCGATCGGACAAGGCTGTTGGTTCGATTCTGTGGTTTGATTGTTGCAATCGAACAGTTCGAGTTTGAGTGGTTGGATTTTGGGTTGTCCGATTTTCAAAATCAGAAAGGGTATCCAATCGGACCAGGTGGGTTTGTCCAAGTGTCGGATTCTGGGAATCAGACGGTTCACTCGGTCCAATTCTAGGAATCGGATACTATGGTGGGCATTCGATTTTGCCAGCCGAAACGCGTGTTGCCAAAAATATAAATATCGATGTTGCTAGTAGCAACTAGAACTTCCAGGAATCAAGGAGGAGTGTGGGCCAAGGGCATTCCATACCTGAATATCACTGAAAGTCTCGATATGCTCCGATCGATCTAATGTAGGCATGGACCTGCAAGCTCTTTCTCTCTCTCTCTCTCTCTCAAGCTCTCCTTAATCACTGAAATGTAAAATGAAGTCTCCCTTGCTACTCCTAGCCTCTGATTGTTCTACCGAGGTCTGTATTCACATTAGTCTTGCTCCTCTTACCAGCATTTAACCCAAAATTTCATTTTTTTTCCCTTCTTTTCCCTATTTCAGCCTGTTATACAGCAACAGAAACCCTACTGTGTACTCACACTATTTTGCTCCTATTCTACCTAAATGTAAACAAAAATCATAAATAAAATGCCTACACTAATCCAACTTGCTTTTCAAAATCCAAATAACCAAAAATCTACTTGCTAAAGGAGATCAAATACCTCTTCAAACTCCCTCGCTTCCTACATGATTTGAAGCAAACAGGCACTCAAGGCTTGAATCCATTTGCCCAGCAACGGAACCAAAATGTAGAGGCGAGCAACTGCCAAGACCCATGGACTGCTTATTGTTTCAAGGGCTCCAAGCCGAGCACTAATGGCTACCTCTCACATAGCCGACGCGCTATTCATCTCCGAGTGTAGTGAGCTTCCTTCCATGCTCGATCGAGTAGCCTCCTCTCTTGAGCACTCTGGTAGCTCCATGATCCAAGTGCAAGCTTCAAGCAAGCTCCATGCTCCAAGTTCCATTTCCATGAGAAGAGAAGAGAAGAGAAGAGAAGAGAAGATTGAGAGCTTTTCCACCACGGTCCCTCACCCTCACACACTCACTCCCTTACACTCCCTCTCTCAAGCACAAGCTCAAGCAAGAAAAAATAAGAAGAAGAAGAAGAGGAGGAGGAGAGCTACTTTTGGCCACGCACAAGAATGAGCTTCTCATTCACTTTTCAACTTTATATACAAAACCCTAAATCCCTTTTGGGCGGTCATCCCCTTATCTCCTTTTTTACATGCCCGGTCAAGGCCTAGGCCCTTTTTCCTATTGTCCTCCTATCTTCCTAGCATTCTTCCTACGACCCATCTACTTTTACAATTTTCATGCCAGTGCTCTTAAAATAAATCATGGTGCACCTTGCGTTGTTTTACAAAAGTATTGAATTGCACATTTTCTTGTGCACCTTTCTTCTTGATTTAGGACTTTTTTGCACTTCTTGTGTGTCCAGATTCTTCTTGGCATGCCTTTGTCTTTCGTTTCACTCTTTCCTTGGCCTTGTTTTCTGCTTTGGATTTTTCAGATTTTCCACCTTGTTTGTCTAAGGGTTAACATGGAGGGACTTGCTTGAGCTGTTATGCTAGACACACACCATACACACAAGAGAAAGCTCACTTAAAAACACAATAGGAGAGATGGAGGCCAAAATATATTCTTGCCTATTTCTTCTTCTTCTTGTATGCAAAATATAATATACACAAAGTATAGATAAGATACTATATAAAGGAAAGCGACATGCTAAGTCAAACAGTGCATAACTAACTATACTAATCTATTGGCACTATAACGATGCCAATCGTAGGTAGGTGCAACAAACTAAATATAATAAGTGATAAGTTAGTGGCCATGTGTGGATCATAATGACCACTAACATGCTAAGTGTAGATGTGTAAACCTATCTAACCAGATAGTCCATCATCAATATATGCACATGTTGAGCTTGCCATCCTAACACTCCCCCTCAAGCTCACTATATCTCTACAACTCCAAGTAAGCGTAAAAATTTTTGAAGCTTCTCTACACCCAATACCTTTGTGAAAATGTCAACTATGTGATCCTATGTGCTGACATATGCCAAGTCAATATCTCTTGCAAGTATCTTCTCTCTCATAAAGTAATGCTACACCGTTGGATTCCTAGCTAGTTGTATGTTGCTCAAGTTATCAGAGTGAATGACAACTAGACCATCTCTTTGCACATCCAAATGATCCAATATATTCTACAACCATAACACCTTACATGCTACCATAGCCTACCTCTGTACTTGGTCTCTGTACTCAATAAAGCAACTGTGGGTTGCTTTTTATTACTCTATGTAACTATTATGCTACCAAGGTGAAATATTTCCACACAATAAAAGTTAGTTGGTTAGTTCGGAAGTTAGTTAGTCAATTAATAAGCTAGCAAGGTTACTAAATAAAGACTAACTAAGGTAAAAACTAACTAACATTAATAGTTAAGGATTTTTATTTAATTAAAAATATTTTATTTAGAAAAATTGAGAGTCATAAATCTGATATTTTTCTCAGATTGACAGGGACAGTAGCCACCCTTCACATAAGTTACAATGTGAACGAGACTTATGAGCTATATTAATCACTAGTATTAATGTGTATAGTTTGGATAGTCCAAAAATATTAGATTTTGGGCAAAACTAGTTTATTTTAGATATATTAGATATTATCCTAAAAAAGATATGGAGATTTCTAGAACTAGATGTTATTTAAAAGAAAAGGCAAGTGATGTTTTAGTTAGTTTGGAGATTTTATAAAAAGAAAAAAAATAAAGAGAGGATTTGCGAAATTGCGTGCGGCGCGATCATAGTCCACAGATATAAAACAACATTTCAAATAGAGAAAATAAGAAGGAGTGAACTAAGAGCTTTCTAAGCAAGTGTCTTGGGGTTCTACTCCCCTTTCGGAGTCAATGGAACCATCAGATTTATGATTTGAACATCAGATCATTGATCTTTTCAAGATCCCCCTCCACAAACAGCTCCACTTCTCAGCCACAAGCCCTCTCCTCTAATTCTCGATAAATATGAGGCATGGGGAGGCACAAGGGAGCATAAGGAGACCCCGAGAGGCTACGAGAGGGCGCTAGAGAGAAGGATACCCTCCAAGAGATTGTGAGAGAGCTCTTGAGAGAGAGAGAGAAGAGTCGCCCCGAGAGGCTGCACAATTCCCTCTATCTCGATCCTCAACTTAACCATATTCTCTTATGCTCTTCCATCTTGAATCTATTTCCCCTTCTTAATCTCTTGAGTCTACTTGTAGACGATGGCCCCCAAGCAAAGAATGTCATGTGCGGATGGCAATGCCATAACCAACAATGAAGCTTCGGGCGAAGGCATCACTCTCAATCCAATTACGGTACCGGTCGTAAGTAATGTATTTTCAAATTGATCGATGCTTACCTTGATTTCCGTATGAGATATGTTAAGCCCATACTATGGTGCACGAGTATAGATCATTTCATCTCACATATTTGTAAGATAGAGCTTGTGAAGTGCATATATCAAGAAAAGTTAATTGCACCTAGTTGCATATGACTTATTCATTGATAGAGCAATTACAATGAAGAATTAGTCAAGGGTTATGAAGGATATAGTCGTTAAAAGAACGACATTAAAAGATCGTGCATACAAGTGCTAAGTTAAAGCATAGTCAAGGGTTATAAATAGCATAATTGCTAAAAGAATATGACATTAAGAATCATGAATAGAGAGTACTAGTTTAAAGTCTAGATAATTCAAAAGTACGTAACTTAAGAGCCCAAATATTAAGAAGAACTAGATTCTAGCTCAAGGCAAGAGCATGTTAGAGTCTAATTACTTGAGATCATCTCGCACTTATCTTATCAAGTATTTACACGTTATGTCTATAACATGTTTTGATATATGAGAATAATTTCATGTTTGCCTTATGACCTGACTAAGAGCTAGTACAAGAAATTAATCATAAGGATTAAAACTAAGATGTTTTGAGATCCATTGGATAACTATAATCCAATCAGGGTTGGGTTATCGATCAATGTAAGTGACCTATAGAACTTATGTCATGAACAGTGTTTCAACCCTTAACATATATCTTAGCCGAAGGAAGGAAATGTTAAGAAACATTTTGCATAGTATCACTCCTAGATCCCAAGGGAAAGAGCAAATATGCAATGGAAATGTCATATCGTCTATTCTTGCATTGTTTGGAAGGAATACAATTAGTTTTTTTTGTTGGTTGATCGAACAATATCCAAAATTCTTTTACATTCAATTGGTTGTTGGTATGTTGTTTTGATGATTATTCCAAGTGCTTGTGATTTATGGTAAAAGCATGGCAAGGGTATGTGATGAAAAGTTGCTATGGGAATAAATGAATGTTTTTTTGGAAAATGATATTAGGTCTGAATGCCTTGTTTGTGCTTGATTCTTAAAGGATTTAATTAAGGAAGGATCGCGCTAGGCTACCCTCAAGTTAGCGGCGAGACCCTACTCCAAAGGGGTCATGATTATTGCTACGAGATGCTTGGACCGGCTCCGTAGGCGAAAGGTTTGTCAGTATAAGGGATAGTCTCGAGCAGTAGGAAATGTGGGTGCGAGAGGGGACTCTGGCTGTAAATCGTGCATTGTTCCCAGAATCTGATGAGCCCTTTTGTGACCCAGGATAGGATCCTAAAACCCTAAATACTAGTTACAAGGGTGGAATCTTGGTGGACAAAATATCATCGTGGAATTCTATGTATCTTCCATTGGGTCAGAAAGATATGGAATTTGTGGTGCCATGTGATTTGGACCAGTTACTTTTGTTAGATAGAAGGGATATATAATTTTTTCCTATATGGGTGAGAGACAAAGTTTAACTTGAAGATAAGTTAAGGAACTTGTTTGAACTTGTTTACCAAAGGATTGCTTGCTCTGTTTTCATGTATGTGCTGTAAGTTACACAAATAAACCATGTTCCTAAAAGACTTAATTAATAAAGCTGATTTTAAATGTCACACATAAACGTGGTAGGACCTAATTAGAAAACTAAAGCTATGAAGGGAAGTGGGTGGGTAGGATTGTCCTATGGCAGGGTGGTCCCAGAGAACTGAGAGGCTTATCACAAGGTTTTATCGACGTCCGACGACCCTTAGGAAGTGTTAGATTAGAACCCCGATTCATGTTGTTTTAGGGGACCAAAATGGGACTATGTCGTACGAGCAGAGAGGTTAAGTAGTGCATCCCTCTCATTTCCCATTCTCTTTGAACCAAGTGCGACATGGGTTTGCTTTGGCTTGGGTATCTCTACATAAAGTAGGATGCCTAGGACTCGACGCTAGAATGCTGTTAGGAGACCTTGGCCACTAGAAGCCCAAATTTTAGGTCGTTCCTAGTGGGTTCGGCCGTGAACGTTCTGTTGCAAGGCAGATTCAAGAAACCCTAGGCGAAAAAACTCGCGAAACATTCCATGGGAGTGCTGGGCAATGACACTTAGATTCGTTTCTCGATAGACCACTAAAAGCGGGCCTGGATAGCCGATCGGTGGGCACCTTACAGTTGGTATGAGAGCCAAACTTCATAATGATGCGTGATTGATTAATGTATGGTTCATAGGCATATCTTAAACAAAATAATCTAAGTGGTATGGCTTGATTGCTAGGCATCTCTTGCACCCATTAATGCTGACATGCAAGAGAAGAAATTTCTTCTCAAGCAAATTAAGGCACTCGAGTTTGATGGAGAAGGAATAGATGTTGCAGCAGAGGTAGAGATATGGATTGAATTGATGGACAATTGTTTTGCTACTTCACGAACTGCTTCTACCAATCAAGCAATGATAGCCAAACTTAAGCTAGTTAGCCAGGCTTGGTTATGGTGGAAGCAATGGTGCAAAGATCAAGGTATTTCTGAAGCTACTGTCACATGGGCTCAGCTGAAAGATGCTGTATGCGCATGATACCTTCCATCAACCCACCAAACTTTGAAGATGAATGAATTCTTCAAGCTCAAGCAATTGGAATTAACCTTGGAAGCTTACTACTCAAAGTTTGTAACCCTACTAAAATACGCACCACCTATGGATATTGTGCAGCAAGTATCCAAGTTTTGCCATGGCCTAAACACTCCTCTGAACCATCGTCTTGAAGCAGTGCGTCCAACGGACTTGCAAGATGCATTACTCCAAGCCGATCCAATCTTCCAAGATCTTAAATCGGGAAATTGTAGCAAAGATGACTCCCGAGATCTGGGTAAGAGATGCCATACATGTGAAGAGATAGGGCACATCCGTAGGAGATGTCCCTACCATTAATGCTTCCATTGTAATGAGCTAGGACACATCCAAGCAGACTGCCCTGATCTAAGTACAGAAGATGTTGAGCCTCCAGGAAAATGAAGCTGCACAGGTGCACTCTATGGATATATGGAGGAGTTAGATGAAGGCGAAGACCTAGAACCGACAACACCTCTTCAAGATGACTAGAGACCCTATAAATTTTGTCGACATGAAATACAACTTGTATTGGAATAAACTTTACTCTTGTAACTACAGTTAACCTGAGTAATATGAGTTGCATCTATTTGAGCCTAAAACTTGTAAATGATTAAAGATACATTGGCAAGGAATGACAGTTATAAATTACAATGAATTTTCATTTAGTCGTTCCTTTTCAGCTAAAATAGATTGGGCCTTACTAGAATGTCAAAGCTTGGAAATATTCTTTAATATTACAAGCAAAGCCAATTGCAGGAGTTCGGTCCCAAACTAAGAAGAGGACAATCTAGGAACATAGTTTTTGAGATAAAGGACCACTCCAATATGCTAAAAGGATCTTATGACAATTTGATCTAAAGAAGAAAATCCTACCAAGGAAAACCAAGAATCTTGTGACCACAAGTGATAGAATTCTGTGATGTTTCTATTGCAAGGAGTTAGGTCATTCCAAAAGGGAATGTCCAAAGCACCCTAAACATCGATGCTTCAAGTGCTACAACATTGGACATAACTACATCAATTATCCCAACAGAACTTGAAGAGAACTTGAGCTTACAAGAAATGAAGCTGTACAAGCTCCACTGATCCAGAATATACCACGTGCTTAGGAAAAACCTAGAAGATATCCATGAGATGTAACTACAATAAATTTTCTCTTGTAACCAAGACTCAGATATATCAAACACAATAGGTTGTTGTTTCAAAAGACAACATGCTTGTGAGTGATTAGAGTAGCGCAACGAAAGCATGGTGGGACCATAACCCACAAGTTCCAAAATGATACCTCTAGTTTCTCTCGAGATGAGGACATCTCGATTTCTCTAAGGGGAGGAGGATGTAATATTTCCACACAATAAAAGATAGTTGATTAGTTCAGAAGTTAGTTAGTCAATTAATAAGTTAGTAAGATAACTAACTAAAGACTAACTAAGGTAAAAATAAACTAACGTTAATAATTAAGGATTTTTATTTAATTAAAAATATTTTATTTAGAAAAATCGAGAGTCGTAAATCTGATAATTTTCTCGGATTGACAAGGACCGTAGCCATCCTTCATGTAAGTTACAATGTGAACGAGCCTTATGAGCTATATTAATCACTAATATAAATTTGTATAGTTTGGATGGTCCAAAAATATTAGATTTTGGGCAAAACTAGTTTATTTTAGATATTTTAGATATTATCCTAAAAAAGATATGGAGATTTCTAGAACTAGATGTTATTTAAAAGAAAAGGCAAGTGATGTTTTGATTAGTTTGGAGATTTAAAAAAAAGAAAAAAATAAAGAGAGGATTTGTGAAATCGTGTGCGGCGCGATCGCAGTCCACAAATAGAAAACATCACTTCAAATAGAGAAAAGAAGAAGGAGTGAACTAAGAGCTTTCTGATCAAGTGTCTTGGAGTTTTACCCACCCCTTCCAGAGCCAATGGAACCATCAGATTTATGATTTGAGCATCAGATCACTGATCTTTCCAAGATCCCCCTCCAGAAAGAGCCCCACTTCTCAGCCACAAGACCTCTTCTCTAATTCACCATAAATATGAGACATGGGGAGGCACAAGGGAGCATAAAGAGACACCGAGAGGCTGCAAGAAAGAGGTAGAGAGAAGGATACCCTCTAAGAGATTGTGTGTGAGAGAGAGAGAGAGAGAGAGAGAGAGAGAGAGAGAGAGAGAGAGAGAGAGAGAGAGAGAGAGAGAGAGAGAGAGAGAGAGAGAGAGAGAGAGAGAGAGAGAAGAGTCACCTCGAGAGGCTACACAATTCCCTCTATCTCGATCCTCGACTTAACCATCTTCTCTTACGCTCTCCCATCTTGAATCTATTCCCCCTTCTTAATCTCTTGAGTCTACTTGTGGATGATGGCCCCCAAGCAAAGAATGTCACGTGCGGATGGCAATCCCATAACAAACAACGAAGCTTCGGGCAAAGGCATCACTGTCAATCCAACTGCAGTACCGGTCGTAAGTAATATATTTTCAAATTGATAGATTATTTCCTTGATTCTTGTATGAGATATGTTAAGCCCATACTATGATGCACGAGTGTAGATAATTTCATCTCATATATTTGTAAGATAGAGCTTGTGAAGTGCATATATCAAGAAAAGTTAATTGCACCTAGTTGCATATGACTTATTCATTGATAGAGCAATTACAAGGAATAATAAGTCAAGGGTTATGAAGGATATAGTCGTCAAAAGAATGATATTAAAAGATTGTGCATACAAGTGCTAGATTAAAGCATAGTCAAGGGTTATAAATAGCATAATTGCTAAAAGAATATGACAGTAAGAATCATGAATAGAGAGTACTAGTTTAAAGTCTAGATAATTCAAAAGTACGTAACTTAAGAGCCCAAATATTAAGAAGAACTAGATTCTAGCTCAAGGCAAGAGCATGTTAGAGTCTAATTACTTGAGATCATCTCGCACTTATCTTATCAAGTATTTACACGTTATGTCTATAACATGTTTTGATATATGAGAATAATTTCATGTTTGCCTTATGACCTGACTAAGAGCTAGTACAAGAAATTAATCATAAGGATTAAAACTAAGATGTTTTGAGATCCGTTGGATAACTATAATCCAATTCAGGGCTGGGTTATCGATCTATGTAAGTGACCTATAGAACTTGTCATGAACAGTGTTTGAACCCTTAACATATACCTTAGCTGAAGGAAGGAAGTGTTAAGAAACATTTTGCATATACCTTAGCTGAAGAAAGGAAGTGTTAAGGAACATTTTGCATAGCATCATTCTTAGATCCCAAGGGATAGAGCAAATATGCAATGGAAATGTCATATCGTCTATTCTTGCATTGTTTGGAAGGAATACAATTGGTTTTTTTTGTTGGTTGATCGAACAACATCCAAAATGCTTTTACATTGAACTGGTTTTTGGTATGTTGTTTGGATGATTATTCGAAGTGCTTGTGATCTATGGTAAAAGTATGGCAACAGTCTGTGATGACAAGTTGCCATGGGAATAAAGAAATGTTTTCTTAGAAAAGGATATAAGGTCTGAATGCCTTGTTTGTGCTTGAGTCTTAAAGGATTTAATTAAGGAAGGATGGCACTAGGCTACCCCCAAGCAGCGGCGAGACCCTACTTCAAGGGGGTCATGATTATCGCTACGAGATGCTTGGACCGGCTCTGTAGGCGAAAGGTTTGTCAGTAGGGATAGTCTCGAGCAGTAGGAAATGTGGGTGCGAGAGGGGGACTCTGGCTGTAAATCCTACATTGTCCCCAGAATTTAACGAGCCCCTTCATGACCCAAGATGGGATCCTGGAACCCTAAATACTAGTTACAAGGGTGGAATCTTGGTGGGTAAAGTACCCTCATGGAATTCTGTATATCTTCCACTAGGTCGGAAAGATATGGAATTTGTGGTGCCATGTGATTTGGACCAGTTACTTCTGTTGGACAGAAGGGATATATAATTATTTCCTATATGGGCGGGAGACAAAGATTAACTTGAAGATAAGTTAAGGAACTTGTTTGAACTTATTTACCAAAGGATGGCTTGCTCTGTTTTCGAATATGTGTTGTAAGTTACGCGAATAAACCTTGTTCCTAAAAGGCTTAATTAATGAAGCTAATTTTAAATGTTGCACATAAATGTGGTAGGACCTAATTAGAAAACTAAAGCTATCAAGGGAAGCGGGTGGGCATACCCCTGATAGGTCTGTCCTACGGCGGCAGGGTGGTCCTAGAAGACTGGGAGGATTCTCACAAGGTTTTATCGACATCTGTCGACCCTTAAGAAGTGTTAGATTAGAACCCTGATTCATATCGTTTTAAGGGACCGGAATGGGACTATGCCCTACGAGCAGAGAGATTGAGCAGTGCGTCCCTCTCGTTTTCCATTCTCTTTGAACGAAGTGCGACATGGGTCTGCCTCGGCTTGGGTATCTCTGCATAAAGTAGGATGCCCAGGATTCGACGCTAGAATGTTGTTAGGAGACCTTGGCCACTAGGAGCCAAAATTTCAGGTCGTTCCTACTGGGTTCAGTCGTGAACGTTCCATTGTGAGGCAAATTCGGGAAACCCTAGGCGACAAAACTCGAAACATTCCATGGGAGTGCCGAGCAATGATGCTTAGATTGGTTTCTCGATAGACCGCTAAAAGCATGCCTAGATAGCCGATGGGCGGACACCTTACACAACGAAAAACATGAGTCTGTTGGTAGATATTACATTAGACATACTACTAGGCCAATCTGCATCTATGTATCCAAACACATATATATCCTTACTTGTCTCATAAAAAAGTCTATAATGTGAATAAAGTCCCATCCGCACCAGCTTTTATTTAGGTGCCATTGGATAGATCTAAAGTAATTTGGATTTAGTGAAATGATTAATTGACATAATTGGTTGGCTATTATTACTACACGCAACAATGAAGGGTAAATAGCATTTTTCATCTGCCCTTAACTATCCTTAAATTATTGTACATTTAAGAGGGAATTACAACTTATAATGACCTTAGGATATGAAAAAAATTGTTTGCTATGAACTAATCATGATTATCCCTTCAAGGATGGAACTACTAGGAGTAAAGATAGATGCCTTGTCTATGCACATTAAAATGTTGCATGCCAATGCATTATATCATCTAGAAAAAAGTTTATGACCTTTGAAAATATGAAGAGGGTTTGAGAAGTATCGTACCCTAAATATTAGGGGGATTGTCATGTGAAATAAGTTGTGGATTGTATCTTCTCTTGTGAGATATTTAAAGATTTTTTTTTGGTTTTGATGGAACGAGGTAACATATGATTGTTGTTTGAAAAAAATATGGCTTGCCACTTGGGAATATGTTGTTTACCTTTTTTGTGGATTTTGGAGAAGAGATATTGTGCTCACATGGGTGGACTCTTGGATACACCCTAGGTTTTCCTTAAGACTAGCGATAGAGCCCTTCACCAAGGGACTGGATTTTCCCACAGTGGATACTAGGACTAGGCACACAGGACATGAAAGGTCTCTTCGTAGGGAGGCCATTGGGCAACAAGGGTGCCAAGGGAGCTTTGGCCATAGATTCCTTGGGCATTCAAGACCAACCTAACCTGTGGGAGCCCAAGATGGTCTTCTAAAAAGGCCTTATTGTTGGATAAGAGCATATTGCTGAATTGTGCCCATGCATGATTATCTAGATACTTTGGATATAAGTCCACTATAAGGGATAGAATGCCAACATTGCATTGTACCTTAGTGTGTGGATAAATATTCTACTTGCTGCAATTATTTTCAAAAGATTGCTTGAAATTGTATTTGTGTTTGTGCTTAATTTACATAAATTAACCTTTTTTAATATGGAAAATTAATAAAGATAATTCATATATATCTAAATTAATTAAATTATACTAGATAAAATAGAAAGTTAAAGAAAATTTTTGAGGGAAGCAAGTCATTAGATCATGTCTTTTCAATGATTGGGTGGACTTGGTTAGTTGAGAGGCTTCCATCATAACTCAAAATTAGGTGAGGCAAGTCTAAGAAGAGCTTGTGGGAGCTTTCACTCAACCACCAAGATCTCCGGACCGCTTATTAATTCTCAAAAATTTTGAGTTGAATGCTAATGGCTATCTTTCATACAGTTGCCATATGCATCCTCCACCCTATGAGTGTAGTGAGCTTACCTCCATGCCCGATTGAGTACCCTTATCTCTTGAACCTTGTAGTAGCTCCATGATATGAGATGCAAACTTAAGCAACCCCAATCGTCCACCTTCAAGCTCCATGCTCCATAGCTACACACGAGACAAGAGAGAGAAGAAGAAGAGAGGAGAAGATTGAGAGCTTCTCCAGCACAGTCCCTCATCCTCACACTCTCACTCTCTCACACTCCCTCTATCAAGCACAAGCAAGAACAAGAAGAAGAGAAGAAGAAGAGGAGAGCCACTTTTTGCCACATACCAAGAATGAGCTTCTCTATTCACTTTTTGGATTTTATATATGCCCTAATCTCTTTTAGGCACCCATCCCCTTTTTTACATGACTAGCCATCTTGCCTAGGTCCTCTTTTGCTATTCTCTTCTATTTACATTGTCCCTTCACCTATTTCATGTATCAGTGTTATGATTTAAGTATACTTTGTTTTTGTTTACATGAGCATTGTACAAAGTGCAGAAACTATTTTGTATAGCCCAAATAGGCCACAAATTTTTTTCCCTGTTACCGTCGCTATTAGCGTTGCAAATTTACCTGCACACGTCGTTATTTGCATCATTATTAGCGTCGCAGAGCATCGTTATCAGCGTCGATATTTGCATCGATATCAGTTGCGATGCTGATACCGACGCAAATAGCAATGCTGATAACGACACTAATATCGACTATTCTATGGCGTCGCCACCAATAACAATGCTTTTTGTGACGATGAGGGCAAATTTTGTTATTTACATTTTCGTCGCTTTTAACGTCGGTATAAGGCCTATATCTTTTAGTGATAGTAGAGTGGCTCAAAGTAATAGTCTCACCATCGCATATCTATCAATTCCTACATTTATGTCAAAGAAAAATGGATGTAAACCCTATTCGTTTGCCACCTTCTTTTGATTGAGTAGTCAGAGAAGTAATCATATGTAGTTGCATATGGTAATGAGAGCAAGATTTGGACAAGCTAAGAGTTCAGCCATGAACTTTTTGAAAGAGGAAATAAAGTCATTCTCATGGAACTTGAGGCTATGTTTTGGTGTATCAATGTTAACATTGAAGATTAGAGGGAAATCATATCTATGATATTTTTCAGGGTCGTAGTTGACCCCATGCCTTCTAGGATAAGGCATGTAGTTGGGATTCCTCTTTTAAACTATAGAATGTTGCCCACACTTCCATGTTGTCATCCAATATATTTCTCATTGTAACATGCCTACAGAAGGGATCCTAATAGCATGTATTTTTTGTAGTCCCTTGAGAATTAATCGAGGTAACTGCCATTTGAAACTCCTTAAAAGTAATCAAGGTAATGACCATTTAGAACTCCTTCAAATAACTAAACATTTGTAACCTTGAACTAGAGTCTACCTCACAAGGGAAGCGTCACCTCAAACTCATATGGACCACCTATAAACATTGACCTTATTTAAATACTATACTCTCTTATAAGCTATCTAGTGTCAACTTCTAGGATGACTGCATTACATCACTTGAGGTGAAGCAAACCATTTGTGCACTTGGTTGAAAGAGAGCCAGAAATGAGGGGAAGCAATATGCATTGTTGACCCCTCTACATATAAGATATAGTTTCAACTTTGGTCCCCTAAAATGGCAATAGTTGGGATCTAGGATGATACACTAGGATAGTTAACATTCAACCCTTCCTAGCTTGTCCTAATCTAACATCTGATGGAGTGTATAGAGGAGGAAGAATCGGGTAATGATGATGGAAAGACAGGAGACCCACTGAGAACGAGGTGGATTCATCCTTCTATGGTGACCTGTCTATCAACCTTCCAGTCTATGTAGAGTTGTGCCAGGAGATTGACATGGGACCATAGGCTATGTCATACTTGCAGCATCTGCCTACTCAATTTGTTGATGAATTGCTTATAAGGATACTCTAGAATATGCATTTTAAGAAATATCATTTTTTTCAGAGTAATATTATCGTGCTTTGCTTGAATCTTTATATTGATTATACTAACATCACTTTCTGTCTATGCAGGTGACCTTTGATGATATTTTGAGAGCAGGATGAGTCGAGGGATAAGCGATGAGGAGTTGTAGGAGATATTTACATGTATGTCTCAAGATCAGATGGCTCGATTCACAGATATAGCAAACCAAGAGTTGTCTCAAACACTATCAGACTATTTCGTTAGATCTACTTTGGCAAGCTCTGATGCTTCAGTTTCTAGTAGATGAGGTCGACGCTCCACATTGGGCTCGGACAGAGGGAGTGATTCTAGGGGGTGATGCGTAGATGTGGATGTTGTGAGCCCATGGTTATCTTGAGATACAAGTGCTACTCCTCGCTCTCATGTAGGTTCGAGAGAGGGTGGCTCATGTGCTGCCCGAGGGGATAAAGGACTACTTAGTAGCATCCTTGCATGAGGAGTTTCTGGTACCCACTGCAGTAGAGAGGTTTTCCACATGGTGGATGATGGAGTGCATGTGTGCGTACATGTCACACAAACAATCAGATGCATGTAAGGCACTCAAGAGTGGTGCGTGAAAGCCCGAGTGGCTAGATATAGATGACTAGCAGAGACTCAAGGAGGAGGCTACAGATTCTTGAAGATGTTGGCAACAACAGCAGGAGGCAGCGAGGGCATGAATAGAGGCAAGGGTGGTCCATCATCTTGGGAGTGGTGGGGTCACAGGACTTATCTGGAGGACTTTGTAAGTTTTTTTTTTGTTCTTCTCACTTTCTTATTTGTAATATTACTTGTACTGACAATTGTGTTTCTAACATTTGTTTTCTATTTTCTTTGTAGCCTTCCATTACAAACCACGATCCCACCGACTTGGAGACTCCATATGTAGAGAGACATGGTCTCACTACATTGATTGATAGACTGTATGCACACACGATGGCCTAGTAAGTCACTCATCTTTCTTGTTCATAGTCACTATTTTTATTAAAATGCATTATGTATGGTGGAATGATGTGTAGTTGTTTATTTTGTAGACCTTGTTTGATGCTTCTTTGCATCGGGACAAGCTTTCAAATGGTGCGGATCTATAGCTTGCGCTTGGATTCGTGGAGTGTACATCATCTTTCTTTTTGGCCATGTGATTTATGCAGGCATCTTCTATGTACTATGTTGTTATCATCCTTTTGTATCTTGCCATAATTCCATGAGCTTTCATCAACGATCTTGTTTTTATTCTATGTATCAGTCTCGTGGGTTCAAGTACATTTTGCACTCATCTTGATGACTATGGCACACTTAACATGTAATCCATTTGTAGAATATAAATACATCACATAGTGCAAGCTAGCTTGCCACAATTTTTTTTTCTCTGTAATAACTATCACTATTACATCGCAATATGCATCACAAAACGTCGCTATTTGTGTCGGTAAAATCGACGCAAATTGCGACGGTTTCATGGAGACACTAATATCGATGATGGAAGTAAAATTTTTAATGAACATTTTCATCACTTTGAACGTTGGTATGAGGCGTGTATGTTGTAGTGTATGTAACATAATTACATTGGTCTAACATACACAATTCTAGTTATTTGAAATAGGAAGCTTATTTTATATTATACAATCATTGTGCAAGTGGTAGCTTAGTGACAAGTGTCTTGTAAGTGGATAGATCACCTTAAAAAACCTATTCTCCTTGCCTCCACATCAAGTCATTCCTATCACCCATGCCAACATGACACTTTTTTACCACTCACCTTGTTTCCCTTTTCTTTACCCTTGTATTTGATTTATAAATTAACTAGTTTGAACATGAGTAATGTAACGTGTCCACCTGTTCGCTTGCAGGACACGTCTTAGCAGCCCATCGGGAAGAGAGTCTAGAAAGCACCGCCCGGTACTCCCATGGAATGTCACGGGGTTTGCGATCTAGGTCCTCCTGAGTCTGCACGAATCGGAAGCATTCCGGCCGTTCCCACTTAGGATCAACCTAAATCAGGATTTTTCTAGTGGTCAAATTCCTAGAATGGCAGCTAGTGTTGAACCCCATGCGAACTACTTTACACAGAAACGTCAGGGTCGAAGCAGATTCATACTGCACTTGGTTCAAGGGGAATGGGAAACGAGAGGGATTCAAAGCTCGACCTCTTTGCCCATAAGGCATAATCCCATTCTGTTCCCCTAAAACAGCATAAATCAAACCCTAGTATCCCAGATTCTAGGTCAACGTTCCTTGGTGTGAGTTTCTTTCGAGAAAAGTTCCCAGCGAACCGGGACCACCCATCCGTAGGACGGACCCATGGCCACATCCACCGCACTTTCCTCGAGGTTGCTTTAGTTGTCTAATTACCTACCACATTTAGTTGGACACGCATAAAACAACTTCCTTAATTAGCCAATTAGTCACTGGTTCCTTCATGTAATCTTAGCACTAACATAGAAAAAACAATGACAAACAAGTTCCTTAACAACAATTGATCTTATTTATCTTTGAAATACATCATACAATCCATCCCAAAGTCTAATCCATAATCCACCCGAAGGCAATCCATAATCCGCCCGAAGGTAATCCAGCAATCCACAGGGATTACTAATCCAAGTTTCCGCCCATAGACTAGTATGCAGGGCTTGAGATCCAATCCCGAGTCACATCGGCCTCTTGTGCAAGACCCAGTAGGCAAGGGATTTACGGCCAGAGCCCCCCTTGGCACCCAAGCATCCTCCTACTCCAAGTAGTGCCCAACAGAGAGACCTCTCGGAGCCGGTTCAATCCACGTTCCCCGTGTAGCTAACAACCCCCTTGGTTAGGGTCAGGCAGATAGTCGGGGGTAACTGAAGCTACCTCTCCCTCCATGCCATCAACCTGAAGCATTAATTATTTTTTCATCTTTAGTTCTTTGAGCAAAGAAATACAAATAGTGCTCCTAAACTGTACAAACACAATCAATCCAGTCGCCATTTATTTGGCCAACTGCTAAGGTGTGAATCCTTCTCTTCGAATGCATCCAGCATTCAATCCAGGATTAATTGAGACTTGGCAAGATCCCCAATGGTTTCGTTGCTCGTTTACCCTTTTATCCTTGGGTTAGAGTTATACCCTCCTAACCAAAATTAACCAACACCTTAGGTTCCTTAAACTAAGATAGTAAATCCTGGCAACTTCATCGCCTTGACTTATTGATCCTTTACTTGCTAGGCAATATATGACTTCCCCTAACTTGGCAAATCAGCCCAAGAAGGGTGATGTAGCAGGATGACTACTCATCCTCTTGCAAGTTAGACTTGCGCTAGAACCTGCCAACCTTATTCCAAGGAGTGGAAAATCTATCTTGTGATTAAAACCCAAAGCCATGCGACGTTTCAACTTGTGCACAAGTGTCGCACCTAACTCGTGGGATCATTCTCCCATCAAACAAAATTTCTTGGTCAAGAAATACATTTGGTCAAGAAGTAGGGTTTGGGAGTCCTCATGATCCAACCCAACCCTATCCTTACTAGGTCACAACGCTTGGCCAAGGGCTTCTAAACTCAATCGGAAGTTTAGTATTAGGTCATTCGATCCTTAGGGTAAAAACCCTAGATCGTTATTGTATGGGCATCCAATTAACCCAAACATTTCGTGAATGTGGATAGGACCTTTGGGTTAGAAAGTCTTGACTTGGTGTCCAAGTGCGATACTAGGCAGAATTTTTAATGTGCTAAACCCTACCTAGCACTTTGAAGTGTTCATCATACCAACTAGTTATGCTTTCATGAATCCCTTGAGGGATAAACTATTACAAGTGATCTACCTAAAACAATCTAGAAGAGATGCAAATAAATAAATTCAAGATGCAACATTCCATGCAGGTATGCGAATCATAGACTTTAACTATAAGGTTTGCAATTGACCATTTCTTTTCCTTGCTAAAATCAGAATGATTGAAAATTTGGGGGATAACTTGCATAAAACCTACATAGATTTACATCAAGAGCTTTGCCTACAAACCTATCATTTAATGCAATTAAATTTCAGGCTTTAATATGACATGCAACCTTTTCTAGATACAACTTCGATAAATGAAGTTCATGTATGAGGAATGTCATAAGACTAATGTTGACTTAATCCATTCAGCGGCACTTAACCCGAACTTACAAATGCAAGCATCTTTGGATGCAACAAGCAAGTTCATGGATTCTTTTCCATGCAATACAACTACTTGGACAACATTGACAACGATTATCTCATACGAATCTACAAGAAGAAAATTACTACCTAAATGCCTTATGCGCTTTTCTTTTCCGCGGCCAATCAAGATGCATTTAAACAATTTCATCCTTTTAACCCTAAGCAATATGCGCTTAGGATTTGCAACTTGGAAATGCATGCAAACACAAATGCATGACATGCACTAACTCTTGTAAATCGTCCAAGGAGATAAATTCCAAAATGTATTTCAACTTGACTATGTGAATTAGAGACAAGTGTAAATGCATTATTCCCTTGAAGTTAAACGTGCCTAATGCATTTCTTTTATGCAGAATTAAGCTCGTAGAACCTGGGCATGAGAACTTTGGAGACTTTTGCACGTGCGCCTTGCATCTTTTGTTTTGGGGCCATTTATGCAATGTAATTTTTTGTTCCAGTAGCTTCCCTTGGGTTACTCGCGCGTCCTGAAGACTCACAGTCCGCGAACTTCCTCTCCCATGCAGGATCAGGGGCCTTGGAGGCTTGGATTTTAAATCCTGGGGAAGCACACGTGTACAAGGCTTATGAAAGCCTTGTTAGAAGCTTCTTATACTCTGTCACAGAACGTGATGTGGAGGGGAATGATTGGGGAGGAGAGGATTGACAACAAAGGGGGGGAGAGATTAATGACGATGATGGCGGTGGGATGGGCAGCAGCAGTAGTGCGGCAGCAGGTGGAAGCCTAGCGGTCTTCACGGCGGTCGCAATTCTCTGACAGCACGACCTCCCTCTTCTCTCTCTTCATGCCTCCTCCCCAAGCTCGAGGGGGGAGGTTTTGTAGTGTGTAAGGGGGGGGGGGGGGGGGGGAGATCCACACACATGGAGGGCTTTCATGCCTTCCCTCCCTCATGCATCACCACACCACACTCCTCCCTCTCTCCACTTAGCTCCACTCCCTCTCCCTTGCCATGCATCGGCTGAGGGGAAGGGGTAAAATTTTTTAAAAAAATTGCACTACTTTAATCATTTATCCATTTTCCTTTACATAAGGGGTGTTTCTCGTGCGGCTTGCAGATTTTAACCTCGGCCTTATTTCCACAATGCGGATGGGGTTTATTATCGCGCGTGCGGGGTAAGCATTTAACTACCAACATTTTACGATGTGAGAGATCACTTTGGGGTGCCTTATTGCGCGGGGTTGAAGGTCAATTTAGTATTTCGAGTGGAAATATTACATTCTCTCCCCCTTTGAGGAATCGAGATGTTCTTATCTCGAGAAGAACTAGGGGTATTGTTGGTTGAGTACTTTCATCCATCCAAGTGGCATCCTCATCGGGATAATCTTTCCACTGGATGAGACATTCTCTCAAGGTTTTGGATCTCAATTGCCTCTCCCTAACATCTAAGATTCTGTCAGGCCGTAGCTCAAGGACTCCTTGGCTAGGCATTACAACTTGTTGGTCATCAAGCACATGACTAGGGTTAGGTACATACTTCTTCAGTAGGTTGATATGGAATACATTATGAACCTTTAGGTTCTCGGGGAGTTGTAGTCTATAGGGATTAGGTCCTAGGCACTTGAGGATATTGTAAGGTCCACAATACCTTGGATTTAGATTCTTGCATTCACCTCAGGTTAGGGAGCTCTTCTTTGGGTGTACGCGAATGAAGACCATATCTCCTTTAGCGAAGGATCTATCTTGACGTTTCAAATCCATGTAAGCCTTCTGCCTATCCTTGGCGGCTTGGATGTCCTGTCTTATTGACTTCATTTGGTCATCCATATCTTCCAGCATTTGCTTTGAAGCTTCAAATCTTAGGGTTGGATCTGAAAAGTTTAAAGGACTTCGACAATCATGTCCATATAATGCTTGAAAAGGGGTCATCTGAATGCTTTGTTGATAAGAAGCATTGTAGGCAAACTCAACCAATGGCAAGTACTGAATCCACTTTTTAGGTTCGTGACAGTAGTGTGCCCTTAGCATATCCTTAATGACTTGGTTGACTCGCTCCATTTGACCATCGGTTTGGGGATGATAAGCTGTACTAAAACAGAGTTGAGTCCCAATGGCTTCGAAGATAGCTCTCCAGAAGTGTGATGTGAAGAGAGAGTCATGATCACTAATGATTCTTTTGGGTAACCCATGCAGTTTGAATATCTCCTTGATGAACAACCTTGCAATGTTTGAGGCTTTATAATTTGTCTTAACATGAATAAGATGTGCAACCTTGGTGAGCATATCCACCACAACCATAATGGAGTTGTATCCTCCCTGAACTTGGGGTAGGCCAACAACAAAGTCCATACTGATGAATTCCCATTTCATTTAGGGAATGTCAAGTGGTTGCAACTTCCCTTGCATTTTTACATGTTTAGCCTTAATGCGTTGATAAGATAAACATTCAATGACATATTTGAGAACATCACCGTTAAGCCTTTCCCAATAATAGCTCTTTCTGACTGCATTGAGGGTCTTGGCATAGCCAGGATGTCCTGAAAAATGGGAGTCATAAGCTTCCCAAAGTATCTTTTTCTTAAGTGACTAGCTTGCCAGTATACATAATCTCGTTCTATAGTAGACAAGTCCACTATTGATAGAGAATTCTTGATATTTTCCTATAGCTTCGGGTCTTGATCCTTGATAGGGATCTCCCTTAGCAACTTCTGATAGGTTGGATCATGGCATGACTCTTCTCTAGCTAGCTCAAGTATCGAGTTGTTTGGCATGGATACCTTTGTGGCTAGATATCTGGCTATTGATGGATCTTGCAAGATCAAAGAATTAGAAATGCCTTGCGACTAAGTGCATCGGCAACTACATTCTCCTTTCCAAGTCAGTATTTGATTTCAAAATCATACTCCTCCAACACCTCAATCCATCGACATTGCCTCATGTTGAGCTCGTTCTGGGTAAAGATCCACTTGAGACTTTTATGATCCGTCACTAGGGTAAACTTGTTACCTAGCAAGTAGTGTCTCCATAGCTTGAGAGCATGGATGATCGCTAACAACTCCAGATCGTGGGTAGCGTAATTCCTCTCATGGCTCTTCAGTTTCCTTGAAGAGTATGCTACAGGATGACCTTCTTGCATAAGCACACATCCTAAGGCAAGCATGCTAGCATCAGTTACTACTTTGAACTCCTTACTGAGGTCCGGAAGTTTCAAGATAGGTGTTGATACCAAACTTTGCATTAATCTATCAAAGCTAGATTGTTCGGTAGTTGACCATGCAATCGATATTTGCTTCTTCAGTAGATCGGTCAGAGGTGCTGCAATCAAAGCATAGTCTTTGATAAAGACCCTGTACCATCCTGTCAATTCAAGAAAACTGCAGATATCTTTGACAGTTATTGGTATTGGCCACTCCAGAACGTCTCTGACTTTGGCCGGATCTATTGAAATTCCTTCCGCTGATACAATGAATCCCAAATATTCAATCTGTCACTTAAAGAATGCACACTTCTTCTTCTTGCCATAAAGCTTGTGTGCCCTCATTGTTTCAAGGATGATGCGAAGTTGGGGTTCATGATCTTCTTCCTATTTGAAGTAGACTAAGGTATCGTCAAAGAAGACGAGTATGAAGTCATCAAGATATGGCCTAAAGATATCCTGGATTAACCTATTGAAGGTGGCAGGTGCATTCGTCAACCCGAATGACATGACCATGAACTCAAAATGTCCATATCTTGTACTGAATGTCGTCTTTGGGATATCCTCTTCCTTGATCCTTATCTGATAGTAACCAGACCTGAGATCAATCTTGGAGAAGATCTTCGCACCTTGAAGACGGTCAAGAAGTTCATCTATTCTTGGAATGGGGTATTTGTTCTTAATTGTTGATTGATTCAACCCTCTGTAATCAATACACAACCGAAGCGTTCCATCCTTCTTCTTATGGAACAATACTGGAGCTCCCCATGGCGAACTACTAGGACGGATGTAACCTTGGTCCCACAATTGCTTGAATTGCTCCTTTAGCTCAATCGCTTCCGGAATGGACATTCTATATGGTCTCTTTGCAATTGGCACAGCTCCTGGCGCTAGCTTGATTTCATGACAAACTTCCCTTTGAGCCGGAAGTTCTGTAAGCTCTTCAGGAAATATGTCTACGTACTCTTTTAGCCATGAAGGTTCTTCACTAGACTCCTGATTTTGATCTAGATTATTTAGCTTAATCAAGTAGAGAGGTAGTCCATTTCTAACTCCCTTTATTATCCGAGATGCTTTGGCCAATTGAATTTTTGGCTTTCCAGCCTCTCCTTGAGTTGTGACCAATTTCCCTTTAGAATTTGGAAAGGAAACTTGACCATTTCCACAGTGAATGTGGGCATCATTAGGTTTAAGCCAATCCATTCCGAGCAAACACTCATGGATACCTAGGTTCATAACCCTGAATTTGAGTGAAGTCGACTTTTCTCCCAGTAGGAATTCCACATTACATTACATTACATTACATACCCAGTTCACCTTTTAGCCAAGTGACCTAGTCACTTAACCTCTTTATCAATACTCGTAGTCAAGACAATCATTGATAAAAGGAAGTCTTATTTCATTCATATGGGCATAGCCCTTTCAAATACAATCTTTTTTTTTTTTGGGAATATGGTAGAGCAAGCTGATACATTAATTCGTGGAGAATAAGATTGTGTTACATTTAGCTGCGAGAATTGAGTAACAATATAGATTGGGGTCATGGATTTTCAGGAATCGATAGGTCATTAGAAGATTAGGGTATCCTTTCCTTTGATACCTGTTCTTTTCATAATGTCCCAACACCTTGATTCTGTCGGCAGGGATTACTCGGGTCACTTCCTCGTACACATAAGTGTTTTGCTTGACCTTTCGACCTCCGACTTGTAGGGTTATATTTGCGTGAACCTCAACAAAGATGAAGAGCTTCACGATCTTCAGGTCCTCCAACCACTTGATTCTCTTCAAGTTGGTTCGAAGGCAAGTCGGTGGGCAGCTATGTAATAGATCCCTGAAACACCCATCCATCTCCGTTCCATGTATAAGGGCGATGGATTGTATATGCATTCTAGGATATTCATCATATCGATCCTCCTCGATAGTCTGAGGCATGCATCGTGGTCATAAACATAACCTAGAACACTAAGAATCTGTTCCATGCTTCATGACTCTGCAAGTCAGCATTGATAAGTAAGTAAGGAAATGTTCTTAACAGCAACATTTTCTTTCGCTCTGATACTAACTGTAACGTGTCCACCTATTCGCTTGCACGACACATCTTAGCAGCCCATTGGAAAGAGAGTCTAGAAAGCGCCGCTCGGCACTCCCATGGAATGTCACAGGGTTTGCGATCTAGGTCCTCCCGAGTCTAACATGAAGCGGAAACATTCCGGCCGTTCCCACTTAGGACCGACTTGAATCAGGGTTTTCCTAGTGGTCAAATTCCTAGAACAGTAGCTAGCGTCGAGCCTTAGGCGAACTATTTTACACAGAAACGCCAGGGTCGAAGCGGATTCATGCTGCACTTGGTTCAAGGAGAATGGGAAACTAGAGGGATGCAAAGCTCGACCTCTCTACCCATAAGGCATAGTCCCATTCCATTCCCCTAAAACAGCATACATCGGACCCTAGTATCCTAGATTCTAGGTCAACATTCCTTGCTGTGAGTTTCCTTCGAGAAAAGTTCCCGGCCTACCGGGACCACTCATCCGTAGGATGGACCCATGGCCACATCCACCGCACTTTCCTCGGGGTTGCTTTAGTTGTCTAATTACCTACCACATTTAGTTAGATACACATAAAACAGCTTCCTTAATTAGCCAATTAGTCACTGGTTCCTTCACATAATCTTAGCCACTGACATAGAAAAACAATGTCTAACAAGTTCCTTTACAACAATTGATCTTATTTATCTTTGGAATACATCATATAATCTAGCTGGAAGGCTAATCCATAATCTGCCCAAAGGCAATCCATAATCCGCTTGAAGGCAATCCAGCAATCCACAGGGATTACAAATCCAAGTTTCTGCCCGTAGACTAGTATGCAGGCCTTGAGATCCAATCTTGAGTCACGTCGGCCTCTTGTGCAGGACCCGAAAGGCAAGGGATTTACAGCGAGATCCCCCATGGCACCCAAGCGTCCTCTTGCTCCAAGTAGCGCGTAACAGAGAGACCTCTCCCAGCGGGTTCGGTCCACGTTCCCGGCATGGCTAACAACCCCCTTGGTTAGGGTCAGGTAGATAGTCAAGGGTAACTGATGCTGCCTCTCCCTCCAGGCCTTCAACCTAAAGCATTAGTTATTTTTTCATCTTTAGATCTTTGAGCAAAGCAATACAAACAGTGCTCCTAAACTATACAAACACAATCAGTCCAATGGTTGTTTATTTGGCCAACTGCTAAGGTGTGAATCCTTCTCTCCAAATGCATCCGCATTTAATCTAGGATCAATTGCGACTTGGCAAGATCCCCTAGGGTTTCGTTGCTCGTTTATCCTTTTATCCTTGGGTAAGTAATACCCTCTTAACCCAAATTAACCAACACCTTAGGTTCCTTAAACTAAGACAGTAAATCTTGGGCAACTTCATCGCCCTGACTTGATTGATCCTTTACTTACTAGGCAATACATGACTTCCCCTAACTTGGCAAATCAGCCCAAGAAGGATGATGTAGCAGGATGACTACTCATCCTCTTGCAAGTTAGACTTGCGCTAGAACCTGCCAACCTTATTCCAAGGAGTGGAAAATCTATCTTGTGATTAAAACCCAAAGCCATGCGACGTTTCAACTTGTGCACAAGTGTCGCACCTAACTTGTGGGATCATTTCTCCCATCAAACAGCATTTCTTGGTCAAGCAATACGTTTGGTCAAGAAGTAGGGTTTGGGAGTCCTCTTGATCCAACCCAACCCTATCCATACTTGGTCACAACGCTTGGCCAATGGCTTCTAAACTCAATCGGAAGTCTAGTATTAGGTCATTCGATCCTTAGGGTAAAAACCCTAGATCGTTATTGTATGGCCGTCCAATTAACCCAAACATTCCGTGAATGTGGGTAGGACCTTTGGGTTCGAAAGTCTCGACTTGGCGTCCAAGTGTGATACTAGGCAGAATTTTTAATGTGCTAAACCCTACCTAGCACTTTGAAGTGTTCATCATACCAACTAGTTATTCTTTCACGAATCCCTTGAGGGATAAACTATTACAAGTGATCTACCTAAAACGATCTGAAAGAGATGCAAATAAATAAATTCAAGATGCAACATTCCATGCAGGTATGCGAATCATAGACTTTAACTATAAGGTTTGCAATTGACCATTTCTTTTCATTGCTAAAATCAGAATGATTGACAATTTGGGGGATAACTTGCATAAAACCTACATAGATTTACATCAAGAGCTTTTCCTACAAACCTATCGTTTAATGCAATTGAATTTCAGGCTTTAATATGACATGCAACCTTTTCTAGATACAACTTCGATAAATGAAGTTCATGTATGAGGAATGTCATAAGACTAATGTTGACTTAATCCATTCAGTGGCACTTAACCCGACTTACAAATGCAAGCATCTTCGCATGCAATAGGCAAGTTCATGGATTCTTTTCCATGCAATGTAACTACTTGGACAACATTGACAACAATTATCTCATATGAATCTACAAGTAGAAAATTACTACCTAAATGCCTTATGGGCTTCTCTTTTCCGCGGCCAATCAAGATGCATTAAAAAAATTTCATCCTTTTAAACCTAAGCAATATGCGCTTAGGATTTGCAACTTGGAAATGCATGCAAACACAAATGCATGACATGCACTAACTCTTGTAAATCGTCCAAGGAGATAAATTCCAAAATGTATTTCAACTTGACTATGTGAATTAGAGACAAGCGTAAATGCATTATTCCCTTGAAGTTAAACGTGCCTAATGCATTTCTTTTATGCGGAATTAAGCTCGTAGAACCTGGGCATGAGAACTCGTAGGAATATGCATGCGTAGACTTGGGTTGGAGACTTTCACGCGTGCGTCTTGCATCTTTTGTTTTGGGGCCATTTATGCAATGTATTTTTTTGTTGCAGTAGCTTCCCTTGGGTTACTCGCACATCCTGAAGACTCACAGTCCGTGAACTTCCTCTCCCATGCAGGATCAGGGGCCTTGGAGGCTTGGATTTTAAATTCCGGGGAAGCACACGTGTACAAGGCTTATGAAAACCTTGTTAGAAGCTTCTAAAGAAGCTTCTTATACTCTGTCACAAAACGTGATGTGGAGGGGAATGATTGGGGAGGAGAGGATTGACGACAAAGGGGGGGGAGAGATTAATGACGACGATGGCGGTGGGATGGGCGGCGGCAGTAGCGCGGCAGCAGGCGGAAACCTAGCGGTCTTCATAGCGGCGGCAATTCTCTGACAGCACGGCCTCCCTCTTCTCTCTCTTCGTGCCTCCTCCCCAAGCTCGAGGGGGGAGGTTTTGTAGTGTGTAAGGGGGGGGGGGGGGGAGATCCACACACATGGAGGGCTTTCATGCCTTCCCTCCCTCATGCATCACCACACCACACTCCTCCCTCTCTCCACTTAGCTCCACTCCCTCTCCCCTGCCATGCATCGGCTGAGGGGAGGGGGTAAATTTTTTTTAAAAAAATTACACTACTTTAATCATTTATCCATTTTCCTTTACGTAAGGGGTGTTTCTAATGCGGCTTGCAGATTTTAACATCGGTCTTATTTGCACAATGCGGATGGGGTTTATTATCACGCGTGCGGGGTAAGCGTTTAACTACAAACATTTTACGATGTGGGAGATCACTTTGGGGTGCCTTATTGCGCGGGGTTGAAGGTCAATTTAATATTTTGAGTGGAAATATTACATTCTCTCCCCCTTCGAGGAATGGAGATGTCCTCATCTCGAGAAGAACTGGGGGTATTGTTGGTTGAGAGTACTTTCATCCATCCAAGTGGCATCCTCCTCGGGATAATCTTTCCACTGGATGAGATATTCTCTCAAGGTTCTGGATCTCAATTGCCTCTCCCTAACATCTAAGATCCTGTCAGGCAATAGCTCAAGGACTCCTTGGCTAGGCATTACAACTTGTTGGTCATGAAGCACATGACTAGGGTTAGGTACATACTTCTTCAGTAGGTTGATATAGAATACATTATGAACCTTTAGGTTCTCGGGGAGTTGCAGTCTATAGGGAGTAGGTCCTAGGCACTTGAGGATATTGTAAGGTCCACAATACCTTGGATTTAGATTCTTTCATTCACCTAAGGATAGGAAACTCTTCTTTGGGCGTACGCGAATGAAGACCATATCTCCTTCAGCAAAGGATCTATCTTGACGTTTCAAATCCACGTAAGCCTTCTGCCTATCCTTGGCGGCTTGGATGTCCTGTCTTATTGACTTCATTTGGTCATCCATATCTTCCAGCATTTGCTTTGGAGCTTCAACTCTTAGGGTTGGATCTGAAAAGTTTAAAGGACTTTGACAATCATGTCCATATAATGCTTGAAAAGGGGTCATTTGAATGCTTTGTTGATAAGAAGCATTGTAGGCAAACTCAATCAGTGGCAAGTATTGAATCCACTTTTTAGGTTCGCGACAGTAGTGTGCCCTTAGCATATCCTTAATGACTTGGTTGACTCGCTCCATTTGACCATCGGTTTGGGGATGATAAGCTGTACTAAAACAGAGTTGAGCCCCAATGGCTTCGAAGATAGCTCTCCAGAAGTGTGATGTGAAGAGAGAGTCATGATCACTAATGATTCTTTTGGGTAACCCATGCAGTTTGAATATCTCCTTGATGAACCTTGCAATGTTTGAGGCTTTATAATTTGTCTTAACAGGAATAAGATGTGCAACCTTGGTGAGCATATCCACCACAACCATAATGGAGTTGTATCCTCCCTGAACTTGGGGTAGGCCAACAACAAAGTCCATACTGATGAATTCCCATTTCATTTAGGGAATGTCCAGTGGTTGCAACTTCCCTTGCATTTTGACATGTTCAGCGTTAATGCGTTGACAAGACAAACATTCAATGACATATTTGAGAACATCACCGTTAAGCCTTTCCCAATAATGGCTCTTTCTGACTACATTGAGGGTCTTGGGATAGCCAGGATGTCCTGAAAAATGGGAGTCATGAGCTTCCCAAAGTATCTTTTTCTTAAGTGACTAGCTTGCCAATATACATAATCTCGTTCTATAGTAGACAAGTCCACTATTGATAGAGAATTCTTGATATTTTCCTATAGCTTCAGGTCTTGATCCTTGATAGGGATCTCCCTTAGCAACTTCTGATAGGTTGGATCATGGCATGTCTCTTCTCTAGCTAGCTCAAGTATCGGGTTGTTTGGCATGGATACCTTTCTGGCTAGAGATGTGGCTGTTGATGGATCTTGTAGGATCAAAGAATTAGAAATGCCTTGCGACTAAGTGCATCAGCAACTACATTCTCCTTTCCAAGCCGGTATTTGATTTCAAAATCATACTCCTCCAACACCTCAATCCATCGGCGTTGCCTCATGTTGAGCTCGTTCTGGGTAAAGATCCACTTGAGACTTTTATGATCCATCACTAGGGTAAACTTGTTACCTAGCAAATTGTGTCTCCATAGCTTGAGAGCATGGATGATCGCTAACAATTCCAGATCGTGGGTAGCGTAATTCCTCTCATGGCTCTTCAGTTTCCTTGAAGAGTATGCTACAGGATGACCTTCTTGCATAAGCACACATCCTAAGGCAAGCATGCTAGCATCAGTTACTACTTTGAATTCCTTACTGAGGTCCGAAAGTTTCAAGATAGGTGTTGATACCAAACTTTGCATTAATCTATCAAAGCTAGATTGTTCGGTAGTTGACCATGCAATCGATATTTGCTTCTTCAGTAGATCGGTCATCAGAGGTGCTACAATCAAAGCATAATCTTTGATAAAGACCCTGTACCATCCTGTCAATCCAAGAAAACTGCATATTTCTTTGACAGTTGTTGGTATTGGCCACTCCAGAACGTCTCTGACTTTGACCGGATCTACTGAAATTCCTTCCGCTGATACAATGAATCCCAAATATTCAATCTGTCACTTAAAGAATGCACACTTCTTCTTCTTGCCATGAAGCTTGTGTGTCCTCATTGTTTCAAGGACGATGCGAAGTTGGGGTTCATGATCTTCTTCCTATTTGGAGTAGACTAAGGTATCATCAAAGAAGACGAGTATGAAGTCATCAAGATATGGCCTAAAGATATCCTGGATTAACCTATTGAAGGTGGTAGGTGCATTCGTCAACCCGAATGACATGACCAGGAACTCAAAATGTCCATATCTTGTACTGAATGTCGTCTTTGGGATATCCTCTTCCTTGATCCTTATCTGATAGTAACCAGACCTGAGATCAATCTTGGAGAAGATCTTCGCACCTTGAAGATGGTCAAGAAGTTCATCTATTCTTGGAATGGGATATTTGTTCTTAATGGTTGATTGATTCAACCCTCTGTAATCAATACACAACCGAAGCGTTCCATCCTTCTTCTTATGGAACAGTACTGGAGCTCCCCATGGCGAACTACTAGGACGGATGTAACCTTGGTCCCACAATTGCTTGAATTGCTCCTTTAGCTCAATCGCTTCCGGAATGGACATTCTATATGGTCTCTTTGCAATTGGCACAGCTCCTGGCGCTAGCTTGATTTCATGATAAACTTCCCTTTGAGGCAGAAGTTCTGTAAGCTCCTCAGGAAATATGTATGCGTACTCCTTTAGCCATGAAGGTTCTTCACTAGACTCCTGATTCTGATCTAGCTTATTTAGCTTAATCAAGTAGACAGGTAGTCCCTTTCTAACTCCCTTTATTATCCAAGATGCTTTGGCCAATTGAATTTTTGGCTTTCCAGCCTCTCCTTGAGTTGTGATCAATTTCCCTTTAGAATTTGGAAAGGAAACTTGGCCCTTTCCACAGTGAATGTGGGCATCATTAGGTTTAAGCCAATCCATTCCGAGCAAACACTCATGGATACCTAGGTTCATAACCCTGAATTTGAGTGAAGTCGACTTTTCTCCCAGTAGGAATTCCACATTACATTACATTACATTACATACCCAGTTCACCTTTTAGCCAAGTGACCTAGTCACTTAACCTCTTTATCAATACTCGCAGTCAAGACAATCATTGATAAAAGGAAGTCTTATTTCATTCATATGGGCATAGCCCTTTCGAATACAATCTTTTTTTTTGGGGAAGATGGTAGAGCAAGCTGATACATTAATTCGTGGAGAATAAGATTGTGTTATATTTAGCTACGAGAATTGAGTAATAGTATGGATTGGGGTCATGGATTTTCAGGAATGAATAGGTCATTGGAAGATTAGGGTATCCTTTCCTTTGATACCCGTTCTTTTCATAACGTCCCAACACCTTGATTCTGCGGCAGGGATTAGTCGGATCACTTCCTCTGTCATTTCAGAGAGAGAACCATGGAGAGAGAAAGAGGAGAGAGAAGGCTGCAAAGGAGAGAGAAAGACCGCAGGAAGAGAGAGAATAAGAGTGGCGAGGAGTGAGAAAGACTAGATTTAGAGAGGGAAAGACAAGAAAGAAGGGGAAGCCATAGAAGCTGTGAGCAAGAAGGGAGAGAAAGTCTGTAATTGTATGAATGTGTCAAAAAGATGTGTAAAATTACATATCCTCTCCTTTTATACCAATGTCAGTGTGACATGGCATAATATCAATATTATTTACACTAATTCCTTATTCTCGGCTTCTTACAATCCATCCCTTCCCAAAAGTTTTTGTCCTAAAAAACAAGCCTGAAAGACTAGAAAAGGATAGATGAAACAGAGTACTACTCTGATACAAGGGCTACAAAAAATAGGAAAAGCACTAGTTTGTACTAAGTAATGGAGAGGATCGTAAGTGGGAAAAGTGAATAGGCCATATGAACATCCATTTTGAAATGATAAAACTGAAAATTGAACCCGCGTAACTCCTAGAAAGGACACCTCTGCAAGAAATAGACAACTTGCTGTCCACTACAGAACCTGCTGTAGCAAAATGGAGATATCTTGGGATGGGCATATCCAAATCAAGTGTGCTATGAGTCAAAAGAAAACTCATTAGACATACTTGCAACCCATATAGATATCCTTCTTCTGTAATCAAACCAGAATTGAAGCTGAACCAAAACAGTAAGCTGTCCAGAAACTGCCTGCAGTAGAACCAGAAATAAATGGACTAATTTTCAGCCAAATAAGCCTCTCAAAGATGAAAATTCTGAACCCCAATATGGATGCTGGCCTAATGAAGGTGCAAAATCCTGCTCAAAACCTCCTGGATCAAAAGGTATTCCGTCATAATGATTGTCCAAGAGAATAGAATGCCTCTCAACCACAAAATCCAATCCACCCGAATCAAATGGATACGATGAAGTATCCCCATACTCAAATCCATGATCACATCCATAATCCCTCGGATCATAGGGAAGCATAATGCCATCTTCATATTCATGTATGCCCAAATCGTGTATTATATCATCATCAGACATGTGCCAGTCATCATACCCATGATCAAGGTACTCATTATCAAATGCGTTCAATGGCTGTTGTAGACCTTGATTAAGTGTAAACTGATGCCCAAAAATACCATCATGAGGTTTCTCTAAGAGTCTAAAACCTTCAACATGACCATCTACATCTGCAAATGTTTCATGTGATTCATCAACGAAGATACCATCAGCTTGTACATCTTGCTCTTCATTGTTTCCTTCTTGTACATCTTCTTGGACTCGTACATCTTCTTGGTCTTCTTGCTCATCCTCTTGTTGATCATGTTGTTCATTATCCAAATCTTGTTGTTGAAGAGGTGGATGCTCATAAGCATAAGCATGTTGACCATAATAGCCATTCTGCTGCCAAGGTTCAATGGAATGATACTCATCAGCATATACATGTTGTCCATAAGCATAAGCATTTGATTCAAGTGTACCATCAGCATATAGATGTTGGCCATAAGCATAAGCATTTGATTCAGGTCTTGTTGTTTTTTCCATAACCGCCTTTATAAGAGCAATACACTGATCAGCCAAAACTCCAAGTTTGTCAATTCTAGCTTGTGTTTGAAGCCAACCTTGTCCAAGTTTGTCAATATTAGCCTGTGTTTGAAGCCAACCTTGTTCACTAGAACTGGAGCTATTGATCTCAGCTGCCATTGCAGTCAAGTTGAAGAAATATCTTGTTCCTTGAAAAATATAAGTCCAAATAAGGTGTATGATAGCTTGACTCGAAGGTTAGGATGTCTAGTATCAAGTAGAAATCCTGGTTTGAATTTAGGAATAGCAATACCCCTCTCTGTTTAAGAATTTCGAGAACTGTCCAGAGTGAACTGCTAGTGAACTGCCGGTACTAAATAGGCTCTAGCTCGAGAAATATGTGTCCAAATGAGACGTTTGATGGCTCCACTCGAAGCTTATGATGTCTAGTATCAATTCCACTTGTTCCTTTGTCGTTAGAACGATTCTACTAATTTCTGTAGCAACTTTTCCAAATCTGTCCCTATTTGGACTGCACCCTGTTTAGCACTGTAATGACCCTATTTTGCCTCATAATCATTACCTTTCATCTAGGAAAAGTTTTGAGGCACTTAAGATCAGTAAGAACACTGATTAGACATACACAAACCCTGCAAATACATCCTTGATACATCCAAGAAGTGCTCTACAAATAGCCCAACTGATCCTTACTACCGAAAGGGATGTGCAACCAGCCAACTGCTGTGTTGTATGTGCCTTCTGTCGGGCATCCTTACTACCGAAAGGGATGTGCAACCAGGCAACTGCTGTGTTGTCTGTGCCTTCTGTTGGGCAGCCAGGTGCACAGGAGGCAAGGGGGGTTCACTGACAAGAAAACGTGGTTATGACAATATCAAAATTCCATGCAAGATCCTGAACCTTGGGAGCATTTTTCTGATCAATCAGTACACATATCCGTAATTGATCAGGCTTTGTGTGCCTTATAATCTGATTCCTCCAATGTTCCACCAGATTTGGAGGGACCACAATAAAGGTTGCTCTGGAGAGATACAACCTTACTGCATCTGATGGCTTGTTGAGTGCATCCCTCAAAGCTGTGATGAGGGCACAGAAACACCTGTCTTAGACATAGTAGCTGTTTATGTGAAGATCTGTTGAATCTTTGATAGAACTACATGTGCCATCAAAGAAGATGAGATTGTCATTAGAAGAGAATGTTGACCAGGGACCAGAGAACATCAATTCACCCACAACTCTTGCCAGGACAGATCTTTCAAGGACATCATCTGCTAAAAGTGAGAGTCCATCACTTGGCTTAGTACGAATCCCATATTCATTATCTGGCCTAAAAGGACTGAGAAGTACAACAAGTGATACATCTATGAACAGTTTATTGTCAACGAGTACTCCTTGTTACAAAGGGTTTTATGCAAAGACCCCAGAGTTCCATCTTGTACTCCTTGTTACAAAGGGTTTTATGCAAAGACCTCAGAGTTCCATGGATTTTCTGGTTTGCTGAAGGGAAATCTGGATATGGAAGAGCCTCGAAATAGTTTTTTAGGAACTTCTCATCCTAAAACTGGCAGCAACCACATGGATACACCACAGGAAAGAGTTTTGATGGAAGAGTGTGCAGATCTGCTTGCACTTACTTCAGCATTAGTGGTAGAGGAACGCAGCGAATGGAACATCTAAAGTGACTAAGCTTTTCATCTCCCCTGCACAAGAAAAATTCAAGTCACGTCTCAAAGTTGCCAGGCATCTTGGTCTTCTGGGAAGTATGAAGAAGCATTCTGGAAGCACAAGCCACATACAAGCCCAAGGTGGACAGTCGCAGGCCAATCTCAGCAATGGCAAAGTTGTCAAAAAAAAAGACCAAGATTGGTGAAATTGAAACTGACAACTCTTCGGTTGCTGGCACACTTCTTAATTAGAGCATACAGCTTGGGTAGGGATGCCATCGAATACACTGTTTCTGACATTAAAATAATGTCATAACTGCCTTCATAAAACATCAAGTCTCAATACCCCTTTCATAGGCACGACTACCCGATAATTTCCTGGAGTGCCTTATTGTTCCTGCATTGGATTTGCTCCAATGCAAAAGCCACAATGCGTGCAAAGTAGATGTAGCTCACCACCACAATGTAGTATTGTCGGAACAATGTCAGCTTCACCAGATTTCGTGCTGCCTTACCATCCGTACGGGCAGCCTCATGAAGGTGCTTGATAGACCAAACAATGGGAAAAAGTATTGCACAGCAGCAAATCACATCAACTAGTAGAAATAACTGCCTCCAGATAGGGCTTCAAAAAAATGACCAAGATTGGTGAAATTGAAACTGACAACTCTTCGGTTCCAACATTCCAAACCTCTTACATTCAAGGTTCGAACATACAGACTGGTCAAGAGATTGCTGATGGGAAAAAGGGCGGTGACAATCTGCACATAGCCAGAAAAGAGCCCCCAGAAGTAGACATGGTATCACAGTGATGCCAAGATGTTCTTTGGAGCATTATTCTCGCTGAAAAATTTGGAGCCCTCAGTCACTTGTTGAATCGCGGATCATCTGGGGTTTTGGAAGCTGCATTTCAAAGTAAGACGCCTACCTTTTCTGGTTCTCTAGATCTGCAATTGATTTATCTGAGACTATCCCCGGGAGCTTATGGTAAAAAAAACCAGAGATGTTTTCTGCGGTTCCTGTGAGGAAGTGGGCAAATCTTGGACTTCTTTGAACTCCTGATCCAGTGTGCTAGCGACTGGAGGTGGAGTAGTTGAACGTACTAGGTCTGGAAATGTTGAAAACACCATAGATGCTGGAAGGAATCCTTGAAGAAGGAGAAAAAGAAGAAAAGTTTTCTCTCTAAAGCCTCTTCAAAGCTTTCAATAATGGTGCTCCACTTGTTAAGAATGAAGAGTAAAGAAAGTTTCCAGCATGAAATGCCTGTAAAAACCTCATGGCTGAAGGCTAGGAGAAGATCTCTACTGCAACTCCATGAAAGCTTGGCAAAAGCTTGGAGAAAGAGGAAAGGAAGACCTCTTTTGAAAAGTAACCACAGTTGAACCCCAAACTAAGCCCGGTTAACCATCCTTTACCCTAGTTACCTCCATTTTTGCATGAAATTTGATGACGTCTAGCTGTTTAAGCATTTACCCGCCATATCTGACCTTGGATATCTCCAGATGTTGTTTCTTGCTAACTGTAGGTGTCCTGCAGCACTCCACTAGTCACTGTCTTGTACCATTTTTGTTTGAAATTGATTTTGAAATAGGAAAATGGGACTGAAAATGGAAAAAAATAATGGATCAAAGACTGAAGCTCTGATACCACTTGTCAGAGAGAGAACCAGGGAGAGAGAAAGAGGAGAGAGAAGACTGCAAAGGAGAGAGAAAGACTGCAAGAAGAGAGAGAATAAGAGTGACAAGGAGAGAGAAAGACTAGATTTAGAGAGAGAAAGACAAAAAAGAAGGGGAAGCCATAGAAGCTGTGAGCAAGAAGGGAGAGAAAGTCTGTAATTGTATTAATGTGTCAAAAAGATGTGTAAAATTACATATCCTCTCCTTTTATACCAATGTCACTGTGACATGGCATAATATCAATATTATTTACACTAATTCCTTATTCTCAGCTTCTTACATCCTGGTACACATACGTGTTCTGCTTGACCTTTCGACCTTCGACATGTAGGGTTACATTTGCGTGAGCCTCAACAAAGATGAACAGCTTCACGATCTTCAGGTCCTCCAACCACTTGATTCTCTTCAAGTTGGTTCGAAGGCAAGTCGGTGGGCAGCTATGTAATAGATCCCTGAAACACCCATCCATCTCCGTTCCATGTACAAGGGCGATGGATTGTACATGCAGTCTAGGATATTCATCATATCGATTCTCTGTTGATAGTCCGAGGCACGCATCATGGTCATAAACATAACCTGGAATACCAAGAATCTATTCCATGATTCATGACTCTGCAAGTCAGCATTGATAAGTAAGTAAGGAAATGTTCTTAACAGCAACATTTTCTTTATTTCACCTCATTAAGTTTTCTTGAAAGCATTAGTTCCTCATTGGTTCGCTCTGATACTAACTGTAACGTGTCCACCTGTTCGCTTGCAGGACACATCTTAGCAGCCCATTGGAAAGAGAGTCTAGAAAGCGCAGCCTGGCACTCCCACGGAATGTAATGGGATTTGCGATCTAGGTCCTCCCGAGTCTACCATGAAGCGGAAACATTCCGGCCCCGTTCCCACTTAGGACCGACTTGAATCAGGGTTGTCCTAGTGGTCAAATTCCTAGAATGGCAACTAGCGTCGAGCACCAGGCAGGCGAACTATTTTACGCAGAAACGTCAAGGTCGAAGCAGATTCATGCTGCACTTGGTTCAAGGAGAATGGGAAACCAGCGGGATGCAAAGCTCGACCTCTCTACCCATAAGGCATAGTCCCATTCCATTCCCCTAAAATAGCATAAATCAGACCCTAGTATCCTAGATTCTAGGTCAACATTCCTTGCTGTGAGTTTCCTTCGAGAAAAGTTCCCGGCCAACCGAGACCACTCATCCGTAGGATGGACCCATGGCCACATCCACCGCACTTTCCTCGGGGTTGCTTTAGTTGTCTAATTACCTACCACATTTAGTTAGACACGCATAAAACAACTTCCTTAATTAGCCAATTAGTCACTGGTTCCTTCACATAATCTTAGCACTAACATAGAAAAACAATGTCTAACAAGTTCCTTTACAACAATTGATCTTATTTATCTTTGGAATACATCATATAATCTAGCCAGAAGGCTAATCCATAATCCGCCCGAAGGCAATCCATAATCCGCTCGAAGGCAATCCAACAATCCACAAGGATTACAAATCCAAGTTTCCGCATGTAGACTAGTATGCAAGCCTTGATATCCAATCCCGAGTCACGTCGGCCTCTTGTGCAGGACCCGAAAGGCAAGGGATTTATAGCGAGAGCCCCCCCTGGCACCCAAGCGTCCTCTTTCTCCAAGTAGCGCCTAACGGAGAGACCTCTCCCAGCGGGTTCGGTCCACGTTCCCGGCATGGCTAACAACCCCCTTGGTTAGGGTCAGGTAGGCAGTCAGGGGTAACTGATGCTGCCTCTCCCTCCAGGCCTTCAACCTGAAGCATTAGTTATTTTTTCATCTTTAGATCTTTGAGCAAAGCAATACAAACAATGCTCCTAAACTATACAAACACAATCAGTCCAATGGTTTTTTATTTGGCCAACTGCTAATGTGTGAATCCTTCTCTCCAAATGCATCCAGCATTCAATCTAGGATCAATTGCAACTTGGCAAGATCCCCAAGGGTTTTGTTGCTCGTTTATCCTTTTATCCTTGGGTTAGAGTTATACCCTGTTAACCCAAATTAACCAATACCTTAGGTTCCTTAAACTAAGATAGTAAATCCTGGGCAACTTCATTGCCCTGACTTGATTGATCCTTTACTTGCTAGGCAATACATGACTTCCCCTAACTTGGCAAATCAGCCCAAGAAGGGTGATATAGCAGGATGACTACTCATCCTCTTGCAAGTTAGACTTGCGCTAGAACCTGCCAACCTTATTCCAAGGAGTGGAAAATCTATCTTGTGATTAAAACCCAAAGCCATGTGACGTTGCAACTTGTGCACAAGTGTCGCATCTAACTCGTGAGATCATTTCTCCCATCAAATGGCATTTCTTGGTCAAGAAATACGTTTGGTCAAGAAGTAGGGTTTGGGAGTCCTCTTGATCCAACTCAACCCTATCCTTACTAGGTCACAACGCTTGGCCTAGGGCTTCTAAACTCAATCGGAAGTCTAGTATTAGGTCATTCGATCCTTAGGGTAAAAACCCTAGATCGTTATTGTATGGCCGTCCAATTAACCCAAACATTCCGTGAATGTGGGTAGGACCTTTGGGTTCGAAAGTCTCGACTTGGCGTCCAAGTGTGATACTAGGCAGAATTTTTAATGTGCTAAACCCTACCTAGCACTTTGAAGTGTTCATCATACCAACTAGTTATGCTTTCACGAATCCCTTGAGGGATAAACTATTACAAGTGATCTACCTAAAACGATCTAAAAGAGATGCAAATAAATAAATTCAAGATGCAACATTCCATGCAGGTATGCGAATCATAGACTTTAACTATAAGGTTTGCAATTGACCATTTCTTTTCCTTGCTAAAATCAGAATGATTGACAATTTGAGGGTTAACTTGCATAAAACCTACATAGATTTACATCAAGAGCTTTGCCTACAAACCTATCGTTTAATGCAATTGAATTTCAGGCTTTAATATGACATGCAACCTTTTCTAGATACAACTTCGATAAATGAAGTTCATGTATGACGAATGTCATAAGACTAATGTTGACTTAATCCATTCAGCGGCACTTAACCCGAACTTACAAATGCAAGCATCTTCGCATACAACAGGCAAGTTTATGGATTCTTTTCCATGCAATGCAACTACTTGGACAACATTGACAACGATTATCTCATATGAATCTACAAGTAGAAAATTACTACCTAAATGCCTTATGCACTTTTCTTTTTCGCGGCCAATCAAGATGCATTTAAACAATTTCATCCTTTAAACCTAAGCAATATGCGCTTAGGATTTGCAACTTGGAAATGCACGCAAACCCAAATGCATGACATGCACTAACTCTTGTAAATCGTCCAAGGAGATAAATTCCCAAATGTATTTCAACTTGACTATGTGAATTAGAGACAAGCGTAAATGCATTATTCCCTTGAAGTTAAACGTGCCTAATGCATTTCTTTTATGCGGAATTAAGCTCGTAGAACCTGGGCATGAGAACTCGTAGGAATATCCATGCGTAGACTTGGGTTGAAGACTTCCGCGCGTGCACCTTGCATCTTTTGTTTTGGGGCCATTTATGCAGCGTATTTTTTTATTGCAGCAGCTTCCCTTGGGTTACTCGCGTGTCCTGAAGACTCACAGTCCTCGAACTTCCTCTCCCGCGCAGGATCAGGGGCCTTGGAGGCTTGGATTTTAAATCCCGAGGAAGCATGCGTGTACAAGGCTTATGAAAGCCTTGTTAGAAGCTTCTAAAGAAGCTTCTTATACTCTGTCATAGAACGTGACGTGGAGGGGAATGATTGGGGAGGAGAGGATTGACGATGAAGGGGGGGAGATTAATGACGATGATGGCGTTGGGATGGGCGGCGGTAGTAGTGCGGCAGCCTGGTGGTCTTCACGGCGGTGGCGATCCTCTGATAGCACGGCCTCCTTCTTCTCTTTCTTCATGCCTCCTCCCCAAGCTCCAGGGGGGAGGTTTTATAGTGTGTAAGGGGGGGGGAGATCCACACACGTGGAGGGCTTTCATGCCTTCCCTCCCTCATGCATCCCCACACCACACTCCTCCCTCTCTCCACTTAGCTCCACTCCCTCTCCCCTGCTATGCAATGGCTGAGAGGAGGGGGTAAATTAAAAAATAAATTGCACTACTTTAATCATTTATCCATTTGCCTTTACATAAGGGGTGTTTCTCATGCGGCTTGCGGGTTTTAACCTCAGCCTTATTTGCACAATGCGGATGGGGTTTATTATCACGCGTGTGGGGTAAGCGTTTAATTGCCAACATTTTACGATGTGGGAGATCACTTTGGGGTGCCTTATTGCGCAGGGTTTAAGGTCGATTTACTATTTTGAGTGGAAATATTACAAGTAAATTCAATTCCATAGTAAAAGGAAATAGTTAGATGAGTAACTAAGGCTCACTCCTACTCATGCTAAACTTATGCTTCCTTTTACCATGGATGTAATGCAAATGAATTGTCATGTTAGTTTATCAATTTATAGCACTACTATTGATTCTTAGAGGGTGCATCTATAACAAAACTCCATATCACATGCATTCAAAGGTTCTAAATCCTCTTTACTTACATATCACATGGCTTTCGAACTATAGCAAGAGTATTTGGATATCACAATGTCAACAAGAACAAAGTTAATCTAGAAGTGAGGCGGAAAGACAATAGCCTCTCTCTCTCTCTCTCTCTCCTCTCTCTCTCTCTCTCTCTCTCATGCATCACATGTTCTAGTATGTACGCATGCAATCTCTAAGACAAGTAGTTTCTTTTAGATTTGGTTTGTTTTAGGGTTTTGGGCCACATGACTTGCATATTAAACAAAGTCTTGTACTTTAGAGTAATTGGCACTAGTGACATCTCAACCTTCCATCTCAAGGATATGAACAAGAATGGGAAGAACTTCAATGAGGTGGAAGGATAGCGGCTTCTCCCTCCTCTCTCTCTCTCTTTCTCTCTTGCATCACACATTCTATGCGAACATGCAACTCTAGGAGAATTAGTTTCTTTTAGGTTTGGGTAGTTATGGAATTTGGAGTTACATGAATTGCATATAGTACAATGTCTTGTACTTGAGAACAATTGGCACTGGTGACATCTAGGCTTTTCATTTCAAGGATATGAAGAATATTGGAGAAGAACCTAGATGCCCCTCGTACATAGCCAGACACTATTATTTTCACATGCCCCTCCACCATACTAGTTAGATCATCACATAGGGGGGTTCTATATCCTATGGTCATGCTTTCCCCATAATTTAGAGTCTCAATATCATCATTCTTACATCGCATCCTCCAGCACCCTCATACCATTGACCAATCATGGATGTTGATGCCAATATGTTGGTCTTTCTCAACTTTAGAATTGCCAACTTCTTTTCTAGGTCTCTTCTATATCAACAAGTCTCATCAATCATCGAAAGTTGATTTTCCTATGAAATAATACAAGAAATTTAAATGTTTGAACATTATTCAAATTTCCAAAAATCTCCACAACTTTCACATTCAAGAAATTGTACAAATGATAGTAACATGTCTTGTCGAGGATAACTTTGTATGGATGATATCTACCATAATTGCCATTCATGTGGTAATGGAATTTACATTTCTACCAATTGTACTAATGCCATTCACACAGTACCCTCCTTTCAAGTGCACAACTCTATGTGATATTTGGCTTCCTGAAAGCTAAGAGATACACACACACACAACTATGTTACCAACTAATTTATCAATGGTTACTAACAATTAAGGATCTAGAGTACAAGGGAGGATGCTATATGGTACAAGCATGCCACTATGGAGAGACGTAGGATCATATGGTGACGACCATTGTTCGTGTTTGACCATTGGAAGTTGAGATAGACAGCTTGAAGGCAAGGCAATACAAGCCACTCAGCTTAACTCGGTAGAAGGGTTTGGAATCGAATATGACTCCTTGGTGGGGGGATCAATCCAATGCACGAGAGAGAGAGAGAGAGAGAGAGAGCGCCTGAGGGATAATAGTGGGGAGCAATGCATGAGAGAGAGAGATAGAGAGAGACCACCTGCGGGATAACAGTGGGGAGCAAAGACCAGAGAGTGTGGAAGAGGCGGGCCATCTCCTTCCTCCTCTTGCTCTCCGACTGCATGATGCGCCTCGCCTCACGACTAATACTCCTCTTACTGCTGTTGCGTCTGCAATTAGTGCTCGCTGTGGAGCTGTTACAGCAGCTCGTTCTCGTAGCACTAGCTGGACTACCAACAGTACTCTTACCGACGTAGCTCGTGCTCTCTGATTCGCCTGCCCTCAGAAAGTCATCCAGGCTGTAGCCGACATATCTCCGCTTCAGCGGACGAGGTGGCGAGGCGGTTTAGGTGCTGCCGAATGTAGGACTATTATCACAGGCAGCATCCGCGTATGCTAAGACAGATGCCCCGCCCGCTGGAATGATGGGCGGGCTGATCGAAGAAGCTACTCAAAGGATCCATGGCGAGTGTCTTGACCGTGTGTGTGTGTGAGGCGTGATCTCCGCCTGTAGGCTGTCTATATAAATGCTTTGCGTAGAGCTCCTGCACGTGAGCTTTCTTAGTGCGAGTTTCCACGACTTCTTGTTTTTACTGTGGAGTCTGGAGTCTGGAGTCTGGACTAATTCCAAACGTACTGTAGCTGTACCCATGAATACGACACAGACAGAGACAGAGACAGAGAGAGAGAATGTGTGAACAGCGAGCTGCGAGAGTGATGAGAGAGAGAGATACGATTGTATTGCTTGCACAGACCCCATGAGGATCCTTTTCAATGATCGATATTATAACTCCCTGTCCGTTCGAACCAGAGCATTAAAGAGAAAGCAATTCAATGTTCACGAGAAATAGTAGAGTGACATTCAAAGGTCATCCGTTGGATCCATTTTATCTGGATGAACTAGAGCAAAGCTTTTAAACTGCCAAAACTATTATATGCATCATGTTACACTCAAATTTTACAGAAGTCTAGTCTATATCAACACTTAATGCATGTAATAGTTAGTTTTTGAGTACATAATATGAAGTAAGGTAATAGTACATGACCTTAGGCACATGAATCAACTAAACGGCTGGATCACTCTTTCAAGCAACACTCTTGGGTCTCTCATCATGTCCTTCAATTTTCTAAAATGGCCACTTGAAACTATTGGCAACTTTTGTGAAGTCATTGTAAGGATTAACATTTCCTTAGAATAAGTCTAACTTAACCATCACACTAACTGATGAAAAATGCAGTTGCAAACCCTTTGGGTAATATTGTACCTTAGGCGAAACATTTGGAATCTTTTCAAAGATTTCCCCTTTCAAAAAGCTCAAAATCAACACTTTTTTAAGGAATTGTGGTTTTTAAGTCACCTAATTTTCAAAATGCCATAGAAAACCCATAAATTTTGAATATTGATATATTTTAACATTGAAAAAATCCCATAATTTTTAATTGTTTTTATTCTAAGAGATATTACTATTTTCCTATTGATATAGCTTCCTTTTTAACTTTTAAAAGCTATACCTCGAGCTTAGGGAGTCTATTTTTCTTTGATGAAAATTTCACACTTTTAGTGAGAACACATGGCACTATTAGAATAAACAAGGTCATGAAACTACTAATAGTTTGGCACTCACCAACCTACACAAGTACTGAAAACTGCAATCACGAGGTATTATGGTATACAACCTACATAATCAATCATTTGTGGTTGTATTTCTATCTTGACACTTTTTAGTTGCATTTAAGTCATTGTTAGTCCCATACTGAAAGAGCTTGATGATACCTCATCCTTGATATTGTGATCAAATCTAGGATTATGAGTTATTATGATATATTGCAATAAATTTTGGAGTGAGGAGTTCTTTTTAGATACATGATTGAAAGAGAAACCAACACACTCATAGAAATAAAGTGTGTACCATTCTTATTTTGGCTAAGGAATACTTTTGTGCAAGAAGCTCAAATAGAATGGAATGGAAACCAACTAATATCCTATAGGATGACATATTCAAGATGTAGACAATGGAGACACAAAGGTGCCATTAAGGGCTTATACTTAGGCCATCCTTGCCTAAGTTATGGAGGCATGGAAGGCTAAGAGATACATGCAAAGATCCAATGTAGCTAGTTCATATAAGTTGTTCAAAGTAAATGCTCTAGTCCATTCATGAAAATTTAAATTTTGAAACAAACTACAAAATAGAACACACTTAACATGATGACATGTTTTGCTCATCACCCTTTCATTCGAATGTTTCCTGTAATGAAAGAAGCTGAGAGGAGAGAGAAGAAGAGCTAAGGAGAGAGAAAGAGAGCAAGAAGACTAGAAGAAGAGAGAGAAAGAGAGAAAGAGAGAAAAGAGGAGAGAAGGAAGGAGGAAGTCATGGAGGCTAGAGATGAATGTGAAGAGTATGATCTTGATAATAATTGGTTGCCCTAATCTGGGGCTCTTACACGTTATATACCCTAGTCAGTGTGACTGGGTGTCTAAACCCTAGTCGGTGTGTATCCCGCTTGTTACAATCCATCCCCACTCGAAAGGTTTTTGCCCTAAAAAACAAGGAGAAATAGAGGGGAGTGACGGGCGGGCTAAGGGAGGGTTGTAGAGTACTAGGGCATGCCACATGTCGAAACGGAGCTTATGATGAGTGCTTTCAGCCTTTGTAGAATGCATATGCCTGAGATTTGAGTGAGTACAAAACTGTTCTAAAATAGTGTGCAAGCAGAGGGTGGTCAATTGGGGCATGATCGGTTAGTCTTCCAGCCGTTGGGCCTCACGGAGGTAGGGAAACTCATTGATGATGGTTGCTGGGTACCAAGAGGCTTCTTCCAAGGGTAGGCCTTGCCATTTGATGAGGCATTCTTTAATGGATCGGGATCGTATGTGCTTATCTTGCTACCCAATGATTGCTTCAGGGATATATTGAGTGATGCCTTCTTCATCTATGGGAGAAAGTTTTTCCACATAGTCCACTAAGGAGCCCACAAAGGGTTTCAGCTGGCTGACATGAAACACATTGTGGATTTTGGTGGTAGGGGGGAGTTCTAAGCAGTAGGCCAAGTCACCAACTCTCTTGAGGATTCGGCATGGGCCATAGAAGCGGTGGGCCAGCTTGTTACTGTTGCCCTCTTTGAGATTCGAGTAGCGGGAACTAGGCACTTTCAAAAGGACCAATTCCCCCTGTTGGAATTCCAAATGCCTTCATTTCTCACCAACATAGAGTTTCATGTGTGTTTGGGCCTTTTGAAGGTTCATTTTGCATTGCTGAAGTAAAGCTTGCATGAGATCCAACTCAGCTTGACTCTAAGGATTGATCTTATCATTAAATAAGACTGTGGGGAGAGAAACCTTATACCCATATAAGGCCTCAAAAGGGAAAACTCCAATGCTAGAGTGCGTGGAGTTATTATATGGAAACTCAGCCATTTGAAGCCACGTATCGCAACTGTGCATGTACATCATGGCAAAAGTGCCTCAAATATGTCTCAAGCCATTTGTTCACTCTTTCAGTCTGGCCATCAGTCTGAGGGTGGTATGTAGTGGACCCCATGGAGGTGAAAACTATATGCTAGAAGTTACTCATAAACTTTGCATCCCGTTCATGTACTATGACTTGTGGCAAGCCCTGCAACTTGAAGACATTTTCCATAAACTGAGTGGCCACCTGAGAGGCAGTGTATTGGATCTTAGTGGGGATAAAGTGGGCATCTTTGATGAGGCAACCAATGACCACATAGATACTATTCCACCCTTTCTTAGTTGCAAGAAGGTCAATGATAAAGTCCATTGTGATGTGAGTTCATTTCCCTTCAGGGATAGAGAGAGGCTGCAAGAGGCCAGCGGGCCTAAGTGTACTATCCTTGTTTTGTTGGCATGGAACACATTTGGTCACAAATTTCTTAACATCCCTTCATAAGCCTTTCCAATGAAAGCTCTTGGCAATCTTGTCATATGTTTTGAAAACACCCAAGTGACCAGTAGTGGGGCAAGAATGCATCTCTTCCATGATCTTTTGCGTGAAGGGGGAAGTGTGGGGGATGACAATCTTGCCATGGGACCAAATAAGGCCATGCTTGAACTGATATTGGGAGTTTTCAACCATGACCCCATGCTATAATTTCTGAAATGTGTGGCTGAAGTGATCATCTAACAAGTAAGCCTCTTGAAGCTCTTCAACCCAATCACTGTGCAGTTCTGAGATAGAGGAAACTTTGCATGCCCACATTCGAGAGAGTGAATCAGCCACAATATTATTCTTACCACAAGTGTGTAAAATATCAAAGTCATAGTTCTATAAGGTTGCCACCCATCGCCTTTGCTTAGGAGTTAAAGTAGACTTAGTCAAGAAGTACTAGAGGACTTGGTGGTTACTTTTTACTTGGAAGCGACTGCCATACAAATAGTGGTGCCATTTCTTGATGCCATGGAGAATGACCAACATCTCCTGGTCATATACATTCATTTGCATCTCCTTCTCATCAAGCTTGTGGCTCTCAAATGCAATCACACCAATACCCTGGCCACTGGCATCACAATAAATGGTAAACAACTTAGAGAAGTCATGGCAAACAAGGATGGGGGTTGAAGTAAGTTAACTGTTTGAAGCTATGATCCGCAATGGCATCCCAAAAGAATGACTCATTTTTCAAGTGATCAATCAAAGGTGCTGCAATGGTGGCATAGTGCTTAATGAAGTGTGTGTAGAATGAAGAGAGACCAAGGAAGTCACACAAAGAAGTGGTGGTGGTGGGAGTGGGCCAGTCTCTAACACATTGCACCTTCTTTGGGTCAGCATGTATACCATTTTTGCTCACAATGTGTCCCAAAATACCATATTGGGGAATATGGGAATTTCCCATAAGTTTGGGACACGTGGTCAAATCTTTGGATTTGTCATAACTTGAACACTATAACTCCAAATCGAGCGCTATATAGCTCAATAGATTCCATTTTTCAAGCGCTTTCCAATGATAGGTCACATCATATGGTTTTGAGATACTTATGGGCATGTTATCCGAGTGCCACCTTTTTAGTATTAAAAAAATGGGAATTGGGAGATTTTCAAACTCACTAATATTGTGTACTCCAGACATGTCTGCATGAATATACATTTGCTTCTTAGCAAAGAGTCGATGCTCTCTCAATATGTCAAACACCCTCCGAATGTGTGTCAAGTGCTCCATGGATGACTTGCTGTAAATGAGGATGTCGCCAAAGAAAACAAGCACAAACTTGAACAGAAAGGGCTGTAGGATTTTGTTCATGAGGCTTTGAAAGGTGGCAGGGGCGTTAGTCAATCCAAAAGGCATCACGAGAAAATGATAGAGTCCATGATCAGTCCTGAAGGCCGTTTTGACTTCATCTCCTGCCCACATACAAATCTAATGGTAGCCAAAGCGCAAGTCAATCTTAGTGAAAAAGCATGCCCCTTTTAACTCATCCACCAAATCATAAATCTGTGGAATGGGATAGCGGTTCTTCACTGTAATTTTGTTCAGGTCTCTCTAGTCAATGCACATGCAAAAGGAGCCATCTTTCTTTTTTACTAAGAGGACGAGGGATGCATAGGGGGAAGAACTCGGTTCAATGAAACCCATCTCTAACAGCTCCTTGATTTGCTTTGCAACCTCTTCATGCTCACACTTGGAGAGTCTATAGGGGGGTTTATTCCCTGACTTGGAATGGGGCTCTAGGTCAAGTGGGTGGTCCACTTGTCTCTTTGGGGGGGGGGGGGAGGGATGTAGGCATCTAAAATAGGTCATTGTATTCCTCAAGTAAGGCTTGCAAGGCTGAATCATTAGATACTATAAAGGGTTGATCAAAATTGTCCTTATTTAATTGCAAAACAAAGATTTGTGAGCATTTCTTAAACACTTGTTTGAGTTGATTTGCTATAATGAACTGAAAATCGGCATGATCTTGAACTCCCTCTAGGTGGATAGGTTGTCCATGCATCATAAACTCCATGTAAAGGTGAGAGAAGTTCATCGCAATCTTCCTCAATTGTTTCAGTCCAAGACAACATCAATGGGGCCCATATCTAGGGCAATCAAATCAACCAATGCAACATAATTTTCAACCAAGCATAAGGGAACTACAGGACATATATGTGCGCTGATTTCTTTTTCTCCATTTGCTACTTGGACCCTCAAGTGGTGGTGTAATGCCATAGGGGTGCATTTCAAACGATCAATGGCTGATTTATTGACAAAACTGTGAGTGATTCCATTATCCATGAGCATAAAAACATGCTTTCCATTGATACAGCCTTGAATGCAAAGGGTGTTGGGGCCACTAGAACTCGTCCAAGCATCCAAGGAGATCAAGAAAAGGGAAGTGGGAGGTGGGTGGGATGTTAACCCAAGTATTTGTGATGGAGCACTGCCTAGGTCAAAAGGAAACCCATCCTCGGGGTCATAGAACTGCTCATGATCAACATCCTCTGTACCCTTAGCCTGGTCAATGAATAGGTCATCCTCCTCAGTGTGCCAATCTTCCATGGCATACATGATATAAACTTTGACCTTAGCTGTCTTGTACGGGCATTTGGAGGCATGATCAACCATGTACTTATCTCCACACTTAAAGCATAGGCCCTTTTCCTTCCATTTCTTCACAACATCTAGGGAGATAAACCGTTGGCTACTGGATCCATGGGAAGGTGATGCAATGGACTGTTTATTTTCAGCATACCTATTTTCAGCCATTAGAGCCTGATGATGTCCCAAAAGTGTCCATTTTTCTTTTAGCATGGAAGGCGGGGTAAGTGGATACTTTGGGGTTGTTATTAAGCATAGAAGTGCCTTGAAAACCACCTCTATATGGGGCTGTTTGTGAAGGAATGTGGGGCTGTCCAACACCTTGCTGAAAATGCTCATTTTTATGGTACTTTCTTGCGTATCTCTCACCCAATTCAATTGCATCAAACTGTGTGGTAGGTTTTTGGGCCATGACATCTACCGATAGGCTTGGTTTCAACCCATAGATGTACTTGTGCAATTTAACATTGTCGCTAATGCTCTCCACATACGTGGTCAAGTTCATGAACTGATTTTTGTATTCACGTACAGTGAGGTTACGTTGGTCAAGAGTATACCATCATCTTGCCAACCATTCTTTTTCCACAGGGGACAAAAAAACTTGGACCATATGTGTTTTAAAATCTTCCCAATCAATGAACTACTAATTCGCTCGATTGATATAGTGCCACCATGTGTGGGCAAACCCTTCCAATTGGAGAGAAGCAAAAAGTTTTTTTTGATTGTTAGTGCGGGGGTAGATATTGAAGTAGGACTCCAACTTGGACGTCCATTCCTCCAAGTCAAATGGTGAGGGGGATTGCCCATTGTACTTTGTTAGGATGACCTTGTCACACAAATCATTGGGGCCATGGTGTCCATGAAATCCTTGCTGTCCATACATCCTGTGTTGGCCATACATGCCTTGTTATCCATACATCCCTTGTGGTGCATTAATCCCATGTTTTCCATTATAACCATGCTGTCCATGATTGCCAAGCTAGCCATTTGTACCACATTGTCCTTGATGGGGCTGATTCATATGGAGTGCATGGAGGCTACTAGGGAGAGCAGGGGGAAATCTGACCCAGGGTGGGAGAAGGCCTCAAATGGATGTTGGCTGCATGTTGGATGAGGGAATTCAATAGGGGCTCATCATGCATATGAGAGGGTTCCCCGATCTCATAGGTAGAAGGGGAAATTCCCTTAGCACCAAGTATACCCTGTGGACCATGCACCGGCTCTTGATGTGGAGGATGTCTAGACTCATGCCTAGAGTCATTGGTCTTCTCTTGGGATGAAGCGGTCACTATATGAGCAACAAGAGTAGTGAGCTACTCCAAGGTCTGTTGAGTCTTCCATTTTGAGATAGCCATGTGCTTGATCACTTCATCAAACTTGGATGTCATTTGGTGGTGGTTGGTGACCATATCATTATGTCGTTCCATATGATGGAGCTCATGTTGGCAAAGGGTGTGATTGAGAAGGACGTATGGGTCCGTTTCAAGTTTTTCTCCTGTATGCCACCATGGTAATCTTGCCCCGAGCTTGGTTCCTCATTTATGGAGGTCCCAGAGTCTCTAATCTCCCTCTGGAGTTCCTCTTGGGCCTTGCTTTTGCCTTTCTGGTCAGCCATCTAGATGCAGTCCACAGGACCTGCTATCAGTAAAAGGGGCATAACTCTTTGTAGGGAACTCCGATTGATGAGATTTTGGGCTCAAGTCGAAGGGGGAAAAGTCCTCTTCAAGATTAGCTATTAACCTTTGTGATAGAAAATGATCAGAATTTTCCGTAATGAGTTTACTGTGCTTGTCTTGGAGCGGTCTGCACCCTGTCCACAGTGATCCTAATGTACAAAAATGGGCATAACTTTCAAACCGTAGCTCCAATTGGGGATACTTTTTATTCAAACCAGAGGGGACAAATCCCTCTTTGAGGTGAGCTGTAGGGTTCACTCCCAGGTTCAAAATAGAATTTTTTGGAATGGGATGTTCTTGACTATCCTATAGAACTGTGACAAAAAACATTACATGTCCCTTAGTACCAATGTCTTACATGGATAGAGCATAGTTCAAGGGGCATGATCAGCCACATCAATAGCATACTGAGAATACTGATCATAATCCCAAGCATAATTGCATACCCATCGGCTCTGCCATTAATGCAGAGGCACATTCATTGCCATACATCTCCTTTGACTGCATGCACTTCAAGTGTCATACATGGGTGCCATTAGCATTGTGGGGTATCCAAGAGGGATCATTGGGTCAGTGGAGTGGAGCTCATGGAAGACCTTGCACTTGCATACAAGTATTGGGCTCCGGATCATTGGGAGGTGGGCAAAGTTTCCCCCGGGCCGGGTTGTGCACACCTTTAGGGTCTTAAGTGGTAAGGGATGGTCACGTCTCTTTTGTCTTACCACCTTCTAGCATCGGCCTTTTCCCTCAGCTAGAGCACACATGACAGACATTTTTAATAAGCAATCAGTATGAGATGCATTGGAGAGAAGACATTGGACCTTTTCATGAGATGCAAGGAATGATAAAGGTTGGGGTAGGGGTTACCTTGGTAGTCCAGTGATTCACTGGCTGCTACTTACCCAATTTACAATGGATATTATTCATTTTGGCCTCATCCAAGATCATAAGACAAAATGGGGTTTAATGTCAGCCATTACAATAAATTTCAGGAAGAGGTATGATGCATGCATATGAAGAGGATTGAACTATGAAACCTATGCAATTTTGAATCTCTCCAACAATGGGTTAAGCTCAGCAAGTGGCTAAATTGAGGGATTAAGCTTAGATTGGTATACCTCCTTAATGCTTGGGAAGACTATTGAAGCATAAATCATCATGATGATTGATTGCTCCATTGATCAAGTCTGGTTGTTGGTTGGGGCATCCATGGAAGAAGATTTTAGCATTCGAATGCTCCTATTGATGAGGAAGACTCTCATGCTTGTCCTCGAGCTTGAGCTTCAAAGATGGGAAGCTTCAAGTGAAGCTTTCATGTCTGCCCACAAAGCTCCCATGCATGCTAAACTCAATATCTTCATCCGGGCAAGAGAAATCATTCATGGGATAAAGGGATTGTGGGGTTTGAGCTCTCACGGTCAGGGATGGCTTCAACTTGAAGAATCCATGGCTGCTCCAAATTGTTTCAAACAGTCCAACTAAGATAGGCTAAGAGTTTGGAGTAACCTACCTTAAGTCTTCAATTTGAGTGGCATGTATATCTATATTTCTACCTTCAAACTTAAATGTTGTACGTCTTCTTCTGTAAAGTCCTATGCATATGGGCATGGGTCAAGGTTTTGTGCTTAGTGTTATAATTTTTGACAAAGTCCTATGACAACATTGTCTTCTACTCATTACAAAATGTACACAAATCTTATGCGTAAAGAGACATCTATGAACACATGCACTCAAGCCAAGGCAATAGGTGCCTAGCTCTCTCTCTCTCTCTCTCTCTCTCTACACACACACACACACACACACACACACACACACACACACACACACACACACACACACACACACACACACACACACACACACACACACACACACACACACACACACACACACACACACACACACACACACACACACACACACACACACACACACACACACACACACACACACACACACACACACACACACACACACACACACACACACACACACACACACACACACACACACACACACACACACACACACACACACACACACACACACACACAGCGTGTGTTTGTGTGCGTAGACATGTTTTACATCAACTTCTAACTTAAAATTAGCTTGAATATATAAAAGAATTATGAAGTCCATAATTGGAGTAGGGTTTGGGAGATGAGTATTTTCAGGGTGAGGCTCTGATGCGTGTTTATTTAAATATAACTTTGGTGCAACCTGCTACTTTGGATGCAATGTGTGTAGGATTCTCTCTCTCTCTCTCTCTCTCTCTCTCTCTCTCCACTAGTATCAGTATTGTGTATTCATATAAATATGCTTCAAGTTCAAATTTATCTTAAAACATCAATGCAAGTTTAATTTTAAAAAATAAAAATATATAGATAAACAAAGTATTTCTAATCTAGAACTTAAATTTAGTTTCACAAAAGACTTAATGAAATGTGTGTGTGTGTGTGGGGGGGGGGTGTGTGTGTATGTGACACACATGTGTAGCATTATACTTTATTCCATTATTATTCCTCATATATGCGATTTGTTTGCCTTTTATTCCTTGATCATCTTCTAATATTGATGACTTTAACCCTAAGGAAACTGAATGTCTTTGAAGTATAAAGTATATCATAAAGATATTCATCATCTTAAGTATAAACCATTCCTTGCATGTTTCTACAACTTGTGAATGTAATGTATTAAAGCTCAAAATCCTCATTGCAAAATATGTCTAGTTTCTTCCACAACTCAACTATTTAAAAATGTTTAATTTAGAAACTTGAATATTTAAATTTTAAAATCTGTAATCTATTGTGTGTGTGTGTGTGTGTGTGTGTGTGTGTGTGTGTGTGTGTGTGTGTGTGTACATACAAATATATTTTAGGTAACACTGCAAGGTGATGTACCTTGTAAAGCATCACAAATATAAAATATACATTTTTATAAAGTTTATTTTTAAATAATTTAGAAAAATAATATTAAGCATATAAATATTCTAATTATTCAACACATATACATGATTTAGAAGGAGATGATTATTAGAATAGGTATGAAAAAATGTAAAGTATTTTTTAAATAAGAAAATTCATCTATAACTCAAGGGTTTGAAATACTATTTAATTAAATAGTTTAATTTAACTTATATTAATTCAAGTATTCCTATATCATATCAAAATATTTTATTTTCAATAACAAATAAGATTTTTAACTTATATTTTACATCTTAAAATGATTTTAACTTAATATTCACATCTCAAGCTATTTTGACCTTAAACTTACATATAACACTAATTTCTAACCTACCATATTCTAAACTTGAATATTGAAGGGTCAAGTTTTTTTAAAAGCTACATGTGTGCATAGGTAGCTCTCTCTCTCTCTCTCTCTCTCTCTCTCTCTCTCTCTACCTATGGTAGAGAGAGAGATAGGTAGAGTCTCTCTCTCTCTCTCTCTCTCTCTCTCTCCTACTCTACTCTACTCTACTCTACTCTACTCTCTCTCTCTCTCTACTGGTGAGAGAGAGAGAGTATAGAGTAGAGTAGAGTATTCTTTACCTATGGTGAGAGAGAGAGAGAGTATAGAGTAGAGAGAGAGAGAGAGAGAGAGAGAGAGAGAGAGAGAGAGAGAGAGAGAGAGAGAGAGAGAAGAGAGAGAGAGAGAGAGAATGCCCAGGATCCCGCGACCACATGGCCACATCCATCAACTCGCTCATTGGTTAGGATAGGGATTTAATCAATGTAGGATTGAAGTCTAAGGCAAGCTTGTTTGTATGAAATATCACTCTTATAATTTATAAAATTGAGGATTTGGGAGCTTCAAAGTTGATAGAAGGTATTACATAAGCTTAGATGCATGTCTAAGTTAGATAAAATTTCATGAAATTGTTAATCCTTAATATTGAAAGTCTTAACATCCTAGATAGTTTTTGTTCAAACTAAAATCTATTGCTTTCTTATAAGTTATCAAAGGACTTTCGTTTAGAAGAAGGTGTCTTGACAAAATAGACCTAGTGTTTGAGGAAAATCGTCACATAAAGGTGATAAGTACTGTGTTTTTCGTTTGCATAATGTTCTCAAGTTTGTCAAAAGATATTCATTCAATTTTATAGCACGTTAATATGTTAATAGTTTATACAAGTAGAAACTTATATGTCACTTTAGGTTCATAGGCTTTTGATCAAGTGAGTATATCTACCCTTTGTGAGGATTGTATGCAACTTACAAGGCAACCAAAAGGCAACAAGGTACGAGTTCTAGTTCTTCTACGTATGCATCTAGTCGAACTATTTGAGAAAAGTTAAAGTTTGTGGAAACCATTATTGAAATACCTCCTTTTTACTAGTTAATAGATGAGTCAACAAACTTTATTTGATATGTTTGGAAAGGGAAAACAAAAGGAAAAAGGTAATCCAAATGTCAACCTAGAAGTGAATCCAAATATTGATCTTAATGTATATCTAAAAGTCAACCTAGAAGTGAATCCAAATATTGATCTTAATGTCTATCTAGAAGATAGATGAAGACAATGAGATTGAAAATGAAAATGAGGTTAATGAAATGGAGGGTGATATAGAAATGTTTGATATGCTAGGTAGCACTTCAGAAAATGCAGCTAATACAAGAGACTCCGCAACAACATCAAAAGAGTATTCTAGAAAATTTCGAATAGAATGGACTAGAAAATATCATTTTTTAAAATGTTTGGTGGAGGGAAAGAATGAGTACATGAAATGTGAGTGGTGTGAAAAGTTTAGGGTCAAAAGACCATGGGGAAAAGGAATGGGATATAAGACAATGCAGCTTAGTGCAATTCGAAAACATGTCATCTTTGAGGAGCATCAAAATGGGCACAAGCTAGACATGATGCTAATGTAAAAAGAATCAAAATGTCCACATAGGTCAAAGCAATTAATGATAGAAATAAGGAGAGAGTAACTATAATAATGAAACTCATGTACTTTATGGCAAAAGAAGACTTGGCAATCCAAAGTTTGTTAAGATTTGCAAGCTGGCTTATGCAGTGCCACTGGAACCAATGCCTTTTGTCAGGGAGAGAACCAGGGAGAGAGAAGATTGCAGAGGAGAGAGAAAGACTGCAGGAAGAGATAAAATAAGAGTGACGAGGAGAGAGAAAGACTAGATTTAGAGAGAGAAAGACAAGAAAGAAGGGGAAGCCATAGAAGCTGTGAGAAAGAAGGTAGAGAAAGTCTGTAATTGTATTAATATGTCAAAAAGATATGAAAAATTACATCTTCTCTCCTTTTATACCAATATCAGTGTGACATGGCATAATATCAACATTATTAACACTTATTTGTTATTCTCAGCTTCTTACAATCCATCCCTTCCCAAAAGTTTTTGTCCTAAAAAACAAACCTAGAAACAACTAGAAAGGAGATGGATAGAACAGAGTACTACTCTGTTCTATCCATCTCCTTTCTAGTTGTTACTACTCTGTTTTACAGCTTTACAAATGGGAAATGAATGAAGAATGACCATTACAAGAGCTGAATTTTAAGAACGGAAGTAAGGCCCAACTATATACATGATTTGAAATACTTCAGAAGCAAATGGAGCCATAAAGTCTTCAACAAATAGTCCCAGAACAAAGTAGGCAGCCTGCTGAATAAACAGTCCCTGCTGGACCAAATCTGCCATAACTTTTGATAGAAGTGTCCAAATGAGATGTACCATATATCAAAATGAAGCTGTTGAAGAGTACTTTAAGCCCATATAGATAGCTTAATTCTGAAAATTAGGTACGATAAAAACTGTTCTAAAACAACGTGCTGTCCTGAACCAGTCTGCATCATTACTAGCTCCATAAGCAATAGGCTTCAGCCACCAATGTCTCCCTCAAGTATGGATACTCATCCAATATAGAATCAGGTCTCCAAGAAGCCTCTTCAGAAGGTAAACCTCTCCATTTGATCAAATATTCCACAATAGAACGTGATCGAAGCTTCTTTTCACGCTGACCTATGACAGCCTCTGGGATGTACTGAACAAGACCATCTTCATTAATAGGTGGCAGCTCATCAACTATATCCACTGGATCACCATAATAGGGCTTGAGATGACTAACATGGAAGACGTTATGAATCTTTGTAGAAGAGGGAAGCTCTAGTTTGTATGCCAAATCTCCAATCCGCTTAAGGATCCTGTAAGGGCCATAAAACCTGTGGGCAAGCTTATTACTGGATCCATCTTTTAACGTAGAGTACTTGGATTTGGGCACTTTCAACAAAACCAGCTCTCCTTCTTGGAACTCTAAAGGGCTCCTCTTCTCATCAGCATACATCTTTATTTGATCTTGAGCCTTCCTTAGATTCACCTTGCATTGCTGAAGAAGGGTCTGCATTCTTTCCAACTCTTCCTTTCCATGAGGATTGATCTTTTCATTAAAGATGACCGTGGGTAAGGGCACCTTGTAACCATACAAAGCCTCAAAGGGTGAAACTCCTATGCTCGCATGAGTGGAATTGTTGTAAGCAAACTCAGCCAGGTGTAACCAATAATCCCATGAGGTTTGGACATCATAGCAAAAATGGCGAAGATAAGTCTCCAACCATTTATTAACTCTCTCTGTCTGTCCATTAGTTTGGGGATGATAAGCCGTAGATGGAGCCAACTTAGTGCCCATAGATGTAAATACCGCTTGCCAGAAGTTACTGATAAACTTTGAGTCCCTATCATGGACAATCACCTGCGGTAATCCATGTAGTCTAAAAATATGCTCTATAAACTGGTTGGCCACTTGAGAAGCAGTAAACTGAATTTTTGTTGGAATAAAATGAGCTGTTTTGGTGAGTTTGTCAACCACCACATAAATACTATTCCACCCCTTCTTAGTAGTAGGTAAGCCAGTGATAAAGTCCATAGTAATATGAGTCCATTTACCCATAGGAATAAGCAATGGCTGTAACAAACCTCCTGGCTTATGGGTATTATCCTTATTTTGCTGACAAGGCATACACTTCATAACGAAGTCCTTGACATCTTTCCCCAGTCCTTTCCAATAAAAGCTTTTGTTGATCCTGTCATAAGTCTTGAAAACTCCCAAGTGTCCAGCTAAAGGCGAAGAATGTAACTCCTCCATAATTTTCCGCTTGAAAGAAGAAGTAGAGGGAATAACAATCTTGCCTTTCCACCAAATAAGACCATTTTTAAGCTGGTAATGCAAGTTTTCTTCCATAAGACCTTGCTGTAAATTTTGAAAGATTTGGTTGGATTCCTCATCTAAAAAATAGGCCTCCTGTAGTTCTTCAATCCAATCATTATGTAGTTCTGTCTGGCTGACACTTTGCAGGCCCACATACGAAGTCATAATTCTGTAATGTAGCTACCCATCGTCGTTGCTTTGGAGTGAGATTTGACTGAGTAAGGAAATACTTGAGTACTCAATGATCACTATGTACTCTGAATCGGCTGCCATATAAGTAACGGTGCCATTTCTTGATTGCATGCAGGATAGCCAACATTTCCTTGTCATAAACATTCATGGCCATCTCCTTATCTGTAAGCTTACGGCTCTCAAATTCAATTACTCCATGCTCCTGAAGCAAAACGGCCCCAATGCCATGGCCACTAGCATCACACTGTATAGTAAACTCTTTGGAGAAATCCGGGCATACTAAGATAGGAGCAGAAGTAAGTAGTTCCTTTAACTGGTTGAAGCTGCTATCTGCAAGAGCATCCCAAAAGAAAGCCTCTTTCTTCAACCTGTCAGTCAAAGGAGCTGCAATTGCCGCATAATGCTTTATAAATCGGCGATAGAATGAAGATAGACCCAGAAATCCTCTAAGAGAGGTAGTAGTAGTAGGCGTTGGCCAATCTCTTATACATTGCACCTTCTTGGTATCAGCCTGTATTCCTTTTTCACTAACTATATGTCCCAAGTATTCCACTTCAGTCTGCACGAAAGAGCACTTCTTCTCCTTAGCAAAAAGCCTATGATGTCTCAACACATAAAAAACCTTCCTCATATGTGACAAGTGATCTTGTAAAGTCTTGCTATAGATCAAAATGTCATCAAAGAACACCAAGACAAACTGAAAGAGGAAAGGTTGCAAGATCTTATTCATCAGGTTTTGAAAGGTATCTGGAGCGTTTGTAAGCCCAAATGGCATCACCAAGAAATGATAGAGCCCAAGATCAGTCCTAAAAGCAGTCTTGACTTCATCACCCTCTCTCATGCGAATCTGATGATACCTTGATCTCAAATTAATCTTCGTGAAGAATCGAGCCCCCTTAAGCTCATCAAGCAAATCATCAATCCTGGGTATAGAATACATGTTCTTCACTGTTATCTTATTGAGATCCCTGTAGTCAATGCACATTCTGAAAGATCCATATTTCTTTTTGACTAACAGGACTGGAGATGCATAAGGTGAAGAACTTGGTTCAATGAATCCCACTTCAAGAAGCTCTTTGATTTGCTTGGCTACTTCCTCTCGTTCACATTTTGATAATTTGTGAGGCGGCTTATTGATTGTCTTTGAGTTGGGCTCCAAATCAATGGGGTGATCCACCGCTCTCTTAGGAGGCAATGAAGTAGGTATTTCAAACAAATCTCTATACTCCTCAAGAAGAGCTGTCAAGGCTGGATGGTTTGCTGAATTATTGGGCTGATCCTGTGTTTCCTTGTTCAAATGCAAAACAAATATTTGTGAGCGCTTCTTGTACTCTCTCTTGAGTTGTTGAATGGTGATAAGCTGAAAATCAGATCTACTAGGAATTCCTTGTAAATGGATGAGCTGTCCATTAGAGATAAACTCCATATATAACTGTGAGAAATCCATAGTGATCTTTCCTAATGTCATCAACCAATCACAACCAAGTACAATATCTATGGGCCCCATTTCCAAAGTGATCAGGTTTACTTTGACTTCAAAATTTTCAGCCAACTGCAAAGAAACCTGTGGGCAAATCTGTGTGCTGATTTCCTCTTCACCATTAGCCACTTGTACTCTAATGGGCTGCTGTAAGTCTGTGGAAACACAATTCAACTTGTCCATGATGGACTTATTGACAAAACTGTGAGTACTGCCACTATCTATCAGGATGAACACTGGCTTTCCACATGTGCTTCCCCTTCATACAAAGTGTATTAGGGCTCTTAGATCCCATCCAAGCATCCATAGAGATAGAACAATTAGTGACAGCAAGCGACTCATCACAAAATCCATCAGGGTCAAACGGAACATCTCCACCTGGATCAAAAGGAAAAGAGTCGGCTGGATCATAAAAGTACTCCTATCCAACGTCCTCCTCAAAATCTTCATTTTTAGCATCGATTGCCAATGCATTAGCTTCATCTATATCATCTTCAAAGTCCTCAAAAACTAGTATACTCTGAAGCTTTGGCTTGACATTTTTGTATACACACTTTGAAGCATGATCAGGTGTATACTTTTCTCCACACTTGAAGCATAAGCCCTTGTCCTTCCTTTCCTTGTAAAGATCCATGGGAATAGATTTGGGATTTGTATTAGCTGAAGTGGACTTAGGCTTGTTGTCACCCTGCTTAAATTCAACCTTTGGACTGTTTGCTGTCCTGAAATTACTTTGAGACCTAGAAGCATTGAATGGAGGACAAGTTGGTACCCGTAAGCTCCCACTAGGCATATGATTGCTGCCATAAATGTTACCAACTTGTCCCTGCTTTAAAACAGTCCTTGGCCGTCCATAACTTGGCTGAAATGAAGACTCTTTCCTATACTTTCTTCCATAGCGCTCCACAAGCTCAATAGCCTTGAAAAGTGAAGTAGGATTTTGCGCCATAACATCACTGACAAAGATGGCTCTAAACCATACATAAACTTGTGAAGCTTGGCCTCATCACTGATGCTTTCCACATACATGGTCAAGTTGAGGAATTGGTTTGTATATTCTCTTACACTTAGGCCCCTTTGTTCCAAACCATACCATCTCCGTGCTAGCTTCTCTTTTTCAAGAGGCGAAACAAAGACTTCACCCATAAGTGCCTTGAAAGCTTCCCAATTCTCAATAAGTACATTCTCTTTCTTGATATACCTCCACCAAGAATGGGCAAATCCTTCTAGATGTAAGGAAGCAAAGTGAATCTTCATATCATCAGTTTTAGGGTATATATCAAAGTAGGACTCCATCTTAGAGGTCCATTCCTCTAAGTCTGATGGTGAAGATGACTGGCCATTAAATTTGGCTAAAACAATTTTGTCCTTGAATTCTCTTTCATGAAAGGGTTGCTGTCCCAAAATTGGCTGATCAGGATTTCCAAGTACAGAACCTCCAAATTGAGACTGAAATCTTCCAATAGGTGGCTGAGAATTACCATGTAATCTTCCTGTTGGTAAAGTACCCCTGGAATTTTGAGTATGCAGTCCAAAAGCTTGAGTATTGGCCCCATTCAAACTGCCCAAATAGTCATCATGCCTTTGTGAAGCTTCTCCTACTTCATAATGACTATTTGGAATGCCTCTTCTTCCAATGATCCCATTTCCATGACCATTTTGGTTAGATGGCTGAAGTGGGACTGAAGGGCCACTGTTTGAACAAACCTTCTCATTAACTTCCTTTGATGCCATTTGCAATTGTATGAATTTAGAGATTTGTGCCATGAGTTGGTCTTTGGATTCTACCAACTTATCAATAGAAGCCTTGGTCTGGTCAGTAGATAGAACCATCTGCTCGATTCTTGACAAGATGGTCTCATGTCGTTCCCTGTGTCTTTGTTCATGGGCACACAAAGTATCATTGAGTATACTGATTTCTCCTTGTTGTTGAAGCTCTTCAGGGTTCTTTTGAAGTGTGCTATCCATCATGGAATCCCTGATTTGTTGAGCATAATCCTCATGGACCTTATTTTTGCCTTTATGTCCTGCCATACTAGTGCAGTCCTGCAGTACCCCCCGTCAGTAAAACGGCTATAACTTTGGCTAGGAAGCTCTGATTTTAGAAAATTTTTGTGCGAATCGAAGCCAAGATTTCCCTCTTTGAGATGAGCTATAGCACGCTATAACAGGTTTAGGACAGAAAATTCTGTAGCTGGATTTCAGAGTCTGAACTGTCTAGTCCTACACCCTGTCTAGACCTGTAAATGCCCTGTTTTGACCCTGTAATGCAAGATAGTAACCCCAAATGGCTACCAAACCCTGCAAAAGGGTATATAGGACCTGTGGGTACCCTGTAGTACCTGTACCTGTGCTTCAACAATGAATGATGTACCTGTAACTACCTGTAAATACCCTGTAAGTGACCTGTAAATTTCCTATTTTACCCTGTTTTGGTCCTGTAGGTACTTGAGTCCTTGGAAAGTCTTCAATCTTTAATCCTCCACTCGATGTACCTGTGTGAGGGATAAAACGGCATGACAGGCTCCCTACACAGGCTCCGAATCACCGGGAGGTGGGCAAAGTTCCCCCGGGTCGGTTGGTTGCACCCCTTCGAGATCTTCGATAGTGAGGGAGGGTCACCTCTCTTTTGTCCCACTATCTCCCTCGGCATCCACCTTTTTCCTCGGTGGGAATATCAACATGGCAGAGGCTAGTGTGCTAAGCAATCAGCATGATATGCAATTCAGAAATATTCATTCAGCCTTTCATGAGATGCAATTGATTGGGATTAGAAAAATTGAGATGGAAGAAGGGTCTTACCTATGCAATTCCGTGACTCACTGATTGCTAGTACTTACCCTTTTACAATATTTCAGCTTGGGTGAGAGAAATTCAACAAAACAAATCAAGGTTATGCATCAAGCTGATCAAATGATACCTATGATGAGTAATGGTTTGAATCAAAATGGAATTCAATGAAATAGACTGAAATTGAGGAAAATTAACACTAATCTCTGATCTATTGATCAATCCAGTGAATTAATTGATCAATAACCTCCCATCAACAAGTGGAAAAGCCATTAGCAATAGGATTATTGAGAGATTTCAGAGATTAGTAAAAGGGAAATACCTCCATTAAGCTTGAAGAATATGATGGATGTCAGCTTCAACCTGGTTGATGCAAAAGTTCTTCATAATCCATCATAAATCCATCATAAAGCTTGAAATCTCCATTGCAAAGTGTTGTTCTATATTTATATGCTTGTTGATGTCCTAAAAGACTTAAACCTCCTAAATAAAAAGTTTCAAGAAGATGCTTTGGATATCACAAAAATCACTCCTACAATTGAAGTGACAATAAGATCTCTTACAAGGAAGTTCCTAGAACAACTATTCAGTGCAAGTACATCATATCCTCTCAAGTTTATGAATGACACAAGGAATGGTTTATTATGGCATGTAAATGAGAATGGGGAAGAATATATACATCAACTTCTCCTCACAAAAATGCTTGGACAAGATAAAGTAGATATTTCTCTTGATAATGGAAGGGGTGATGTTGATAGTTGTATTCAACTTGTAAAACAATTTGTTGAAAAGATCATAGATTGTGTGAATAAGTGGTTTCTAGATATGTATGTTTTTTGTGCAACAAGACTATTATCTTGACAATATCTTCCACATGATCCAAAAGAAAGAGAAAATAAGGTCAATCTATGGTTGGACAGGTTACTACAAAAGTTTAGTGCTTCTATTTTAGATACTCAAGGATGCAAAAATAAAATCTATGTATTCACTTACATGCTATACTTTTTATGTGAGAGAATGAGTATGAAGGATGCATGACATGTTTCATCCAGCAATTTTGATTGGCAAGAAACATATCCAAACTTGATGAGATTAGGTCAAATTCTTTTTTTTCTTCCTACTTCATCAGTAGCATGTGAACGAGGCTTCTCTAAACAAAATATAATCAAAAGTGATCGTCGCCAACTATTGAAGATGTCAACTCTCGAGGCATTAATGTGAATTTCTCTCATTGGTCATGACATCAAAAGCATTGATTGGGCCTTGGTCTATGAGAAATGGGAGCTTGTAAAGGCACGAAGAATACTTGATTTGTAGTTCTTTCTTATTGCTCACCTTGTTTTCTATCATGATGAGCTTTATCAATTAACTATGATGTACAAGGGTCTAGACCTTGGAAAATGTTTTGGTCTTAAGAATATGAAACCATAGTTTTTATTGTGATTTTCCACACTACTTTATACTTTTTTTTTGTATCATATATTATGGGACCTTACCATCTTATATTAAGAGTTGTTATCTCTTAAGTTCCATCTAAGAACGATCTCTTGTAAGCTTCTTGGAAATTGATGCCTAAATTTAGATCAAAGGAGTCAAAATGAAGGTCACGAAAAAGATAAAGGCATAATTGATTTTGTCTTGAAGCCCAACCTTGGGCATCAAATTTAAAGCTTCGATGTACCTAGGTTGAGTGTGAGGTTGAGCAAGATCATGTAGTGTGGTGGTGTCTTGAGCCACAATGAGACTGAAAGAGAGATAGAGAAGAATATGATTTAATGATGGCAGCTATTAAGTGATGGCTGCTATATAAAACACTCAAAATTCAAAATTCTTCTGACTCCTAGATGAAAGTTGATGATTAACCTTTCTTATGTTTATAAACACACACACACACACACACACACACACACACACACACACACACACACACACACACACACACACACACACACACACACACACATGTCAAGATTGTGGGAGAGAAGGAAGGAGTCTCACTTGTAGCTTTCTCACTTACACAATGGGGGAATACACACAAAGGTGGAGGCTGAAAACAGTTTTCCTCTTCTTAGTTGTGTAAGCCAAAAAGAACTCTAGTACAGAGAAATAGAAGAACCCTATATATGGGTCTCAAACCAAACTCAACTAACTAAGCTGGCATACTAATTGAGCCATGAACTAGAGTAGATAAGGATAGCTGTCATCTAGCTATTATTCATGGGCGGTGTACCAACCGCATCTGCAACTAACAAGTCGGTGACATAAATGCACAACGGTCACCCTGGCATATCACGAGTGGAGCGATATCTCAACACTCCCCCTCGAGCTCAATCCCAATTCCTACACACTAAGCAGGTCTCTGAACTTGCGCAGCTTCTCTGCGCCCAATGCCTTCGTGAATATGTCAGCTACCTGATCCTCTGTGCTGACATAAACTCGATCAATAAGACCTAGTAAAACCCTCTCCCGCACATAGTGATAATGCACCTCAATGTGCTTTGTTGTAGCATGATAGACTAGGTTATTTGCCAAGTGTATACTGTCATGTTGTCACAATAAATGACAACTGGCCCATCTGTAGGCTGATGCATATCATAAAGTAGCTTATGCAACCAAGCTACCTCACATGCATCCATTGCTGCACCCATGTACTCAGCCTCTGTGCTCGACAAGGCAATTGTAGGTTGTTTCTTACTGCTCCAAGTGACTGCAGCACTCCCAAAAGAGAACACATATCCACTGGTAGATCATCTATCAGAAATACTACCAGCCCAATCAGCATCAGTGTATCCATGTAACTGTATTTGAACCCCAGTCTCATAAAATAGTCCATACTGCAATGTGGACTTCACATACCTGAGTATGCGTCTAGCCGCATCCAAATGCGGTTTCCTTGGAGCATGCATAAACTGACTTACCAATCCAACAGCATAGCTCAAATCTGGCCTCGTAATAGTCATATAAATCAAACTTCCTACTATGCATCTGTACATAGTAGGGTCTTCGAGAAGCTCACTTACATCTGTTCTCAGCTTCACATTCTGCTCCAAAGGAACTGAAATAGGCTTACAGCTTGTCATCCCATATTTGGACAGCATGTCCAATCCATACTGCCTCTGCAAGAGCCATATCCCACTTGGTGATCTAATCACCTCAATGCCCAAGAAATAACGCAGCTCTCCCAAATCCTTCATCTCAAACTTTTGCTTCAATAGCATTTTCACATGAATGATATCTTCATCACTATCATCTGTCATAATCAAATCATCAACATAAATGACAAGTAGCATAATACATTTCTCTATTTTTCTCACATAAAGTGAGAAATCTGCCTTGGAAATCTGAAAGCCAATAGTGACAAGATACTGTCCTATCTTGTTAGACCATGCTCTGGGTGCTTGCTTCAAGCCATACAAGGCATTCTTCAACCTGCAAACAAACTCAAGATGAACATCATGCACATAACTTGGTGGCTGCTCCATATAGACCTCTTCTTGTAAATCACCATGCAAGAAGGCATTCTTTACATCGACCATCCCTTTGATGCAGCTATAGCAATGACAGCTCTTACGGTTGCCATCCTTGCAACCGGACTGAATGTTTCTTCATAATCAATGCCATATGTTTATGCATACCCTTTGACTACTAATCTTGCCTTGTATCTATTCACAGAACCATCTGCATTGTGCTTCACCTTATAAACCCACTTACAACCAATTGCATTCTTATCTTTAGGCAAAGGTACCAATTCCCATGTAGCATTTTCTTCCAACGCATCCATTTCTTCATCCATGGCTTTCTCCTATTTTTCTTTTCCCATGGCTTGCTCAAAAGAAGTGGGTTCTGGTTCTTGTATCACTTTGACCATATAGGCATAGTGAATGGCTGTAAATCCATCATATTTCAGTCTATCCACAGGATACCTAGCTCTGGTAGACCTGCGCAAAGTAGGTTCACTCCCAGGTGCTCTCAAAACATCCCTGGTCTTCCTTACTCCAGGTGTAACAATAGAAGGAATACTCAACTCATCATCAATGCTCTGTTCTGAGCCACTGGATTCACCATCCACATAAGAGTGACCTGCATTCACATCAAACATGGACTGATCTACCTTCTCTTTTTCTTTTCGTGAAACCTACATACCACTATCTGCATTGTTTTGAGGAGATTCTCCTGATCTCAATCTGCCTGTCCATGGCGAAGAATGTGACCCACTGCTAGAGGACACTCTAGGTCCACTAATATTTTGTGACTGCTGCTGTGAATTCTGTGCAGCATTACCATTTTGTGCATCTACATCATCAATCACGTTTACTGGTTTACACCAGCTACTCATCTCATCAAAAACAACATCTCTGCTCACTGTAAACTTATGAGTAGAAGGGTTATAGCATCGATACCCTTTCTGCTGAGAGTAACCAATAAAGATGCACTTCTCAGCTTTTGGATCCAACTTGGATCTCAACTCATCTGGCACATGAACATAGCCAATGCAATAAAAAATCTTCAAATGAAAAATATCTGGTTTCCTACTAGTATAACTCTCCTCTGGAATCATCCCATGTATTGCTGCAGTGGGAGTCCTGTTCATTATGTAGACTGCTGTAGCAACTGCTTCGGCCCAGTAAAAATCTGGCAAGTCTTTTTCGTTGAGCATGGCACAAGATACCTCTCGAATATGCATGTTTTTCCTTTCTGCAATTCCATTTTGTTGTGGGGTATGACTGCATGAATATTGCTCCTTTATGCCATGCTCCTGCAGGAACCTTGCAAACTCATTTGAGAGGTGCTCTCCCCCTCCATCTGACCTTAGGCATTTTATTTGCAGGCCTGTTTCTTTTTCAACCATAGCTTTAAGAGTTTTGAAATGCCCAAACACTTCACTTTTCTTTTTCATAAAATACACCCAAACTTTTTTGCTATAGTCATCAATAAAAGTGACCAAATAATGACAGCCTCCAATAGATGCAGCTTTAGTAGTCCACACATCAGAGTGGATTAATTCCAGTGGCTTCTTACTCTCTTGAACATGTCTAGGAAATGGTTTCCTTGCCTGTTTTCCAAATTGATAGGTTTCACATACCTTATGCATTTCTGCAACCTTGAATTTAGGCAATCCTGCAACAATATTTTGGGCTTGCATTGATTTAAGTCGTTGTACATTAACATGACCAATGCGTTTATGCCACATATCAATATCTGCAACTACACCGGTCCCATGTGCAAACATTGCTGCACTCAATTCAAGCATGTCTGCATCCAACGTAAACATTCTGCCTTTCTTCTTTCCTTTTGCTATCAAGCGACCTTTATTTTTCATATCCTCAACAAAGCATCCATGAGAATTAAATCTGACCTGCAAGCCCTGCTCAACCATTTAAACAACAGAAACCAGGTTCTTGGTGATATTCGGGACATAAAATACATCCGACAGGTATTTCTTTTTCCCATCCTGCATAGACAAAGGAATTTTTCCAATCTGCACAATATGATGTGTAGTATCATCACCAGTCTCCACAAATTCTGGTTTTTCCATTTTCCTTGCATCCTACATCCATTCTGCATGACTTGTCATGTGGTTTGATGCACCTGAGTCAACATACCACACATCGTTACTTTCTTCTGCACTTGTCACAGAATTGGTCATGTGCTGCACCATAAACAAATGCTCATTTCTATCATCACCCTGTCTACTAGAAGATGCATAATTCCCTTGTTGCAATTTTCCATTCATGATGTCATTCTGCTTTTTATAGCAGTCTTTAGCCATATGACCCATTTTACCACAGTAGTAGCATTCAACATTGTTGTTTGCATTTTGGCCTCTTTGCCATCCGCCACAACCTCTTTGGCTCCCCCTGCCTCTAGAGTTACCACGTCCTCCTCCATAGGACTGGTTTTCTTGAGTTTGCTGCATATTCTGATTTCTACCACGGCCTCCAGATTGGCCTCCTCTACCTCTGCCTCTACCTCTTCCAGCATTTGAGGAGAAGACAGCTTCTTTTGAAGGTCCTCCTGAAGAAGATGCACCACCATTTCTTTGCTCCTCAAAAATTAGAAGAGCAATCAACTCCTCAAAATGAGGAAATCTTTCACAGACAGAAATCGATGTTCGGAACTGTGCATAATCCTTTCCTAGACCATTCAAGGTCATAGAAACTAAATCATCATCTTCCACTGGCGACCCAATGGAAGCAAGTGCATTTGCAATCTTCTTCACCTTCATGTGGTAGTCATTGATGCTCATACTTTCTCTTTGCACATTGTGCAACTCTTGCTTGAGCTGCATTTTCCTGGTTTGCGTATTTGTGCTATACATTTTTGACAAAGTATCCCATGCCTCCTTTGGCGTACTTGCATCCTGAATATGCACAATCATAGAGTCTGAAATATTGATAGACAGCCAGTACATAACTTTTCTGGATCTCTCAGGCCATCCTTTAAATGGATGCATTTGTTGTTGATTGGGAACATCAGGAAGAACTGGTTCTTCTTCATTTCTTGCAACGAATTCCCAATATCCTTTTCCCATAAGGAAATTCGTGATTCTAAACTTCCATACTTGGAAGTTGTTCTTGTCAAGCTTTTCAGTGACAATCTGTGAAAGAGAATCAAACGCCATTACAGAACACTGTAAAAAATTATGTCGCTGCAAAAAACACAGCTTCAGTCTCACAAGGGCAAATCTGCAAAACTGATGAAAGTGGTATTTGACCACACAGTCACTTCCTAGTGACAATTTTGCATCAACATGCAACAAGGATGATTCTGTAACTCCCAATGTTTCTGCGCACAGGCATACGATACAATTTCTACGGTAACTTTTCACTGACTTGTAGAATAGTGGTTACACAGCAAAAAATAGGGCCTTTTCCTGAGTGAGTGCGGAAACTTCCGCCTCCAAAACAGGCCCCGAAATGGCCTCGAATAAAAAAAACAGGGCAACCAAGGGCTAAATCCCTCTCCCGCAGCAACTCGAAAAATGAAAGCAACACTGGTCCTCTTACCAAAACGCCGCTTGCTTTCTTGAGCTCCTTACCACGAACCAGGCTCTGATACCATGTCAAGATTGTGGGAGAGAAGGAAGGAGTCTCATTTGTAGCTTTCTCACTTACACAATGGGGGAATACACACAAAGGTGGAGGTTGAAAACAGTTTTCCTCTTCTTAGTTGTGTAAGCCAAAAAGAACTCTAGTACAGAGAAATAGAAGAACCCTATATATGGGTCTCAAACCAAACTCAACTAACTAAGGTGGCATACTAATTGAGCCACGAACTAGAGTAGATAAGGATAGCTGTCATCTAGCTATTATTCATGGGCGGTGTACCAACTGCATCTGCAGCTAACAAGTCAGTGACATAAATGCACAATGATCACCCTGGCATATCACGAGTGGAGCTTGATATCTCAACAACACACACACACACACACACACTCTCTCTCTCTCTCTCTATATATATATATATATATATATATATATATATATGTATATATATATATATATGTATATATATATATATATATGTATATATATATATATATATGTATATATATATATATATATATGTATATATATATATATCTCCCTTGTGGTTTGGTTAATAGCTTTGGAAACTTACACATTTTAGGTGATATACCTACCCTTTGCTTTCCAAATGCATTGACTTCTATATCCATAGTGATGTATTTAACATAATTTTCCTTATAGATCCCTGTTAAATTTTTTACAAAAGAGCTACAAAAGCAAGAAGAAGCAAGCAAAGAGAGTATACAAAAAGAAACAATAGGTGCCAAAATAAGTGAAAAGCGGGATACATGCAAGCATTGAGGAGAACCCAAAAGAGATGGCTTCATATATACTGACCATGTCCAGTTGTTTGGCAAAATTCGAATTCTGGAGTAAAAAGTCATCGTCAAGAGAGAAAAATGAAAAAAATAACATGAAGACATCGGACATTTTAAAAAAAAAGCAAGAAGGTAATTTTTTGTAAAATCATTTTTGAGCACGAGGCTCACTCCCATGAAAATTGTAATTTAATGTGCATTTAAGGATGTGCTAGTGGGGTAAGTAAGGATGTCTAGCCAAGTCACAAGACTCTATAAGCATACTTGAAGAGACCATGGAAAATGGGCACCCTTGAAACTCATGCATAGCCCAAATCTTAAATCAAAGGTCACATATATATGGTGAGAAAAACCTTATTGTAACCATTCCATCGATTAATGCAAAGCAAGCTTATCTTTTTTCTTCTTCACAGTCTCGTTTTCTTCTCTGTGTGGGCCTCCTCTACATGGAAGATCTCAAAGGGACATGGAGAGTCTTGTGAGAGCATGTGAGATTGATCTTGGTTACTATAGCAAAGCTTCAATGCTTTCCCTCACCTTCTTAGGATCTTCCTGGTTTGACAGGTGGAAGAGCAGAAAATTTATTGCAGAGACAAAGAGCCAAAGGGGGCTTGGGAGAGAGAGTGAGAGAGATCAGTGAAGAAACAAACTTGTATCAGCTTGGATTAAGAACAAGTGACAAAGATAAAATATTTGCATGCAAAGGACAATAGAGCAAGAAGTGTGGAGCTTGTGGTAGCATACATGAGTGGAGTCACTGGAGCTTGGGAGCTCTTAATAGATATCTAAACTAACACGATGAGTTTTCTTGTATCAACTATTTTTCTTTTGTAGTCTTCTTGCTTGATGAGTTGCGAATTCTCATCCATGACAAGTTAAATGAGTGAGACAAGATGATCAAAAAGTTCATGGGGTGAGAGATTGTGAGTAGGCTTGGCTTGAGGAAGCACATGAGTAATATGTGTCTTTCCATCTAGATTCGATACGTAATGAAAATGACCCTATATTTTGATTCTATTGTTGGGTATTGACAGAATCCTTGTTGATGAGTCTCCAAATATAGATGATGAGGAGAATATGCCCAATCCAAGCAAGATGGGCTTTCTCGCCATCATGATAGGTTCGATGTGGAAAATCTAGGCAATCAGAGTTTAACTCCTTATAGACTAACCATATATGGGATTTGGTTCCTTTGCCTAGTGGCAAGAAGGTATTGCCATGCAAGTGGGCACACAAGTTAAAAAGTATCCCTAGATGTCCCAAGTCTGCTTATAGGACCAAATTGGTAGCTAAGGGTTTTAAGTGAGAGCATGGTATTGACTTTGATGAAGTCTTTTATCTTATGATCAAAATGATGCTAGTACTAGCATCTGGATCTTTATCACATGGATGTATAGCCACTTTTTCTACATGGGGACTTGCGTGATGAGATCTATATGTAGCAACCTAAGGGCTTTGAAGAAAAAGGCAAGGAATATCTAGTGTGTAAGTTGAGAAAGAGGCTTTATGGCCTTAAGCAAGCACCTAGGGAATGGTACCACAAGTTTAAAGCTTTCATGGATTTAGAGGGATATAGATATAGTGCTATGGATCCATGTTTATATAGAAAAAGGCTCATGATGGTAGCCTTATGATTTTGATCCTCCATGTGGATGATATGTTGATTGTTGCTGAGAGTGCTCATGATAAGTTGGATTTCTTGAAAGATCAGCTCAAGAAGAGCTTTGAGATCAAGGACATGGTATATCACATATTCTTGGGATGCACATTACCTACGATCCCTCTAAGGGGCTTCTCTACTTATCACAAAAGGAGTATATCCAGAAAGTCCTTGAGAAATTTCATATAAATAATGGTAAGCCTTTTGGTTGTTATCTATCTTTTCATGTGAAGGTTATTCAGGCCAATTTTCCATAATTTAATGAGCAAGAGGCCAAGGTAGCCAAGATCCCTTATGCATCCATAGTGGGCAATTTGATGTATGCCATGATAGCCACTTGTCCTGATATAGCATTTGGTGTGGGAGTTGAGATACTCTATATAGCTACATTTGGAAGATAGCATTGGGATGTCGTCGAAGATATCATGAGGTATTTGAAGGGCACAACAACTATGTGCATATGTTATAGTGGCTAGGATATATGAGTCATGGGGTACACTAATTTTGATTATGCAGGAAATGCAGACAATAGGAAGTCCACATCTAGCTATGTCTTCACCTTTGATGCTGGAGCTATTGTTTCTTGAATATCTAGTATGTAGAAATGCATAGCCCTCTCTACTACCAAGGTCGAGTATGTTGCGGCCCCATTGAAGCTTGCAAGGAGGCTCTCTAGGTAGGTTTTTTCGTGGCATACCTTGGTATTACTAATTGATGTGATCCCTACATTGCATTCGGATTCTAGAAGTGCTATCCAGCTAGTGAAGAATTCGATCATCCATGTGAAGATGAAACACATTGAGATGCATGACCGCCTCATTAAAGAGGTCATTGAGGACAAGTCTATTGACCTTGTCAAGATGTCAACTATCCAAAATCCTACAGATTTGCTCATGAAAAGTCTCTCAATGGCATGTTTTGCCTTCCTTAGGAAATTTATGGGTGTTGGATGAGATGACATCTTTTCTCATCTTGTTTTACTTATGTACATTTATACTTTGTCACACTTTTCTTGTTCCCTTCTCACTAGGGACACATTTTCCTTTAACTCAGAGGTTGTTGGGGATAAATGCACCTATGTTTAGCTGCTTATGTATTTCTTTACTACTACTGATAGTACCCATACACTTGTACACTATATATTAAATATAATAAGTGATAAGTCAGTGGTGATGTGAGTATCATAATGACCACCAACATGTTAAGTGTAGACATGCGGACCCATCTAGCCAAGTGGTCCATCATCAATGTCCACACGTGTTGAGCTTGCCATCTCAATAGGTCTTGCTCTATTCTTGTGATGTGATAACTCTTGATGAAGAGGGTGTGCCTACTAGTGTAACTCTCCCAATAATAGGTGGTCCTTGTGTAGGGATCCCTAGTGCTACAACAATTACTTTAATAAGGTACTCTTGTATTTCAGCACTCTTGCTTTCGTCTTCATGGTTCTTACTTCAAGGTATTGTGTGAGGATTTTACATACTTGGATTATGGACTCACTAACATCCTCTAACCACAAGTCATTTAGGTTCCTATTAAATATTTTCTTAGTTAAAATATCCTTTATTAAACCTTTTGGTATCTAGGTGTGGAAGAGGTTACCTTGTTATAGGTGAACATGTGGTGAATGACTTGTGTGGTCATGTGCAAGATTTTCTTGCAGATGGCCATAAAGTGGATTGATTTGGTGTAGGCTTTTCCCATTTTTGTAACATTGTTGGTGTTTGTGCCAAATTTTTCAAGACTTATTAATTGGGGAGTAAATAATACCTTGTTATCTTTTGTTCACCCCTAACATAATAGTCTAATATGTTATTTTTGGTGTTGAAGTCTCAAATGAAGCCTACACATATTTAGGTGAGCAAGGTAGCTGTATATCTTAACAAGAGTTTGAAGAGCACACTTTTGTACTAGCCTTTGGTCATGTTGTTTCTATCAATGCCTTCTTGAAAAAAAAAATTGCAATGAAAATTTTGAGTTTTCAACACTCTATGTTGATAGTTTTAGATCATAATCTTTGCATTTCTTGATTGTGAAGATAATTTTATCATTTTTTGGGGGTATTTGATGAACACGAGGGTTAGGGTATCTACTACCTATACTTAGGGAATTGAAGATCCAACCATCTCTATACAAACACTTACATAGTGAGAAGTTTCATAGTGAAGGAAATTAAAAATGATAAGGTTACGTGAAAATTTTACCGTTAATTATCTAATCCATGTTGGTTTTCCTCATGCCAAAAGATGTATAATGTCTCCTAGCTTGTAATGTGGGAGATTGACATGGGGCTATGAGGAGAATTGTGTGCGCAATTTTTTTTGGAAGAAAGTGTTTATATTATTGATATATACAAATGGGTTTATTTATGTATAATTTATTTAGGGGTGGTTTTTTAGTTAGCCATTAATCATAAAAGATGCAATTATTTTCCAACTTGGCAAAAGCATCTAGGTCAAAGGACCAAATGGCCAATTCACAAAGTAAGTAGTAAGATTAATGAGAAAGGAAGAACCTACAAAGTGACTAGCAATATACAATTCCTCTTGTTCAAGGATTTTATCATATAGTAGTTGGATGGCACATCTAGATTCCTAGCCAAATTTATGGAATGAGGAGAGGTGGCACGACTCGGGTAAGTTACTCATGAATATATGTGTGCAGCACGTGGGTTCAAAATAAGGTATTTTTAAAATATCAATTTTATACATTTTTTACATATACAAGGGTGTAATATAAAGGGGTTATTTACAAATTGAATAGAAAAGTGTTATGTTTTATTCAAGAAAATTTCATATATAAGGATATTTATAAATAGGCTTTGAACACACGTGATGTAGAGGATATACATATAGTAACTTCCTCGAGTGGCACGATAAATGGGATTTTCTTGAAAAGTACTTACTATTCGCCATTGCTCATGGTTGTCATGATGCAACTCCTAGCATAAAAAAGATCAAGTTGATGACCATACCACCTTCTCAAAAATTGACTCGAAGTATTGTGTTTCACTTTTAGCTCCACAATTTTTGGTTGATCATCAATTCTAGAGAGGATAGAAGCAAAGGATGAAATAAGTTAGTGTGATTGTAACTACTTTTGATTGTAAAGGTATTTAAAGATTCATTTTGGAAGAGGATGTTCATTCTCTTCCAAGTGGGTTTCCATTTTGAAACAAGATGAATCATGTTTTCATTGGTGAGGCCTATGCCTATCATGTAAATAAATGAACCATGTTATCATTGGTGAGGCCTATGGCTATCATGTGAATAGCTAGGCAAAGGTCTTGAATGTAGAATGAAGTTGGGCTAAGATTTTTTTCTTTGAAGAAAATTTGTCTAGCTTAATAACCACCCTAGTAAGAAAAAAAAGGTAAGTAATGTTTTAACACCAACAAGAGGAGTGGGTGCAAGTGGACTGGTTTGCAAATGAGTTTGAACAATGCTCCCTTGATTAGATTGATGCTTAGTTGATCGGTTTGCAAATAAGTTTAAACAACACCCCCCTGATTAGATTGGTGCTTAGTCTACATAGATTGTTCTAACTAGTGGCTTGGCATTGAAGTGGTAGCATTCCATACTAGGTGATGTTGGAAACTCAAATAGAGACTTGGAAGTAGTAGATACAGATAGAGAGGCTAAGAACTTACTAATGATACAGGAAGGCCATATGGGATCAAGTCACTGGTCTTCCCGATGGTTGGCTCCTTGGTAAAAGGTGTTGCATCAACAAGTGAAACTTCATAGAGGCACTAGTATTTGAATATATGGGCCTTGGTTTCAACTAATACATAGTTCTAGCTTTCAGTCTATTCAAAGTCATGACAAGTGAGGCCCTAGGAACATGATTTGACTTGGCCAATTTGAGAATACAAATAAAGTAATTGCCATCATAGCATCTTTCATCCCTAGAAGGGCATGTAAAACCCATCTCAAAGAGATTTTACATGTGGAGGGAGGCCTTCCAGCTTGCATGATAAGCTTTCTCCACAATGGTCTAGAAGCCTTAGGAGGTTCTGTAGTGGTATTGGATGGGATCTTGGATCACAATTGTGTTTGAGTAGGTTTCTTGGGATATGATTTCAAATAGTAGTTGTCTAGTAACTTCTTGCGTGTTTGGTCTTGGAATAATTGATGGAGTATGCTATCATCCTATGGGAACTACTACAATTTGTGGGCCATAATGATGTTATTTTTTGTCACATAAAAGACTCAAAATGGCATTGCTTCAATAGATGCCTTACACTACACTAATAATGACACATGGCTTGTATGCTGGTGGATATCCCATAAGCAACACCAGTGTCTCATAAGTGATGCTATCTTAAAAACAACAATCAAACCAAATTTCTCATACCCTCACTTCATCTCTATCTCTTACCTCTCTCTCTCTCTCTCTCTCTCTCTCTCTCTCTCTCTCTCTCTCTCTCTCTCTCTCCTCTTAAGGGTTGCACCTACAAGAAGTCATCCATATACTGTGCATTCACAGTGTGTTAAAAACTACCATTTCTTTACATGCTATAAGGCCACAAAATGATCCCTTTTACTTTACTAAAGTTACATATTTTTTTCAAATTGTACTTTAAAAACCATTTTGTAAATATACTCCTATAAACTTTACTAAATAAAGTACCCTTTATTTTGAAAGTATAGGGTATCTTACATGTTCTATATATAAGATGCACCCCCCAAGTCTCTCTTATCTCACTCTTATACTTCTCGTTTCTCTATCTTTTTATATTAATCACATGAGTCACAGTATAGTAGAAGAAACTATCTTATGCCAATAATTTAAATCCTCACTAGAAAGAAGGCTGGCCCTCTCTCTCTCTCTCTCTCTCTCTCTCTCTCTCTCTCTCTCTCTCAAGTTGGAGAACACGAGTTTGATAACATGTGTCAAGATCAGAATGCAAGTTTGGCAATATAGCACTGCTTGAAAAGTTCACAAGCATGATAACTGAGTGATACATTTACGTTTTTCGAACTATAATTTGTGATATTAAATTTAAAAAATAATGGTTTGTGATGAAATAATATCATATCATACTAGTAGTATATCAAAATGTTAGAGTAGCATGAATTGAGCAATGGTCAAATAGCCAATTGGTACATAAAACCAGGTAGGTTGTGCCACCATAGTCACCATCCTTACTTGGGTACCTACGTCCCCAACTTGAGCAAGCTCTCGGGTAAGTTACTTATGAATGTATGTGTGCATCACATGGGTTCAAAATAAGGTGTTTTTAAAATATGATTTTTATATTTTTTAACATACAAAAGAGTGTAATATAAGGGGGTTATTTACAGATTGAATAGAAAAGGGTTATGTTTTATTCATGAAAAATTCACAGATAAGGATATTTATAAATGAACCTTGAATGCACATGATGTAGAGTATATACATATAGTAACTTCCTCGAGAGCAAGCTCCACTTGCTCACTGGCTCAATGCTTACCCTTTGCCTCTTCTCAAGCAACAATCTCCATATTCCATGTCCCATGAATCTCATGTACATTAAAATGGGATATTAGTATAATGAAGTATTACTTAGAAATTTCATTGAGTCATAAATATATTTGGGTACTTACAAAAGGCTATGTGGAAAGATGCATCATGTATAAGGCTTGATAGCTCTAATTTTTTGCAAACTCTATGTTTGTAGGAATGGGTGGATGGTCATAATTTTTTATATTTTTATAGAAAAAAAGACTAATTTCAATAAAAGTACCCACATTGAAACTGTGATGATGTACTTACAAAAGTAGTATTGCTGCATGAGTTTATAAGATGAATACATGAGGGTAGCAAAGCAAATTCTCATATACAAAATGCTACATGCCTAGAAGTCAATAGATGTGAGTATACATGTGATACATGAGCATCATACATCATAAGAAGAGCAAAGTGTAGAGTGGATTGAGAGAGAAGCTTGTAATTTTCTAGGGGAGGGCATCCACATCTTTTTATCAATATCTACCATATGGTATGGTACAACATGAATTGCCAAAAATGAACCAGTCTATATGAAGCATCGATATAACTATGGACACATTCTTTAGCTCATACTCTCTACCCTGGTTTACTTTTGGCAATTTGTATGTCTTGGGGTTTCCTTAAAGGGATATTTAGTTTATAGTAAATTTTTAAAGCTCAAAACCTTTTTAGGTATTGAGCCAAAAAAATGTGTTATAAACCAATTTACTCTTTAGAAAAATCCTATAGCATATAAAGTGCCAAAAGATTCATTAAATGACCACTTTTTTAAAGGGTGTCTATGCCCCATAGTCCAACCCTAATTTGGCAAGATCCAATTATCTATAAACAATACCTAGCTATCCACCACTCTCGATTAGCCTCATCAGATGAGCAATAAACTCAGCCACATGCTAAAATCTACTATCAAAGGTTCTTCTTCTTGGATAGAAAATGGTACACCAAATCAACAACTTAAAGTACTTTTCCTTGTGTCTCCACTTGCTTTAGCCTTTTGTTGATGTGCAACCTTCTTGCTTGTCCAAACTCTTCTTCAACATATTGCATACTTATTGAGTGTATACATCCTATAAGCCAAATATTAATTTGGGAGGATTCACTCATCTATAAATACAAAAATTCCTAGTACTTAGTTAATACTTCTCTTGTAGGTTCTCAACCATCAAGCTTGTTCCATAATCTATCTAGGCCTTGTTGACTCTAGCCATATCATTACCAATTCCTAGAACATTGTCCACAAGCCACTACTACAATCTATTTCATGCTGCTGGTGTTGAACATCCTATTGCTCCCAAATCAACCTACATTATTGCATCATTCATTCATTCCTTCATTTAAGATTTTCTTTCTTCCTTGTTTATGTTTTTGTGTTTTGCATTATGTGTGTTTATGTTATTGTTTGGGATAACATATTTTAGTTGTGTTCATACACTCTATGTTTTCTTAGCACAAACCCTAGCATAACATCACATCCTCTCCCTTGACTTTCATTTGATGAATTAAGCTTTTAAAAGCCTAACTTTAACAAATGAAAGCATATTATATATTACTTTGTCTATGGTGTAGTAGGAGTGTCATGTCACACAACATTCACATAGCCCTGCCCATCCTAAACTCTTGCTCCAATTGTGTAATGATAAACTTCTTTAACAAGTTATTGTGATCTCTATACTTCCTCACAATGATACAACCAAAGCTAGCATGAGTATTAGATTCATTTATATAAATAAGTTTGATTTATACTTATTTGCATTCTATATAAAATGTGATATATAGGTTGATGATGTTGCACTTCCATTTAAAAAAAACAACCCTTTGTTGCTAAAGATTATAAAGTATCACTCCTCCACTTGTAGACCAAATGCTCATTGTTCCATGATGCAGATAAGAGAAAATTTAATGTAAAGAATGCATTTGAGTAGAACATACAATTTAGTTTATGAACAATGTCCAAAATGGATTATGAACAAAGTCGATAGTAGTAGGGTCCTATCACAATATAAGAATCAAGAAAAGTGAACATCACTTTACATTTGTATAGGGTTAAATCTGGATTGCCAAAAAAGTACTAAGAATGTGTGAAGACCTACTTATATAGTAGTCTTTGTACCCATGTCAAAAAACCATCCCTAGCAAGGGATGGCATGGTGGTAGTCTACAAATTACCCAACATAAATTGTGATTAGTTAAGCACTACAACAAGAATGTCTTCATATAGCGAGATGGAATCTAGAAAATTTTGTTTTCTCATTTTGGTGATTTTTGGATCTTTATTGACCCTCTAAGAGAATGGAAACCCATGATTAAATCGCCTTATTGATTTCAACCCTATCCGAGCGGATGTACGAAACCAAGGTGAGAGAGATGGACAAAGGTAGGTACCCAAGGGTAGCAGTCATGCTCCCTATTCAACTCATTATCGTCAACACAGACTAGTCAACTCTAGTACAACACTCTCATACAAAAAACAAGTAACCTAGATCTAATCATGGTTAAGTGAGTATGACTTAACCTTATTCAACTAAGGTAGACAACTAACCAAGGACTATGAGCTTGACTCTCAACACACCCCCTCAATCTCAAGTGGGGTACTTCACTCCAAGTAGCTCTCTGAAATGCACAAACTTATCTTTACCCAATGACTTCGTAAAGATATGTGAAACTTGGTCTTCTGTCCTCACATGGACCAAATCAATATCACCTACAATCACTTTTTCTCTAATAAAGTGATAGTGTACCTCAATGTGCTTAGTCCTAGCATGATAGATAGGATTATTGGCTAGGAACACACTACTCATGTTGTCACAATAGAGTGTGACAAACCTGACTTACTGCATGCCCAAATCATCAAGAAGCTTCATGAGCCATGCTACCTCACATGCAACTAGTGCAGCACCTCTATAGTCTGCCTCAATACTAAAGAGTGCAAGTGTAGGTTTCTTCTTACTGCTCTAGCTGACTATACTACTACCAAGGGAAAATGCATATCCACTAGTAGATCTCCTATAATAGGCACTTCCTACCTAGTCAGCATTTGTATATCCTGTAAGCTCCAAAGGCTTACCATGCTCATAGAATAGACCATAATTTGATGTAGCCTTTGCATATCTCAAGATCCTCCTCACTGTATCCAAGTGAGGCTTCATAGGCTTCTGCATGAATCGGTTAATCATTCCAACTGAATAGCTAAGATCTGGTCTAGTAATGGTAAGGTAAATCAGGCTACCCACCATTTGTCTATACATAGTGACATTCTCAATCTCATGTCCAACATCTGCAAGTAGCTTAACATTTTGTTCAAATGGAGTGCTCAAAGACTTGCAATCCAACATACCATACTTAGTTAACATGTCTTGTGCATACTGCTTTTGCAACAACCAAGTACCATGAGGTGTAGAGACAACCTCAATCCCAAGGAAATATGTAAGAAGCTGGGAATAACAAATAAGTGTTAATAATGTTGATATTATGCCATGTCACACTGACATTGGTATAAAAGGAGAGAAGATGTAAATTTTCACATCTTTTTGACACATTAATACAATTACAGTCTTTCTCTCCCTTCTTGCTCACAGCTTCTATGGCTTCCCCTTCTTTCTTGTCTTTCTCTCTCTAAATCTAGTCTTTCTCTCTCCTCATCACTCTTATTCTCTCTCTTCCTGTAGTATTTCTCTCTCCTCTGCAGTCTTCTCTCTCCTCTTTCTCTCTCCCTGGTTCTCTCTCTGACAAGTGGTAAGGAGGCTTTCTTTTGGGATGCTCTTGCAGATAGTAGCTTCAACCAGTTAAGGAACTTCTTACTTCGGCTCCTATCTTAGTATGCCCGGATTTCTCCAAAGAGTTTACTATACAGTGTGATGCTAGTGGCCGTGGCATTGGGGCTGTTTTGCTTTAGGAGCATGGAGTAATTGCATTTGAGAGCCATAAGCTTACAGATAAGGAGATGGCCATGAATGTTTATGACTAGGAAATGTTGGCTATCCTGCATGCAATCAAGAAATGGCACCATTACTTATATGGCTGCCGATTCAGAGTACATAGTGATCATCGGGTACTCAAGTATTTCCTTACTCAGTCAAATCTCACTCCAAAGCAACGTCGATGGGTAGCTACATTACAGAATTATGACTTTGACATCACTCATACAAGGGGCAAAGATAACATAGTGGCTGATTCTCTTTCTCGTATGTGGGCCTGCAAAGTGTCAACCATGACAGAACTACATAATGATTGGATTGAAGAACTACAGGAGGCCTATCTTTTAGATGAGGAATTCAGCCAAATCTTTCAGAAATTACATCAAGGTCTTATGGAAGAAAACTTGCATTACTAGCTTAAAAATGGTCTTATTTGGTGGAAAGGCAAGATTGTTATTCCCTCTACGTCTTCTTTTAAGCGGAAAATTATGGAGGAGTTACATTCTTTGCCTTTAGCTGGACACTTGGGAGTTTTCAAGACTTATGACAGGATCAGCAAAAGCTTTTATTGGAAAGGACTGTGGAAAGATGTCAAGGACTTCGTTATGAAGTGTATACCTTGTCAGCAAAATAAGGATAGCACCCATAAGCTAGGAGGTTTGTTACAGCCATTGCCTATTCCTACGCGTAAATGGACTCATATTACTATGGACTTTATCACTGGCTTACCTACTACTAAGAAGGGGTGGAATAGTATTTATGTGGTGGTTGACAGACTAACCAAAGCAGCTCATTTCATCCCAACAAAAATTCAATTTACTGCTTCTCAAGTGGCCAGCCAGTTTATGGAGCATATTTTTAGACTACATGGATTACTGCAGGTGATTGTCCATGATAGGGACTCAAAGTTTATGAGTAACTTCTGGCAGGCGGTATTTACATCTATGGACACTAAGTTGGCTCCATCTACGGCTTATCATCCTCAAACTGATGGACAGAGAGAGAGAGTTAATAAATGGTTGGAGACTTATCTTCACCATTTTTGCTATGATGTCCAGACCTCATGGGATTCTTGGTTATACCTGGCTGAGTTTGCTTACAACAATTCCACTCATGCGAGCATAGGAGTTTCACCCTTTGAGGCTTTGTGTGTTACAAGGTGCCCTTACCTACAGTCATCTTTAATGAAAAGATCAATCCTCATGGGAAGGAGGAGTTGGAAAGAATGCAGACCCTTCTTCAGCAATGCAAGGTGAATCTAAGGAAGGCTCAAGATCAAATGAAGATGTATGCTGATGAGAAGAGGAGGCCTTTAGAGTTTCAAGAAGGAGAGCTGGTTTTGTTGAAGGTGCCCAAATCCAAGTACTCTACGTTAAAAGATGGATCCAGTAATAAGCTTGCCCATAGGTTTTATGGCCCTTACAGGATCCTTAAGCGGATTGGAGATTTGGCATACAAACTAGAGCTTCCCTCTTCTACAAAGATTCATAACGTCTTCCATGTTAGTCAGCTCAAGCCCTATTATGGTGATCTAGTGGATATAGTTGATGAGCTACCACCTATTGATGAAGATGGTCTTGTTCAATACATCCCAGAGGCTGTTATAGGTCAGCATGAAAAGAAGCTTTGATCACGTTCTATTGTGGAATATTTGATCAAACGGAGAGGTTTACCTTCTGAAGAGGCTTCTTGGAGACCTGATTCTATATTGGATGAGTATCCATACTTGAGGGAGACATTGGTTGGCTGAAGCCTATTGCCTATGGAGCTAGTATTGATGCAGACTGGTTCAGGACAACACACTGTTTTAGAACAGTTTTTATCGTACCTAATTTTCAGAATTAAGCTATCTATATGGGCTTAAAGTACTCTTCAAGAGCTTCGTTTAGATATATGGTACTTCTCATTTGGACACTTCTATCAAAAGTTATGGCAGATTTGGTCCAGCAGGGACTGTTTATTCAGCAAGCTGTCTACTTTGTTCTGGGACTATTTGTTGAAGACTTTATGGCTCCATTTGCTTCTGAAGTATTTCAAATCATGTATATAGTTGGGCCTTACTTCCATTCTTCAAATTCAGCTCTTGTAATGGTCATTCTTCATTCATTTCCCAATTGTTAAGTTGTAAAACAGAGTAGTACTCTATTCTATCCATCTCCTTTCTAGTTGTTTCTAGGTTTGTTTTTGAGGACAAAAACTTTTGGGCAGGGATGGGTTGTAAGAAGCTGGGAATAACAAATAAGTGTTAATAATGTTGATATTATGCCATATCACACTGACATCGGTATAAAAGGAGAGAAGATGTAATTTTTCACATCTTTTTGATACATTAATACAATTACAGTCTTTCTCTCCCTTCTTGCTCATAGCTTCTATGGCTTCCCCTTCTTTCTTGTCTTTCTCTCTCTAAATCTAGTCTTTCTCTCTCCTCCTCACTCTTATTCTCTCTCTTCCTGCAATCTTTTTCTCTCCTCTGCAGTCTTCTCTCTCCTGTTTCTCTCTCCGTGGTTCTCTCTTTGACAAAATACTTCAGTTCACCAAAATCTTTGACCTGAAATTCAGCATGTAACATTTCTTTGATCTCTCCAATTCCCAGGACATCATCATCTGCAATGATCGAGTCATCCACATAGATGACTAGTATCACATAACCAGCCCTTCTCTTCTTTGTGAACAGACTATGATCAACCTTACCCATAGTGAAACCAAGTTTCTGTAAGCATGCACTTATCTTAGCATTCCAAGCTCTAGGTGCTTGCTTCAGCCCATACAATGCTTTCTTCAATCTACACACACATGTAGGAAATTCTGGATGTACATAGCCCTCGAGTTGATCCATGTATACTTCCTCAACAAAATCACCATTGAGAAAAGCATTCTTCACATCCATCTGATACATACTCCATCCTCTAGATGCTACTAATGCAATCAATGTTCTCACGGTTGCCATTTTAGCAATGAGGTTGAATGTCTCCTCATAATCAAGACCATATTGTTATGCATACCCTTTTGCCACAAGTCTTGCCTTGTATATTTCCAATGTGCCATCTGATTTGCACTTCACTTTGTATACCCAATTGCAACCAATAGCCATTTTTTCTTTAGGCAAATCAACCAAATCCCAAGTGTCATTTTCAGCCAATGCTGAACATTCATCATCCATTTCCTTACACCAATGATCATCCAAAATAGCTTCAGAAAACTTTGTGGGTTCCTTGAAGCTAGTGACTTTTTCCATATATGCATAGTGCCTTTCTGATCTCCTTCTATCATGCTAGGACTAAGCACATTGATCCTATCCACTGACTCTTTCTGATCTCCTCAACTAAGGTGTAGTATGAGGCTATCCTCTCTCATGAGGTGGTATGTATCTATGTCTCACACTAGGAGTCACAACTGATGGAATACCAAACTCACTATCCAAGCTGTCAGTGCTAGGTGAATCATAACCATAAGTGAGTGGCCTTGTAACATCATCGAGTTTTCCTTTTCCTTTATCCACATTTCTCCCCCTCACTGACATACTCGTGTCAGTGGACAAAGATGTTGAAGTCCTCAATCTACTTGTCCAAGGACTAACTAATGTAGTAGCATCTTTAGAAGGCCCAGAAATTTTTGCACTCTCATTTGTACCTACATGTACACAAGTCTCGTGACAAACATCATCATCATTGATCAAGGTGATCTTATTCTCATGCCATGATTTTAGCTCATCAAATACTACATCTCTTGAGACCAATGTCTCATGAGTAGAAGGATTGTAGCATTTGTACGCTTTTCTATCTTGTGCATACACAATAAAGATGGCATTTTCTACCTTTGGATCAAGCTTCTTCCTCTTTTCATCTAGAACAGGTACATATGCCAAGTATCCAAAAACCTTAAGATGGCTAATTTCTGGCTATATCCCATAAAGCCTCTCATGAGGAGTCACCTCATGTATCCCTACTGTTGGTGTACGATTCATGACATACACAACAATCATTACGGCCTTTGCCCCTCTTCTCATTCAACATGGCTCTATCCCATTCCATGATCACCCTATTTTTCCATTCTTCTACACCATTTTGTTGTGGTGTGTACCTGCATGTCAATTTCATTTTTATCCCATGGGCTGCCAAGAAGTGATTAAAGTATTTAAAAACATGTTCTCTGCCACTATAAGATCTCAAGCATGAGATGTAGCAAGCCAATTCTTTCTCCACATGTTTCTTGAAGTCCTAAAAAGCATCCATGACATCACTCTTGTGCTTCAGCACATACAACCATGTATACCTACTATAGTCATCTATGAATGACACATAGTAACGTGATCCCCTAAGAGATGCATTCTGTGAGGGTCCCCGTATATCAGAATGTAGACATTGTAATGGTCTAGTAGTAGTGCTTTCATGCCTCATAAATGGAAGTCTTGATTACTTACCAAATTGTCATGACTGACATACATGTCCCAATTCCACATGCTTGAACTTAGGGAGTCCAATTACAACTTGCTTATGCTGCATATTCTTTTGCTTTTGAACATTTACATGACTGATCCTTTTATGCCATATCTCAATGTCCCTTATTGCAGCATTGTCATGTGAGTGCATAGTAACATTCAATGCTAGGATTTTCGTATCCAATGTAAACGTCTTGCCATTTCTTTTTCCTTTAGCAATGAGTTTGCATCCTTGACCATACTCTTCAATGTAGCATCCATCTCTATTGAATCTAACTTGTAGATTCTGTTCAGCCATTTGTCCCACAGAAAGCAAGTTTTTGGTTATGGAGGGTACATGTAACACATCATAGAGACTCTTTTTCCTGTCACCATGCCTCATCACCGGAATAGTACCTGTATGCATAATGTCATGTTGCGTATCATCCCCTGTGCAAACATATCCATTAGCACCTTCTACCAATGTGTCAAACCACTCTCCATGAGGAGTCATGTGGTTAGATGCCCCTGAGTCTATATACCATACATTATCTACTTTGCCTTGTGCAGACAACCCTTTCTTCACATGTTGCATAGCAAACAACGTGTCATCCTCTTGCATACCACTAGAAGAAGCAAAATTACCATGTTGCCTCCCTCTTGCTCTTTGATCATTCTACTTCTTGTAGCAATCCTTAGCTACGTGCCCGTACTTGCCACAATAATGAAAATCCTTATTTGCGTTTGATTGTTGTCAGTGACTCATTTGAGGTTGCTGCCAAGTGCCTCTTCCTCTTGCTGAATAACCCCCTCTTCCACGAGCTTTTGAGGCACGTCTATTTGCTTGAGGTTGCCTATTTTTCCATCCATTAGCTTGCTATCCCACGGGCTGCATATGCATTTCTAGCACCTGTTCCTCTAAAGTTTGATATTCCTCTTCCAGCTCTACCCCTTTGATTTGAGTAGAAGGCATTGTCCTTGTTATTTTTAGACCCAGTAGAGCTTGTATTGAGTCCAAGTTTCACTTCTTCATGCAAAAGAAGTGCCACAAGCTCATCAAAGTCAGGCTGCTCTTGACATCCTGATACGGAAGTATCAAACTGCTTATACTCCTCTCCAAGACCATGGAGGGTAGTGGCCACCAAATCATCATCCTAAACTTTAGCTCCAATTGAGCCTCGTTGTTATGCAATGGTTCTTATCTCACTCACATAGTCTTCAATAGACCTTCCATTCCTAGATATATGGCTGAATTTTTGCTTCCGTTGTGTCTTTCCCGCATGAGTGACATGCCCATAATTCTTCATCAATAAGTCCCAAGCAGCTTTTGGGAAAGTACAATTTACAATTTGCATAGATTTTGTGTCTGACACACATAAGGACAGCTACTGCAAGACCTTTCTAGCCTTTTCCAACCATGTGTTGGACGTTTATCCTCTGGTAGCTTAGGCTCATCTTCAATACTTGTAACTAGGTCCCAATAGCATCTTCCAATAAATAAATGATACATCCTGAACTTCCAAAAAACAAAGTTATGGTAGTCCAGATTCTCACCAACTATTTGAGTGATAGTGTCCTTCTCTCCTGTGCTTGCCATTCCAAAGACTTCAGCTTTGCAAAACAAGTTTTAATCTAGAGAGTCAACTTCCCAAAATTCCAATAGGCAATGTAGTTTAATAACCTATAGTGCAACCAATTTTTACTGAATAATTTGCAATAATGACCACTATTGCATTCTTAGCCAGTACATGTCTTTTGTTCAACATATGCAAGTAGCTTAACATTTTGTTCAAATGGAGTGCTCAAAGACTTGCAATCCAACATACTATACTTAGTTAACATGTCTTGTGCATATTGCTTTTGCAACAACCAAGTACCATGAGGTGTAGAGACAACCTTAATCCCAAGGAAATACTTCAGTTCACACAAATCTTTGACCTGAAATTCAGCATGTAACATTTCCTTGATCTCTCCAATTCCCAGGACATCATCATCTGCAATGATGGAGTCATCCACATAGATGACTAGTATCACATAACCAGCCCTTCTCTTCTTTGTGAACAGACTATGATCAGCCTTACCCATAGTGAAGCCAAGTTTCTGTAAGCATGCACTTATCTTAGCATTCCAAGCTCTAGGTGCTTACTTCAGCCCATACAATGCTTTCTTCAATCTACACACACATGTAGGAAATTCTAGATGTACATAGCCCTCGGGTTGATCCATGTATACTTCCTCAACAAAATCACCATTGAGAAAAGCATTCTTCACATCCACTTGATACATACTCCATCCTCTAAATGCTACTAATGCAATCAACGTTCTCACGGTTTCCATTTTAGCAATGAGGTTGAATGTCTCCTCATATTCAAGACCATATTGTTATGCATACCCTTTTGCCACAAGTCTTGCCTTGTATCTTACCAATGTGCCATCTGATTTGCACTTCACTTTGTATATATCCATTTGCAACCAATAGCCATTTTGTCTTTAGGCAAATCAACCAAATCCCAAGTGTCATTTTCAGCCAATGCTGAACATTCATCATCCATTTCCTTACACCAATGATAATCCAAAATAGCTTCAGAAAACTTTGTGGGTTCCTTGAAGCTAGTGACTTTTTCCATATATGCATAGTGCCTTTCTGATCTCTTGTCTATCATGCTAGGACTAAGCACATTGATCCTATCCACTGACTCTTTCTGATCTCCTCAACTAAGGTGTAGTATGAGGCTATACTCTCTCATGAGGTGGTATGTATCTATGTCTCACACTAGGAGTCACAACTGATGGAATACCAAACTCACTATCCAAGCTGTCAGTGCTAGGTGAATCATAACCATAAGTGAGTGGCCTTGTAACATCATCGAGTTTTCCTTTTCCTTTATCCACATTTCTCCCCCTCACTGATATACTCGTGTCAGTGGACAAAGATGTTGAAGTCCTCAATCTACTTGTCCAAGGACTAACTAATGTAGTAGCATCTTTAGAAGGCTAGAAATTTTTGCACTCTCATTTGCACCTGCATGTACACAAGTCTCATGACAAACATCATCATCATTGATCAAGGTGATCTTATTCTCATGCCATGATTTTAGCTCATCAAATACTACATCTCTTGAGACCAATGTCTCATGAGTAGAAGGATTGTAGCATTTGTACGCTTTCCTATCTTGTGCATACCCAATAAAGATGGAATTTTCTACCTTTGGATCAAGCTTCTTCCTCTTTTCATCTAGAACATGTACATATGCCAAGTATCCAAAAACCTTAAGATGGCTAATTTCTGGCTATATCCCATAAAGCCTCTCATGAGCAGTCACCTCATGTATCCTCCCTACTGTTGGTGTACGATTCATGACATACACAACAGTCATTACGGCCTCTGCCCAATATGCCTTTGGTAGGCTCTTCTCATTCAACATGGCTCTATCCCATTCCATGATCACCCTATTTTTCCATTCTTCCACACCATTTTGTTGTGGTGTGTACCTGCATGTCAATTTCCTTTTTATCCCATGGGCTGGCAAGAAGTGATTAAAGTATTTAAAAATATATTCTCTGCCACTATCAGATCTCAAGCATGAGATGTAGCAAGCCAATTCTTTCTCCACATGCTTCTTGAAGTCCTAAAAAGCATCCATGGCATCACTCTTGTGCTTCAGCACATACAACCATGTATACCTACTATAGTCATCTATGAATAACACATAGTAACGTGATCCCCTAAGAGATGCATTCTATGAGGGTCCCCATACATCAGAATGTAGACATTGTAATGGTCTAGTAGTAGTGCTTTCATGCCTCATAAATGGAAGCCTTGATTACTTACCAAATTGTCATGACTGACATACATGTCCCAATTCCACATGCTTGAACGTAGGGAGTCCAATTACAACTTGCTTATGCTGCATATTCTTTTGCTTTTGAACATTTACATGGCTGATCCTTTTATGCCATATCTCAATGTCCCTTATTGCATCATTGTCATGTGAGTGCATAGTAACATTCAATGCTAGGATTTTCGTATCCAATGTAAACGTCTTGCCATTTCTTTTTCCTTTAGCAATGAGTTTGCATCCTTGACCAGACTCTTCAATGTAGCATCCATCTCTATTGAATCTAACTTGTAGATTCTGTTCAGCCATTTGTCCCACAGAAAGCAAGTTTTTGGTTATGGAGGGTACATGTAACACATCATAGAGACTCTTTTTCCTGTCACCATGCCTCATCAAGGGAATAGTACCTGTATGCATAATGTCAGGTTGCATATCATCCCCTGTGCAAACATATCCATTAGCACCTTCTACCAATGTGTCAAACCACTCTCCATGAGGAGTCATGTGGTTAGATGCCCCGGAGTCTATATACCGTACATTATCTACTTTGCCTTGTGCAGACAACCCTTTCTTCACATGTTGCATAGCGAACAACGTGTCATCCTCTTGCATACCACTAGAAGAAGTAAAATTACCATGTTGCCTCCCTCTTGCTCTTTGATCATTCTACTTCTTGTAGCAATCCTTAGCTACGTGCCCGTACTTGCCACAATAATGAAAATCCTTATTTGCGTTTGATTGTTGTCCATGACTCATTTGAGGTTGCTGCCAAGTGCCTCTTCCTCTAGCTGAATAACCCCCTCTTCAACGAGCTTTTGAGGCACCTCTATTTGCTTGAGGTTGCCTATTTTTCCATCCAGTAGCTTGCTATCCCACAGGCTACATATGCATTTCTAGCACCTGTTCCTCTAAAGTTTGATATTCCTCTTCCAGCTCTACCCCTTTGATTTGAGTAGAAGACATTGTCCTTGTTATTTTTAGACCCGGTACAGCTTGTATTGAGTCCAAGTTTCACTTCTTCATGCAAAAGAAGTGCCACAAGCTCATCAAAGTCAGGCTGCTCTTGACATCCTGATACGGAAGTATCAAACTGCTTATACTCCTCTCCAAGACCATGGAGGGTAGTGGCCACCAAATCATCATCCTAAACTTTAGCTCCAATTGAGCCTCGTTGTTCTGCAATGGTTCTTATCTCACTCACATAGTCTTCAATAGACCTTCCATTCCTAGATATATGGCTGAATTTTTGCTTCAGTTGTGTCTTTCTCGCATGAGTGACATGCCCATAATTCTTCATCAATAAGTCCCAAGCAGCTTTTGGGAAAGTACAATTTACAATTTGCATAGATTTTGTGTCTGACACACATAAGGACAGCTACTGCAAGACCTTTCTAGCCTTTTCCAACCATGTCTTGGAGGTTTATCCTCTGGTAGCTTAGGCTCATCTTCAAGACTTGTAACTAGGTCCCAATAGCATCTTCCAATAAATAAATGATACATCCTGAACTTCCAAAAAACAAAGTAATGGTAGTCCAGATTCTCACCAACTATCTGAGTGATAGTGTCCTTCTCTCTTGTGCTTGCCATTCCAAAGTCTTCGGCTTTGCAAAACAAGTTTTAATCTAGAGAGTCAACTTCCCAAAATTCCAATAGGCAATGTAGTTTAATAACCTATAGTGCAATCAATTTTTACTGAATAATTTGCAATAATGACCACTATTGCATTCTTAGCCAGTACATGTCTTTTGTTCAACATATGCAAGTAGCTTAACATTTTGTTCAAATGGAGTGCTCAAAGACTTGCAATCCAACATACTATACTTAGTTAACATGTCTTGTGCATACTGCTTCTGCAACAACCAAGTACCATGAGGTGTAGAGACAGCCTCAATCCCAAGGAAATACTTCAGTTCACGCAAATCTTTGACCTGAAATTCAGCATGTAACATTTCCTTGATCTCTCCAATTCCCAGGACATCATCATCTGCAATGATCGAGTCATCCACATAGATGACCAGTATCACATAACCAGCCCTTCTCTTCTTTGTGAACAAACTATGATCAGCCTTACCCATAGTGAAACCAAGTTTCTGTAAGCATGCACTTATCTTAGCATTCCAAGCTCTAGGTGCTTACTTCAGCCCATACAATGCTTTCTTCAATCTACGCACACATGTAGGAAATTCTAGATGTACATAGCCCTCGGGTTGATCCATGTATACTTCCTCAACAAAATCACCATTGAGAAAAGCATTCTTCACATCCATTTGATACATACTCCATCCTCTAGATGCTACTAATGCAATCAACGTTCTCACGGTTTCCATTTTAGCAATGAGGTTGAATGTCTCCTCATAATCAAGACCATATTGTTATGCATACCTTTTTGCCACAAGTCTTGCCTTGTATCTTTCCAATGTGCCATCTGATTTGCACTTCACTTTGTATATACCCATTTGCAACCAATAGCCATTTTTTCTTTAGGCAAATCGACCAAATCCCAAGTGTCATTTTCAGCCAATGCTGAACATTCATCATCCATTTCCTTACACCAATGATAATCCAAAATAGCTTCAGAAAACTTTGTGGATTCCTTGAAGCTAGTGACTTTTTCCATATATGCATAGCGCCTTTTTGATTTCCTGTCTATCATGCTAGGACTAAGCACATTGATCCTATCCACTGACTCTTTCTGATCTCCTCAACTAAGGTGTAGTATGAGGCTATCCTCTCTCATGAGGTGGTATGTATCTATGTCTCACACTAGGAGTCACAACTGATGGAATACCAAACTCACCATCCAAGCTGTCAGTGCTAGGTGAATCATAACCATAAGTGAGTGGCCTTGTAACATCATCGAGTTTTCCTTTTCCTTTATCCACATTTCTCCCCCTCACTGACATACTCGTGTCAGTGGACAAAGATGTTGAAGTCCTCAATCTACTTGTCCAAGGACTAACTAATGTAGTAGCATCTTTAGAAGGCCCAGAAATTTTTGCACTCTCATTTGTACCTGCATGTACACAAGTCTCGTGACAAACATCATCATCATTGATCAAGGTGATCTTATTCTCATGCCAAGATTTTAGCTCATCAAATACTACATGTCTTGAGACCAATGTCTCATGAGTAGAAGGATTGTAGCATTTGTACGCTTTCCTATCTTGTGCATACCCAATAAAGATGGCATTTTCTACCTTTGGATCAAGCTTCTTCCTCTTTTCATCTAGAACATGTACATATGCCAAGTATCCAAAAACCTTAAGATGGCTAATTTCTGGCTATATCCCATAAAGCCTCTCATGAGGAGTCACCTCATGTATCCTCCCTACTGTTGGTGTACGATTCATGACATACACAACAGTCATTATGGCCTCTGCCCAATATGCCTTTGGTAGGCTCTTCTCATTCAACATGGCTCTATCCCATTCCATGATCACCCTATTTTTTGATTCTTCCACACCATTTTGTTGTGGTGTGTACCTGCATGTCAATTTCCTTTTTATCCCATGGGCTGCCAAGAAGTGATTAAAGTATTTAAAAACATGTTCTCTGCCACTATAAGATCTCAAGCATGAGATATAGCAAGCCAATTCTTTCTCCACATGTTTCTTGAAGTCCTAAAAAGCATCCATGACATCACTCTTGTGCTTCAGCACATACAACCATGTATACCTACTATAGTCATCTATGAATGACACATAGTAAGGTGATCCCCTAAGAGATGCATTCTGTGAGGGTCCCCATACATCAGAATGTAGACATTGTAATGGTCTAGTAGTAGTGCTTTCATGCCTCATAAATGGAAGCCTTGATTACTTCCCAAATTGTCATGACTGACATACATGTCCCAATTCCACATGCTTGAACTTAGGGAGTCCAATTACAACTTGCTTATGCTGCATATTCTTTTGCTTTTGAACATTTACATGACTGATCCTTTTATGCCATATCTCAATGTCCCTTATTGCAGCATTGTCATGTGAGTGCATAGTAACATTCAATGCTAGGATTTTCATATCCAATGTAAACGTCTTGCCATTTCTTTTTCCTTTAGCAATGAGTTTGCATCCTTGACCATACTCTTCAATGTAGCATCCATCTCTATTGAATCTAACTTGTAGATTCTGTTCAACCATTTGTCCCACAGAAAGCAAGTTTTTGGTTATGGAGGGTACATGTAACACATCATAGAGACTCTTTTTCTTGTCACCATGCCTCATCAAGGGAATAGTACCTGTATGCATAATGTCATGTTGCGTATCATCCCCTGTGCAAACATATCCATTAGCACCTTCTACCAATGTGTCAAACCACTCTCCATGAGGAGTCATGTGGTTAGATGCCCTTGAGTCTATATACCATACATTGTCTACTTTGCCTTGTGCAGACAACCCTTTCTTCACATGTTGCATAGCAAACAACGTGTCATCCTCTTGCATACCACTAGAAGAAGCAAAATTACCATGTTGCCTCCCTCTTGCTCTTTGATTATTCTACTTCTTGTAGCAATCCTTAGCTACCTGCCCGTACTTGCCACAATAATGAAAATACTTATTTGCGTTTGATTGTTGTCCATGACTCATTTGAGGTTGCTACCAAGTGCCTCTTCCTCTAGCTGAATAACCCCCTCTTCAACGAGCTTTTGAGGCACCTCTATTTGCTTGAGGTTGCCTATTTTTCCATCCAATAGCTTGCTATCCCACAGGCTGCATATGCATTTCTAGCACCTGTTCCTCTAAAGTTTGATATTCCTCTTCCAGCTCTACCCCTTTGATTTGAGTAGAAGACATTGTCCTTGTTATTTTTAGACCAAGTACAGCTTGTATTGAGTCCAAGTTTCACTTCTTCATGCAAAAGAAGTGCCACAAGCTCATCAAAGTCAGGCTGCTCTTGACATCCTGATACGGAAGTATCAAACTGCTTATACTCCTCTCCAAGACCATGGAGGGTAGTGGCCACCAAATCATCATCCTAAACTTTAGCTCCAATTGAGCCTCGTTGTTCTGCAATGGTTCTTATCTCACTCACATAGTCTTCAATAGACCTTCCATTCCTAGATATATGGCTGAATTTTTGCTTCAGTTGTGTCTTTCCCGCATGAGTGACATGCCCATAATTCTTCATCAATAAGTCCCAAGCATCTTTTGGGAAAGTACAATTTACAATTTGCATAGATTTTGTGTCTGACACACATAAGGACAGCTAATGCAAGACCTTTCTAGCCTTTTCCAACCATGTGTTGGAGGTTTATCCTCTGGTAGCTTAGGCTCATCTTCAAGACTTGTAACTAGGTCCCAATAGCATCTTCCAATAAATAAATGATACATCCTGAAGTTCCAAAAAACAAAGTTATGGTAGTCCAGATTCTCACCAACTATCTGAGTGATAGTGTCCTTCTCTCCTGTGCTTGCCATTCCAAAGTCTTCAGCTTTGCAAAACAAGTTTTAATCTAGAGAGTCAACTTCCCAAAATTCCAATAGGCAATGTAGTTTAATAACCTATAGTGCAACCATTTTTTACTGAATAATGTCTTTTGTTCAACATATTCAAGTAGCTTAACATTTTGTTCAAATGGAGTGCTCAAAGACTTGCAATCCAACATACTATACTTAGTTAACATGTCTTGTGCATACTGCTTTTGCAACAACCAAGTACCATGAGGTGTAGAGACAACCTCAATTCCAAGGAAATACTTCAGTTCACGCAAATCTTTGACCTGAAATTAAGCATGTAACATTTCCTTGATCTCTCCAATTCCCAGGACATCATCATCTGCAATGATCGAGTCATCCACATAGATGACTAGCATCACATAACCAGACCTTCTCTTCTTTGTGAATAGACTATGATTAGCCTTACCCATAGTGAAACCAAGTTTCTGTAAGCATGCACTTATCTTAGCATTCCAAGCTCTAGGTGCTTACTTCAGCCCATACAATGCCTTCTTCAATCTACACACACATGTAGGAAATTCTAGATGTACATAGCCCTCGGGTTAATCCATGTATACTTCCTCAACAAAATCACCATTGAGAAAAGCATTCTTCACATCCATCTGATACATACTCCATCCTCTAGATGCTACTAATGCAATCAACGTTCTCGCGGTTGCCATTTTAGCAATGAGGTTGAATGTCTCCTCATAATCAAGACCATATTGTTATGCATACCCTTTTGCCACAAGTCTTGCCTTGTATCTTTCCAATATGCCATCTGATTTGCACTTCACTTTGTATATACCCATTTGCAACCAATAGCCATTTTGTCTTTAGGCAAATCAACCAAATCCCAAGTGTCATTTTCAGCCAATGGTGAACATTCATCATCCATTTCCTTACACCAATGATCATCCAAAATAGCTTCAGAAAACTTTGTGGGTTCCTTGAAGCTAGTGACTTTTTCCATATATGCATAGTGCCTTTCTGATCTCCTGTCTATCATGCTAGGACTAAGCACATTGATCCTATCCACTGACTCTTTTTTATCTCCTCAAATAAGGTGTAGTATGAGGCTATCCTCTCTCATGAGGTGGTATGTATCTATGTCTCACACTAGGAGTCACAACTGATGGAATACCAAACTCACTATCCAAGCTATCAGTGCTAGGTGAATCATAACCATAAGTGAGTGGCCTTGTAACATCATCGAGTTTTCCTTTTCCTTTATCCACATTTCTCCCCCTCACTGACATACTCGTGTCAGTGGACAAAGATGTTGAAGTCCTCAATCTACTTGTCCAAGGACTAACTAATGTAGAAGCATCTTTAGAAGGCCCAGAAATTATTACACTCTCATTTGTACCTGCATGTACATAAGTCTCGTGACAAACATCATCATCATTGATCAAGGTAATCTTATTCTCATGCCATGATTTTGGCTCATCAAATACTACATCTCTTGAGACCAATGTCTCATGAGTAGAAGGATTGTAGCATTTGTACGCTTTCCTATCTTGTGCATACCCAATAAAGATGGCATTTTCTACCTTTGGATCAAGCTTCTTCCTCTTTTCATCTAGAACATATACATATGCCAAGTATCCAAAAACCTTAAGATGGCTAATTTCTGGCTATATCCCATAAAGCCTCTCATGAGGAGTCACCTCATGTATCCCTACTGTTGGTGTACGATTCATGACATACACAACAGTCATTACGGCCTCTGCCCAATATGCCTTTGGTAGGCTCTTCTCATTCAACATGGCTCTATCCCATTCCATGATCACCCTATTTTTCCATTCTTCCACACCATTTTGTTGTGGTGTGTACCTGCATGTCAATTTCCTTTTTATCCCATGGGCTGCCAAGAAGTGATTAAAGTATTTAAAAATATATTCTCTGCCACTATCAGATCTCAAGCATGAGATGTAGCAAGCCAATTCTTTCTCACATGTTTCTTGAAGTCCTAAAAAGCATCCATGGCATCACTCTTGTGCTTCAGCACATACAACCATGTATACCTACTATAGTCATCTATGAATGACACATAGTAACGTGATCCCCTAAGAGATGCATTCTGTGAGGGTCCCCATACATCAGAATGTAGACATTGTAATGGTCTAGTAGTAGTGCTTTCATGCCTCATAAATGGAAGCCTTGATTACTTCCCAAATTGTCATGACTGACATACATGTCCCAATTCCACATGCTTGACTTAGGGAGTCCAATTACAACTTGCTTATGCTACATATTCTTTTGCTTTTGAACATTTACATGGCTGATCCTTTTATGCCATATCTCAATGTCCCTTATTGCAGCATTGTCATGTGAGTGCATAGTAACATTCAATGCTAGGATTTTCGTATCCAATGTAAACGTCTTGCCATTTCTTTTTCCTTTAGCAATGAGTTTGCATCCTTGACCATACTCTTCAATGTAGCATCCATCTCTATTGAATCTAACTTGTAGATTCTGTTCAGCCATTTGTCCCACAGAAAGCAAGTTTTTGGTTATGGAGGGTACATGTAACACATCATAGAGACTCTTTTTCCTGTCACCATGCCTCATCAAGGGAATAGTACCTGTATGCATAATGTCATGTTGCGTATCATCCCCTGTGCAAACATATCCATTAGCACCTTCTACCAATGTGTCAAACCACTCTCCATGAGGAGTCATGTGGTTAGATGCCCCTGAGTCTATATACCATACATTGTCTACTTTGCCTTGTGCAGACAACCCTTTCTTCACATGTTGCATAGCAAACAACGTGTCATCCTCTTGCATACCACTAGAAGAAGCAAAATTACCATGTTGCCTCCCTCTTGCTCTTTGATCATTCTACTTCTTGTAGCAATCCTTAGCTACATGCCCGTACTTGCCACAATAATGAAAATCCTTATTTGCGTTTGATTGTTGTCCATGACTCATTTGAGGTTGCTGCCAAGTGCCTCTTCCTCTAGCTGAATAACCCCCTCTTCCACGAGCTTTTGAGGCACCTCTATTTGCTTGAGGTTGCCTATTTTTCCATCCAGTAGCTTGCTATCCCACGGGCTGCATATGCATATGCTAGGACTAAGCACATTGATCCTATCCACTGACTCTTTCTGGTCTCCTCAACTAACGTGTAGTATGAGGCTATCCTCTCTCATGAGGTGGTATGTATCTATGTCTCACACTGGGAGTCACAACTGATGGAATACCAAACTCACTATCCAAGCTGTCAGTGCTAGGTGAATCATAACCATAAGTGAGTGGCCTTGTAACATCATCGAGTTTTCCTTTTCCTTTATCCACATTTCTCCCCCTCACTGACATACTCGTGTCAGTGGACAAAGATGTTGAAATCCTCAATCTACTTGTCCAAGGACTAACTAATGTAGTAGCATCTTTAGAAGGCCCAGAAATTTTTACACTCTCATTTGTACCTGCATGTACATAAGTCTTGTGACAAACATCATCATCATTGATCAAGGTGATCTTATTCTCATGCCATGATTTTAGCTCATCAAATACTACATCTCTTGAGACCAATGTCTCATGAGTAGAAGGATTGTAGCATTTGTACGCTTTCCTATCTTGTGCATACTCAATAAAGATGGCATTTTCTACCTTTGGATCAAGCTTCTTCCTCTTTTCATCTAGAACATGTACATATGCCAAGTATCCAAAAACCTTAAGATGGCTAATTTCTGGCTATATCCCATAAAGCCTCCATGAGGAGTCACCTCATGTATCCTCCCTACTGTTGGTGTACGATTCATGACATACACAACAGTCATTACAGCCTCTGCCCAATATGCCTTTGGTAGGCTCTTCTCATTCAACATGGCTCTATCCCATTCCATGATCACCCTATTTTTCCATTCTTCCACACCATTTTGTTGTGGTGTGTACCTGCATGTCAATTTCCTTTTTATCCCATGGGCTGCCAAGAAGTGATTAAAGTATTTAAAAACATATTCTCTGCCACTATCAGATCTCAAGCATGAGATGTAGCAAGCCAATTCTTTCTCCACATGTTTCTTGATGTCCTAAAAAGCATCCATGACATCACTCTTGTGCTTCAGCACATACAACCATGTATACCTACTATAGTCATCTATGAATGACACATAGTAAGGTGATCCCCTAAGAGATGCATTCTGTGAGGGTCCCCATACATCAGAATGTAGACATTGTAATGGTCTAGTAGTAGTGCTTTCATGCCTCATAAATGTAAGCCTTGATTACTTCCCAAATTGTCATGACTGACATACATGTCCCAATTCCACATGCTTGAACTTAGGGAGTCCAATTACAACTTGCTTATGCTGCATATTCTTTTGCTTTTGAACATTTACATGGCTGATCCTTTTATGCCATATCTCAATGTCCCTTATTGCAGCATTGTCATGTGAGTGCATAGTAACATTCAATGCTAGGATTTTCGTATCCAATGTAAACGTCTTGCCATTTCTTTTTCCTTTAGCAATGAGTTTGCATCCTTGACCATACTCTTCAATGTAGCATCCATCTCTATTGAATCTAACTTGTAGATTCTGTTCAGCCATTTGTCCCACAGAAAGCAAGTTTTTGGTTATGGAGGGTACATGTAACACATCATAGAGACTCTTTTTCCTGTCACCATGCCTCATCAAGGGAATAGTACCTGTATGCATAATGTCATGTTGCGTATCATCCCCTGTGCAAACATATCCATTAGCACCTTCTACCAATGTGTCAAACCACTCTCCATGAGGAGTCATGTGGTTAGATGCCCCTGAGTCTATATACCATACATTATCTACTTTGCCTTGTGCAGACAACCCTTTCTTCACATGTTGCATAGCAAACAACGTGTCATCCTCTTGCATACCACTAGAAGAAGCAAAATTACCATGTTGCCTCCCTCTTGCTCTTTGATCATTCTACTTCTTGTAGCAATCCTTAGCTACGTGCCCGTACTTGCCACAATAATGAAAATCCTTATTTGCGTTTGATTGTTGTCCATGAATCATTTGAGGTTGCTGCCAAGTGCCTCTTCCTCTAGCTGAATAACCCCCTCTTCCACGAGCTTTTGAGGAACCTCTATTTGCTTGAGGTTGCCTATTTTTCCATCCAGCAGCTTGCTATCCCACGGGCTGCATATGCATTTTTAGCACCTGTTCCTCTAAAGTTTGATATTCCTCTTCCAGCTCTACCCCTTTGATTTGAGTAGAAGACATTGTCCTTGTTATTTTTAGACCCAGTACAGCTTGTATTGAGTCCAAGTTTCACTTCTTCATGCAAAAGAAGTGCCACAAGCTCATCAAAGTCAGGCTGCTCTTGACATCCTGATACGGAAGTATCAAACTGCTTATACTCCTCTCCAAGACCATGGAGGGTAGTGGCCACCAAATCATCATCCTAAACTTTAGCTCCAATTGAGCCTCGTTGTTCTGCAATGGTTCTTATCTCACTCACATAGTCTTCAATAGACCTTCCATTCCTAGATATATGGCTGAATTTTTGCTTCAGTTGTGTCTTTCCCGCATGAGTGACATGCCCATAATTCTTCATCAATAAGTCCCAAGCATCTTTTGGGAAAGTACAATTTACAATTTGCATAGATTTTGTGTCTGACACACATAAGGACAGCTAATGCAAGACCTTTCTAGCCTTTTCCAACCATGTGTTGGAGGTTTATCCTCTGGTAGATTAGGCTCATCTTCAAGACTTTAACTAGGTCCCAATAGCATCTTCCAATAAATAAATGATACATCCTAAACTTCCAAAAAACAAAGTTATGGTAGTCCAGATTCTCACCAACTATCTGAGTGATAGTGTCCTTCTCTCTTGTGCTTGCCATTCTAAAGTCTTCAGCTTTGCAAAACAAGTTTTAATCTAGAGAGTCAACTTCCCAAAATTCCAATAGGCAATGTAGTTTAATAACCTATAGTGCAACCATTTTTTACTGAATAATGTCTTTTGTTCAACATATTCAAGTAGCTTAACATTTTGTTCAAATGGAGTGCTCAAAGACTTGCAATCCAACATACTATACTTAGTTAACATGTCTTGTGCATACTGCTTTTGCAACAACCAAGTACCATGAGGTGTAGAGACAACCTCAATCCCAAGGAAATACTTCAGTTCACGCAAATCTTTGACTTGAAATTCAGCATGTAACATTTCCTTGATCTCTCCAATTCCCAGGACATCATCATCTGCAATGATCGAGTCATCCACATAGATGACTAGTATCACATAACCAGCCCTTCTCTTCTTTGTGAACAGACTATGATCAGCCTTACCCATAGTGAAACCAAGTTTCTGTAAGCATGCACTTATCTTAGCATTCCAAGCTCTAGGTGCTTACTTCAGCCCATACAATGCTTTCTTCAATCTACACACACATGTAGGAAATTCTAGATGTACATAGCCCTCGGGTTGATCCATGTATACTTCCTCAACAAAATCACCATTGAGAAAAGCATTCTTCACATCCATATGATACATACTCCATCCTCTAGATGCTACTAATGCAATCAACGTTCTCGCGGTTGCCATTTTAGCAATGAGGTTGAATGTCTCCTCATAATCAAGACCATATTGTTATGCATACCCTTTTGCCACAAGTCTTGCCTTGTATCTTTCCAATATGCCATCTGATTTGCACTTCACTTTGTATATACCCATTTGCAACCAATAGCCATTTTGTCTTTAGGCAAATCAACCAAATCCCAAGTGTCATTTTCAGCCAATGCTGAACATTCATCATCCATTTCCTTACACCAATGATAATCCAAAATAGCTTCAGAAAACTTTGTGGGTTCCTTGAAGCTAGTGACTTTTTCCATATATGCATAGTGCCTTTCTGATCTCCTGTCTATCATACTAGGACTAAGCACATTGATCCTATCCACTGACTCTTTTTGATCTCCTCAAATAAGGTGTAGTATGAGGCTATCCTCTCTCATGAGGTGGTATGTATCTATGTCTCACACTAGGAGTCACAACTGATGGAATACCAAACTCACTATCCAAGCTGTCAGTGCTAGGTGAATCATAACCATAAGTGAGTGGCCTTGTAACATCATCGAGTTTTCCTTTTCCTTTATCCACATTTCTCCCCCTCACTGACATACTCGTGTCAGTGGACAAAGATGTTGAAGTCCTCAATCTACTTGTCCAAGGACTAACTAATGTAGTAGCATCTTTAGAAGGCCCAGAAATTTTTGCACTCTCATTTGTACCTGCATGTACATAAGTCTCGTGACAAACATCATCATCATTGATCAAGGTGATCTTATTCTCATGCCATGATTTTAGCTCATCAAATACTACATCTCTTGAGACCAATGTCTCATGAGTAGAAGGATTGTAGCATTTGTACGCTTTCCTATCTTGTGCATACTCAATAAAGATGGCATTTTCTACCTTTGGATCAAGCTTCTTCCTCTTTTCATCTAGAACATGTACATATGCCAAGTATCCAAAAACCTTAAGATGGCTAATTTCTGGCTATATCCCATAAAGCCTCCATGAGGAGTCACCTCATGTATCCTCCCTACTATTGGTGTACGATTCATGACATACACAACAGTCATTACAGCCTCTGCCCAATATGCCTTTGGTAGGCTCTTCTCATTCAACATGGCTCTATCCCATTCCATGATCACCCTATTTTTCCATTCTTCCACACCATTTTGTTGTGGTGTGTACCTGCATGTCAATTTCCTTTTTATCCCATGGGCTGCCAAGAAGTGCTTAAAGTATTTAAAAATATATTCTCTGCCACTATCATATCTCAAGCATGAGATGTAGCAAGCCAATTCTTTCTCCACATGTTTCTTGAAGTCCTAAAAAGCATCCATGGCATCACTCTTGTGCTTCAGCACATACAACCATGTATACCTACTATAGTCATCTATGAATGACACATAGTAACGTGATCCCCTAAGAGATGCATTCTGTGAGGGTCCCCATACATCAGAATGTAGACATTGTAATGGTCTAGTAGTAGTGCTTTCATGCCTCATAAATGGAAGCCTTGATTACTTCCCAAATTGTCATGACTGACATACATGTCCCAATTCCACATGCTTGAACTTAGGGAGTCCAATTACAACTTGCTTATGCTACATATTCTTTTGCTTTTGAACATTTACATGGCTGATCCTTTTATGCCATATCTCAATGTCTCTTATTGCAGCATTGTCATGTGAGTGCATAGTAACATTCAATGCTAGGATTTTCGTATCCAATGTAAACGTCTTGCCATTTCTTTTTCCTTTAGCAATGAGTTTGCATCCTTGACCATACTCTTCAATGTAGCATCCATCTCTATTGAATCTAACTTGTAGATTCTGTTCAGCCATTTGTCCCACAGAAAGCAAGTTTTTGGTTATGGAGGGTACATGTAACACATCATAGAGACTCTTTTTCCTGTCACCATGCCTCATCAAGGGAATAGTACCTGTATGCATAATGTCATGTTGCGTATCATCCCCTGTGCAAACATATCCATTAGCACCTTCTACCAATGTGTCAAACCACTCTCCATGAGGAGTCATGTGGTTAGATGCCCCTGAGTCTATATACCATACATTATCTACTTTGCCTTGTGCAGACAACCCTTTCTTCACATGTTGCATAGCAAACAACGTGTCATCCTCTTGCATACCACTAGAAGAAGCAAAATTACCATGTTGCCTCCCTCTTGCTCTTTGATCATTCTACTTCTTGTAGCAATCCTTAGCTACGTGCCCGTACTTGCCACAATAATGAAAATCCTTATTTGCGTTTGATTGTTGTCCATGACTCATTTGAGGTTGTTGCCAAGTGCCTCTTCCTCTAGCTGAATAACCCCCTCTTCCACGAGCTTTTGTGGCACCTCTATTTGCTTGAGGTTGCCTATTTTTCCATCCAGTAGCTTGCTATCCCACGGGCTGCATATGCATTTCTAGCACCTCTTCCTCTAAAGTTTGATATTCCTCTTCCAGCTCTACCCCTTTGATTTGAGTAGAAGACATTGTCCTTGTTTATCCTCTGGTAGCTTAGGCTCATCTTCAAGACTTGTAACTAGGTCCCAATAGCCTCTTCCAATAAATAAATTATACATCCTAAACTTCCATAAAACAAAGTTATGGTAGTCCAGCTTCTCACCAACTATGTGAGTGGTAGTGTCCTTCTCTTCTGTGTTTGCCATTCCAAAGTCTTCAGCTTTGCAAAACAAGTTTTAATGTAGAGAGTCAATTTCCCAAAATGCCAACAGGCAATGTAGTTTAATAACCTATAGTGCAACCAATTTTTACTGAATAATTTGCAATAATGACCACTATTGCATTCTTAGCCTGTACATGTGTTTTGTTCCCATTTAACTATAGTTACACTGCCTCCAACAACTTTGCATTCCAATTTGATATGATGATTGCAATTCTTGGCAAAGAGTTTACTGCCTCTCTTTTTGCAGCTTGCAACGAGAACATTGTCTATGCATCATACTTGCATTTGCTGCCCATAAATAAGGACCAGGTGCATATTTATGGATAACTAGGGGGATCCTGAAGAAGCTACAACACTTCAGCTTGAGACTGCTCCAACAACTGCACAGAAGCAAGCTCCTCTTCCTTATGATCAAGAGACAAATTCTAAGAAAGCACCAAAGAAATCCTATGCCTCAATTTTGCACAAAACGGATTCAGATCAAATTGTTTCCATTTCTATGGTGGAGGACATGTTGCTGCTCTCTTTATCTCGTCCTTCCTCTATCGACTTGGGGCACACGCGACTTCAAACTTTAGAAACCATCTGAAGGCTGTGATTTAAACATGACACACACACAACTAGAAAGCCCAACATGAATATGATCAAGCTATTTACTGTGGAAGACTCAATTCTTTTACCAATTTCAAGTTGATTCCCCTTCTGTTTGCTCTTTATTGAGTTTGAAGATTTCGACTTAGCTCCAAGTGCTATAGAGGCATTTGAAGTTACATCATTTGATGCAGTAGTGTCTCTGAATACCTACCTATTTTTAAGAGACCAGGCACTCCCCCTCATCTGTATCAAAAACCTTCTGTGAGGAGTCACTGATTTGATTCAAACTGGTTGGAAATTGCTGTAAGATATGACGTCATAGAAGGGATCTTCCTGATTGGGTTGGAGCAACCCCAACAACCAATCCACATGTGATTACTAGCCCCGATCCCTTCTAGAGGGCAGCTTCTTGATGACCTCAGGCTATGTGAACCCTGCCACAGCTGTGAAGTGCTATACAACCAATTGGTTGTGGCTGTACATGCTCCCATCCCGCCATGCCGCCAAACATGCGGTTGATGAAGCTCACGATGCAGACGCCAGCTAGTCGGAGCAACTTGTAGATCTCGGCAAATACCTTCTCAGGATGCTACAGGTACTGCACACTCACCGCGTAGAGGATGGCATCGAAGGATCCATCAACAATCTCAAATCAGAGATTGGGCCCTTCAGCATTGAGATCGTTGGCAAAGAAGGTGAGATGCTATGGCAGTGATGTTGCCTGCCTCCAGTAGTTGAAGGCTTCTCCTCAGATGAACCTTCCGAATACTTCAGCTTTGCCACATAAATGGCACTCACTAAGAATGGCAGCTTGCAAGCAATCTCTCTATGCAAAGAGAAGAGAATCCCCATAGCAGGCTCTTGAGATTCAAAACATTATCACCTGACGCAGGCTCTGATACCATGTACAAAACCAAGGTGAGAGAGATGGACAAAGGTAGGTCCCCAAGGGTAGCAGTCATCCTCCCTGTTCAACTCATTATCTTCAACACACACTAGGCAACTCTAGTACAACACTCTCGTACAAAAAACAAGTAACCTAGATCTAATTATGGTTAAGTCACTATGACTTAACCTTATTCAACTAATGTAGACAACTGACCAAGGACTATGAGCTTGACTCTCAATAGCAAAAACATTGCTGGCTTGCACTAGATTGTGCTCTTTATACAACCTATGGTAGTATGGAGCAACTTGCACATTTAGAGCCATTTCTTGTGAAATAAGATGCATTTAAGAAAATTTGTGCTCATTAAAATGCCCTATTCTAAACCAACCTAAGAAGTTGTAGCATTATTGATCCTCATGTCATCAAGATTTAGCCAATGGTATTGCACTTGCATTTAAGGTAGTGAAGCTCTAGTTCATGTCCATTAAGGCAATATAGGTCAAGTTCCAATTAAGTCACATTTTTATTAAGCTTGAGCTAATGGTATTCATGAAGCTTAATCTCAAAATTGTGCCTAACATCCCTTTCATCATGATGTGGATCAATTAACGGTCCTCACATCTATTAAGCTTGACCCAATCATATTGCATGAGGCTCAATTCCAAAAATTCAGCTTCATGTCCACTACAATAATGTAGCTCTAATTTGTACAATTATAAGGAGCTCTACAAATATATATTTGGAGATTTGACAAATTTTGTAAATTATTGTTTTTACTATGAGCCAAAGAAAAGAAAAGAGCACAATACGCACATGCCAAGACAACAACACACTATAGTTGAGCTAGTTTTGTTGCAAATAAGCACATCAATAGAAAGAATGCAAAGCATGTGTGCCAAAAACTCATTTGTGAGGAAAAGAACTATTCATTAGAGAGAAAATCAAGCATAGCTAGATTGAGAATTTGCACCAATATATCAAAATGGTTACTAAGAACATAAAGCACAACTAGATAAATAAGATTTGCAATTCATAGATCAAGTTATATATCTAAATGGCCAATGCTTATGCAAGTAGAAAAGAAATCTACTGCCAACAAAACTATGAAACAATGTCCAAAGCTAACCATTATTCAATATTGGAGCATGAAAGTTACACTATAATGAACGAATGCAGATTTGTAACCACAAGGCACACAATGTCTTCTAGAAACCCTCATCACATGTAGTGTGGCCATGTTGGTGATTCTCCCTTATATTGTGATGCTTCGAAGCACTCCTACCAAAGAAAGGTAAGGCTTTATCTCATTCTACTTCTAAAGTAGCATCATAGAATAGGATAAAAAATAATGGTGCCTACTAAGTGTATCTTCAATGGATTAGGATAAAATAGTAACATATATGCAAAATGGTTCAAATGATAAAGTTGCATAGAGTGAGTGTGTGTCACAAGTGAACAATATTGAGGTTGACAAACCTACTCACAATGCTTAGAAATCATAAAGGTGATATGTAGGTTTGCAAAGAATTTTTGGAGTACACCTCTATGGGTCTCAAAGGTCCCCTTTGAATAGTTGCACTTGGATCCTCCATCACAACTTTGCACCACTAGACATCCAAGACGAACATGTTGATCCCTTTCAATGAAAAGTACATATCATGAATCGTATGTACACCGAGATACTTTAAACACAAGGAACTTTTAATCATTCCCTATGTAGGAACTTTTATTAAAGGTAGGAAATTATCCAATATTTCCTATATATGTACACATGTATTCCCTATATATAACTAGGGAATCACATTCCCCATATGTTATCATAGAGAATTGTACATTAATATAGATAATTTCCTACATTCTCATGAAATTCCCTATATGAGAGAATACAAAAATGTGATTCCCTACTTGTAATAGTAGGGAATGATAGGTCACTAGAGAGAGTTCCTATGTTCTGTGAGAATTTCCTATATAAGAGAATGTAATAATTTCATTCCCCAATTCTAATAGTAGGGAAATGACATACATATAGAAAGTTGACCATTTTCTCTCAAAATCTCTAAATAAGAGAATATGGGAAATTCAAGATTTCTACTACATATTTAAGATCTAGCTTTGTAGACACAATCTCAAAGTTGGTAACATTGGAATAAATCATATGGAGATAAACTCAAATTTTTAATGAACCCATCCAACCTCCCCTCCTTGCCCCCCCCCCCCCCCCTTTCACTCTTAGTTAACTAGCCATATCTAGAAATATTTATGGACTTATTTTCCCTAGCATTAAATGGTAGAAATAACCACCATATTATAGAAGTGGGAAGACTCGAACTAATAGTCACTCGATCCCTTGCTAATTACATGGGTGATATAATTTATTCATTTAATGCCTATTTGGTGCAAAATTACTTCCTGCATTTCTTCTCATCTTTTTGCAAAAGAAATTCTTAGCTTCATTAATTTTTTGAGTTAAAGGATATTATACTAATAAAGAACTAGAGGAGTTTTTATTGCATACATTGGTCCACTCTATCCAAAAGTAGCTCACTACTTTTTTAACATGTGGTGTCCACACACATGGGGCGCAGATTAAGAAAATGCTTATTCTTTATTTGCACTCTATCTAAAAGTACTTTATGACTTTGTTAGCATCTGGTGTCTACATACATTGGGTATACATTATGAAAATGGTTATTTCTTATTTGGTTTAGTCAAAATGAAATTTGTAGTGCTTGAGGAGTAAGAAGGGTGTATATCTCTTTCTTGGCACTCGTTTTTTTTTTTTTTTGGGGGTGGGGGGGGGGGGGGGGGGGGGGGAGGGGAGTAGTGCACCACACCTTAGAGAATCTTGATACTACTTGTTTATTGTAGCAAAGGCTCAAATTTTCAAAAAGTACACCATTTATGAACACTTAAATCATGCATTTTTGTTAATTATATATTTTATCATGGAGGGTGAAGTCTCCACAACTTGTTTGGGCATTCATATTAGAAGTAGGAGTTTATACTATGGTTAACCCCTAGACATTTTTTCAATGTTCATATTTAAACTAGAACCTATGTGTGAAACTATAGTTTTATTGTATATTTTAGAGAGATTATCCAATTCCTTATTGAAGTGCATTACATTTTCAAGTTGGATAAGTTGTACTAGCAAGGGTGGTTATGCCATACTTCCTTGTTATTCCATACTTATTGCTTATTTTTTATACATTTATAAATATTTAACCACTTTCAATAATAATTTATGAAAAGTTTTGTGGCATACCCTTTAGTAAAAGAGTTATGTCTCTCCTCATCAACCTCATGATTTACTTTTTTCTTTTATATTTAGTTTCTATAGTTCCCTCAAGTCTTGCTTGAAGCATTTAGAGGTAGAAGTGGTTTTGCATTTAGATAGACAAACCTTACAACAGTAAGCCTAATCAAATTGCCAATGTATATATAATCAAATCTAAGGTGTTTTTTCTTATTATATTTTCTCGGTCCAATTTATTGTCTAATTTCAGCAAACTAAGGATATGTTTATGTCTTTGCCATCTATGTATAAGCATAATTATGTGCCAAGAAAGCCTAGAATTTTTACTACTTATATGGTAATGTAGAACCATTATCAACCTTAGTTTTGATGACAAATAGGTAATGTCCAAATAGTGTTATATTACTTTCGTGTTAAGCTAAAGCATGCTAAACTATCATGCTTCTCTATTAGTCAATCTCAATAATTCATAATGCAAATGCAACTAGTCACAAGATAAAAGAAGAGTTGAAGGCGTGATCTAAAAAACTATTTTCCATAAACTAATGAAATGCATGCTTTGAATTGATAATGTACTAACAAGGATACATCACTATGGAGTTAATATTCAAGGCCTTTAATAACTTCATTGGATCATCTAAGCCTATGTTAGGATAACAATTCTTATATAAGATAAAGATAACTCATGCATAGTCAAGTTGTGTAAATTTATGCTAAGAGTAGGCAAACCCATGAAGGATGATATATATATATATATATATACATATATATATACATATATATATATATATATACATATATATATACATATATATATATATATATACATATATATATACATATATATATATACATATATATATATACAGATATATATATATATACATATATAATATATATATATATATATATATACATATATATATATATATACATATATAAATATACATATACATATACATATATATATACACACACACACACACACACATATATATATATATATATATATAGGATTTTTGTATGGCATTAGGATTTGTGCTTATGTTTGAATGTCTTCTTCAATCTTATTACCTATTCTAGAAAGAAAATCAAACCTAACATTGAAGCAATAGTGTTGATTCAATCCTATGTGGGTACCATAGAGAATTTTAAAAACTTTGAGAAAAAGTATTATTTGGTATTCATTCTTGCTTTCACATACAAGCAATTTATCATATATGGATTCTAAATATAATATGTGAATTTATGATACACTATATCTTTCTCTTTGTTTCTTAACTCATCCTCTATGTTCATGAAAAGTAGACTTTTAATCACATTTAATTCCTCTATGTGTGTGTGGGTGTGAGTCTGTGTGTTACCAAATTCCTCTCCCACTTTCAAGGCTCCTTACTAATAGGAGGCTTATTATTAGGCAAGCATCTTTCACATAACCTTACCATGTGCATGATATTTCATATCTATTTCTCTCTCATAGAGGTGACACCTTCTTTTACACAAGCCTACTATGTGCACATTATATACTTGCTCATTGGGAAAAAACTAAGGTGTGAATTAGATCATATATGGTGGCTTTAGTAGGAATAAAATAACCATAGTGTCACTCTAGTAGTTTTGGATATAACCTCGAGCATCACCCTAATATTGGTACTAATGCTAGGTGTCCACTTTACAAATTTGGTCTATTGCAAATGCGTGTCACAATAGTCAAAATAATTACTAGGTGAATCTCTAACTCAGATCTATAACCAATCATTAGCCCTATTGAGGTCCCACACTTTCTCTTTGTGTAGCATAAATGAGCATAGACCCAACTAGAACTTACCACTAGCTCTAATGCTCCCACATTACCTCATTTTCTATATTAAGCACACCACAAATCTCAAGGTAGAAAATACTCTCAATCTCAACCTTCACCTAGGTGCCAAAATCCTTGCACTTATAGATGCATAGATGCATGTCTCGGGAGGAACTTGTGGTGAAGATCAAATATCCTAATGTTTGACACTAACAAAATTGCAACAAGCCAAGAGTATGATAGAGTCTTGGCAGGCTAGGACTCCCATCTTCATGGTAGCGGCTTTTGAGGAATTCGATTAGAGATTGGGGAAACATGCATGAGGAACAAGTCGTAAGCTACAAAGGGAGGGCGATATATTGAGATTGGGGATCTTTCAAGCTTTTGATTACTTTATTGAACTTTTATACTATGGCAAAACCCTTCATACAAGATAGACTATTTCAAGGTGCTCTCTCTGAGACGAGAGGGATGGATCATCCAAAAGGAAATAGACTTACAAGGAGAGGCTAGGGGCTTGAAGGTTCTTTGGTGCAAGGTGGTCTACTTGAAAGTAGATGAGGGAGCACTCTCCTTGAAAAGGTAGGTTGTGCAAATGGGATTTTATGCCTAGCCTCAAGATGGTAGGCATCACCTAGAGTAGTTCAAATATGGCTAAAGGAGAAGGTATAAGCTAGAATTTCACTAGCTATGAGAGGATCTCATTATTCTTAATTGGAACATTAAGAAAGGGGATCAGAACACTTGATGAAAAAGATAGTACTTTAGGTGATTGTCAGGCCATGAATAGGCATGTGAAGAGGCCACATCAGAGGGCACCTATGTGAAGAAGAGGGGGGATGATAAGAATTAACATTGTATAAGAGGAATGACCATTACCAAGCAAACATGGTGTTGAAAAATCAAGGTTAAGGAGAGGATTCTAGTCCATCTATTGCTACTCTAGTGGCTTCATAAGATTGGCATGAAGTTATTAAATATATAGGGATGGTGTCACGGTGTGTGCTCAAGAGGGTGATCTAGCAGGGGGCCATTGACAAACAGGGAGGGTAATAGGATTACATTCAAAATAAAATACTTTGAAGGTCATCTACAAGTTTAGTTGGAGCAAGTGAAAGTGTTTCAAGCCTTGAAATTGTAGCCCCTCCCCTACCCCCTAATTGATTTTGCTGATTGTAGAAATTTTAGGTTTGAATGGGATCACCTGAATGCAAATAAAGGCTTCAGTGTCATCCTCACTCTCAAACCTCCTCCTAAAGGCCACTTGGTAGAGGACATTGTAAACCATGAGGTGCAGGTTCTCTCGTAGCACAAAGCCATGAATGAAGGCCTTGGGCTTATGTGCAAGTCAGCCTATTAGGAGCTATGTCTCATCGTCCACGGTAGGCAGTGATCAGCTGCTGCATGACCTGGCTCATGAAGAGAGGCAGGGTGAGGATCCATCTAGCTCACTGCCAATGGGGGCCATAATCTGTGAATGTGAGGTCCTCACCAGTCTGTCTCGATGAAGGTGCAGTTCTTAGAAGCCCCCCTACTTAGAAGTGTGGGTAAGTTTGGAGACTTGCATGTAAGTTTATGCAGGCATGTTGTGCTACTGATTTTGATTGTGAAAAGGGATGATTTTGATTGTGTTTAAGAAGATGCATAATTTGAAGAGATGTCTTTCCTTAAACACAGCTTGTAAGAATTGACAGAAGAAAATTCTTATACCTTTCTTTTAAACTCAAATTTTGGATTGAATTCCACTTACTGCCGACAAAATTGAGGGATGCAGGAGACAATATAAGAAATAGTTGATTAGATAACAACTCAATTAGGACCAACTAAAGTATTGGCAATGCATAAATCTATGCTTGAATATGTCTTAAATTAGTAATTCTAAGCTATAATCTGACTTAACTGCTGATGCCACATCAAATAAGAGCTAATCATAACATGTATATTAGCACAAGATGGAAATCTAGCTTGGTACAACAACCGTTAGAACAACACTTCTATTAGCATATAGATGCAGACTGATCGAGTTTTAAGACAAAATAGTAAGTTGAGTGCAGTTAGAAGGCTGGTTTAGTACATACAACTATAATTCCAGGATATCTAAGAGCTCACCTAAAATGGCAGGTGTCAACACACCATCTCCCATGACTGCGGATGTACCCAGGAGAGTGATAATCAGGAGAGCAATGTTTTAGCATATTTACTTCTCTCAAGATATTCTTTGATGCTTGCTCCTCTCTTGGAATCACAATTTGGGATTCTCAGTTTGTATCCTGAAAATCCTTCATCTTCCACTTGTGCATTCTATAGACTACTAATCTTTGAATGATGGTAGATGAGTGAATATAATGCAAATATTCCACCTGTTCCACATCAGCACACTCAAGTCCTTGATGAGACTCTGACTCGAACACAATATTAGTGAGTTTGGGAATCTCCCAATTCCCATTTTTTGAATACTAAAAAGGTGGCACCTGGATAGCATGCCCATAAGTTTCTCAAAACCATATGATGTGACCTATCATTGGAAAGCACTTGAAAAATGGAATCTGTTGAGCTATAGAGCGCTCGATTTGGAGTTATAGTGTTCAAGTTATGACAAATCCAAAGATTTGACCACGTGTCCCAAACTTATGGGAAATTCCCATATTCCCCAATATGGGGATAGAGAGAGTAGAATTATATTGTTGTTCTCTATACTATCTTCACCTTGGTGCTAGACTATAGCATCAAATGATGAGAGCCCAACTAGTTAAATGAATTTTTCAAATCTTTTCCATAGTGGATGACAAGAAATGACTATTGTGAACAAAGTTTTGTGCACAATATTCTCTTGCTTGAATGAGTGGCTTGCTACTTGGCCTCAATGTTCAAGGTTGCTACTGCCTTGAAGGGAATTATAAGTTGCCCCCCCTCAAAGTGTTAACACCTATTCTCTAGAGCTGACATGCTTGTATGCATTTCCTGAAAGGAACCCTATCTAGATCAATTAGTGTTTCTAACATTTCAACGCATGGCATTATTGATTGTGGAAAGATTACCGATTTTACTACATGAACTGCAATAGAATCAATACATGCATAGATCATACTAACATAGCTACACACATCACCCTTAGGTACCTTAAGGCACTATATCCTACTTGTGTGTGTTTGTGTGCATGTGTACATGCATTTTATGTGTGTATTTGCATTTTATATACATGCTCAAATAACTTTAAAAACTCATTGCCATTGAGCTGAAGTTGAGAGGCCAAGTAACCCATAACAAAACTTGAAAACAACAAAGTATACCATTTCCATTGTCGTTCACCTTGAGCACAATGAAGACATGCTTGATCAAAGGTAGGAGAATGAGTGTGTAGATAATCAATGGTAGTGCTGCAAGCACATCCTCTCTGTCTAGAGGAGTGGAATCTAGGAATGTGCTACTATAGACATACAAAGGGGAGGTACCCACATCCCCATAAATAACACCAATGCTTTGAAAGGCCAACTTGAGTATGTCTGTTATTGAAAGGGCATGCATTTTTTAATAAATCATGATAAAGAACAAAATTGTGAGTTGCATAATATATGTAAGTGGTGGAAGAACAAGCTCATACTATGTTTTGATATATGTCACAGCCCCCTAATCTGGCAAGGTTAGTGAAATAAAAGAGCTAGTTGGACAGTTAGTGATGAAATTACAAAACCAACTCTTGATAAGTCAATTGCACATAAAGATAAAGAAGTAATTTCCAATTGCAAATCTATGGTGGTGTTCAATACCAAACTACTCATATTATGTTGAAAATGTGCAGCTGACGCCTCTTAGGCAGTGTTGCAAGTATCTAGATGGTTGGTCATTAGACTCATCATGATATAATTAATTTGAGTAGTTTGTGCCTAGATGGATGATGATGAGAATAATCATATGAAGTTGATTAAAATGCATTTAGCTAGATGGATCAAATCATGTACTATGGATTGTGCTGAGATATAAGCTGTTGTAAGCTATGGGGGTTTACCTTGGCAAGAGGATGATGAATATCCAATGAGCCATAGGTGCTAGGGACAAGGTTGGCTTCGATAGAAACAACAATAGTCCATAAATGTCCAATGATGTTGGGTATGCAATCAAGTGTGGAGAAAATGCAGAGTTTGTTGACTAGATGATGACATCAACACTCCGAGATGGTGTAGCAGCTAGGCAAACAATAGCACAACCTACATGCTCTTAAAACACAGTTCTAACAGTAGATGAAAACCTCTAAACTACCTTGTCACAAGACATATTTCTAAGACTTGGTGGAACTATGACATACACGAATTATGAGACTTGGAATGGCTGTAAGACAATGCTGTCCCATGTAAGAGTTTATGGTCATATGGTATATGCTTTAATGCAATAGCCACTTTGAAAAGCTACAAGATATACGTGTCAAATGCACTTTCATTGGATATAATGCAAAAATAAAGGGTAATGTTTCTACCAACCCTCTATGAAAAGATATTTGTGAGTAGATATGTCATCTTTGCTGAAAATGTAGGTCAGCCCTTTATGAACTATAAAACACAGCCAGTTGTGACTGCCATGGACATGTTTGATAGTTTGTTACCTTTGTGTCAGCAAGGAGCACCTAATTTAGTAGCATTTACATGTTGACTAGGAGCCTAATTTTCAACCCATTGATCAAGGCACTACCAAGGATTTAGTCACTAACAAGAAGGCTACTATGTGGGAGGCAAACACACTCCCTAGATAGTTGTTGGATACATTATGGGATACCAAACAGTTGGCTGCTCCACTTCTTGATAGAACTAGGGAAGTTGCTTGCCATGCATACTTTGTTGCGTAGGCAATTGTAGCTACTACTTGTAATGAAGAACCTCTCCTTGGAAGACGACTCTTAGAGTGAGCATTGAGTGGCATCTATGTAGTTTGGAGTTAGACTCCACTGATTAGAATGGTAGATGGCAGTCATGTGACTCTCCTTGTAGGCGCAATGTAAAACACAAATTTGATGGTAGCTCTTGATAGTTATTATACTAATTTTCTATTTCTAGTTGCAAATTTGCTATATAATTTCCTACTTAGAAATTCATATAAGTAGGAATATGTAAAATAAGGAAAATGTAATATTTTGAAGTTAAATAAAAATTAGAATCACATAAGAAATTTCTTATACAGGATAATTACCATATTTAGGAAAATTTCCCTATGTAGGGAAACATAGGAAAATTTTCCTACATTGGAAAGAAAAAAAAAAGGGAATTCCCTATAAATTCATTAAAATTATACATAAGTAGAGAAAGTAAGTAATAGGGAAAATGAAACATTTCCTAGTTAGAAAAACTAGGGAATTGCATATGGAATTCCCATAGGTAAAATTCCCTATGGATAGGGGATTTTTCCTATGTAGGAAATTTTCTATGTGATTCCCTAGTTTCTCTAACTAGGAAATGTTCCATTCTTCCTATTATTTACTTTCCCTACTTATGTGTATTCTTAACTAGAAAATTGATAGGGAATTTTCTTTTTTTTTTCTATGTAGGAAACAATTAAAAGTTCCTCGTGTAAAAGGATCATCTCCATATTTTATTTCGTCATATCAACCTGCATTAATAAATAAATTACAAAATATTCAATTAATATAATTTATTTTTAGATGAGTGAAGAATGATATTTAAAAATATATATTTATATGATTATAATTTTTTAAAAATACCATGTATAAATAAAAAATAAATCTCTAGAAAGTTACCCTTTGAATGTCACTCAAAATATCAATTTCAATGATTGGATTTGAAATATCCTTACATTCCTAATCCAAATAAAATAACCAAATAAGATTATTCTTCTGATGTAAAACTTATAAAAATACAAAATTCATGCATAATACCTTTAATCTATTTTCTTTAATATTGTTACCTCCTTTTTCGGCTTGTTTGTTGCAAATGATTCATCATTTTCTTATTTGGTTAAAATAAACATATAGATAATTAAATGCTAAATTATATTTAGAATTTTACTAAATTATATAAATATTATCATCATATAAATATTAATATTTACCTTTCACTTTCTCAAACTTTTTCGGCATTACTTCATAAATTTTCTCATCTACATAAACTTTTATTTGAAAATAAACTTAGGAATCAATTTAAAAAGATATAACTACAAGATCAAAACAAAACATATACCTCATCTTTGGTTGGGTTGTTGATGTTTTATTGTATGGTTTCTTTAGAATATAATCTTTTTGTTAAACCATGTAACAACAACTTTGAAAAGCTTGCATAGCTTTCCACATCAAGATCCTCATCTTCATTTTTAACATCCTTTAGTAATAATATATTTTAACAAAGTAAATAATAAATAAAATATTAAGAATACAAATATATATTCAAAATAAATTTTAACATAGATATCAAAACTTGATTTGCTGTATAGTCTTAAAATTCTTAAAAGCTTTCTTCTCCTTCAACAAACATATTCATCTAATTAGACAAATAAGTATTCATATATATATATATGTATATATATATATATATGTATATATATATATACATAAAGAAAATATAAAAAATCTAAATAAAATCATTACGTGTAATGATAATTAATATGTCTCTTTATCTTCATGCAGACCTTCAAAGGTTTTCTCTTCTCCAATAATAGGCTAAGATAATGCCACACATAGATATTAAATGCATGAAATGCCATAAAAGCATAAAAATCATGCATCATAAAATAAATACTCAATTTCATAGGATATATTTTTCAAAGCTCCATAAATTGGAATGTCATCCATAGTCAAGATGTATACATCTAGCTTTTGAGAGTCAGCAACAAGAGCATATACTTCACACTACCATCAAAAGGTATATATATGGGTATGGAAAAAGAGGAACTAACAAGATAATCATAAAACCAAACATATAGATCATATTATCTTACTCATGATACTATTGTATTTGAAATCACATATTTAGGCATAGGTTCAATCTTATCCAAAATTTTCACTCCAAGAAAGGTTGTGAACTCTTTCTATATGCCAAAAAATTAATGTATTCACTAACTAAAAATCTTCATCTCAAATATTAGGAAAGTTAATAAGGAAAAAATTGATTAACTTACCTTCTTTATAAGGCTATTTCTCCTCAAATACTTCCTCTCATCTTGTCTTATACTTTTCCACCAGTCAATCACTCTCTCTCCTCAAGTACTCACATCTATGAGACTTCAATGGTAAAATTTCATGGTGATTTTGAGATATTATTAATTCAATATGTTCTTTTTCAACCTTTGTGTAGAGTAGATCATTTGACTTTGAGGAGTCAAACCATCTTCGCACCCATGGATTTTCAAGCATGACTTCATGTTGGCTTTTAAAGCATTTAGCCAAGAGTTTTTTCCCATAAAATCTATCATTTTCTCTCTTTTCTAAGGTGGGTGGTTGAAAGATTTGATCATATGACGGTAGGCGGATTATATGTGATGAAACTTAAGATATCAAATATCCCTAATTAGATAGTTGTTTATGATAATTGATAATTATCTAACTAAACAAGGGACCTATTTCTAAACTTGATGAAACATCAAGAAAAGTTACCTCATTATCTTTCTTTCGCGCATTCTCTATTGTACCATCTTTACTAATATTTACTTCTATATTTGCATACAATTAATCAAATTTTATACTGATAATGAGATGATAATTTTTTTTAGAAAGCAAAGAAACAAATAAAAAATGATAAATTTGATTGACTCATCTTTTGTTAAATACTTAGATTACAAAAAAACATTAATTTAAAAAATTTGTACCTTTCACCTCCTTCATTATAGAGTCCACAAAACTAAGCAATATGGGATTTTCACTCATCATCTTTGTAAGAGTTGACATTTGATATCTACGTAAATGTGGTGACTATGAGTAAATGTAATATTAATTCTGTTGAAAAAACATTAGATAACATGAAAAAAACCTTAATAAACATACCGTCATAAGATTGTTGAGTCATATTCGAGTGAACACCACATAATAGGTATGTAACTTTTTTATTTTATTGATTATCATTGTTTCTCTTTTGATTACATGACATCGCTTTTGTGTGGATACACACAACCACCAATCTTTCAATTCTAGCTCCTCTTCTCTCACCTTCCAAATATTTTCTTGAAAGTGGACCTTAGTCAACCATCCCACTTTAACTTGATTCATTTTATAATTATTTGACCTTATAATTGCATATTTTAAGTCATTTGTCCCACACAGTGCTAATAAATCATCCTTCATATAAATTATTTCATTCTCCTCTAGCCAAGGAGGAATGCAACCAATGCAACCTATCTTTGTTAAGCGTGACTTTAGTCTCAAATCCTTTGTCTCATATGTAATAATAGAATTTCCATGTCAAAGTGGGATAAATGTATGTAATAATGACTATATTGGTTTAATATAGTCCCATAAAAATGGCACAAAACTATTTTGCAAGTGAGTCATGCCTGTAGTGGTATTCACAATCAAACTTTCATGGCCCCTTTCAATCATAATACATTGTCTACAGTAATGTGCATCAAAGAAAAGCCTCTGGCAAGACATTCCAATGAGAAAAGTGATGATATGCATGCTTTCCAATTGCCAACATTCATATCAACAATGGTATCTTCATCACATCTTAAGTTTCTCCCTTTAGAAACACTTTTTTACGTTCTATTACTCGTTCCACCTCTAAGTTGAAAGTCTGATGAACGTATCTCCTTTCATCACTAGTTGAATTCTTGTATCTCAATCTTTTCCCTTCTATTCTTATTCCCTTTGTTACTATTGCCATTTTGTATGCACAATCATTAGCTTTCATAGAAAACTTCCATAACTCTTTTGCTCTATCAACACATTATACATGCATGAGACCTAATGCATGCCATTTTGGGCACATCATATCTATCAAGATCCACTAAGTATCCATTAGGTGGCAATAGAGATTTGTGAAATTGTCTTGTCATCCTCTGATGTGGTATAAGTTTATCAAGATGGTCTTTTATTATATGAATGAGTACCCATGTAAAGAAACTGCAACTTCATAATTTCCATAAGAAATCTCATTGTCTTTGTCGTTTGTTTTGATATTAACATATGTTGAGACCATTCGTTCATATGTATAGCATCAAAAAGCATCATGGCTACCATGACAAAGAATATCATCCAAGAACTCTCCAAAACTTATAATTGATATTAAAAAAGATACATTATTAAATTGAAATGCAAATACCATAAATACATAAACAAAAGGAAACCTGAGAAGAGTTTATACATGCAACATGCTCCAATGGAGCTGAGTTGGATCCTAAGAGTTCTTCAGACCTTACTCTCCAAGAACCAGGCAATTCTCTCAAAGTATCTACATCTTCTCTAGACCAATCATGATCACGAGTGTAGTTATAAAAATCTTGAGTAATGTCTATGAGTATGAATCCCAAGTCATAAAAGACCTTTGGAATACCTTCAACCTCACACAATACATATTGCAAACACCATTGTATCCACTTTTGATTTTCTTCGGCCTTTTAGCTTTCATAGTATCTACTAGGATACCTTGGCCATCGATCATATTGTATAATTTATATAGTTACTTTTGTAACATGATATGTTGCCTCATCAATTTGTGTTTTCACTCTATTATCCATAGTCCTTGTTAGAGCACACATATACTTTGAGAATAAATTTAGAGCCAAAATATGCATGCAGTCATATACAAGATCCAATGTATAATCTCCACAAGCATGATATGCTAGAAAGTATTGCTTCTTTTAAAAGTTCATTCCTATCTACTTGAGTAAGGGCTTTCTCTACTATAATCAAAGTAGTAAACATTTCATCACTTGAATTTTTTATTGGTCTATGATTCATTTGACACCTATTTTGATCATATAAGTAACGTCTCGATACCTCACTTTCCAAGGTATCTATCACTTTGTATCTATGACAAAAAGATTGACCACCCTATTTAAAAGATCGAATCTTGCACTGAGCTGGATGGTCACCAGTTACCATCATTAGCATGGCATGTGTCGATGAATCTTCTACTGAGAGAATTTCTATATTCAGTAATGTGTGTGATTGGATAATTGAGATCTACTTTAAATCCATCAACAAACATACTTTCCAACTCATCAATCAATGGTTGCATGAAGACATGAAAAAGCTTGCTAGAGCTCCCAAGCACCTTTTTACAGTTAAATGGAATAAATAAAACTGATATACCTCTAATAAAAAAGTTATTTCCAACATTGAGGTCCTTGATCTCAACAACTCCACAATTCTTCTAGGTTGTCTTTGAGGCCTGAAACCCATCCCAGTGTAATAATAAGGCAAAATTTTGTAAATCACCCTATTCATCAAAACCAAAAAAATATGCATTTTAGTAATCTATATCAAAGACTATTCATGGAATTTCTTAAAAATTGCATTGCAATAAAAGTGTATCTTGTAGAGCCTTTTGTCCTTGTGTATGTGAGTTGAACATGATTTGCAAATAAACTTGTAGGTTTTCTCTATCCCATTCCAACCATCTGCAAGTGCCGTGACGGCCTTTGGGAAGGAAGCCATGCTTTATATGCTTGCTTCCAATGCATATTATTTACATATCACTAGAAGCTCAATGTATGATTCTAGATCCTAGAAATCTTTTACACTCTTGCACTTCATGCCATCCCAAAACTCATTTATCTGTGAAGTATCAATTACATTATCCTGTGTTAACCTTTTTTTTAAATTCTCCACATTTCCAATCATTCATGACATAGGGTTCTACTTTTGGTTAGTAATTGCAATTGTTTGGTAATTGAGATATAAGCAAAAGAAAGCATATCTTTCCTAATTAGTGAAAAGTTGGAACACTTTTCACAGAATTGTGGACAATCATGCTTTAACTTCTTCCTTCCCATGGTATTGAAGTTGCATTGATATTCAAGAGTGTCTCGAGTATAGTTATCTTCCTTGCTTGGTTGGTATAGCAATGGTGCATGAGAAGAACTTTCACATGCTTGACATATTTTGTATTATTGAGAGTTAATCATACCAAGTGGTGTTAACATGACATTGAGTTGCTCCCAACAAGTAGGGATACTTATAGCACCTAAGCCTCCATCCAATGTGTTAGGTAGTTGCACTAGTAGTTTGCCTAAGCTTGGAGTGAATATATTGTTTGTACAAGGTTGAGAAGACTTTCTCCCAACAATATCACTGAATAAAATCTGAAGCATCTTGTCTTGAAACTCAACTAAAGCTTGATATTCATCCTAGAGTGCTTGCAATTGATTAGTCTTTTGAATGGTTTTATCAAACAAATATGGCTCAATATCATCCATCTAAACCTCATCATCTTCACCTTCATCCAAGCTATCAATCTCATGTGAGAGCTCATTATGGTTTCGTTATCCAACTCAATGTCACACCCTTCTAGAATGTTGTCCAATGATAAATTGTGATGGTCATGTAGACCTAGATGGGCTGTAAGACTCTAGAATCTCTCCTCAATTTTCTAGTGTCATGCATAAGTTTAAGGAGGAACCAAACTTCCACCACCACAATATGTTTTGCATCTATACCATACACGTCTATGTCTAGACAATGATTGAGATAATACATGTCTTCTAACAAGGTTGTCGTCACTCATAGTAGCATTCTCTCTCACAGAGTTTTGACCAATTTCATAAGCCATAACTGATGGATGCATATTGCCATTCATATCTTGATGACTATGTGCATAATAAGTTTGTCCTAGAACAACTTGATAGCCAAGAGATAAATGTCTACACTTTTAATTGCACTAACATTGCATGATATGATTCATTATAACTACCTAAAATATAGAAATTTATCAAAGCTAATCAGTCCATATATTTAAACCTTATGTTAGAGGAAGCAACTTGGTAACATAACGAAAGCATCTTCATGAATACTTATATAAAAAAGACTGACACAATAGTTAATCATTATTGTTGCTACATAAATATAATTCATCTCAATACTGGAGACCCAAAACCAAATTTGCATATTAGATGGTTTGAGATGCCAAACCAATCACAAAAATTAAGGCCATGTCCTTACGACATAGTAGTCCATCACAACAGTTATCCCTTTTGAGTGTGGTTTAACTCCTTGTATGATGATAGTATAATTTCTATCGTACTATTCTTTCAAAGCTTCAAATCATTATTGTAATCCTAGGTGTTTCTACACTTTCAAAATGCAAGAAGCTATACAAATATACAAATATTCAATAGTGACATACACGTCGATCTAGTAGCTACATATGAACAAAAGTTATTCCAAGTTTACTATCTACATCAAAAAAAGTAATTTGGATACTTAGAGACAATAATCCAAACTTAGAAAGGAAGGTCGTGTCCCTAGGACTTAATAGTCCATCACAATAGTTATCCCTTCTGAGTGTGACTTAACATCTCTTTGTATGGTGATCAATTAATATTTCTTGTACGATTGAAGCTTATCAATAGAAAGACATGCATTACTTAAAAAAGGGCAACTAAATACTATGTTTCTTGTACGATTGTAACTTTAACTACCAAGCATTAGGTATTTCTTTTAAACAAGCTTAATGACTTTAACTCAATGACTCTTGTTACTTCTCCTGGGGAAGTTCACCTATAGGAAATCATCTATATAACATGTGTTTAAATTATATTAAGAAATACCATTTCTTTGCATGCTATAAGGCCTTAAAATGACCCCTTTTACTTTATTAAACTTACACATTTTTTCAAATTATAATTTGAAAACTCCTTTTGTCAATATAATCCAATAAATTTAACTAAATGTAATACCCTTTCTTTTGAACTCACGGGATGTCTTACATATTCTATAAGGTGGAATCCCCGGTACTTCTCATGATACCTATAGTGTACACACAACTAAATACTATGTTTTTTGGTACATAGAGAGAGAGAGAGAGAGAGAGAGAGAGAGAGAGAGAGAGAGAGAGAGAGAGAGAGAGAGAGAGAGAGAGAGAGAGATGTGTGTGTGTGTGTGAAAGAGTAAATTTAAGTACCAAATAGTAGTTGTTTAAGATCTACATCAAGAAAAGTTTTTTTTTGTACTTAGAGATACTAATCCAAACACAAAAAGGAAAGTTGTGTCCCTAGGACCTAATAGCCCATCGCAATAGCTATCCCTTTGAGTGTGGCTTAATATCTCGAAAATTCAATAGTGACATGTATGTCGATCTAGTAGTAGCTACATATTAATAAAAATTATTCCAAGTTTAAGATCTACATCAATAAACATAATTTCGATACTTATAGACAATAATCCAAACCCAAAAAGGAAGGTTGTGTCCCTAGGACTTATTATTCCGTCACAACAGTTATTCCCTTTTGAGTATGGCTTAACACAATCATTTATTATCATCACAACTTGGCATGCCACAACTTTTTGTAGTTTAATATATTTCTTTGGAGGTTAGTTATCCATAAACACTATATTAGAAAATTTGGGAAGCTCCCAAGTTGCACTCTCAAATTAGGAATAAAGATTTGACCATGTGGCTAAATCTTAATCCCTTTTTTGAAAATGGAACTTGGTACTATCATCTATATAGTATCTAGAAAAAGTTTCACCTTCAAGGAAGGAGGCAACAATTTGACTATGTGACCAAACCATCCTACAATTTCCCAAAGTATATGACAATTCCCAAAGATCACACACACACACACACCACACATTGTGTGTGTGTGTGTGTGTGTGTGAATTCTCAAGGTATGTTGTAGGACCCAATCACTACATTGAAATGCTATCCTTATAATCCTTTGTGACTCTTAGAAGTATTGATACAACTTCAATACTAGATATGGTGCAATCTTGGATTAAACTAGAGGGGAAATTATAACTAGATATTGATTACAACCTCAATACTAGGAATTTCTTAGAAGTATTGAATGTAGAGAAAGATAGGGACTATATTGCAAGAACCTTAGGAACTATCCAAGGGATTTAACTAGAAGGGAAATTATAAGGTGTTCCCTAAGGAAAATGGATGCTATATTAGGATTAAGTAGGAATAGCATGACCTTACAACATTAGCAAAATATTCCATATATCATGAAAGCAACTAACCCTAGTTTGAGGATGAGATTTCCACAAGAAGCTTGTATTGTAAACATTCCCATGGGCTACAAAAACTAGTAGAGTTGACATATTTAAGACCAAGTATTATCTCCCTCTTTTACAACTTACAATGTTGTGAGGATCAATAAGATTGAACATCACCCTTCCACAGCACAAAGAGAACAACAAACCCTGGCCAAGAGAGGCTACAAATAGCTTGATGGCCATGAAAACCTACAAGAAAACCTTCTTCTTCACCAAGAACCATGCCTCAAAACACACAAGAAATAGATAGATGAAAACCATCCTTGCCCTCTTTCTCTTCCTCATTCTCCATGAGATCTTGCAAAGAAGCTTAAGAGAGAAAGAAACAAGAATGAGAAATGAGAGTTATGCCAAATGCAGGAGAGAGGACAATGAATTGTGAAAGGAGAAGATAAAGGAAGAGAGAGGGTGTAATACCCTTAACCTCCCACCTCCTCAAATCTCACGGCTCCAATCACCTCCTTTTCCTTTCTTGAATTATAAAATTGAGTTTGCATACATAGACTAAGGTCTTAGAGACCCCTCATTTTTGAAATGGGACAAAGGTGTTTGGCCTTTCCTTTCCTTTCAATATTTTAATGAGCCTTGGACTCATATGTTTACATTACTTCATACATTAGTTTTTACAAAAGGGTACAAAACTAAAATGCATTTTTACAAAAGATGTTTCTAGGTTGAGCACATTTTGGTGCCTATATTTGCACTGATTTCCTAGTTATCATTTCCTCCTCCGGTCAAGTGTGAAGTGTCCCTGCAAACAAATTTGAAGAAGAACCATGATTAGTTCTAATAAAAATCTTCATCTTCATCTTCATTCTTTATTTTTTTCTTAAATATTAAAATTTCCATGGGAGAGGATAAAGTAAAAATGACACAATAGAAAAAAAAACACAACTAGGACAAGGAGCCTAGGTTTACAAGCATACCACAAAAAAATTCACTTAGCACACAAAAGATAGGGCGCTTAAAACAACTTGCATACAAAAATAGCAACACACTCAACCATGGATTGAATGACAACCACATCATGAAGCTCATTAAAGCCTGAAAAAGATATAACCATAGTGCATACCCTCACAAAAGCTATTGCAATGAAGTTCTCCACCAGTGAAAATGTGTTTCAGAAAAGGAAAGGAAAATTGGTTTTATTGAAATTAAAACAAAAAGAAATAGAAAAGACACTTATGTATTTTGAGGAAAGGTAATCTTGATGAAAAGAAGGAGTATACTCCCTCATGTGTTTCATGAAAGAAGAAAAGTATAGTGTCTTCATGATTAACTTTTCTTTTTAAAATGTTTTCTATTTTCCTGGATCTATCGATGCCACATGTATGGAGAGTGTATGGATAAGGCCAAGAGGTTGTTGCTTGTATCCGTTGCTCATGATGTGAGGAGGACTCGTAAAGATAAAACAAGGGTGAACTCGTTGTGGGGATGTGAGGTGAATCAAGCCATCGTGTCAAAGTGTAGAAGGGGTGGGCCATTGATCTTGTCATGTAGGAGAATGAAGATGAGGAGCGCCATTGATGAATCAACATCATCAATAAGTGCTAGCCTCGACGGCTGCCGCATACTACGAGCTGCAAGAAGTTTCTATTTGATGATACTGCAACATGAGATAGGGAAGTCGGAAGAAAGATACATGAAGATGTTAGGGGGTTAAGGGAGGAAGGAGGTAATCAAGAATGTGACAACTTATATGGTGGAGAGAGGTAGAAAGAGGATGTGGGAAATGAGCAGGAGGTGTGGTAGGTTCTATGTGGACAAGGGCACTGTTTTAGGAGGAAGGGGTAGCACAAGAGGCAAGGCAAAGAAGGTGAGAGGACGTGGATAGAATGAGTGTTGGGTGTGAGGATTGAAGTGGTAGATTTTTTTTTTCTTCTTTCAAGGTTGATTGAATCCAAGGGCAAGCCAAAAATCCACCAAGCCATAATCCATCATCTTCTTCCTCATAGGATGAATTCACAACAACACCAAATCTCTTCTTCTCATCATCTTAAGCCTTGAAGGACTAAAATCATGGAAACCTTTCGTAGCCAAAATGCAACTGCAAACCCTTTCTCTTGCAACCTCAGCCACCTCTTTTTTTGCCATTGCAACAAATGAACAGCACCCTGCCACGACACAAAGAGAACCATAAACCCGGCAAAGAGAGGCTACAAATAGCTTGATGGCCATGAAAACCTGCAAGAAAACCTTCTTCTTTGCCAAGAACCATGCCTCTCAAAACACACAAGGAAATCACACATAAGAAGTAGATAGATGAAAACCATCCTCGCCCTCTTCCTCTTCCTCATTCTCCATGAGATCTTGCAAAGGAGCACAAGAGAGAAAGAAAAAAGAATGAGAAATGAGAGTTAGGCCAAATGAGGGAGAGAGGGAAATGAACTGTGAAAGGAGAAGATAAAGGAAGAGAGAGGGTGTAACCACCTCAACCTCCCACCTCCTCAAATCCCACGATTGCAACCACCTCCTTTTCCTTTCTTGAATTATAAAATTGAGTTTGCATTCATAGACTAAGGTCTTAGAGACCCCTCATTTTCTAAATAGGACAAAGGTGTTTCACCTTTCCTTTTCCTTTCAATATTTTAATGAGCCTTAGAGTCATATGTTTGCATTGCTTCATACATCATTTTTGACAAAAGAGTACAAAATAAAAATTCATTTTTACAAAAGATGTTTCCATGTTGAGCACATTTTGGTGCCTATATTTGCACTGATTTCCTGGTTATCAAGATTGGGCTTAGAAACAAGACTCTCTACATGTGCATACATTTTTATTAGCTGGAGGTGCCATCTCTATAGAAATCGATGCATCAAAGAAGACAAAGCAGTTAGAGAAGCTCAAACATCTGGAAATTCAAGATCGCTTCATCAAGTAGTAAGTCAAAAATGGAGTAATCAAGTTGGAATATGTGTCTACTGAGGAGAATCCAACAAATAGTTTGATAAAGTCTTTGTAGAAGGAGAAGCTTGACAAATGCAATGCATTGTCTAGACTAGAGATCATGAATAAATGAAATTTTGTTTTATGGAGGGTGTGGAAGTAAAAAATAAAATACTTTAAATGAAAGCAAAACTCCTTTTAAACAACATGACTTTTTATAACTACGGGATGCATCTCTTTAGGGATGTCAATCCATTCGTACATACCCTCTCGATCTATTTTTTATTGATGAAGATAATGAATCTTATGTTCTTTTCTATCATTATCAATCTAAATTTTTCTTTATTGGCATTCATGCTCTCTCTATTCTTGTTGTTGTTTTGTTAATGGATGTATATAAAAACTATAATATGATTTCAATAAAGAGGATAAAGCATCTACAATGGGTTGATGGGGCAGTAGTTCGATGTGAGTGGTGGCCGTGCTTGAGGTTGGTAGTGTGGACTTGTTGGTGATGGGTGCACTATTATGGGATACCCGAGGAGGATAAATGGTTTGCATTCTATGTGGCACACACACACACACACACACACACTCTCTCTCTCTCTCTCTCTCTCTCTCTCTCTCTCTCTCTCTCTCTCTCTCTCTCTCTCTCTCTCTCTCTCTCTCTCTCTCTCTCTCTCTGTGCACCCCTATAGGATGTAGCAACAACATGTAAGATAATTGGGTTGGCGGTGCTAGCATGAAAGACATGCGAATGGCGATCATGCTAGAGGTGGGTGTTGTGGGTGCATTGGTGGTGGGTGTACTGGTGACGGGCTACATGAGCTCAAGTGTCAATGGCTCTCTCTCTCTCTCTCTCTCTCTCTCTCTCTCTCTCTCTCTCTCTACCATTGAAGGGTGCAATAACATGTAGGGCAGTCGATCTAATAGTGTTGGCATGTAAGCTATGGCACTACGATAGCATGGTGGTGTGGTGAATAGGGCAGTAGCAATAACATGGGTGGGGTAGCAATAACATGGGGTAGTGGTGTGGGTAGAGAACACGAGTAGGGGTGGCCTAAGAAGCATGATCACATGCATGGCATGACAGGAGACAAGGAGTAGGCACAAGGTGTGAAGTGGGCTAGGAGAAAGCAATGTGACAATGGATGTTGGAGCATGAAAACATGCAGCTTTCACAATGGTGGATAGAGCCTAGAGACAAAGGACCTATGGCAGCCCCAACGACGAAGGACAAGCATCCTCACTCCCAAGTGCACTGGTGACTAGCTTTCTCTCTATCTCTCTCTATCCATATGTCTATCTCTCTCTCTCTCTCTCTCTCTCTCAACACCCTTGGAAGTACATGGTGGTGTTGTGGAGGTACATGGTCAATTGAGAAGGCAAGTCAATGGAGTAGGTGAGTCAATGGAGGAATTGGAGAGCATATGGGCTACTTGAGGAGGGTCAACTTGTGGGGAGTCGATGGAGGTGTGCACATGGTTGCTAGTGATCTCTCTCTCTCTCTCTCTCTCTCTCTCTCTCTCTCTCTCTCTCTCTCTCTCTCTCGTGCACAGATCGGATATTGTACGGTCGCGTAGTGAATGCCAGAAGGTCCCCAAGAACAATAGAACTCTACTTTTTGCACAAATTACAAGGTAAAAAGCATGAAGGACAAGAGCAAGAGACCAATTGGGTGCAATCTCCCCCCATGCCTTGTGTGAGCGCTCCACAAAGCATGTATTTTATGTATTATTCATCTTCAAGCTCAAATAATAGCCCAAATTATAAAATAGCAAGCTTTTAGCTTTTGAGTTTGCTTTAACACAAAATAGGAATAAAGCTAATGGACGGTGCCCAAAGAGTCTGGCACGCCCAATACAATGTCCAAATAGAAATAACATAATCGTGTGCCCATGCGCATACAAAATAATAATAAATAACCGACGCCTCAATAAATAAGCGCGACAAAATATAGGAGCCATGCCTAAGGTATGCGCCCATCAAAATATAATCCATAAATCGAATACTCGCTATCCTCCAATGCTTTCCTCCGCCACTGCTGCTATCTCTACACATCAACTGAAGCGTTCACAATCGTTAGTAAAATAATACAATTAAATCGACAAAAGTGAATACCTAGCAGTCTTCAGCTACATAAATAAATCAACTCGTTAGAAATAAATCCTAACCTTAATTTATTACGAGTGCGCACTCTAAACTCATAAACGTTTACTAATTTAATATGCATTTTACGGAATCACCCGCTATGGAATCACCCATGTACACACTAAATTAATGAAACGCTCAAAAAGGATAGGCGTCCCCATCAACTTCTTGCACAAAGAATCCACTTTGTGTATGAGCCCCGGTCATCAAAGTTTATGGAATCCACCGTAAAACCTCACGGAATCCACTGTGGCACGGAATCCACCGTGAAATATGCCTCCTGGCATCATACCCCCGGGGTGGGATAGCAATTGACCTCAATTGCTATTAGCTCAATGTGGAGGTAACAGAGTGGGGAAAGCATTTAAGTCTCTAGCGTGCATCCATTGTGCTTCCTCTACAGGATGGTTCTTAAATTTAACTAGATATCTAGAATATCTTCGGCCAGTTCTAGTGGTCATAAAGTCAGTGTCTATGATAGCTTCACGTTCAAGTATTTCAGTCTCTTCCTCTAACAAAGGTGGGTTTTCATAAACAGGGTGTACAGGTAATTGGCCTCTAAATGGTCTTAATAAACAAATGTGAAATGTGTTGTGAATTTTCCAATGAGGTGGTAATTCTAACTTGAATGCATTATCATTAATTTTGTGAATGATCATAAATGGTCCATAGAATCTAGGGGCTAATTTAACAACTGGGTGTCTATCTACACTTTGTAGTCTACGTTTTTCTATTCTCAACCAAACATAGTCATCGACTTTGAAATTCATTGCTTGTCTTTTCTTATTGGCTTGTTTGGTATATGATTGCTGGGCTTTGGTAATCATGTCTTTAACCTCATCAAAAATAGTATTATGCATACTAGCAATATCATCAGCACTCTGAATTCTTTTTGACAAAGATGCAACAGGTGTAGATAATCTATAACCATAAATCACTTCAAACGGTGCTTTCTTTGTAGATGTGTGTGGTGTATTGTTATATGCAAACTGTAATAAATGCAAATGTGTGTTCCATATCTGAGGTTTAGAAATAGTATATGCACGTAAGAGATCTAGAATAGTGATATTAGTGGCTTATGTTTGTCCATTAGTTTCAGGATGAAATGCAAATGAGAAATCAATCTTTGTGCCTAAGTTAGCAAACAAAGTAATCCAAAAGTTGTTACAAAATCTAGAATCACGATCTGAAATAATAACTTTGGGCAATCCGTGGTTAATGAAAACAGTTTTCAAAAACAATTGTGCTGCTTGTGATGCTGTTAAAGTTTTCTTATATGGAATGAAATATGCTTGTTTACTAAACCTATCTACTACTGTCCAAATCATATCATGGTTAGATTTAGTATTAGGTAAATCAGTAATAAAATCCATAGAAATTTGTTCCCAAGGTTTAGATGGAATAGACAAAGGCATAAGTAATCCATACTGTTTACCATGATGTCTCTTAACTCTTTGACAAATCAAACATTCAAAAACAAAGTTAGATACATCAATGTCCATACGCGGCCAATAAAAATCTTCAGTTAATGTACGTAAAGTAGATATGATACCTCTATGACCTTGATATGGGGGACAATGAATCTCATTCAAAACAAAAGATCGGAATGGAATTGTAACACACAATCTCTTTTCATAAAACATAAATCCATCATTATATGACAGTGAATCAATAGGAATCAAGTTATTTTGAACTAATTTATTCCAATCAGCATGAAAAGTAATATCCTGATGATAAGTATCTTTCATAGCAATCAAAGAATCAAAAGATATAACAGAAATATTATGAACGGCAGGTCTTCTACTTAATGCATCAGCCACTACATTTTCTTTTCCGGGTTGATATTGAATGATAGGATGAAAACTTTGAATAAAGGATGTCCATTTGATATGTCGGTCAGAGATTTGGGGTTGTCTAAGTAAATGTCTAATACTTTGCTGATCGGTCTTAATCATAAATTCTGAACCCATTAAGTAGTGTTTCCACTGTCTTAATGCTTGTACAACAGCTAATAGTTCTTTGTCATATGTGGAATATTTCAGTTCAGAGGGTTTCAGCTTACAACTAGAATAGGCTATATGATGATTATCCTACATAAGTATAGCTCCTATTCATGATCCACTAGCATCGGTCACTACTAGAAAGAATGGTCTATTAAAATCAGGCAACTGTAGGACAGGGGCATGGGTTAATACATGTTTCAATAAGTCAAATGATTTTTGTTGATTTTCGGACCAATGATAGACAATTCCTTTCTTTAGAAGTTTAGTCAGTGGTAAAGCAATTTATAATGAAAAATTACGTACAAACTTCCTATAGAAACTAGCAAGACCAAGGAATGAGCGTAACTCATGCACATTTTTAGGTACAGGCCAATTCAATATTGCTTCTATTTTCTTAGGATCAACTTTAATTCCATCAGATGATACAATATGACATAAATACTCAATTTCTATTTTAAAGAATTCACTCTTTTCAGGATTTGCATACAGTTGATTATCTTTTAGTAACTGGAAAACCAATGATAAATGCTCATAATGTTCTTTCTCATTTTGACTAAACACCAAAATATCATCAAAGAAGACAATTGCATAATATTGATATTTCAAAAATATACGGTTCATCATTCTACTAAATGTAGCATGTGCATTAGTAAATCGAAATGGCATGACTAAAAATTCGTAATGACCAAACTGTGTCCTAAATGCAGTCTTGAATATGTCTGACTTATCTAGTCTCACCTGATGATAACCAGACTTAAGATCTATTTTACTAAATATAGCAGATCCTTGTAGTTTGTCCATAAGGTCATCAACTCTAGGAATTGGATACCTATTCTTTACAGTGATCTTATTTAAAGCTCGATAGTCAATGCACATACGATAGGTATTATTCTTTTTCTTGACCAACAGAATAGGTGCACCGAATAGAGAACTACTAGGTCTAATCAATCCTTTATTTAGTAATTCCTCAACTTGACTCTGAATTTCTTTTTGCTCTATCTGGTTATGCCTATATGGTGCTTTGCAAGGTGGTTGTGTGCCAAGAATCAAATCTATCTTATGGTCTTCTGGACGTGAAGGAGGTAAACTAGGTGGTAGGTCTTCGGCAAAACAATCCTTAAAATATGCAAGAAATTCTTTATGCCTAGGATGCATATGATTTTCTTTGACTTGCAGTTCATTCACCCAAATGAGATAAAATTTACTACTCTTGCGTAATGCACGTTTAGCTTGAGTATGCGAAAGCAGTGGAAAAACATTAGATGCATGCATACCATACAATGTAATATGTTTTCCTTGAAAATTAATATTCATTGAATGTGTGGAATAGTCTATATCTGGGTTATGCTGGTGACGCCAAGGCATACCTAAAATAATGTCACTCGACTGTAATGGAAAAACTAGAAAATTTCTTCTTTCTGTGTATTGACCAATTTGAATCTCTAAGTCATGCACTTCCTGTGTACCATTATACCTAGTGCCTAAGAATGCTGCTTTAATACGATAATGCATAGGTACAGTCTGTAACTTCAATTCTTTTACTAACTTTGCTGAAATAAAATCATGAGTACTACCGTCATCATGCAAAATAATATTTTCCTTTCCATGCACCAAACATTTCATAGTCAATAAAGAATGTGGAGTTGGCATACCTGGTAAAGTATCCGAAGGAGTAGTAGTGTCGTCCTCATCTTCTATAAAATTAGGCATATCTTCATGTTCGTCATCGTCCATTGCTCCAAGGTAGTTGATATGGGCAGGTGGCTTCTTCGAATGGAAATTTGCTGCTAAATGTCCAGGCTGGTGGCATTTATAGCATACTATAGGCTTGGCTTTGGTTACATTGTTTGCAATGGCAGGAAGTCTAGGTACATTAGGATTTGGCTGTGGAATAGGCTTAGGGTTTTGATTGACATTAGATGGTAAAGCAGGTGGTTTTGCCCAATTTTTACGGAAAGATGATGAAGAGAAACGGCCTGGATTAAATCTTCTAAAATTGGAATTGAATTGCTTAGATCCATAGTTACCATTGGCTTGGAATTGCTGTGGACGTCTGTCTCTACCTCGCAGCTTGTCTTCAGTGTCGTGAGCTAGTGAAATGGCGTCTTCAAGAGTAGCAAGCTTGAACATGTTAACTTCAGCGTAGTAATGCCCAAGGAGTCCACACATATACTTGCGCTTGTGTGTCGCTTCAGGTACGTCTTCAAGCATGCGTAGCTGGAGTAATGCATTCCAAAAACGCTCTGTGTACTGAGGAATAGGCTCACGATCCCGTTGCTGAAGAAGATCCCATTGCTTAATGGCTTTCTCATGAAATTGTGGAGGAAGGAAATTCTGCATGAACTTCTTCTTGAAATTCTCCCAGGTAGTGGGACAATCTATACTCTTGCATACTACAATCCACCAAAGAGATGCTCTGTCCACTAAATGATTAGTGACACACTTGATTTTATCTTTTTCTGCATAGGTTTCCTCATGAAAGTAGTCGTCAAACTAACTAATGAATGCAAGAACAGTTTTTCCTTCTCGTATGCCATTAAAAGTACGGAATTTGAAACTTCTTTTACTTATCTTTGATTCCTTGCGAATGGTTTGAGCTTCGAGAGTTGCGTCGATGGTACATCGGATAAGATCTTCAGATTGAGGTTCTTCTTTGTCAGTAGACGATCTTTGTAAATTTGCCAATTGAACTTGCAAGGCTTGCCTAGCCTTTCGTTCTTCATCCAATTGCATCATAATTAAGTCCAGCTTTTGCTCCATCGTAGGTTCAGGTAGGTCGCCTTCAGCCATAAGATCATCCATATGTGGTTCCGTCATCCTGCAAAACTCAAAAGACCTTTCTCACTCACAATCAAGTTAGCGGGATGAGCGTAGCTCAAGTTCGGGAATACAAGGCTTATGTATTTTTGGGTGTGGCTTTCACAATCTTCAAAAAATCTGCATTTTATCCTTCTTCGTATGCTGAAAATGCTTTAGCAAACCTGCGTATGGGTAGAGTACCTTCCAATGAACAACTTTGCAGTTCGGAGTTTCTGCGCAAGAACAGCCCTTCTATGAGTTTTGGACAGAAGTCAGTTTTGACTCTAGTTGACTTGTCTGACTTGCAGACTACCAGACTAATGTGACTTGTAGAGTTTGTTGACTTGCAGAACTTGCTTGCTTTGTCGGACTTGCAGAACTTTGACTTTTTAGAACTTGCTGAACTTGCACTTTGCAGACTTGCTGTACTTTGAAGATTTAGAAGATTAGTTAGCTTAGTAGCTTTAGTGACTAAAGCTTAGGAAATTTTTGGGTTGAGGATGCTGATATGCTGATGCCGAATTTGACGCCGCCAAACACGTCCTCTTGCCGCCGATTGACGATTTGATGCTTGAAGCTTTTTAAAGCTTCTAGCTGAGCTTAATAACTTTTAAACTTAAGCTTTGAAGCTTAATGAGAGATATGGAAGTTACTCTTTTCTCTGTACAAAACGACTTGAAGAGAGGGATGTAGAAGTGGTCCTCCACCATTACAGGCCGGTCCTTCGCGCTCAGAAGATGGAAACAGAGGTTCTTGACCGCCAGGAATCTGTCTGTATCGACCGTTCACGACGACATTGACCGTAGAGCCCGATCGTTCCAGGAGCTCCGCCTTCGCACGAGATGAGTAGCGATTGGAAGCTCTTGATCTCAACTTCACTCTGATACCACTGGTGCATAGATTGGATGCTGTACGCTCGCATAGTGAATGCCGGAAGGTCCCCAAGAACAATAGAACTCTACTTTTTGCACAAATTACAAGGTAAAAAGCATGAAGGACAAGAGCAAGAGACTAATTGGGTGCAATCTCCCCCCATGCCTTGTGTGAGCACTCCACAAAGCATGTATTTTATGTATTATTCATCTTCAAGCTCAAATAATAGCCCAAATTACAAAATAGCAAGCTTTTAGCTTTTGAGTTTGCTTTAACACAAAATAGGAATAAAGCTAATGGATGGTGCCCAAAGAGTCTGGCACGCCCAATACAATGTCCAAATAGAAATAACATAATCGCGCGCCTATGCGCATACAAAATAATAATAAATAACCGACGCCTCAATAAATAGGCGTGACAAAATATAGGTGCCATGCCTAAGGTATGCGCCCATCAAAATATAATCCATAAATCGAATACTCGCTATCCTCCAATGCTTTCCTCCACCACTGCTGTTATCTCTACACATCAATTGAAGCGTTCACAATCGTTAGTAAAATAATACAATTAAACCGACAAAAGTGAATACCTAGCAGTCTTCAGCTACATAAATAAATGTAAACTTATTGTCTATCTTAGATTAATGGTATCATAATTTTGGGCTCCTGCATTGTTAGACCCACACACACCCATGTGAGTGTGTGTGTTCATAGATGTCTCTTTGCACATAACAATCAGCATGTAAATTTGGTACTCTCACACCACATAATGAACCTAACTTCCTCACTTATATTTATTTTAAACTTTATATAAATTCTTCAAAATATTTTATTTTTTAAAAAATCAAGAAAAGATCTTGGCCTACATAACCTTGCAGCCATCCTAATCTTTCTACATTATGAAGTCATAATCCTAAGCCCTTACTCACATAACTCCCTAGACTCCTTTTATTCACTACATATTAAGTAATCACTAAACTTTGGTAGATTAGAAATACTTACTACTTTATAAATTCTTTGCATAAGTGATATTTTTTCCATGTCATGTAGGAGCTTATAATAGATGGATCCAAGTGAAGGGAGCATAAAAAATGGCATGACAGAATTTCTTGAGGTAGTGTTGCCCACTCCTCCTAGCAATCTAAAATCAAATGAGAGAATGATGCAAATGTCTATTCATTGCTTGCCCAATTGGTGCCAATTGCATGGGTATGAAAGACATGCTTTTATTCTATCCATATCCAAGTTGCTATCATAAGTTTATATATATATTTAGGTTGAATCATCTCTATATTTTGTGGTTGTCCAAATATAGCCCCCAAGAGAGTGAATGTATAAACAATGAAAGAAGCTGCAAAGACACAAGAAATTTATCTTGTGAAACGTGTAGGATTTATAAAAAATGGAAGAAAAGCTAATCATACTTCAAGTTTTACAAATTTAAATCTGTAGACATAAAGGTAAAAGAGATGTCAAAGATATACACAGCTTTGTGTGCATGTGCTGATGGTGCCCTAGGGAACTTTTTAGCACATTAGCACGAACAAGCCAAAGGTCTGCATGAAGTTGTGTGTGAGGCAAAGCACACTCAAAATGTTCTTCAATAAGTCTTGATTGAATTTAAGGGTTGAAGTAGAGATTGTTTACGAAGTGGATGTGAGACGAGTAGATTAACTAATGTGTTGGTAAATGATATGTGGATCATGTTTTGGGACATGGAGATGACCCAGAACTCGTGATTTGTAAGAAAGAGTATCAATTGCCATTCTTGTGGATACAAGAGAAAGTTTATTTGTTGCAATAAGAAGTGTACTTATTAAGAATGAGTGTTGGTAGGTTTCATGCTATATTGCAACAATTAAATTGTCACCTTGATGATCACAATTTACATATCTTGATCAAACTTAGATTTCATGTACAGTTGTTGTAGCTTGGGGAATTATGGACTGAAAATTTTTATGCACTATTGTTATCTTTTTTAATGGAACAAGAAATGCTTCTTATGTGACGAAGATCATTATACTTAAAAAATTTCTTTCATATCTCACTTAATTTATTTTAAACTAAAGTGATTTTTCATCTTCGTCTTTAATGCCCACTACTAGTATTTTCTTTTGCTTTGTAAAACACTTATTTGAAATTAGGTTATGTGCATATTTAAAAAATTCTACAAAGTATGTAGATATTATAGTCAAATCTACCATCTGAATATTGGAAGTAATATCTTGAAAAAATTTCCAATATTTGTTGCACGTCTCAATTCCTTCATCTGCCTAAAAAAAACCCAACTTCTTTACATCTAATTTATAATCATAGGTCTTTTTACCCATGGATGTGTAGGTTCTCCCAAGACTTATTAGATATTCTATTGAACCAACCTTTTTTTTTATAAATTACTTTTCTCTCTAGAACTCCTCTAGAATCCCTTTACTAACTCTCAAGTCAACATCTATTAATTGCAATTGTAAAGGAGGTAGTGTCTCTCATAGTTAAGGTCTACTAAGTATAAGATACATGAGAGAGAGAGAGAGAGAGAGAGAGAGAGAGAGAGAGAGAGAGAGAGAGAGAGAGAGAGAGAGAGAGAGAGAGAGAGAGAGAGAGAGAGAGAGAGAGAGAGAGAGAGAGAGAGAGAGAGGTAGGATTATATAACCTTAGGATGATCCCCATGTTGCTCACTCAAGTGATTTTAATCCGAGGCCTTTACACCACATAATTTTTAGGTTCTGAAATTGCATGTTATTAGGATGATGAAGCAAAAAATATTATGGCCTAAACACAAAATCTTTTTCGTATCTCATTTGAATGCATTTAGACTAATGCGACTTTCACCCTTGGCTTTCCTATCCATATAGTTAGTGTTTTATTTTTCCTTTTAAAGCAGTTACTTGAAGTACTTTTTTTTCCTTAGATAAAATGGATTTTATTTCATCTCTAATATCCACAAATAAAATACTAGAAACTATGAAGATAGATGCTCTCTCTCTCATAAACATCTCTAGGTCATAGTGAAAAGTAGTCTATAAATACTATTAGATGGAATCAATTAACAATTATCTATTGATATCAAGTTATTGTAAATTGCAATAAATATAGAATTGTTATATCGAGTAACTACTAAAGACAAAGTGCTATGTGTTCATAGGCATGCACTCAACTCTATGAGGTATAGATGAAGACAAATAGCTAGACCTTGGGCTCAAATTATTTGATTGAAAACAAAATACGCATTTGTCAAATTTTCACATAATAGATGAGGCTTTTTGATCAAGCCTAATAGGTTCTTTGATATGATATCTTTTGGCATTCCAACTATGGCTTCTCATGCTAAAGTTTATTCTTATAATATTTCATAGTGAAGATGGAACCTCTATAATGTTACATGGTAGGTTGGTTGATATGATGCTATTTATTTTTCACAATATGTCATCTCATGGTGAAGCTTCAAAGGGAAACATTAAACTTATTTCTCTACAAGCACCTTCATTATTAATCATTGTTATCAATGCTCTCAATGACCAAAGTTTGTAGAATCCAATGATTGGCAACTTAAATGGTAGTGAAATTCCCATTTTGAGTTGCAAAATGGAGGATTTTGCTCTATTCAAAATACTCTACCCATAGTTAATAGTCATCTTGCAACTACAATATTACTATCTCAAGACATGGATGTGCATTCCATTGAGAGTATTAGTAAAGTATGTGATCAATGTTTGGTCAAACTATAAAAATGTGAAACACAATTATAGAATTCAATATTATTTGGCAAAAATTGTTGCCAAAATGAAAAAGTGATGCTAGCTCCATTGCAATGTCCATGGAAACCTTTGCATGATCTATTGAACGGTGTTCATCCTCAAAGTAGAGTGTCTAAAAGTAATTTATGAGCTTATGATAGTGCTCTTGCATTTCTTATCACTTGGAGAAAATAGTGATGAACTTTTAAGTGTTTCTGGGAATGCTTACACTTTCAAAGTACATGGCTCAATTTATCACCATATAAGTTCTGTCCCACATAATATGCAAGGTCAAGGGGAGACTAAGATTTGCTCAACTATATGCTTATGATATAGAATACGAGTTGTCTAATTGATTGGAGGTAAATCTATGATGCATGATTGGTGCACAGATCGGTCGATGTATGCTCGCGTAGTGAATCCCAGAAGGTCCCCAAGAACAATGAGCTCCACTTTTTGCACAAGTTACAAGGTAAAAAGCATGAACGACAAGAGCAAGAGACCAATTGGGTGCAATCTCCCCCCATGCCTTGTGTGAGCGCTTCACAAAGCATGTATTTTATGTATATTTTTCTTCATGCTCAATAATAGCCCAATTTACAAAAATATATCAAGCTTTTAGCTTTTGAGTTTACTTTTACAAAAATAGGAATAAAGCTAATGGACGGTACCCAAAGAGTCTGGCACGCCCAATACAATGTCCAAATAGAAATAACATAACCGTGCGCAAGGGCGCATACAAAATAATAATAAATAATCGATGCCTCAATAGACATGACAAAATATAGGCGTGGCGCCTATCAAAATATAATCCATAGATCGAATACTCGCTAGACCCCAATGCTTTTCTCCGCCACTGCTGCTATCTCTACATATCAATTGAAGCATTCACAATCGTTAGTAAAATAATACAATTAAACCGACAAAAGTGAATACCTAGCAGTCTTCAGCTACATAAATAAATCAACTCGTTAGAAATAAATCCTAACCTTAATTTATTACGAGTCCGCACTCTAAACTCATAAACATTTATTAATTTAATATGCATTTTTCGGAATCACCCGCTATGGAATCACCCATGTACACACTAAATTAATAAAACACCCGAAAAGGATAGGCGTCCCCATCAACTTCTCGCTCAAAGAATCCACTTTGTGTATGAGCCCCGGTCATCAAAGTTTACGGAATCCACCGTAAAACCTCATGGAATCCACCATGGCACGGAATCCACTGTGAAATATGCCTCCTGGCATCATACCCCCGGGGTGGGATAGCAATTGACCTCAATTGCTATTAGCTCAATGTGGAGGTAACAGAGTGGGGAAAGCATTTAAGTCTCTAGCGTGCATCCATTGTGCTTCCTCTACAGGATGGTTCTTAAATTTAACTAGATATGTAGAATATCTTCGGCCAGTTCTAATGGTCATAAAGTCAGTGTCTATAATAGCTTCACGTTCAAGTATTTCAGTCTCTTCCTCTAATAAAGGTGGGTTTTCATAAATAGGGTGTACAGGTAATTGGCCTCTAAATGGTCTCAATAAACTAATGTGAAATGTATTGTGAATTTTCCAATGAGGTGGTAATTCTAACTTGAATGCATTATCATTAATTTTATGAATGATCCTAAATGGTCCATAGAATCTAGGGTCTAATTTGACAACTAGATGTCTATCTACACTTTGCAGTCTACGTTTTTCTATTCTCAGCCAAACATAATCATCAACTTTGAAATTCATTGCTTGTCTTTTCTTGTTGGCTTGTTTGGTATATGATTGCTAGGCTTTAGCAATCATATCTTTAACCTCATAAAAAATAGTGTTATGCATACTAGCAATATCATCAGCACTCTGAATTCTATTTGACAAAGATGCAACATGTGTAGATAATCTATATCCATCAATCACTTCAAACGGTGCTTTCTTTGTAGATGTGTGTGGGGTATTGTTATATGCAAACTGTAATAAATGCAAATGAGTGTCCCATGTCTGTGGTTTAGAGATAGTATATGCACGTAAAAGATCTAGAATTGTGCTATTAGTGGCTTTTGTTTGTCCATTAGTTTCTGGATGAAATGCAGATGAGAAATCAATCTTTGTGCCTAGGTTAGCAAACAGAGTAATCCAAAAGTTGTTACAAAATCTAGAATCATGATCTGAAATAATAACTTTTGGCTATCCATGGTTAGTAAAAATAGTTTTCAAAAACAATTGTGCTGCTTGTGATGCTGTTAAAGTTTTCTTACATGGAATGAAATATGCTTGTTTACTAAATCTATCTACGACTGTCCAAATCATATCATGGTTAGATTTAGTATTAGGTAAACCAGTAATGAAATCCATAGAAATTTGCTCCCAAGGTTTAGATGGAATAGACAAAGGCATAAGTAATCCATACTATTTACCATGATGTCTCTTAACTCTTTGACAAATCAAACATTCAGAAACAAAGTTAGATACATCAGCATCCATATGCAGCCAATAAAAATCTTCAGTTAATGTACGTAAAGTAGATATGATACCTCTATGACCTTGATATGGGGGACAATGAATTTCATTCAAAACAAAAGATTGGAATGGAATTATAACACACAATCTCTTTTCATAAAACATAAATCCATCATTATATGACAATGAATCAATAGGAATGAAATTATTTTGAACTAATTTATTCCAATCAGCATGAAAAGTAATATCCTGATGATATGTATCTTTTATAGCAATCAAAGAATCAAAAGATATGACAGAAATATTATGAATGGCAGGTCTTCTACTCAATGCATCAGCCACTACATTTTTTTTTCCGGGTTGGTATTGAATGATAGGATGAAAACTTTGAATAAAGGAGGCCCATTTGATATGTCGGTCAGAGATTTGGGGTTGTCTAAGTAAATGTCTAATACTTTGCTGATCGGTCTTAATCATAAATTCTGAACCCATTAAGTAGTGTTTCCAGTGTCTTAATGCTTGTACAACTGCTAATAGTTCTTTGTGATATGTGGAATATTTCAGCTCAGAGGGTTTTAGCTTACAACTAAAATAGACTATGGGATGATTGTCTTGCATAAGTACAACTCCTATTCCTGATCCACTAGCATAGGTCACTACTACAAAAATGGTCTATTAAAATCAGGCAACTGTAGAACAGGGGCATGGATTAATGCATGTTTCAGTGAGTCAAAGGATTTCTGTTGATTTTTGGTCCAATGATAAATAATTCCTTTCTTCAGAAGTTTGGTTAATGGTAAAGCAAGTAATGAAAAATTACGTACAAACTTCCTATAGAAACTAGCAAGACCAAGGAATGAGCGTAACTCATGCACGTTTTTAGGTACATGCCAATTCAATATTGCATCAATTTTCTTAGGATCAACTTTAATTCCATCAGATGATACAATATGACCTAAATACTCAATTTCTGTTTTAAAGAATTCACTCTTTTCAAGATTTGCATACAGTTGATTTTCTTTCAATAACTGAAAAACCAATGACAAATGCTCATAATGTTCTTTCTCATTTTGACTAAACACCAAAATATCATCAAAGAAGACAATTACACAATACTGATATTTTAGAAATATACGGTTCATCATTCTACTAAAGGCAGCAGGTGCATTAGTCAATCCAAATGGCATGACTAAAGATTCGTAATGACCAAACTATGTTCTAAATGTAGTCTTGAATATGTCAGACTTATCTAGTCTCACCTGATGATAACCAGACTTAAGGTCAATTTTACTAAATATAGTAGATCCTTGCAGTTTGTCCATAAGGTCATCAACTCTAGGAATAGGATACCTATTCTTTACAGTGATCTTATTTAAAGCTCGATAATCAATGCACATACGATAGGTATTATTCTTTTTCTTGACTAACAGAACAAGTGCACCGAATGGAGAACTGCTAGGTCTAATCAATCCTCTATTTAGTAATTCCTCAACTTGACTCTGGATTTCTTTTTGCTCTATCTAGTTATGCCTATATGGTGCTTTGCAAGGTGGTTATGTGCCAGGAATCAAATCTATTTTATGGTCTTCTGGATATGAAGGAGGTAAACCAGGTGGTAGGTCTTCTGTAAAACAGTCCTTAAAATATGCAAGAAATTCTTTATGTCTAGGGTGTATATGATTTTCTTTTACTTGCAATTCATTCACCCAAATGAGATAGGATCTACTACTCTTGCGTAATGCACGTTTAGCTTGAGTATGCGAAAGCAGTGGAAAAACATTAGATGCATACATACCATATAATTTAATAGATTTTCCTTGAAAATTAATATTCATTGAGTGTGTGGAATAATCTATATCTGGGTTATGTTGGTAACGCCAAGGCATACCTAAAATAATGTCACTCGACTGTAATGGAACAACTAGGAAATTTCTTCTTTCTATGTATTGACCAATTTGAATCTCTAAGTCTTGCACTTCCTGTGTACCATTATACCTAGTGCCTAAAAATGCAGCTTTAATGCGATAATGCATAGGTACAGTCTGTAATTTTAATTTTTTTACTAATTTTGCTGAAATAAAATCATGAGTACTACTGTCATCATGCAAAATAGTCTTTTCCTTTCCATGTACCAAACATTTCATAGTCAATAATGAATGTGGAGTAGGCATACCTGGTAAAGTATCGGAAGTAGTAGTAGTGTCATCCTCATCTTCAGTGAAATCAGGCATATCTTCATGTTCGTCTTCGTCCATTGCTCCAAGGTAGTTGATATGAGTTGGTGGCTTCTTTGAATGACAATTTGCTGCTAGATGTCCAGGCTGGTGGCATTTATAGCATACTATTGGCTTGGCTTTGGTTACATTGTTTGCTATGGCGGGAAGTCGAGGTACATTAGGATTTGGTTGTGGAATAGGCTTAGGGTTTTGGTTATTATTGGATGGTAATGCAGGTGGTTTTGCCCAATTCTTGCGGAAAGATGATGAAGAGAAATGACCTGGATTAAATCTTCTAAAATTGAAATTGAATTTTTTAGATCCATAATTACCATTGGCTTGGAATTGCTGTGGACCTCGTAGCTTATCTTCAGTGTCGTGAGCTAGTGAAATGGCATCTTCAAGAGTAGCAGGCTTGAACATGTTAACTTCAGCGTAGTAATGCCCAAGGAGTCCAGACATATACTTGCACTTATATGTCACCTCTGGTACGTCTTCAAGAATGCGTAACTAGAGTAGTGCATTCCAAAAACGCTCTATATACTGAGGAATAGGCTCACGATCCCGTTGCTGGAGAAGATCCCATTGCTTAATAGCTTTCTCATGAAATTGCGGTGGAAGGAAATTCTGCATGAACTTCTTCTTGAAATTCTCCCAAGTATCAGGACAATCTATGCTCTTACGTACTACAGTCCACCAAAGAGATGCTCTGTCTACTAAATGATTAGTAACACACTTGATTTTATCTTTTTCTGCATAGGTTTCCTCATGGAAATAGTCATCAAACTGACTAATGAATGCTAGAACAGTTTTTCCTTCTCGTATGCCATTGAAAGTACAGAATTTGAAACTTCTTTTACTTATCTTTGATTCCTTGCAAATGGTTTGAGCTTCAAGAGTGGCATCGATGGTACGTCGAATCAGATCTTCAGCTTGAGGTTCTTCTTTGTCGGTAGACGCTCTTTGTAAATTTGCCAGTTGAGCTTGCAATGCTTGCCTAGCCCTTTGTTCTTCTTTCAATTGCATCATGATTAAGTCCAACTTTTGCTCCATCGTAGGTTCAGGTAGGTCGTCTTCAGCCATAAGATCATCCATATGTGGTTCCATTATCCTGTAAAACTCAAAAGACCTTTCTTACTCAAAATCAGGTTAGCGGGATGAGCGTAGCTCAAGTTCGGGGTTACAAGGCTTATGTGTTTTTGGGTATATCTTTCTCAATCTTCAGAAATTCTGCGATTTATCGTTCTTCGTATGCTGAAAATGCTTCAGCAATTTGCGTATGGGTAGAGTACCTTCCAATGAACAACTTTGCAGTTCAGAGTTTCTACGCAGGAACAACCCTTCTAGGAGTTTTGAGCACAAGTTAGTTCTGACTCCAGTTGACTTGTCTGACTTGCAGAGTTGCAGACTTATTCGATTTACGGGACTTGTAGAACTTGATTAGAAATTACTTGCAAAACTTGACTCTTTTTTTGTGTGACCTGGAGTTAGTAGTAACTTGGTTGATTGGGAGGCTTTAGGTGACTTAGCTTAATTGTTTAAGCTTAAGCTTTAGGAAAACAAAACGGCGCAGATCGTTGGGAGGGGGAGGGAGGCGTTTTTTATGGCGCGCGTGACTTTCGGAGGTCTTCTGATGCGTGACGATTAAATTTTGAAGCTTAAAGTTTCTCTAAAGCTTCCCAAACTTTAAAGCTTTAAGCTTGAAGAATGGAGAATTAATGACTTATCTCTCTGGTTGTCCACGACTTGATGAAAGAGTTGAAGGAGTGGTCCTCCGCCTGTGTAGCCCGGTCCTTCGCGATCTAATGACAAAAACATGGGTTCTTGATCACCAGAAGTCTGCCTGTATCGACGGTTCGCGACGAGATTGACCGTAGAGCCCGATCGTTCCAAGAGCTCCGCCTTCGCATGAGATGGGTAGCGATTGGAAGCTCTTGATCTCAGCTCCGCTCTGATACCACTGGTGCGCAGATCGGTCCCTGTATGCTCGCGTAGTGAATCCCGAAAGGTCCCGAAGAACAATGCGCTTCACAAAGCATGTATTTTATGTATATTTCTTCTTCATGCTCAATAATAGCTCAATTTACAAAAATATATCAAGCTTTTAGCTTTTGAGTTTGCTTTTACAAAAATAGGAATAAAGCTAATGGACGGTGCCCAAAGAGTCTGGCATGCCCAATACAATGTCCAAATAGAAATAACATAACCGTGCGCAAGGGCGCATACAAAATAATAATGAATAATCGATGCCTCAATAGACATGACAAAATATAGGCGTGGCGCCTATCAAAATATAATCCATAGATCGAATACTTGCTAGACCCCAATGCTTTCCTCTGCCACTGCTGCTGTCTCTACACATCAACTGAAGCATTCACAATCGTTAGTAAAATAATACAATTAAACCGACAAAAGTGAATACCTAGCAGTCTTCAACTACATAAATAAATTAACTGGTTAGAAATAAATCCTAACCTTAATTTATTACGAGTGCGCACTCTAAACTCATAAACGTTTACTAATTTAATATGCATTTTGCGAAATCACCCGCTATGGAATCACCCATGTACACACTAAATTAATAAAACGCCCGAAAAGGACAGGCGTCCCCATCAACTTCTTGCACAAAGAATCCACTTTGTGTATGAGCCACGGTCATCAAAGTTTACGGAATCCACCGTAAAACCTCACGGAATCCACCGTGGCACGAAATCCACCGTGGAATATGCCTCCTGGCATCAATGATCACAATACATATGCACAAGCTTCTAGATCTATGGCTATGTAATTGAAACATAGTCCCTTGATGGAATTAAGAATGACTATTTTTTATGTGCAACAAACCAATAGACAATACTTGGGTCCTGTTGCAACCAAGGTTGCTACTATTATGCAAGGTTAAGGTAATGAGGATACTCTTGATTATTGCAATATTCATGTTTATACTCGAGATGGTCGGTGTGTTTCTATTTCAAACTTGCTCAAAGCTTATATGCAGATGTTAAATGTTCTTCCTTTTTCCAAAGGTGATGATGATTGGCATACAAAAGTTCCTTATAGTTATGTCAATGATCCAATGCATACATACGAATTATCGAACAAGGTTCCTGTTACTCAAATGCAATTATATGCATTTCAACTTCAAGTGCATGAAGACACTAAAGCATGTATGTTATGTGGTGGCTAACTATTACAACAATTTATTTTTCATGCTTATTGTATAGAGCAATGTAGGTTGGCTCGGTGTCGTCAAAATCAATCTGTTCTAGGTTTAGAGGTTTTTAAAGGGTTGGTAGATATGATTGGAGCAATGGGTAATTAACTAGTACAATTGACTAGTATCTCTAGTATGGATAAAAGAGTGGTTTTACTATATTCATTTATTGGTGGGCTAAGGCGCATGTATCAACTATATCAAGATGCAATGGCCATAGTACGAATCAAGGAAAAGCTTGATCTTTTTTAACTATGACATGCAATCCAAAGTGAGCTGAGATAACTAATGCTTTGATGCTTGGACAAAGAGCTCGTGATCATCTTAATTTGACTGCTCAGGTATTTCATGAGAAACATATGGATATGATGCATATCTTATTGAAAAAAAAAATTAGTTGGAAGAATTGTTGCATATGTTAGTGTGATTGAGTTTTAGAAGCAAGGGCTACCACATTCCCACATTTTGCTAATTTTAGAGCATCCTTTCAAGCCCTCTAAAGTGTGCCACTATGATAGATTGGTATGCGCTAAATTGCATGATAAAGAAATATTTCTAGATTTATTTGAGACAGTAAAGAAATACAATATTCATGATCCATGCAATGTAATGAATCCCAAGATTCCTTACATGTGTGATCATTGATGTACTAAAGGATTTCCTCAAAAATTTAGAAGGTGAGATGATAAGAATAGAGTGACTATCGAGGGTAATGTCATTGATAATCGATGGGTTGTTTCATATAATCCTTATTGGACTAAAAAATACAATGCACATATAAATATGGAGGCATGTTTGACCATAACAACTATTAAATAATTGTTATAGTTTATATATAAGGGGCATTGCAACGATGAAGTTTTCTACTAGGGTTGCTTTAGCACCTAACCTTGTGAGTATCTACGGGGTGGAGGAGTTTCAAAGCTACCTGGATGTGTGGTATATATCTACTTTTGAGGCATGTTGGTGAACATTTGATTTTTGGCTACACAATTAGAAGCCAAATATAGAATGCTTGGAAGTGCACTTATTGGGTGAGAATTATGTGGTGTTTAGTTACTGTGAAACAAAGGAAATGTCCTATCTAATTGGTATTTGCTACGACAATCAAAAAGTCACAAGGCCAAACTTTTTCTATTGTACGTCTATATTTCAAAGCACCAATGCTTACTCATGGTTAGTTATATGTAGTATTTTCGAGGGGTGAAATCATCATCCGGTGTGAAAGTCTTGCTAGAAGAGAGTGCTGAGGCTGCAAATGTCACCACAAACATTGTGTATAAACATGCACTTTAGAAATTATGTTGATGTGAAATACTTTTTTGGGGCCAACCATTTATTAAAATCCCCTTGCAACCACTTGGCTTGCATATTTTTGAGATATTTTTTAAGTGTTTGAAAAATGAATTTTCCATTGTGGATCTCTCTCTTTCTCAAGTATTTTACCTGGTGTTTGTAGATCCCTATTCCATGTTATGGCTATCGTCTAGCATTTGAGTATCAAAAGCATTTACAATATACACTACGTGTGGTTATTAACCATGCTATTATAAGGACTCTAGCTAGGGTCATCAAGTGTGTCGAGTTTGATGCCAATATAGACATTATGTTTTCCATGTTTTATTGAGATCTCACATGTAGGTTATACTCAATGCTTTCATGTTTGCATGTCTGCCCTTGACTAGAATCGCAAGTATAAATAATCTTACACTGATAATATATTTAGGGGTGGAATAAGTACCAAAGTAAAAATTTGAGTTGCTTTGTCACTATGCATCAAGGATTCATAGCTCCTACACAGTTGTCTAGGAATATCAAGCTAGGTATTTTTATTTTGTGATGGGCATTCAATGTAATAATCTTTGTTAGTTTTATGCTATCTTTGTATACTATGATTTGATGGTATTTATTCTACATTGTGGTTTTCTTTAATTTAAGATGCAAGAGGAGAAGAGACCAGTTCATCATCTAACATGCTTGGAGAAGAGCAGATCGTAGCTTCACCTACCTATGGTAGGTATGGATATCAAAATGTTTCAAATCATTTTGGGAGAAAGAGAAAGCTTCCCTTGAAATGGCTAGTTTCGAGAAAGACTTATTTTTCATGGACATTAGAGCTCTTTTGCTTTAGTTGGATAGATTTTGATCTATATATTATCATTGTTATCCAAAAATTTGCTATATGTATTCGTGTTTTCTTCTTTTACTTTGTTTTTGTATTTGGCAAGGTATACTATTTGATTCTTAAGGTTATAATAAGTGTGAGGAAGATGTGTGTGTAATATAGAGAATCAAAGGAGAGAGAGAGAGAGAGAGAGAGAGGACAAACAAAAAATCGGAATAACAAATGATGCAAGTAAATGGCAAGTTTAATGTGGGAAACATATACTTCAATAAATAAAGGTGAGTTGGTAAAGTCCAAAGGACTTTGTGATGAAGATAATGTACTGACACATGTTATGATTGCATTTCATAAAGATAAATATACGTCTATCTTGTTTTCTAAAAGCTTCAAGTGTTTACATCTCTCCGTTACCTCAACTAAGAGAGAACACTTAGAGGGAGACATATAGCCTCACAATTGAGAGAGAGAGAGAGAGAGAGAGAGAGAGTGTGTGTGTGTGTGGTGCAACTGAGAAAAAATAATAGCCTCATGAAGTGAGGATGCAATGAACATTGACGAAGCCACTTCATGGAAGATTTGCATGATACAAAGCAACCTAGCGTTTCTTGCACACAAAGCGCAATGCTAGTTACGATTCTTCTTAGAAACCCTTTTACAAGCTTTGTACAATGAGAGAATGACTTATACACCCTTTTTCTATATGAATGGATAAATGTGATAAGAGAAGGTGCAAATGTTCTATGAAGCTTTAAAAAGGTAAAAAAGAGATTATGAAAAAATATCATTCATAGGAGGAATTAGAGGAAGATGAAGTTTTTGCAAACCCATCACATGAATTCATGTCAAGAAAGAGGGTTGGGAATTACCTATGGGAATTCACTATATGGACCTCATACAACACTTGTGCACACTCAAAATGAACTAGTGGGTATTTTGATGCCCTTATTCCTTATGTATGTATACTTTTTCTAACTCTAGAGAATATAAAACCATTTCTATTGCATGCATGTGCGAAACATACTCTAGAGTCAAGCCCTTGGGAAAATTGGAGATCACTCTCATGGATCCCCTATGTAGTTACATAATGTATATATCAAGGAATTAAGTCCCATGACTTAAAGATCTCATATAAGTATATTAAAATCAATTGAATATATATATATATATATATATATATATATATATATATGTATATATATATATATATATATATATATATGTATGTATGTATGTATGTATGTATGTATGTATGTATGTATGTATGTATGTATAAATTGGTCATACTTTTGTCATTTGATGTGATGCTAAAAGTAAACTTCTTCTAAGGAAATGTTAATCCTTACAATGACATCAGAAAAGTTGTCAATAGTTTCAAATGGTTAGTTATTTAGAAATTTGAAGGACATGATGACAGATTCAAGAGTGTTACTTGAAAGAGTGATCCAATTTTTCACTTAATTCATGTACCTATAGTCATGTTTCAATTACCTTCATATTATGTACTCGAAAACTAATGAGTAACACATGCATTAAGTGTTGATATAAACTAGCATAAATTAGCATGTAGATGACATGCAATTTATGGTTTTTTATTATGTATGGCGCTAATACTTTTGGGGTCTTACTTTGGATAGGTTTCCTCTCTTGCCTTAGCAAACCATTCAATAGGGTGGCTCAAATAATTTCTCTTTTCATTTCTCCTCTTACAACAAGTAGATGCTACATTTCATATTTTCTTTACCTCTTTCACTTAGTATAGTTTACCTTTCTTTGGAACTTTTCATTCAACTTAATTGAACTCTTCACTTTGGCCCCTTGTGCATGATTTGAATATCTTTATTAAATGCTCCTCAGCTTTTCAGACCTCTTCCCTTTGTCTTGGTACTTGTATTTGCCACATTTTTCCTAATTATAGAAGCACTTTATATGATGACACTCTTCCTCCCCTTTCGAGTTTCTCTGATCTCAAAGTGGTAATGCTAGAGCCAATCAATGGCTCTTTCTTTCATTTCTCAGAAAACTATGGATAGGCCATCAATTTCCTATATTTAAGTAGATTAAAAAACTTGTGGACACGTTATCTTTTGTATTGAATCTAACTTTAAAGGGCAGCAATATTGCACCCCCAAAAGAGGTATGTTGCACCCCTCTAGAGGGCTATAGCTCATATGTAGCCTACATTTGATATTCTCTTTGTTGAACGAATGGGATTGATGGTCCTTTTTTTCGCAAATTATGATCTTATTGTCCCTTTTGTGCAATCAATTTAATGCACAATGCAATATTTTTGTTCTCTAATTTTCCTTTGGGGGACTCCTCAAAGTTTAAGCAAGAGGGATGCGCATCTAAAGGATGCTGTAGATATGCAATAAATCAGTTATTAAATCGCCTAGAGTCAAGTAACATATGTTGAATGTACAATAAAAGGTAAACTCCTTCAAATGCAGAAATAAACAGGTGTTAAATGTACAACTGTGTCTACTTGATAAAAACATCAAAATATAAGACTTGTGTAAAATTCAAAACGTAAAAGGATTCAACGCGTTACCTTTGTAAAATGTCGCTCTATTATTGGTTGTAAACACTCGATCGCTTTCTCTTTAATGCTCTGGTTCGATCGGACAGGTGCCAGAGGAAGTGATAGTATCGACCATTGACATTGCAGGGGTCTGTGCGAGCAATGGCTGCAGGTGTTTTTATTTTATAATCATGTCTCTCTCTCTCTCTCTCTCTCTCTCTCTCTCTCTCTCTCTCGTATTCATGGGCGTAGTTACAGTACGTGCTATCGGCCGAACTCTTGGAATTAGTCTACAGTAAAAACAAGAAGCCATGGAAGCTCGTACTAAGAAAGATCACGTGCAGGAGTTTTACCCAAAGCATTCATATAGACAGCCTACAGGCACTAGGGTGAACACTGAAGAGGCGGAGACCACGCCTCTCTCTCTTTCTCTCTCTCTCTCTGTCTCTCTCTCTCTCAGACACGTCACTCAGGACACTCGCCATGGATCCTTTGAGTGACTTCCCTGACCCGCTCCACGACCTGCTATCTCCTTCCTTCTTCGACGACATCGACGACATCTGCTTCTTCGATCAGCCCGCCCCTCATGCGCCTCTACTTCCAGCCAACGGTGCATCTGTCTTAGCAGACGCGAATGCTTCCTGTGATAATAGTCCTACCTTCACCGGCATTTATGCCGGCTCGCTACCCCGTCCGCTGAAGCGGAGATATGTCGGCTACAATCTGGATAACTTTCTGAGAGCAGGCGAATCGGAGAGCACGAGCTACGTCAGTAAGAGTACTGTTGGTAGTGCAGCTAGTGCTACAACAACGAGCTGCTGTAACAGCTCCACAGCGAGCACTAACTGCAGAAGCAAGTACAGTTCTAAGAGGAGTATTAGTCGTGAGGCGAGGCGCAACATGCAGTCGGAGAGCAAGAGGAGGAAGGAGATGACTCGCCTCTTCCACACTCTCTGGTCTTTGCTCCCCACTGTTATCCCTCGGGTGCGCTCTCTCTCTCTCTCTCTCTCTCTCTATATATATATATATATATATATCTATATATATATATATCTATATATATATATATATATATATATATATATATATATATATATGCATTGGCCTAGTGCAAGGCCCTTGAAGCTACATATGGTGTACCTTTGAATTGAATCCCCTACCAAGGAGTCATATTCGATTCCAAACCCTCAATGGCTTGTATTAGCTTGCCTGTCTATCTCAACTTCCAATGGTCAAACATGCACAAAGGTGGTCACCATTTGATCCTACATCTCTCCATAGTACCATACATAGCATCCTTGCTTGTGCTCCATATCCTTATGATAAAAAAATTCCTATCATAGTTGTGTGCATATACATCTTAGCTCTAAGGAAGCCGAATATCACATAGAGTTGTGCACTTGAAATGGGGGTGTTGCGTGAATGACATCTGTACAATTGGGCTAAATTGTAGATATTCACGAGGAGATTGGCATGTTTGATCCATACAAAGTTATCCTCAACAAGACATGTTACTATCATCTATACAATTTCTTGAATGTAAATGTTGTGGAGATTTTTTTGGAAAATCGATTAATACTCAAACAATAAAATCCTTGTATTGTTTCACAGGGTAATCGGCTTTTGATGATTGATGAGACTTGTCAATATATAAGAGACCTACAAAAGAAGTTGGCAATTCTAAAGTTGACAAAGGCCAATGTATTGGCCCCGACATCCAATATTGGTCAATGGTGTGAAGATGGTGGAGGATGCAATGGAAACAATGTTGATATTACGACTCTACATTCTGGGGAAACCATGACCGCAGCTTTAAGTTGCGAGATAGAACCCCCCTATGTGAGGGTGACTAGTATGGTGGAGGGAAATGTGAAAATAATAGTGGGTGGCTACATACGAGGGCCACCTAGGTTCTTCTCCAATGTTCTTCATATCCTTGAAATGAAAGGTCTAGATGTCACCAGTGCCAATTGCTCTCAAGCACAAGACATTGTACTATATGCAATTCATGTAACTCCAAAACCCACAACAACCCAAACCTAAAAAGAACTAATTTTTTGAGAGATTGCATGCATGCATAGCATGTGTGATGCATGAAAGAGTGAGAGTCAGAGGGGCGGGGGGATGGGGGGAAGTAGGGGGCAGGGGGAGCCTGTATCTCTCCACCTCATCTAGGTTCTTCTCCGCTTTTCTTCATATCCCTGAAATGGAAGGCCTAGATGTCACCAATGCCAATTACTCTCAAGTACAATACTTTGTTCTTTATGCAATTCATGTAACTTGAAACCCCATAACAACCTAAACCTTAAAGAATTAATTGTCTTAGAGATTGCATGCATGCATAAAATGTGTGGTGCATGAGTAAGAGTGAGTGAGAGAGAGGGGGAGGGAGGGAGGGAGGGAGAGAGAAGTCATTGTCTCCTTGCACCTCATTGAAGTTCTTCTCCATTAATCTCCATATCCTTGAAATGGAAGGTCGAGATGTCACCAATGCCAATTGCTCTGAAGTATAAGACTTTGTTCTATATGCAATTCATG